>NC_136430.1:402648499-403848499 GCF_052849685.1 Lactuca virosa | reverse complement strand
TCATACACCTCTCTTAGATAGCTCACATGTGTGTCTAAACAATTTTAGAACTATGAAAAGGGATGCCGTAATCATAGTCTCAATTGTTTAGACCTTTGCCACTTCTCACAAGTCCATGTTAGTGTGCCGGTAAACCACACACGCTCCACTAACGACTTTGAGAATGCAAATATCACAATTGCTATCTAGCTAAAATCTACTTAGTGAAAGTGTTTCCTCACCATCATTTTCATGAATCGGAGAGAAACCTTATGACACTTAGATTTAATAGTGTATGTGTTCTTATCCATGTGAATTTGTCAAAACCATAATCACAAGACAAGGTTAGTGACAAATCCAAACTCATATTGATTAAACTTGTGCAATCTTAAATTCTTGCCATTTGGCAGCTCAGGTGCCTGCCATTGCTTCCAAGTAGTTGTGCAACCAATTGAGAACTCTCAGAACTCCTATGCAAAGCCAACTTGAATAGGCAAAAAAATTTCAACACGATAGGTTATAAACCTCAAGTCGTGTGCTAGTGAAGGACTTTAGGTTTTATTCTTGATTAAGTCTTGAAACTTTCAAGAGCTTTAAGACTCCCACTGTCCTCTTGACATATAAGACTCCCTTGTCAAATATTCAAGAGATAGTGCGGATTCTTTATCAAGACTAACACTTTACACAATTGGCCTAAGTTGGTCTCTGTTTTATCCAAAACATCACAACTTACCAATTTCAAATGTACAAGAGTAGATAACCTTTTACTCTTACATTTGACTAGTGTTAACAAACCCTCTTTAAGATATGTCACTCAAGTTACAATCTTGGAGTATGACTCTAAGAATTGTTTTGGAACGAAGTATGACTCATCTTTTTGATTTAACCATTTCAACAATTCATGACTCCTCTTCTTAGTCATAAGAATGCACTAAGATGACTTTAGAGGACCAATTGTGATATGGTATCTTAATCATTAAGATGATCATAAACATGATACTAAAGTACTCTCCCATCTTTTTAGATTTGAGAAACTTTTATCTTTCTGCCATACTTTGATTCTTCTTATTCGTTCTGTCTCACATTGAAACTTCTCCAATGCTACAGACTTATACTTAAACTTATAAGTATAACCATATTTACTGAACTTAAGTAAATCATGACGAATAGTCTTCTTGATCTTTTGTGGTGGACTTGACCAGTGCACAAGAATGTGTACTCGATCCCTTAGTCCTTTCCTTATTCACATAAGGAATTAGTCTTAATTTTCCAAGCTGAAAGTTCTCATTCATCATACTATACAACTTGCATGATTCCAAGTTTCGGTCCAATTGAACCTTGGGTGATGAGAATCTTTCCTTATTTGGTAATATTAGACATTACCACAACCGAAAGAATCAAATCCATTTTTCCAATATTGCTATCAATGGAATCTTATAAGCAACAACTTTTCACAAATGCCATTGTAAGGATACTTAAAATAAATAAAATCAAAACCTTTTTCTTTTATTTTTAAAACTTTGCGGAAAAACTTATCCTTACAATCCATATGAAAACCTTGTTGTTATCTATTCCTAAGCAATATAAATATCATAACTCTTAAGTAATAGCCCAAAATTCTGATCACCGAACCATGCGATTGAAATCCATCTTCGCGATCAGAATCAGCATGTACTTAATAGAGTTAGACAATGGACTTTACCTGAAGTAGAGCCAAACTTATTGACTTTAACATCCTTAGGTAAATTTGGCAGCTTCGTAACCAATGCTCCTTCCTTTGGCAATAGTTACCTATGGACCCTTGAAAATGGGACTATCTCAGACTTCGCCTCTCTCTTTACCATTGGGTCAACCGAGTTGACTATGGCCGATCCCTTTCCATTGGGAAGAGAGAGCTTTGCTGGATATCCAATGTCATCATTGTCAATGTCCATAGCATTTTAGGAAGTTGATCTTAGCAAATAGATAAGATCATTAAGGGTCTTGTCTTAGTCTGTTTCATAGGATTCCCAAAAGAACTCACTATGTGACTTAGAAAGTAGTTGAGCCACCAACTTTCTCAAGACTTTGACACCCAACTCTCCCGGCTTGTCAATATGTGACTACATCTCCAAGATGTGATCACACCTAGACCTTGCCTTGCCAATAGGGCTTGAGTGACCTTAAACTTTTTAGGAACTTGTGGGTTAGGGAGAATAATTGGAGGAGGTGAAAGAAGTATGATATCCATGGGACATCATCTTCATTTAGGAAAGCTTGTTTCAAGAGATTTGGGAAGATCATAAATGTCTAGACCAGACATCTTTTTGGGAGATATTCAAGATAGTTGATTTAAAGTCCTTAATATGACACCCAATATGAAATATTAAGGCTAGGACCCAACAAACTATTTTATAACTTAGAAGAGGGATGCCGTAATCCAAGCTATAAAATATTTGAAGGTAGGTGAATGACGATTCACCAATTTCCACCATGAAAAACGAAATAATTTATTAGGTTTTAATTGGATTTGAAAGTCCTAGATCTTTGAGATTCATTGAACTGTTCAAAGGCATGTTTCAATCTCGAGTGTGCCCTTCAGGTTTTGTGACTGGGATGCCGAGGATCACAAAACAAGGTGTGAATAACCATGCAAATATACTTGGTACCCTTAATATTTACCCCTTAATCGATGTGCCGGTTAACCACACGAGCTCCACCGATACTATGATAAATATTAAGTTACCCTTTGCCTACTTTGTTAAATCCAGGTTAGTGTGCCGGTTAACCACACACGCTCCACTAACGGTTTAAACAAAGTGCAAAGTGTAATTTCATGGATTAGCACCTTATTCACATTTTCCTAAGTAACTAAGATTGGGAATTTATAAGTGTTTAGTTACTTAGTATTTATTATTAATACTTTTAATGAAGGGAGAATTATAGTCATTGTCCTACCCGTTCGGCTAACGACCCTCCACCAGTCAAGGAAGCGGTGGGTGAGAGTGGACACCCATTAAACTGCCATTTTATAGGCAGTAACCTTATACCCCCCTTATAGACCGGCTTCGTGAATGAGGCCTACTAACGGTAAGACTGACTTGCTCTTATACATATATTTATTATTAACTTATAATACTATAAAGTATAAGGGTTGAATTTTAACTTTTAAAATTCTAAGGGCTAACTTGGAATTAAAGTATTCATGGGGAAAACTTTACAAATTCCAAAACTTGAAGGCAAGTTTTGAAACTATTCAAAACTAATTAATTCCATAACTTATGAGTTTAAAGTAGTTTTAATTAAAAAAAAAACTCTTCAAGTTCCATAACTTGAGGACAAGTTATGGAAGACTTTAAACTAATTAATAATTTTTTTTTTTATTGTAACTTATGCAACTAATTAAGGTTACACTTTTTTTTTAATTTAATGAAGAGACTCTTGAACCTCCATAACTTGAGGACAAGTTATGGAGTCATAAAACCATTTAATTAGAACTAGACTCTTCATTTTGTAACCTTTGCCAACTTTTATGAGTTTTATGATTCTTAAATGTGACTTTTCATATAACTTGAGGACAAGTTACAAAAACACACTTTGGAATCAATTCTTAGATTAAAATGGATTGAAAACAACTATTTCACACAACTTTTCTATTAATCTAAGAACCTCATAAGAACAAGATAATTCAAATCATCAATCTTCAAGAAATTAGCATGCACATACAAACTAATGCAAATCTTGAAATTATGACAATTATCTTAGAAATTGGATTAGCATGAACATTACCACATCAAAAACAAGTTTATAAGTCCAAAAACATCTTAGGGTAATGTTCCTAGTCCAATTCCAGCCAAAACAATCGAATATATGCATCCAACTCGATTTTTAGCTACTTTTGCAAGTATAACAAGAAAACAAGCCTAGGCTCTGATACCACTGTTGGGTTATGAGCATTCTAACACTCCTAAGTGTACATGCAACCCTAAATACCTTGGATCTATGTTTTCTCTATTATACATACAATTATGAACATCCAAGGTATTATCCTAATCTAGCATACAAAATAATAAATATAACAAGATAGAATACATACCTCTTTGATGTAGAATGTCTTCATGAAGCTTGAGTGCCTAGTGCCCCAAGTGTGACACCTCAAATGGTTCACACAACACCAAATACACTTGGAATAACTTGAGAGAAACTTGAACACTCCTTGAAATCGTCTAGCCCTCACACTCACACATTAGTGCACGATTTCTTGAGCCATGGGATTCTTTTATATGGTGGCTATTAGGGTTACACCATGTAACTCATAACTTTACCCATTCCTTATGCTCCATGGATTTTAACCTCCATGGAGTATCCATGGGTCACCCCATGGACTTAGTCCAACATAAGGAATCTTGGATCACAAGCCCACATATATAAGAATGAATGATTTACACAATCAACCCATATATTTAATTAGTCTCCTTTTGATCACTTAATTAATTCCAAATTAATTCTTGATCAATACTAATTAAATAACCTTATTAATATATTAGAACTTATAATATATTAACCAACCTTAAGTGTTATTTCTCTCATTATAGTCTATCCAAATGCATGATGCCATGCAACCCAAATGGACCATGCCGGGTCGGGTCAAGTCTTACCAATTATAGTTATGGACTTAGACATTAATCCAACACCAACTGCTACGTGCAGTCAATCACAACCCCGTTAGGGCTCATCCAGTCCATATCGATGATGACCTTGTTCCCACACAATGGTATGGGAACCAAGTCTACCAGGTAGCGTTCCTCGAATAGCCTCAACACACAATCTCTGAAAACCTCTGATGCCCGAACTGATCGGTCGTCAGCAATCTCGACCACTAGAGGGCAATCTAACATGTCCGAAGACTCAGGGAACTTCTTGATAAGTGCAAGAGAGACAAATGATCGGGTAGCACCCGAATCGAACAACACCTAAACTGGGATACCGTTCACATGGAACGATCCTAAACAAAACACACAATATGCCACATAAATATCATAAACAACATATAATGAAAGCTAGGGAGAAGAAATCATACCCGTCACCACATTGGGTGCAACGCGTGCCTCCTCGGTAGTCAACTGGAAGGCTTGGCTCCTCACCAGTAGAGCCTCTGACTTGCCCTGCAGGCCATTAGTGATCCGCATGGTCGCTGGAGCTGGCACCACCACTGGCGCTGCCGCTGCTATCAATCTTGGGCATTTGGCCTTTTTATGGCCCTTCTGATTGCAATGAAAGCAAATCAGGTCTGATGTCTAGAAAGTGGGAGTAGGGGCAGTACAATCCCTGCCCAAGTGCCCAGTCTTGCCGCACTTGTAGCAGCCCGATGATCCCATTATACAAGCTCCCTCATGCGTCCTGCCGCATTTCCTGCAGCGGCTCTGGCCCGGCTGGCCCTTCGACCTAGAGTCGAATCCACTGGGTTTCTTCCCCGAAACCCCTATCACATGTCCCTCCTCCGCCTTCCTCTTTCTGATGTGCTCCAAATCGATCTCCCTCTCCCTCGCCCTGGCAATCATAGAACCCAGGGTCGAGCATGCCGAGTAGCTGACATGCTTCCGGATATCAGCTCTCAACATATCATGATAATGGGTCCTCCGCATCTCCTCATCTCCTGCATACTGAGACACCAATAAGGCCCTCTCCCGAAACTTGGCGGTAATCTCCGTCACCGTCTCTGTCGTCTGCCTCATGTCAAGAAACTCCATGGGCAGCTGCTGAAGCTCCACAGCCGGCGCAAACTCAACCCTAAACCTGGTCACAAAGTCCGACCAGGTCATAGGCTCAACGTCTGAGGCTCCCAAAGAATCACCAACTGACTCCCACCAATAGGGGTGTGCAAAAAAACCGCAAAACCGAAAAACCGAGCCGATCCGGTCAATCCGAACCCGAAAAAAACCGAAGCCAAAATAAACCGAAACCGAAATAAACCAAAACCGAAAAAACCGGGTATCTAGGGGTCGGTTTTGGTTTGGGTATTTAGATATTCGCGGATACCCGAACCGAACCGATGTGTATATATATATATATATATATATATATATATATATATATATATATATTGATATATATATATTAAGATCCTTTAAAACTCGATCACTAAACAGTATGCACAATCTAATTTGATTATATATATATATATATATATATATATATATATATATATATATATATATATATATAAAGATCCTTTAAAACTCGATCACTAAACAGTATGCAAAATCTAATTTGATTCTATGATGAATATCAAAAAAGTGATTGTAGTTTAAATATAATATATTTTTCATGCGTAATCTAGAAATGAGAATTGGTTATATTAATATATTTGATTGTGTTCACTGACTTGTAAATATTTTAAGGTCACATGAAAAAAACAAGAATTAATAAATATTGAATATCATTATATCAACAAATTTATTGTAGTTTGCATAACTGTGCTTGCGTAAATTCATAACTAACGATCGGTTTTATAATATTAAATTATTTAGCATTTATATTTCAACAATTGGTTTTATTTTCAGAATTTTTTTTATTGAAATGGAGTTTGTAGTTTTGATTTATTCTTATTTTTTATATTTAGCGGTACCCGTGAACCGAACCGTGGTTACCCGCCCTTATACGGTTCGACTTTTTTAGCAATTCGGTTCGGTTACGGTTAGTGCTAGCAAGGTACCCGCCCCGCTGTCACGGTTCACAATTTTATTACTATCCGATCCGAACCGCCCCGTAAACACCCCTACCCACCAATCCCTAGCCCTATCCCTCAAACATCCTGCAGCATACCGAACCTTCGACCCCTCGGGGCAGAAGCTAGTCAACTGAGCAGACTCCATGTCCGCAATCCATCTCCTGGCAACAATGGGGTCCTTCACCCCGTGGAAGTCTGGCGCACCACATCCCTCGAAGCCCTTAAAGGATAGTGTGCGTGCCCCTGACTGGCTAGCCGCCCAGTCACTGCTAAACGCCCTGAGGCGATCCTCCATCAGCTCGATAATCCCTTCCTTGATCGACCTGAAAATCACCGGGGGCGAGTAAAGGATGCCTCTAGTGATCTCAGAAGCAATGAACTCACGTAATCCCTCATCAACTGGCTCGACACCTGATCCCGAACCTGATCCTGAGCCTGATCCTGACCCTGAACCTCCTCCTCCTCCATGTCGTGTAATCATCACCATTCCAAAACAAAACACATAATTTTTAGGGTCATACATAACCTCCGAAGGTTTCACATGCTACAAGTTTCCTGGTTCTATCTCGGCCCTCCTTGACTCGAGTATGAATCCTCTGCTTTCAGTAGTATGGGCCCATACTACCTTCCACATCTATCTGTACTTTCCTCAAGGATTGCCTTGACTTTACCAAGTCCCTTTCACTACCACTGTTCGTTGCACTATTCTCATCCTAGGCTTGCCCTAGGGTAACTCTCCGACCTACTCTCCGCCATCAGCTGCATAAAGAATCCCTGTTACCTCTACCTAACTAGCTTGAGAATACCATTACATATCACTAAGACCAAATAATTCTTCGAATGAGAGGTCCTACCCTACAACGGTTGGACTCAAACAAGAGCTGCGAAATAAGGCTAGACCTAACCTTCTGAAATTATTTAGTCATTGCAATATGTAACTTAACGTATTCGTTTACTAGTTAGTTAAAGATAACTGGAACTCCTAAAAGCACAAAGCAAGCAGCATTCGAGCATTGAGTAACCATACCAAACATATCCTATTCAGGGCATCATATTACTGACTAATCAGTTCTAGCATGTAACTTAATAGGCACATATAGCAGGCACACAAGGCATCTTCCTAGATCCTTAGCCCTAATCTAGCATGCAGTTCTCATATACAAACAATAGGCATATAAGGCATCATTCCTAGATCCTTAGCCCTAATCTAGCATGCAGTTCTCATAATCATATCACATCATAACATAACATGTATGGGTATCTTGGGGAAAACTTACTTGAGCTCGGCCGGTTGCACACATCACACACCTCGTTCTTTTCAAAGTTCCTTTTTCTCTTTTCAAATTCTTTTCAAAAAAATTCTTTTTATAAAAAATGATTTTTCTTTTGAAAATTTTCATACCAAGTCCTCAGTTTGAGTCCAGACACACCCGAGAGTGTGCCCGAATCCCTCAAACTAAGGCTCTGATACCAACTTGTAACATCCCAATTTTCAAGGCCAAAAATTTCATTTTTAATTAAAAGACTTATAAAACAATTTACCGAAAAACATCATTGATTCATATCATTTCATAAAACATAGCCACGTGTCCCAAACCATATGATAGCAATAATGTCATAGTACAATCCCATGGATCTCAAAATGCGGAAATCATATGTGTGCGATGCGCTGCTACCATGTCGACTCCTTCCCCATCGTTGAAGAGGTACCTGAAACAAAACTGAAAACTGTAAACATGAAACTTAGTGAGTTCCCCCATCTTACCACATACCATACAACATACATACTGCCAGACAATTCTGGGGTGCCTGACCTACCCATGTCAAGCTGTTCTGGGGTGCTTGACTTACCCTGGTCAAGCCATTCTGGGGTGCTCGACTTACCCATGTCAAACCATTCTAGGGTGCTTGACTTACCCATCGGTTTATCTCAACTGACTATCGGGGACTATTTCACCCCTACCACTACCACATAATAACATAACATAAACATACTGCTAGGCATGCATGGGTACTGACTACCCTTTCGGTATTTTTCAACCGGTATCAGGGGACTATTTCACCCCTACTACTATTAACACATATAACAGAGCATCCTAGCACATAAAGCATATCAAACAGTGGTAACCCAAACAATTATCACAAAAACAATCATCTCATACATAAACACGTACTGGTGGGCCGACATTGGTGCCTTAGACCCACCTCTATTGGAAGGTAACTCACCTCAGTGTCGTGAAGTATCTGAACTGTTCTCGCTGCCGGGATCAACTCCTACACATAACAACCTTACTTAATTTACCATTACATACTCTTAACCCTTACAAGGGTTACTCAGGTTAAAGCCAAAGTCAAGGTCAACTTTGGGTCAAAGTCAACGTCTGGTTGACTCGACTCGCCGAGTTGACCCAACAACTCGTCGAGTCCCAAAATCCTTAAAACACTAAAACCTCGACCCTACTCGTCGAACCTTGCACGCAATCGTCGAGTTCTCCTTCATACCAAGTCGGGACATTCTTCAACTGACTCGCCGAGTTCATCCTTGAACTCGTTGAGTCCTCCTTTATGCAAGAAGGTACATTTAGCCCTAGACTCGCCGAGTTCCTTATGAACTCATCGAGTTCGTCTTCATGCAGTTGGGACTTGCCTTGAACTCACCGATTTTTGTTTTTGAATTCGCCGAGTTCCATGATTTCCAGGTCCAGTTTCACATCTAACTTGTTGAGTGCTCTTCTAGACTCAACCAGTTCGATCAAAGTAGAAAAGGATTGGGGAACCATACCCCGAATCGTAGAGTCCCATGAATGACTCGCCGAGTCCCCCAAAGTCCATGTCCATACAGTTGATTTCAGTCAGGTTTAATACATTAAAAAAATAGATCTAGCCTCCTACGGCCCGTAGTACACGTAAAGTTACAAACTTGACGTTTATGCATGGGGTATTTGGCACAAATTGCCCTAAAATGGAGTCTACAAGGTGCATGAGGTTCTTATGGAAATAAAGTTGGCATCTTTATGCCATGGGAACCCTCAATGGTTCCAGATCTGAAGTCATACCCCTTTATAACCCCAAAATCCCGAATATGGCACTTCTAAGGCTTAGAAAAGGTAGAAATGAACCCTAACTAAAGATCTAATAGATAGATTGAAAGGACCCCTTTCTATACTTTCATATTTCTGAAAGACCCAAACTTTCATACTTGAAAATATAGTTACTCCAAAACATGCAACATGCATATTTATAAAATAGTATTTTACATTGATAAAGTGATTACAAAGGAGTGGATACAAACCGACTATGTTTTAAGATTTTACATAACTACCCAGGATATTATAAATCTATACAAACCTAAACCAAAATACAAAAATAATATTTCAACTATTCTAAATCTTCCAACTATACTGGGTGCTTATTGCCTGCATTATGTTAAAACATTGGGAGGGGTAAGCGATAACGCTTAGTGGGTTCAATAATAGATACAATATAACGTTATGCCACCAATATGGCAGAAGCAAATAGGAGCAAGGAACAACAAAGACATAATGCGAAAAATTTTCCATATCAATCACTGAGACGTAACAATTTCCATACTTGATATACAATCAATAAAGCTTTGGCCCAAATGGCACAGAAGACATACAACTTCGGATTAACATTTTGGTAGATTTCAGGTTTTCACGCCCTGTCTAACCATCTGCCAATGCCATAGAATAGAGTCATTCACTTACTGGGGGACATGCTCTACATGGCCAGAGGCTACATACCAGTGCCACTGTGAATCTGAGTTCTTAAACTGATCACATGGTCAAAGGTATAGCTTTGCTATCATAAATAGCAGAAATAAAAATAACACGGGAAAATACTCAGGAATATTATTCTACCGAAGCCAAAGTGATGCCTATGTCATACACTTCATGGTCAACGGTTCATACCAATACCCAAGTGATGCCTATGTCATACACTTCAAGTCAGAGGTACAGCCTTGCTATAAAAATAGCGGATACAACAACTCGAGATGATAACATGGAAAAGCACATAGCACATATAACACATAACATACAATTGTTTCTACATATTAAACTCACCTTGAATTAACCGGGGGTCAAAATAATAATTTGGGCAGCACTTCGGCTCTAAATATGACTTTCGTCGTTGAAAACCGGGCCCTGCGAAGGTAGAGCTTTGAAACCGAAAAGATAAATTTTTCGGGCTTTTCGGGAATCTCGGGGCGTGTTTCGGGCATTGGAATTAATCCCGGGGCTTCGGGGGAAGTCAAAATATTAAAAATATGGAATAATGGGTGAGAAATGGCAAAATTCTCAAAATACCCAGCTAATCTCGCAAGGCCACTATTTATAGGGGAGGAGATCCGGAGCTTCGGATCCGAGGCTAGGAGGGTCAGCAGCTACGAAGGCCACGCGGCAGCCGGAGCTCGTTTCGGAGGCCAGACGTCGCACCTGCGAGGAGTCCACGTGCGAGGCTCGGAAGGTGACACGGGGCGCGCATGCGAGGCACCGGCTCATCAGACGCGTCCTCAACTTCGGACAGATGGAAGCTCCTGAGTGGACCTAGCTTCGGTCCAATGGGGAAAGAGGGTGACGACCTCGGACCAATCAGAGGGTGCCACGCGAGGCTGCGGTCCAATCAGAAGATGCCACGTGGATCAACACTATTCATGCGAAAATTAAATGAAAATGTGCCCAATCTTGTAAAATCCATAACTTTCTCATACGGGCTCCGTTTTTGACGTTCTTTATATGCACGCATAGAGAAAATTGTGCTCTACAACTTTCGTTTAGACTTCGTCGGAAAATTTTGAATTTATTTTTATATTATTATTTTTAACAGACCGGGACTGGTAAATCCGTTAAAAATTCATAACTTCTTCATCCGACGTCCGTTTTCGTCAGACTTTTTACCGTTGTACTACTAATGACGAGAACTTCAATTCTCGTTTAGGTTGTGTCGGCAAAAAATCACTCGATCAAAAATTCGAGTTTTTAGCTGTCTACTGCTAAGCTGAAACTTGTAAAAATCATAACTTCCTCATACGAAGTCAGATTTTGGCGTTCTTTTTATCGAACTTCTTGGTTTAACGAATACTACGACTTTCATTTACATCACTAAGGCTGAAAAGTAGTTGATCAAAAACTCACTTTTTACGCCATTCGGCACCGTGCCGGTTTTATCGCGGATCTTCGATTGGTCATAACATCTTCGTTATAACTCGGATTTCGATGAGGTTTTCGCCTACATGTTTCTAACGAGATTATCTACAACTTTCAATAATAAAATTTTACTTATTTCAAATTTTATATTTTCGCTAAATTTCACTAATTGGCTTTTAATTGGAATCTCATAAGACTTCCAATATTTTACGAGTGATTCTAAACATAGTTTTACTTCATTTCTAGTGAAAACTATCTGTTAGAACTCAACACTCAATTTCACATAATATTTCATAATATTTTTAACTTTTCAAATTACATAACACGATTTCAAAATGTGTATGTTACATAGATGGTTAAGGTTTCAACTTTACACCTCAAATGAGATGGAAATGTGCCAAAACCTCTGGATCTTCTTGCTTCCTCTTGATCTCTCAAGCTTCTTTCTCCTTCTCAAACTTCTAATGCACACAAATGGCACCAAAAAGCTCAAGAACACTCAATAAATGATTAGGGTTTCGAGTTAGGGATTTTCTGGACTGGGAGTGACGATGGAGGCTGGGTTGGAACAAGATAAGGTGTTTAAATAGGGTGCAAACCCTAAATATTAGGGTTTCATCCAGACAGTCCTACTCGCCGAGTCGGGCTCTCCGACTCGTCGAGTAGGTTACTTAAAACCCGCGTCCAAGAGTCTAGTCTAATCGACGAGTTGGGCCTCCAAATCGTCTAGTCCAAGTGTAAAATGCAACTACTTTTATTTAAAATACGTACCGGGATCCGGGCGTTACATCGGTTTTCATTAAATCCAACATCCATAGCTTCAAAAAAATTCTTGTTGTGAAAGGTTTATGGATATTTTTAAACTTTCATTGTACGGTGATTAATGTTTATACACCTCAACATGATACTCAGAAAAGATCACTTTGGAATTCGATTGCTACCTTATTACAAGCTAATATGGGTCCTATTATTGTTTGTGGTGATTTCAACATTGCTAAATATGCCTATAAAAGAATAGGATATTTTTTCCAAAGGGAATCAGATGATTTCAATGAACTTCTAATACAGTCGGGATTGGTGGATCACCTCTTGGTGGGTTCACTTTTACTAGAATGTCGGCTTCTTATATCAAGATGAGTAGACTTGATAGAATTCTCGTGTCTAAAAATCTCTTGCAATTAATTCTAGATTTGGTTGCTAGAACTTTATCTAGGATTATCTCATATCGTCTCCCTATTATGCTACATCAAGCTTTCGTTGATTTTGGTCTGACGCCTTTCAAAATGTTCAATTTGTGGTTTAAAGATGATGAACTTGACAAATTGATTCGTTCTCTATAGGTGGAATTGGCACCTTCGAGAGGTAATATCAAATTCATTAACTTCAAAAATAAATCGAAGGCATTTAAAAATGGTATTAGAGAATGGAATTACAAGAACAAAGAAGTGAAAAACAAAGTAAAAGATAAATCTTATGAGAACAATTGATGAGGCTGACAAGGTGCTCGAAATAGGTTCTAGTGGGATCTGACTTAGCTCAGAATCGTAGGTATATGCATGTTCAAATTAGAGAAATAAAAAAAGAGTACTTTGTTATTTCGCAAAAAGTAAAAATTAAATGAGGCGTGGAAGTTGATGAAAAAAGTAGTTTTTTCATAGCTTATTAAACTAGATGATAATACAATTAGCTATTCGAGGGGTGAAAGATAATGGTAATCGGGTTACTGAACCAACTTATATCAAGAATATTTTTTTGATTACTTTCAGGAGAAATTTTCTAGATTTGAAGGAGCCCAAGTGTTGAATCGCAAATTGTTGAATCGCAGCCCTAGGTTTAAGTTCTCTCGGATCAACTTAGGAGTGGGCTTGAAGCTACGATTTTGGAAGATGAAGTTAAGAAGGCTATTTGGGATTGTGGTTCGTATAAATCACCCGGGCATGATGGTTTTCCTTTCCTTTTCTTCAAAAGATATTGGGATCTCTTGAAACAAGATATTATGATGTTCGTGACTCAATTTTTTGAGAAGGGTGTTATTGTAACACCCATAAAATTTGAGCTAAATTAAAACATTTTAATCATTCAAAAACCATTACGTTCATACAACTCGTTTTCAAAATAGTTTAAACATCAGAGTATCCCCCAGAACCATATCATATAAATCATAAAACATGAGGATCGGTACGATCACGCCTTCGCCTTGCCACGATCTCCTGAAGTACCTGAAACAATACATTGAAACTGTAAGCCCGAAAGCTTAGTGAGTTACCCCCAAAATACCAACCACACATATCATACTCATAACATATCATAAATACAACAACCATGCACATCGGGTCTACTTTGTGACTGGTCCGCCCGCACCGGGCCTTCAGTCCACCTGGTCCACCCTTCGAGTCTAGCCATGTACGTCGAGTCTACAGTGTGATTGGTCCGCCCGCACCGGGCCTTCAATCCACCTGGTCCACTCTCTGAGTCTACAGTATGACTGGTCCGCCCGCACCGGGCCTTCAGTCGGCCTGGTCCACTCTCCGAGCCTCGGAACGTCTGGTCCGCCCTCTTGGGGACTTCAGCCTATCCGGACCGCTCGCTGGGCCTTCGGAACATCCGGTCCGCCCTGGGTATGTTGGCCTACAGCACAAAGCAGGACCCGCCTCAACCCAACCCCCGCCAAACAACCATGTGCACATACAACAATTAATCACATAACAATCCTCAACCAGACAAACAGTCTAACAGATCACATAGCATATCAACATCCTAACCAGGATTCCGACCTAACCGGTCACTAGCATAACATTACCCTATATCCCGGGTACCGACCTTAACCAGGTCACTAACATAACACCATCCTAAATACCAGGATGCAGATCTAGCAAAACAATAACATAACAAACAATACCCGGATTTCCATCCGATAAAGGGCCGGCCTTGGTGCCGTAGACCCTGTCGATATAGTGAGGATAACTCACCTTGCAACTGCCAAAATTCTGCAAATCTCTGACCACTGACTCACCGGGACTCCCAACTATCACATGATAATCACCAAGTTAGAATCCAACATGACTTTCTAGGCCAAGGGCCCACAACACTCATTAAGTCTATTATCCTTTTATTGGGCCAAGACCCAAAACCAAATCCTCATGCAAAGCCCAATATTGGCCCAATTTACTAAATTGGGCCCACCTCACCAAATGGGCCTAGATCCAAGGTCCATAATAATTATTGGGTCTAAATTACTCCATCCATAATGTTCAGTCACGGCCCAAGCCCCACTATCCCATAAACAGCCCAATCACTTAAGGCCCAAAATCAAAAACCCAACAGAGGGAGTACGCTGGGCGTACCCCTCTTGGTACACTGGGCGTACTTCGATTCTCGCGGACTGGGAACGGGACACTGACCCACTACGCTGGGCGTACATCAGCTTACGCGGGGCGTAATCTCGCTGGACTAAAATTCCACATAAGTTCTTAATGGCTTAAGCTCTTAAGCCCAAACTTCAGATCCATCGACCAAACATGCCTAGGATTCATAAAGTCTCAAACTTTATTACTTGGGACGTCCATAAAGCTCTTAACTCAAGGTCTTAATCCATTAAGACCCACCTACATCACACATGAGACAATCAAAGCCTTTGGGACATCATTTTTCTCACTCAAGACCTCTCCTAAGGTATGAAAGGACAGCTAATCTCAACCAACTCGCATCATGCATCACTTTGGGGTTTTTGGGACAAGAAATGGTGTCAAAACCTCATAACACCTAGATCTACACAAAATAGATGTCAAGCAAGAGAATTTATACCTCAAAAGGGCTCCAGAAGATGATGCCTTCCCAGATCTACGAGCTCCAGCCACCCAACTCCTTCCTTGACAACTTCTTCTTTCTTCTCCTAGGCTCTCCTTTGCCAAACCAAGCTCCCCAAGGTCAAATATCCACAATCATGGAAGAAAACGGCTACTTAGGGTTTCTGAGAGTAAGAGAGCAGATATGGAGGCTAGGGTTGGAACCATAATGTTCCTTATATAGTGGCTGGCCCTAAAATTAGGGTTTCTGGACACTGGACGTACGTTGGGCGTACGCCCCCAACACCCGCGTTCATTTAACCGCTCTACGCTGGGCGTAACCTAGCTTACGCTGGGTGTACCCAGCCAATTACACGCATGCACTCCATGCATGCCTAGGACCCCTTTGCCAAATATTTCCTTTAGGGACCATTATTGACACTATCTTCAAAGTGTCATAACTCCTTTATTCTAAGCCCGTTTCCGACGAACTTTATATCCACGAAAAGGTGGCGAGAAGCCCTACAGTTCTAGCAACACACCCCGACCCGAAACCTTCTCGAATAAAACCCATTGCCTATAAAAGACCGAAACGCCCTTACTCTTGATCTCGGGGATCCATGAATAATTACTCTTAGAACGGGGCGTTACAATTCTCCCCCACTTAAATATGATTTCGCCCTCGAAATCGCCAATTGTCAACTCTGGCTACCCAAACGTACATACATCAATACCCTTACCAAAACCAACACTCACACCTGGCCCAATCAGCCTCCGGCTGGAATACCAGGTATGCCTACGACGGGTCTGCTCAATCCTAGGATGGAATACCCTCGTATCCCTACCCATGTTTGGCCCAATCAACCCTCGGATTGGAATACCAAACACATAAGGTCCAATCAATCATAGGGTCCGGTCATCCTCATTATGGAATACCCCAGATTGGAATACCTCCACATACATAACTTAAACCCAAAACCATACTCTGAACCAAGGACCTTGTCCTTGCGTCCCCCCTCGAACTCTCCGGTTCGCCACACTTGAGTATAACCCACTCACACTTCCCTATCACGATCTCTAGGTCCTTGACCTCCGACTGTAATATCCTTATGCAGTCCTCAGCACCGGTCCAGACTGCTCCCGAGTCTGTTATCTTGCTGAATCACCTTCCTCTGTCCTATTCCCCGATTTGGAACCACTATCCTCCTCCTCTTCCAAGGAGACCGAAAACATGCCTGCGCATCATCCAACATTGCCACAACCTGAACGGGCATCCAACCCGTATGTGCTTCCGTATATCTGGTACAATCCTAGTGCTTACTACCAATAGCTGAAGCACTTTCGATCATCCATTTACTCCACTGCCTCCCTTTCAGAGGACCTACACTCCTTCCAGAGTTACATACCTTTCCTTTCCAGGAAGTCTACTCCACAACCATAACCGCACTTATAAGTGCCACTGAGCTAAACTCCACTCTACCGATCCACTAACACATACAGAGTCTTCAGCATGACTGGACCGCCCTTCCAGGCCTTCAGCCTATCTGGACCACTCTCAGAACCTTCAGCATGTCTGGACCGCCCTCCTGGGCCTTCAGTCTGTCTGGACCGTTCCCTGAACCTCCGGCCGACTCCATCATCATGATCAATACTTGAGGCCAGACCATATCGATTACTGTTGCATGGTGACTTATTCACTCATTCTCCTTCTATCAATCCATGAACACATACAGAGTCTTCAGCATGACTGGACCGCCTTCCCAGGCCTTCAGCCTATCTGGACCACTCTCAGAACCTTCAGCATGTCTGGACCGCCCTCCTTGGCCTTCAGCCTGTCTGGACCGTTCCCCGAACCTTCGGCCTGACTGGTACGCCTCCCGGCCTTCAGTCTATCCGGACCGCTCAAATGTCGTCGCACATCACCCTGAACCATTCCTTCTGGGAATCCCTCCCATACAGTCTGTTCTAGCCCTCTAGGGGTTCCGAACTCCACATCCGTTCTATGAATCTTTTACCCCGGCCTGATCCCAGGCCTCTCAACAATTACTTTCTCTGAAAACCATGGTCTGTTCCCTGCCCCACGTGTCTATCTCCACATTCTCGGCTAACACAACGCTGAAATCCAACAACTAACCATCCGTGGATGCATGTTGTTCCACCGGAGAATTTTCCAATTCTCCCCCACTTAGTGCATCGACTACTAACCACCGTTCCCAAAACCGGCATGGCTCAATCGCCCTTACTCCATATATTCCCTCTTATCCATGAACTGACTCCCTCGGGAGTGAGTAACCTTCACCGTATAACCCTTCCGCCATCGCACACCTGAACTCCAAGGAAGTTCGAATCTCAACTGAACACTCCTCGCAACGCAGTCGCTATTCCAAGCAACGAGATCATATACCTTATCTTTCGACCAAGAATCCTCCTGAACACTAACTACCACTCCTAACTACTAAGATCCTCAATCATACTATGAAACATGCGGAACAAGGCAGACAGATTTACCATACTACACAATCAACAAGATAACAAGATATCACAATGGAAACATACCCGCAGCTGCATCTGGCTCTGCCCTGACCTCCTCTGTTGTAAGCTGAAATGCACGTCCCTGAGCCCTCGGAGGCTCCGCTCCACCCTGACCCCTGCCAGTAAACCTCAAAGTGGCCGGTGCTGGAGCCTGCACCGATCCTGCAGCAAACTGTGGGCAGTTGGCCCTAAAGTGTCCAACCTGATGGCAATGATAACAAATCCTCATATCCTGCACCGGGGCTGACTGACGGCAATCCCTCGCATAATGCCCCTCTCTTCCGCACTTGCGGCATGCACCACCGGACCTACAAACTCCGGTATGACCCTTCCCACACTTTTCGCAAGTGTGGCTACTCTGACTCCCAATCCTGGAGTCAACGGTTTTGAACCGTTTCGGCGCCGGCTGCGACTGTACTGGGCCTGCCTCTACTCTCGCAACTGCAACTCAATCTCCAACTCACGCCGCCTGGCGGCCTCCTGCAGCTCTAACAAGGTATCACACCTTTGCGTGGACACAAACTTCCTGATGTCCCTCTTGAGCATACTCAGATATCGGGACATCTGAGCCTGCTCTGAAGCAAACTCTGGGCAAAACATCGCCCTCTCAGTAAAAATCCTGGTGATCTCCGTCACCGACTCTGAATCCTGCTTCAGCTCCAGGAACTCCTGAGCCAACCTCTCTCTCTCAACCTGTGGAACATAACAGGTACTGAACATCTCCCGGAACTGATCCCACGTAACCGCATCCCGCTGCACGTCAGAATAAGATCCCGTAGTCAACCTCCACCAATCCTTCGCTCCGAGCCTCAACAAGTTCAGAGCACACCTCACCCTCTGATCAGCAGGGCATGAACACGTGAAGAAACATCCCTCCACATCTGACAACCACCTCATAGCAACGATCGGATCCTGAACTCCATCGAAAGTAGGGGGCTTCGTATTATCGAAGTCCCGATACTGAAAACCTCGAACGGTTCCTCCCCCTGCCACTGCTACAGCCGCTGTAGCTGCCGCGGCAGCCGCGGCAGCCGCCTCTGCAAGAGCTGCATAGCGCTCATCAAAGTACTCGACCATGGCGGTCTTGATCGACCCAAACATCTCCGGCAACTCGGCCCAGAACATAGCAGCAACCTCATCATGCAGGATCTCACGAATCCTGGCATCCAACTCGTCCGTGCTCATCTGACCAATGACCTCGGGTGGTACTGACCCATCCTGACCACCCTCTCCCGATCCTGATCCCGAACCGGATCCTGCCCCGAAACGTCTCGTAATCGCCATACTGCAATACACCAACAAGACCCTTAGACACATCACATGTCCACCCGGGTAACTATCTCATAACCGATACCCTAGAGAGTTGTGACTTCCTTGATACGCATATGGGTCCTGTGCTTTCAGTAGTACGGGCCCATACTACCTTCCAC
This sequence comes from Lactuca virosa, assembly GCF_052849685.1. NCBI lineage: Eukaryota > Viridiplantae > Streptophyta > Magnoliopsida > Asterales > Asteraceae > Lactuca > Lactuca virosa. The sequence continues at coordinate 403,828,896 of NC_136430.1, read as the reverse complement.
ACCTACCCATATTTGTCTCAAGTATCACCACAACATTCTAACCATATATACACACACCCGCTCAATCCTCACTCCTAGAGGAAAAGCTGCATATCTCAGATAAGGAAAACCCTAGGCTAATAGGCATCACATAATCAGGCAATTCTATCATGCAATTCCTGAAGATCCCTAGCCTAGTACTAGCATGCTGTTCTAACATATCACATAATCAAATAACTTGTATGGTATTTTGGGGTCTACTTACTGGCTCTGGCTGATCGTACCCTCTGCATCCTCCTTTACTTATTTCAAAAACCTTTTTGAAAACCATTTTGAAAATCCCTCCTTGATTTGAGACTGGATTCACACGAATGTTCCTCCAATTCACTCAAACCAAGGCTCTGATACCAACTTGTAACACCCATAAAATTTGAGCCAAATTAAAACATTTTAATCATTCAAAAACCATTACGTTCATACAACTCGTTTTCAAAATAGTTTAAACATCAGAGTATCCCCCAGAACCATATCATATAAATCATAAAACATGAGGAGCGGTACGATCACGCCTTCGCCTTGCCACGATCTCCTGAAGTACCTGAAACAATACACTGAAACTGTAAGCCCGAAAGCTTAGTGAGTTACCCCCAAAATACCAACCACACATATCATACTCATAACATATCATAAATAGAACAACCATGCACATCGGGTCTACTGTGTGACTGGTCCGCCCGCACCGGGCCTTCAGTCCACCTGGTCCACCCTTCGAGTCTAGCCATGTACGTCGAGTCTACAGTGTGATTGGTCCGCCCGCACCGGGCCTTCAATCCACCTGGTCCACTCTCTGAGTCTACAGTATGACTGGTCCGCCCGCACCGGGCCTTCAGTCGGCCTGGTCCACTCTCCGAGCCTCGGAACGTCTGGTCCGCCCTCTTGGGGACTTCAGCCTATCCGGACCGCTCGCTGGGCCTTCGGAACATCCGGTCCGCCCTGGGTATGTTGGCCTACAGCACAAAGCAGGACCCGCCTCAACCCAACCCCCGTCAAACAACCATGTGCACATACAACAATTAATCACATAACAATCCTCAACCAGACAAACAGTCTAACAGATCACATAGCATATCAACATCCTAATCAGGATTCCGACCTAACCGGTCACTAGCATAACATTACCCTATATCCCGGGTACCGACCTTAACCAGGTCACTAACATAACACCATCCTAAATACCAGGATGCAGATCTAGCAAAACAATAACATAACAAACAATACCCGGATTTCCATCTGATAAAGGGCCGGCCTTGGTGCCGTAGACCCTGTCGATATAGTGAGGATAACTCACCTTGCAACTGCCGAAATTCTGCAAATCTCTGACCGCTGACTCACCGGGACTCCCAACTATCACATGATAATCACCAAGTTAGAATCCAACATGACTTTCTAGGCCAAGGGCCCACAACACTCATTAAGTCCATTATCCTCTTATTGGGCCAAGACCCAAAACCAAATCCTCATGCAAAGCCCAATATTAGCCCAATTTACTAAATTGGGCCCACCTCACCAAATGGGCCTAGATCCAAGGTCCATAATAATTGTTGGGTCTAAATTACTCCATCCATAATGTTCAGTCACGACCCAAGCCCCACTAGCCCATAAACAGCCCAATCACTTAAGGCCCAAAATCAAAAACCCAACAGAGGGAGTACGCTGGGCGTACCCCTCTTGGTATGCTGGGCGTACTTCGATTCTCGCGGACTGGGAACGGGACACTGACCCACTATGCTGGGCGTACATCAGCTTACACGGGGCGTAATCTCGCTGGACTAAAATTCCACATAAGTTCTTAATGGCTTAAGCTCTTAAGCCCAAACTTCAGATCCATCGACCAAACATGCCTAGGATTCATAAAGTCTCAAACTTTATTACTTGGGACGTCCATAAAGCTCTTAACTCAAGGTCTTAATCCATTAAGACCCACCTACATCACACATGAGACAATCAAAGCCTTTGGGACCTCATTTTTCTCACTCAAGACCTCTCCTAAGGTCTGAAAGGATAGCTAATCTCAACCAACTCGCATCATGCATCACTTTGGGGTTTTTGGGACAAGAAATGGTGTCAAAACCTCATAACACCTAGATCTACACAAAATAGATGTCAAGCAAGAGACTTTATACCTCAAAAGGGCTCCAGAAGATGATGCCTTCCCAGATCTACGAGCTCCAGCCACCCAACTCCTTCCTTGACAACTTCTTCTTTCTTCTCCTAGGCTCTCCTTTGCCAAACCAAGCTCCCCAAGGTCAAATATCCACAATCATGAAGAAAACGGCTACTTAGGGTTTCTGAGAGTAAGAGAGCAGATATGGAGGCTAGGGTTGGAACCATAATGTTCCTTATATAGTGGCCGGCCCTAAAATTAGGGTTTCTGGACACTGGACGTACGCTGGGCGTACGCCCCCAACACCTGCGTTCATTTAACCGCTCTACGCTGGGCGTAACCTAGCTTACGCTGGGCGTACCCAGCCAATTACACGCATGCACTCCATGCATGCCTAGGACCCCTTTGCCAAATATTTCCTTTAGGGACCATTATTGACACTATCTTCAAAGTGTCATAACTCCTTTATTCTAAGCCCGTTTCCGACGAACTTTATATCCACGAAAAGGTGGCGAGAAGCCCTACGCTTCTAGCAACACACCCCGACCCGAAACCTTTTCGAATAAAACCCATTGCCCATAAAAGACCAAAACGCCCTTACTCTTGATCTCGAGGATCCATGAATAATTACTCTTAGAACGGGGCGTTACAGTTATACCGAAAGGTTGTAATGCTTCATTCCTTACTATGATTCCAAAAGTGAAAATTCCAGTGGTGGTAAGTGATTTTCGGCCGATAAGTCTTACTGGAGCTCAATACAAAATAATCGCTAAGATCTTAGATATTAGATTTTCTCCAGTTGTTGATGTTGTGGTGAGTCCAGTTCAATCGGCCTTTGTTAAAGGTCATCAAATCTTGGATGGTCTGCTCATGGTCAATGTATTAATTGATTGTTTTAAGAAGAAGAAAAACAAACTTCTCATATTTAAAATTGATTTTTGCAAAGGCCTATGATTCATTGAGCTAGGATTTATTTATTTATCTGGAAAAATAATGAATTTCATGGGTTTTGGTAGTAAGTGGTACATGTGGATTAGGGGATGTCTGGGGTCATCTACAACTTTATATTGATCAATGGCTCCCCTACGAAGGAGTTTAGTTTGGAGAGAGGTTTGAGACAAGGAGACCATATGTCTCCTTTTCTTTTTATATTGGCTATGGAATGTTTACACGTGGCTATTGAAGATGCGGTTGCAGTTGTTTCTTTAATGAAGCTAAAATTGGTGATCTGACGATTTTCTCATCTTTTCTATGCTGATGACTTAATTTTTTGGGAGAATGGTAACATTAACAACCTTGTATGGGTGTTCAATTGTTTTTCTTGTGTTTCAGGTTTGAAGATAAATTTACACAAATCAAATATGTACATAGTTGGCGTTAATAATACTGAGGTTGTGGAGCTCGCGGCTATTACCGGTTGTAAAGCAGATAAACTTCCATTTATTTATCTTGGTTTACCAATTGGGCGTAACATATCATGTATATAAGGGTGGAATTCTATCATTGATAACTTTCAGAAAAAACTTTCTAATTGGAAGGTTATTATGTTGTCTATTGGGGGTAGATCCACCTTTGTTACTTCTGTTCTTGGTTCCCTGGGGATGTATTATCTTTCTGTGTTATTGATGCTGGTCCAGGTTAAAAAAACATATAGAATCGTTACGATCACAATTTTTCTGGGGTGGTGATTTGTTCGAACAAAAAATCAAGTAGGTCAATTGGAATTTAGTTTGGGCTTCTAAAAAAAGGTGGGTATGTGAATCAGTGAATGAATCAAATGCTTTATGGGTTAAACTCATAAACGCTATTTATGGAGCTCAAATTGGAGTTCAGTTTGGTGGGTCTTGCTCTCGTGACCAAGGAGTTTGGGCTAGAATAGTAAGGTTGATTAATACGATGCATGAGAAGGAACTCGTCAAGCACAACATGATATTTAGATGTGTAGGTAGATGAGACCAAACAAAATTTTGGTTTGATATTTGGGTGAGTCACTCACAACCCATTTTGTTCTGGGTTTAATTGTCTTTGATAGATGGGATAGGGCTGGACGTTTTATTGCATTAGAACGTTTAGCGGTAGAGTATTTCAATCTCAATTGGTGGGGTTAACATCACTCCTTGATTCGTTGGCTCTGACAGAGGAACAAGATTGATGGTGATGGTCTTTAAATGGTAATTTGGAGTTTATTGTCAAATATATATATTAGGGGTCATATTGATGTTTTGAATCTTCCTTCTTGCGATATAGATACGAGATGGAATTGTCTTATGCCACAGAAGATAAACATCTTCATTTGGAGAACTTGTCTAGATCGTTTGCCTACTAGACTTAGGTGCTGTTTGTTTTTTCGAAGCGAAAATGTTTTAAGTCTTCGGACCACCTCTGCAATCATCTGTAGCAGAAGAGGTGGAACAAAAAGCTGCAGCATTTAATAAAAAGTCTGTTTGTTTTTTAACGTCTGCAGACTGCTGCAGTAAGTTAAAGTAAGGCGCGAAGAGGTTTGAAGCAGTTGGTTTAGTGCTGCGCCACGCATCACACGCGCAACAGTTTTTAAGTCAGAAGTCTTCAGGAAAACAAACAGCTGCGAAAAGCCAAGTGTTGCGCGGCGCAGCAATAAGTGGTCTGAAGTGGTTTTTTTAAAAAAACAAACAGCACCTTAACATCTCCAAAAAGGTTTGGAGGTTGCTAACATTACATGCCATGTGTGCTCTTCTGTTTTGGAAAATATGGATAATTTTTTTTTGTAAAATGTGACTTGATGGGTTATTAGGAAATATATAAATACTTTGAGCTTTAAAGACGGTGACTTTGGCACGAAAACAATTAAGGATCTCATTGATAATAATTCGTTTGATTGAATTGTGAATAAAAATAGGAATTAAACTTTCTTGGATCAATTGGATCCAAACCTGTTGCTTTTTTATTCCTATGTAATTCACTATCTCCTTGCTACCTCCGGTTTGTTTTTAATAAATATTTTCAGCTGTCCAAATTTTTTTTGAGTTGGATTATGGAATAATTCAAAAAACATCTATAAATTCAATTTTCTATAAAAACAAACTCCAAAACATTAAAATTTTCTTTGCAAGTATGTTTCACAAGGAGGTTTAATTCTAGCTCGACTCATAAATATTAACAAACAAACACGACTTGTAATTGTCGATAAGTATTAAAAGTCAATGTTTTATAAAGTAGATATTCTATAAGCCCATATTTATATGAGCATGAGCCCATATTTATATTCAAATCAGATAGAATTTAATTTATTCAAAACTTAAATCAAACCTAAATTCGAATTACGCTCTAAAATTAGACTCTTTAAAAACCCTACAATCAAATATATAGGAAAACCTCAAAACTTAAAGCCAGTAATTTACAAACTCAATTCACTTGATGAATGATGAGTCGAATATGCCATTTTGAATAGCCGCCACACATGAGAAAAGAATGATGTGGAGAAAAACACGAGCCAAGCAAATGTTAATAATATCTTTAACTAGATTTGCTTGGATATTTTTGGTCTCTCATGAAATCTGTACGGACGGATAGTACCATAAATGCTTATTATAAAATAAAAATATTATTTTTTATTTAGTATATTATGATATGCCTTTGATAAGAATATAATATAAAGCAAACTTGAGAACTAAAATCAAAGTCGATACTCAATATCATACATCGGGGTGAAATATGGCTCTTAAATAGGAATTGAAGTAAGATATATAATAGAAGTTAAGCAAATAAAGATTATATATAGTAAGCGACATCCATCAATCGGTCTTATGGTTACCATAAGAAAGATAAGTTATAATTTCCTTTAAACAACGAACGTAATGCATGACTAGACTGGAAACTAGTATTTCACTTATGAATTGTTATTTTATGAACTAAAGATTTTCAAAGAAAATAATTTGAATCTATGATCTATTATTAAAAAAAAATATATTGTTGTATAGTCCGTCAAATTCATCAGTTTTCTTTGTTCAAAGAACATATAATGTGACGATGATATAAAAAAAGTGAATTAAAATAAAGGTTAATTTGTTCTTTATCCAATGGGGTGTCACCATTTATGTAACAATTCGAGTTCTAGGATGAAATCTGCAATCATGCTTAATTATTCTATAAACAAAATATGTAATATTTGCAAACAAAACCAAATCCCTCATTACCTGATCACACTGGTTAAATACTTATTAACAGAAGAGTGTATATAACTTTTATATCTATACTTAAGTATATAGATCACCATTTATAAATTTATGCAATAATTTTTCATTTTTTAATTAAATTTATGAAACTCACATGTAGTATATATATAGATCACATGTTGCATATTTTGGTTATAGAATGAATCGTACGTAGTTACATATTTCGTAGAAAAAACAACTTAATTTATTGTATAAATTAGAAAAAAAAGTCGTTTTTATACTTAAATGGGTACTTAATCTAGAAAACTATGATAGCTTTGTTAGTAATTAAAGTTTTAAGACTTTGGGACAATACGGACATGTGTTTGTTTCATCCTGCATTTTAAAAGAGTACGCAATCTTAATACTCTTATAGGAATAAATTATTACTTCTTGCTGTAAATCAGAAAATCATACCTGATAAGATAAATTTTTTGTTATAATTATATAATGCATGCGTGGTTTTATATTCGGTAAAATAACAAGCATAAGATCTTAATTAAGATCTTTAAATTTGCATAATCAAGTCTTATTATTGTTTCACTTATAAGTTTTGATCATGACATATTTACTTATTTAACCAACATATGAACATATACATCTTTAAAGCACCCGAGATCAGGTAAAAAGACTTACCGTACACCCATTGACTATTCTTGACAATTTATGAAACAAATCAATACATGATCATCACAGGATCAAGATCCAAAGTCATGAGGAAACAGTGGGGGAAAACTCTCAAGCATCTGCGGCGTAATTATCAAATCATCCGAGACTTGATCTTCTCGACAAGCAGATTCATGAGAAAGATCCGATCCAGCAGCAGTTAACTGTGCATCAATACTCGTACGATTTATAAGTTGCCACTTCTGTTGAGCACCGGGGCAACCTACTTCGTGGTCTCTCTCCGGAACTCCGGCAAGTGCTCCTGGTGGTGGGGAGATAGCGTATCTGCCGGTAAACTGTTGCACCACTGCTCGGAATTCAGATGGGGTAGCCTTGATCTTCATAGGATTAGAGATGTAAACAACTTTAACTGGGTTTTTCTTGCTGGATTTTTGTGACCTTTTTTCAAGTTTTACACTCGGTAGCTTCTCCATTTGGAAGTCAAGTAGAAGAAGAGAGAAAACGGCAGGTAAAATGTGATGGTTGATAGAGAAAAGAGGGAAGATATGAAGGAGAGAGAAAGGTATATATCTCAATTATCCAGCATGTGTGTATACATATACATATATCTGTCTATATATGTATGTATGGACAAGAAAGTTTACAATCTAGCTAGAGGGGTTTTGTCGTCTTTTAAATAATAGAATTATTAAAATCTATCTTGTGAACTACTGGTTCGATCGGTATATTTTGACTGTGATTCAAATAGAGAAGTTAATTTCCAGCATGAATAACAAAAACCACCCCAACATGTCAATGCATAAGCATGCAATGCAAAAATAGTCATTTAGTTATCCCCACAATTGAACATCATGTGATAAATAAAACCTAAATAACTTAGGAGTAAAAAAAAAGTTAGTTTATAATCTAGCTTATAATTTAGTTTATTATAACTTAATGTTTGGTAAATTTAGCTTATCCTAGTTCATAAAGTAGCTTATGAACTAAACTTATTTATATGTTAGTTTATGATAACTTATTAATAAACTAATTTATAAGCTGATTTGCCAAACAAATCCTATGCTCCGTTTATGAAAGTTATACAATTAAAACTTTCATTCACGAATGTGCGTCGTGGATCTTTTGTAGTCACTCACATAACTTCTTTTATTATCTCCTAGTTTTGAATAAAATTGTGCAAAAAAAATAATAATAATAATAAAAAACATAGCCCTCCCTAGTACCCGGCCTCATGCCATGTACTGATGTACTCTATTACCACTTAGACCTTGCCCTTCGTCCTGATTCCTTTAATGCTACATGGAGTGCATTTCACAAAAATTTCAAGAAAAAGTGACAAAAATGACAAAAAAAAAAAAAAAAAAAAACATTGAACGAATACAAAATGATCACTTTTGGGTGGGTAAGTAGCTCAAAACTACCACCTATTTTGCAGCAGGACCACTGAAATAGGTATATACTGTGAAAAAGTTTTATCTGCCATAAAATAATGAAAATTTTGTAAAAATGGCCATGTGGTTTGTCAGGGGGCAGATTTGGTCATTTTCAGTTTTCTGTCTAAACTAAATGCACTATACATATTTGGTCATTTTTTGCTTTATTTATGATGTTTTTTCAACATTAAATAAATATTAAAATAAAACTCTCTCTATGTGTGTATGTATATATATGTGTGTTTAACATCATAACTTGTTGAATAAACAAATGTCTAACATCCCAAAAATCAAGACAAAATTTTCATTTTTAAAACCATTCTAAAAATCTATAAGTTTTACAAAACAAGTTCTCAAAAGTCACTATCACGAATCAGAGTATCCCAAAATCATAAAAATACATAAAATCTCGGATGATGTGTACGATTAAGCCTTTGCATTTCCCTTGTCCTCTGAAGTACCTGAAACTATAAAATCAAACTGTAAGCTAAAGCTAAGTGAGTTCCCCCAAAATACCCCACACAACATATACAATCATGCATGCTGAGTCCACATTCATCAAACTGGATTACCCTCGGGTCCACAGTCATTGGACTGGATTACCCATGGCCCACAGTCATCAGATTGAATTGCCTCGACCCAATCAGTCATCAGATTGGAATGTCCAGGTGTGTTGGCTTACACACATAACAGTAAAGCCTCAACCCAAATCGTACTATGTCGACATATGCAACAGATAAATCATATAACATCAACAAAAAATCATGCAGATCTAACAGATCACTACAACATATCAACATCCTATATACTAGTATACATCACCTAGTGGGCCGGCATTGGTGCCTTCGACCCAGAAGTATAGTGAGGGATCAACTCACAGTTTGAAAAATAGTTGAACAACTCACTGTTCCAAATACTGCCTCTATAGGTCACCTATACAGTTAACAAGGACCCAATCTCAAACTACTATTCAAATTACCTAAAATGCCCTTAAGTAAAACTTGGTCAAGTCCGTGGCCAAAGGTCAAAGTCAAAAGTCAAAGAGTCAACACAAGCTGAGTACGCCCTGCGTACTCTATCACTATGTATGGCGTAGTGAATGTCCTCCCCAAATTACGGGGTTCCATGTAACATCCCAAAAATCAGAGTAAAAATTTTCATTTTGAAAGCAATAAGTCATACAATTAATTTGTTCCAAAACCAATCAAGTGATTAAATCAAGTAACATAAAAGTAAAAATCATAAACAACTAATGCGGTAAACTCTGGGGGATGCAGTGCAGTCATGTCGGGCCCTTCCCTTTAAAACCGAAAGTACCTGAAATTATAAGCATAAAACTATAAGTACACAACTTAGTGAGTTCCCCAAATACCACATACCATACATCATTCATACATATCATACTAAAGCATGTACGAGTCTATTTCACCCCTGAGTCCCTTCCGACTCTCTTAGCCCCTTTCGAATCCCCGAGTCCCTTCCGACCCTCCGAGTCCCTTCCGACTCTCTGAGTCCCTTCCGAATCCTTCAGTATCTTTCAACCGGTACAAGTCTATTTCACCCCTACAACTAAACATACAGTCATACCAGCAAGAGTCACAAAGACATCAAGCACATACAAGAATATTAGTAAGTGTCACAAAGACTACTACTATCCTACAACATAATCCAGTGGGTCGGAATTGGTGCCTTCAAACAACAAGTATAGTGAGGGGACTCACCTCAAATTGATGATAATTGAATCACAAACGCGTTGCTGCTACATGGCTCCTCACACTAAACATATCCAAAATCACCACTAATTAATAATTAGGGTAATAACCCATAATCAAAGGTCCAATCATATTCTATCATGATAAGGGGTAAAAGACTATTTTGCCCTTCCCATACTTGGCCCAACAAATCATGGTCAAAATCCACAATGGCCCAAAATGGCTTCTGGTGAGTAGGCCCCGTGTACCACCATTGTATTCCTAACATACAACGTGCTAGAAGAAAAGGTAACGGGCTGAAACCTGTTACTTGCAACGTACCAGGAAAGTACGCCTAATGTACGTCACTGCTGCCCAAACTCCACTCCAAGTTCTTAATACCTTAAGACTTAAAGTCCAACTCCTAAATCCGACTCTAAGAGACGTCTTAAGTCATAAAGTTCCTAACTTTATGACTTTGGATGGTTTAATGGTGTCAAAACCAAAGCCCTAGATTCATAACTTCACCAAGAGGCCACTAACTCGTTCATGGAAGATATATACTCATCAAGATTCGATTTTGATAACTTAATGACCTCAAAAATGGCTAGAAATGAGGCTCAAAGGTTATGGAGTAACTTCTACTATCAGACCCCCGGCCGAGGCGGCAGAACACGCCTTGTTGTGCGACTAAGTTCATGGATCACAGACAATTAGATATATAGCACAAGTACAACAATAAACAAAACAAAATTTATATTCCATCTTGATGTTTGAATACATGGTTCTTACAGATAATACTATAGTACATAAATTGCCTTAAACATGTAGGCAGATATAACGGAATAAAACTAGATAACTAAGTCGCCTGAAAATCCATGATTAACCTTCTGTCTGAAAGCTTGTTTGATGATATCCTGAGAATATATGTAGTTTAGTGGGTCAACACAAGGTTGGTGAGAGTTATAGGTTTTCTGCTAACAACAATAATACTTTTAAAAGTCTAAAAAGTATTTTCTTTGTAAGTGTAACCATGCTTAAAACTGTGTTTGTAAAGAATCTTTGAATAAACTTTGAAAGCCAAAATGTATCTTTGCATAAGTAATTTCATACTTAAAATATTTTTGAAAGCAATCAAACCCATGGTTTTGTAGTAAGAGAGAGGGATTTTAGTTAATGTTTATAGTGAATCCTATAACCAAACTATGTGACGAGATGTAACCCTTGCAACGCTTCATTAGATGTGATAGGTAAAGGTTTAAGATATATATATTGATAAAGTAGTATGATTGAAGTTATACGGATAAACAGATATATGCATATACAGATATAGTCATCCGCCAAGGTTGCAGTTAGCAACTGTAGATACGGATAAAGTTGTACGGATATAAGGATGAAGTTATATGCCAATGTGGTAGTTAGCAACCACAGATACGGATAAACGGATAAATTTATCTGCTAGGGTTGTAGTTAGCAACCGCAAATACGGATAAACGGATAAATTTGTTGAATAAAGTTTGACTATAAAGGTCATTAACTAAAGTATACAGATATAATTGTACCGATAAAAGTCGAGTATGTTTGATAAGTATAAGCGTAACAATGTATGATATTCGTGTAAATAGGTGACAAATCTTATGTGAGTGTACACAAATACATGTAAAAATCTAGCATACAAGTTTTACAGCTTATATATATATATATATATATATATATATATATATATATATATATATATATATATATATATATATATATATATATATATGTGTGTGTGTGTGTGTGTGTGTGTAAGCACGATATAATGTTTAAAACTACAGAGTTGATAACCGATTACGACACATGTTTTATGGCAAACTTTTTATACATAAAAAGTCATATCATTTTGTAGTAGAAAGATATATCATTTTTATTAGTTGTAATATAATCATAACAACTATAATATATCTATATGACATATGATAACTAGTTTATTTGTATATGAGGTGTTATTTAACAAAATAACATATATAAACTAGTTATAAAATTTTAAGTGTTTTTCATGAACCAAATATATTATAGCACATGTATTCTAGCTTTTTATACATAAAAGGGTCATAGCACTTTGTAGTAGAAAGATATATCATTATTATTGGTTGTAATATAATCATAACAACTATAATATATCTATATGAAATATGATAACTAGTGTATTTGCAAATAACTTGTTACTTGTTGAAATAACATTTTATAAACTTGATATGAGTTGTAAGTCAAAACAAGAAAATTAATCTAGAATAACGATTTTTTCCCTGTTTTAAAAAGATTCTAGAAAAATCATCGGGAGTCAGAATTAGGATCCGTAAACTCTCAAGGTTTATAAATTGAGTCTAATTTATCCCTAATTATTTCCCTGACCCGATATCAACCCTAATAAGGTAAAAGTGACTGTTTTTATAGACTGGTCCGAAAAAGGACTGCAATGATAGGCAGTTTTGCAAAAATCATAATAAATTGTATAAACATCGTATGAATGTGTGAGAGTAGTCCTTGAAAAGGTATCGATCTAAACTACTTGCATATAAAACAGTTTTAGAAACTATAGGCTTTAAGATGGGCAAAACAGGTCTTGAACATACCAAAGTCTTTCACAAAAATTGATAACATTTTGTAGATTTGTAGTATGTTTTTAGGAGTGTTTTTGTATAAAAAAAATATGTGAGCACATGTATTCCCCCCAAGATATGTAAAAACATAAAAAAGGGGCCGTAAACACTCACCCTTGATGCGTGATTTGTGAACTAGAGTCGCGAGTACAGTTATCTTTGAGAAACACTTCGTGAAAACACAAACTAGCAATGATCTAAACCGCGACTGTTTTGGACTTGATTTAAACCCACAAAACACAATGAAGACTAAAGTCTTGAACTAGGAAACACCACAAAAAAGATAACAACAGAAAGGTGGCACAAGGTGGTGGTGGTTGGTCGTCAAAATACGGGCAAAAGGAGGTGGCTACGGTGGTTTACGGTGGTGGAGTGGTGATTCTTGGTGGTGGGTTCCAAACCAAGAAAAGAGAGAGAATGGAGAGGGTAGAGTAAGGAGATTATTGGCTGGTGAATTGGTGATGATAATGGGAACCAAATCCTTCTATTTATAGTGTATGAAGGTCTTTCACAAGCCATGCATCACCATGCTTTGAAAGAAAGTCCAACACATCACTCATCCATGCTTTGTACAATTTGAGAAAGTGTGTAAGCAACCAAAAAGAGAGAAGGGGTATATCCCACGTGGGTAAGGCAAGGAGGGGAAGAAAAATCTGATTTTTTATGTCTAGCAAAGTTAGGTGGGCCCCATAATGATGTCATGTTTAGCAAAAGTCCCAAAATAAGCCTAGTTTGATGTCTCGAAATCCAGACATCTGATATTTTTTTTTCGAAAGTGTCATATTATAGAGTAGAGTTCAAGGATTCCAAAAAGTGAAACAGATTAATTTTTCAAGTTGTAGAACTCCGGGAAACCTCGTTTAAAGTTTCGCGTCTAAATGACCCGAACGTCCGATTTTTCGACTTTTGAAAATATTTTTACTAAAAATATTTTGAGTATGGAATTAAATATTAGACCATAGTCTGAGTCCAAAAACGCTCTCAGAATTTACATCTGAAATGTGCAAGTGCCTCAACGGATAGAAACGGTTGTAGCAGTTTAAAGAAAATCAGTGTTATACTGGATTGTTTTCTTATAATGGCCGTATCTTTTGCATACGAGCTCCGTTTTGGACGTTATTTATATTTTTGGAAACAGGGGAACATGTACTATGGGAATAGAATGTTTGTTTCGCTCACAACTACTTAATATGAATTTTCAGTTTTTCAGACGTATTAAATAGGGTTGTAGTTTGAGTTGTTTGATTCGTTTGAGATTTCCCACAATTGGAAGTAAGATACCATCTGGTATCTTATAATAGTTGTAATGATACTATATATTATTCAAAATATGCATTAAATCTCAATAGGTTTGATTACAAAGAGGTTCGCGGTGAACTGACTGTCTACAGTTTTAGACCTAAATTTCGGGATGTCACATCTACTCACAATATACAAGCCATGGGACCAAAACAAGCTCATAATATAACCTAAAACTAGATCTACATTAAAGAACCATCAAGATTGAAACTTTCTACCTCCAGAAGAAAGATCAAGGTGAACAAGGTCTGGATCTACAAGCTCTAAGACAACCAACACTTCTCCAATGAGCTCCTTCTTCTCCAAGATGCGCCAAGAACACTCCAAAACACTCAAAGGCTCAAGAATCTCACAAATGGGGCTAGTATTTCAAGAGAACTGCTTTAGAGGGTGGAGGTTGAAGGTAATAAGGGTTTCCAATAAGTTAAGGTCTTTAAATAGGGTCCAAGACCCAAAAATTAGGGTTTGATTGTGCCTTGCATATGCCCAACGTAATCCAGGTATGCCCAGAGTAGGAGGGAGAAACATCGCGATCGAATAGGCCAAGTACGCCCAACCTACACACCTTGTACGCCCAATGTACAGGTCAACCCCTTTCTCATTCTAACTTCCGAAGGCCATAACTTCTGTGTCCCAACTCTGTTTTCGGTGTTCTTTATATGCTCAGAAAGGTAACGAAAAGCCCTACAATCCTATCTAATCTCCTGTGGCTTAAAACCTTCCGAACTAGAATCCATAATTCGAGGAAAAGTCTGAAGCATCGCTTTCACCATCATACCCATGGACTCCAAAACACAAACCGAAATCTTGGATCACCCAACTTATATAATCCACACTCATTTGGGTCTAAAACCCAAACCCTTGAAGTACAGGGCCATAAGTTGATCCATTTAATGCCCATAATTCCCGAAATAGAAAGCTTCTCGAAACCGGATGTTATAACTCTCCCGCACTTAAACTGGATTTCGTTCTCGAAATCACTCCTTGTTACTTTCCAGGCACCCAGAAGATCCGGCCAATTCTTACTGAACCTTGCTTCGGGCTAAACGTCGACTCATATATACGTCAGCTCTCTAAAGCTACAATCGAAACCCAACTTAGAAATACTCACCTACCTTGACGATGAACGAATCCTTGCATCACTCACTTAAACCAATGACGAATAAACACTGCTACTCGGCCCAAAATCCAGGAATCCAGTACCTTGTCTGGCTTTCCGATATATAAAACCATTTTGAAAAATAGACAATACGATAACACGTTGAAATCCAAACCGAAAGAATTCCTTCCAACCTTGAATTATCTTGTTGATACCATTGGAAAAACATAATCCCTAACCATGCATTGTCTCCAAAAAGATCTTTCATACAAAACAAAGGAGAATCCCATCGCGAGTCTCGACCCTATGTGCCAACCTATTGCATAACTCACATCCCAATATCCAAAGATTCACTTATTCATTCTATCTGAGATCTTCTGGTCCCTTGGGATCTTCTACTAAGCTGAGATATAAAATCCCCAATCGTCCGTTACATTCGACAATCTCGCGCACGGTCACAGTATGAGACTCCGCCCAAGAGTCTAACTGGTACAGACTACTCGAGCCTAAACACCACACCAATGCCATCTGTTAGCCACATAGTCATCCTAATATTAACGTGATCCCCCTCCTTAGTTGAGCCAATTTCAACTGGGTCTCACCTATACTATCATAATGAAACGGGCCTCGCCCACGGGTCTCACCCAATCTGCACAATCGAACGGGCCTCACCCACGGGGCTCACCCCTCGAGGGCTATATAAGCCTAACATCGCCTCAAATCCATCGATCATCATTCCAAAAAAGGAGTGGTCAACCAAAAATACTATGAGACTCGACCCATGCGTGCGTTGTGATCCTCCTACAGCCCAACAACCACTCCTGCAATAACCCATCTCATCCTTGTGAATGCTAAGACTCCATCACAGACTTACAACACTTCCCCGACAGTCTATCAACCTCGTGTATTCTACGGCTACCCCGTAGTCTGACAATACTCCCATAACAGCCATGAGATCAACCCATGATCTTGCCCTTCATCTACCATACCAGCCCACAATCAATCATGAGTCGAAACCGCATCTGACTATTCCCCAATCAAGTGTTCGGGTCACACTTTGATCCCTAAAGCCTTCATCATACAAGAACAAGTAGAGAGGCTCTAACACGACCCTCAACCAGAACCTAATCACATATCCACCATGCGCCACTACTGATGCATCACACATTCGGGCGAAATGTCCTAAGTTCCCATTACTTGCAAACTCAATATAAACCGCGACTAGAACCGACTCTCCATTTGACTAGGGTATGGAACTCCTCCTTGTTCCGCGCCTGAGATGATTCCTATTAATGCAAACAGTTCTCCGCCACTTGGATTCAACTGGGATCTACCAACCTTGTAATCGATAAATTTTCGAACCATCTCGTAACCTCACTACTCCGCTACTATTCTCCTGATCTTCTAAGAACTAGGATTCCATTTCCATGCAAGATAGGGTAGCCACACCCCATACCAGCTTAAACACCTTACTACCCAAGTAGAAGACATTTCTGCACCCAAAATACCTTCCCATCATACACTCTTAAATCTTTAAACCACCTCAGCTGATGACATCGAACTATAAACCCTTGTCCTAAATGAACGGATCACCGATCCAACAATCCACTTGCCCAACAACCGATGCACTCAGAACCTCACCAACGGATACAGTTCGAATCCCCTAAACAATTACCAGCGGCTGAACAACCCTGCACGAATAATGCATCACTCACCCTAGGAGCGATAGGTCATCACTATTCTTACCCCACTAATGGCGGAGATCAGATCAATGAGCTAATCAACCATCAATCGATAACCAACTTGAGCGGCATAAGCACCTTGAACCCTTACTTCGTTGTCCCAAAAGGGACACCCAGCTACCATGAGACTCTTTCCTAGAAGCTTCTGATACGAGGACCACACTTCCATTCTTGAAAACATGAATCTGGTAGAAACTCAACCTGCAGTCGCGTTCTCACTACCCCTTACACTTCTCAACCATGAAAGATCCCAACCATCTTGAATTCCATTAATCAAATGAACTTACACTACAACTCCCTCTGGACCACTATGTTAAATCTAACACATCAATCCAGCTGTTGATCCTACGACAGGACACTCAGTTCGCTTCCACCCAAGACTCGCACTAACAATGGTCGACGTCCTTAGACCAAATCATTCAAATAAACTCCAATCATGACTCTCGGCATGCAAAATGGCATATGACGATCTTTCGATAATAGTAACCAGGCAATCATAGAGATACTACGTTCCTTAGGTAGGAACTTAACTAAACCCAACATAACGTCTCAATACCCAATCACATAAGCAAAAGAAAATAAAATGTATAAAGGAATACATACCCGCGACGTCTTGAAGTCTTGGCTCTGCCTCCTGAAAGACCGCGGGTAATGGGGTCTAAGCCGCCCCAATCAGAAAATGTGGGCAACTTGCCCTAATATGACCGGGCTGATGACAACGATGACACAATTCTACCTCCAGGGTGAAATATTGGCGAACACGACCCTTCCGACCGCACCTTCTACATTTAAACTTGCAGCGCACAGGCTCGTGGGTCCCTCCACCCTTAATGAAGATGTTGTGGCCCCTCTGTCATCCTGCACTAGGCATGACAACATCAAGCTGTTTAGATGTAGTTAGAAGAGTCGGAACATGAGTCCGCTTCCTCTTTCCTAGTTGCCTTTCCAAACCAAGGTCATGCTCCCGAGTCACTTCGACAATCCCAACAGTTGCCTGAATGGCTGAAACCTGATCCTCGAACTTGGCGACCAACCTGTCAGTGATGTGACCAATAATGCTAGGAACTTCCTCTTGTAAGGTCTGTGAAACCTCAACAACAATACAATCACGAAATCAACCCCCCTGAATGCATGATGCATATCTTACCTTCGATCCCTCGGATCAAGAACTAGCAATAGGATCCTCCTCCTCAAAGAACTCTAGGGCTCCACAAACCTTGGAATCCCGATGAGAGAGTGTTCAAGTCCCCAACTGTCCCACTTTAATCTTGGCCCGAAAAGCCCCAATAAGTTCATCCAAAATCTCCGTGATCCATTTATTGATGGTACCAAACATCACATGAGTCTATTCCAAAATATCGCGGGTGATCTCTTACGAAATGAACTCCCGCATCTACTCATCCATCGGTTCAGTGCCAACACCATATTCTCATCCATGAGTGCTCATCACTATTCTACAAAGAAACTAGAAATAATCAGAACGTAAACAAAGAATCCTCATCCTACAGGCTTCCTAGAATTTTCATGACCTTCCTTGATTCGAGTATGGATCCCGTTCTTTCAGTAGTACATGCCCAATGCTACCTTCCACACCTGTCCATACTTTCCTCCAGAATTGTGACAACCGTCAATTGTGGCCAAGTCAAAGTCAACTAAAGTCAACAAGTCAAACCGGTAAAGTCATCTAACCCTTGTATATTAGGGTTTCCATTATGATTCTTATTGAACAACTCGCAATCTTAATACAAAGTATCACTTAGAGTTTTCACGTGTTCGGAAATTCTAAACCCTAATTAGGGCAAGTGATGAAACTACTCGATAAAACACTATTCCTTGACCCTCGGGGGCATATAACAATCATAAAAAGACTTAGCGAGGTTTATGAACCTTGAATTACAGAGCCAAACACTCAAAAAGGTCACAAAAGAAGTCTCTCCCAATCTCTTTCACTCTAACTCTCCCAAATCTCTCTCTATATGAGAAATCTCTCCAAGAATGCGAAATCTCTCCCAAATCTCTCTAAGTATGTCAAATCTCTCCCAAATCTCTCCAAGTATGCCAAATCTCTCCAAGTATGTCAAATCTCTCCCAAATCTCTCTCAAAACCTCTTTTGAGTTTTGTAATCATTTGGGGCATCCCGACACTTGACTTGGTGAAAAACCATTCGAAACGGGATGATACCTTGAAAAATAGCCTTTTAGGGCCGAAGCCTCCCTATAGGGACCGAACCCTCCCTGAGCCGAAGCTCCAAGAACCAAATCTGAAGTCTCCTTAAGGAACCACAGGCACTCGGACCGGAACGGCTGAGGACAGGAACTGCTGAGGACCGAGGCGGATGAAGACCGAAGCTTGAACCGAACCCGAAACTGGAGCACCGCATCTGACCTTCAGCTGCAGTCCCTTCTGATGAGTCCGCCTGCGGTACCTGCTCGGACCGAAGTCCCTCCCCCTCGGTTCCAATGCACCAACCAAACCATCCCTGCGGTTCTAAGGCTGCTAAGACCGGAACCACGCCCCTGACTGCGGATTTTCCCATTTTCCACCCGGTTTTCGACCACGACTCCGTTTTAAGCCCGTTTTTAATTATTTTAACGAGGGATTTTCACCCAAACTTATATTTTGACATATAAGACCCCATATATTCATAAATTAAGCATATTTTTAGGGAAATCCTTATTTAAGAATAAAAATCTATTAAGTTAGATCTTGTGGTGGAGTGTTGACTTTGCCTTAGTGTATGACATAAGCAACCACCCCATGCCCACTCCATGACCAACCATTGTCCTTCCACCATACGTAGTCACTTCCATCGTCCTTCCCATCATTTTCTTCCAGCCATACACTTGAACAAAAGGTAGAATCATTATCTCTCCTCTCTCATTTCTCTCATTTCCACCAAAGAACAAACACCTTTCTTTCTCACTTCTCTCTCTCTCAAATTCGAGATTCAAGGGCTGATCATCAAGTTTTCTTTCACTTTTGGTAAGTGATATTATCCTCCTTATGATTATTTCACTTCATTCTACCCAAATCATATATTACTTACACAAATTCCATCACATTTGTGTTAGATCTTCGAACCTTCAAGGCATCTTCTAAGTGTTCTTGAGTTGAACACTTCCTTTTCTTCAACATCCATCCACTAAGAACACACAAGGTGAGTTCATACCCCTACATTTTCATGTTTTATTCAAGTTTTAGGGGGGGGAATACAAGTTAAAACACCAAGAACACAACTAAACTCAAACAACAGCTTTCATCAGAAAAGTTGAGTCTTATTCACGAACTGTTTTGACTACCTTAAACTTAATATCTTTCAAACTGTTTAATATGCAAATATTTCAGATTCATACCTTTAAAATGACTACTTGCACATCTCCATACGATTTGTCTACGATTTATGGTGATTTTTACAAAACTGCCTATCATTTCAGAAACGAATTCGGACCAGTCTGTGAATATGAACGTTTTAACACAAGTTAAAGACTTCTAAAAATCATAATAAAAATTATAAATAAACTAAACACATTTTGTGAACTCTCAGATGTTACGGATTCAGGTTTCAACTTCGTATGATTTTTCTATAATTTTTCTAAAACAGTGCTGAAAGGTTAAAAACTAGTTAACAGCTTACAACTTGCATAACACTTTGTAATATGTTGAGCAAAGTGTATAACCATAAGTTCTAAATATTGAATGTATTATGTTGTTAGTTTATCATCATAAACTGAAATTTAGTCATTCATGATAAGGTTTACTCATTCATTTCGAACACATATAATAAACTTCAATAAGCATAGTTTATGGATTTTACTACATGAAAAAGGTTTTACTCTCAAAACAAATGGGTTTTTCATATCCTACGTGATAAACTATAATAGTAATAGTTTAAGGATTTCATATCACTAATTTATTCAGAAAATGTGATTTTACTTCCTCCACGGAAGAGGTTTTAATATAAAACTATGTGTAAACTAGTTAACTTAGGTTGTGAGGCAATTCTCTCCCCGTACGTTCGAGTACGGGATCCCAATTCCTGTAAGTTATAACCAGAGTCTCTTGTAGGGAGAGCGTGATAATTGTGTATAGATCTATATTGGGATTGACACCCCACACCTCGCTGCTAGCTACAGCTGGACCGGCAGGTCTGCGGGTGACAAGAGTCATAGTATCTTAACGTCTGAAAAACGTTGTGCAGGTTATTTCTCGTCATAGTATGGTTATAGCGACTCACATAGGTAGTTAACAATCTTTCAAGTTTACATGGAAAATTCTACTTTGAAAAGGGGGTTTACTTCTAAACTAAACGAGTTTATGTCAATTTAAACTTGCATGAATTACTTTAAGTATGGAAAAATACTTGTTTACTCTCGGTCCTGGGATTTAGGACTACATAAGTTTTATAAGGAAAATATTGGATTTTCTTTGGAAACATATTTCTATTAACACTACATCTCGTCTAGAAGTGTTAGACTTCAACGGTTTATTTAACTCAAATTATATATAACTTATATACGCTGAGTGACCATAGAAGGAATCTATGGGTCCTTCTAGAGTTCATTATCGCATAACATAGGAGCATTCACTCCACACTCAACTAAGAAAATATTGGATTTTCCGGAAAACATACTCTATCGCCTTTACAAGGAAAACGGTTTCTTCCTCAAACAAAACTCTTATGAACTCACCAACTTAATTATTGACACTCTTTTCAAAACTACTTGTATTCTCAGGAAATCAGTGAAACAGGAAAACATCAGCACTTTGAGGATGGGACGATAAATCGTCAAACAGTTTATTTTGTCATCATAATGTAATTGATTTTGAAACATGTAAACATATACTATGGTGTACCCTTTTCAATTATATTTATGATGGTTGTATTTACTTTGAGCACTATTATACTCGTTGTTGTGATACTATACATGAAGTCCTCCACCCTCGGACGTTTCCGCCATCCTCGGTTTGGGGGTGTGACAAGAATCATCCTGAATCCTCTATGTCACCTTCTCAAACTTATACACCAAGTACCCGCTAAATAGCACATCCATACCCACTAAAACACTTCCTAGGCTCTCTTAGGTACTCGACCTCACCCTACCATCAACTACTGAAGAACTCCCACTAATGTCAGTTAACTACTTCATGAACACAATCACATGCGACAAAGCTTAGATAATTCTCCGACAAAAACACTCATCCCTACAATGGTTAGACTGTGACGAGAGTTGTGCAGTATGGTCAAATCAGTCACTCTGAGATTATTTAACCTATGCAGCATATGACTTACCATATTCACTTGATAGTTAAATCACATCATCAAGAGTCCCACAAAGCATAAAGCAAGTAGCATTCGTGATGTAACACTCTAAGCCACAAACAAACAGAGGAAATATCAAGCTCACTTACTACCAATATAGATTCCAAATCTAACATAACATCCAATTCCTTTTAGGCTACAAGGCATCACATATCAGGCCAATCTATCTAACATCAGAAATCCATTCTAGCATATGTTTCTAAGAGCTCAACCAACAGGCATATAAAGGCATCCTTCTTAGTTGTTATGTAATCCTAAGCATATCCTTAGCCTTAATCTAACATGCAATTCTCATAACATATATTAACATCATGTATGGATATTCTGGGAATCAGTTACTTAATCTCAGCTGATTGCACGCATCACACCCATTTTCTTTATAAAAATCTTTTAAAAAAACACGTTTTCTTTCAAAACGATTACCATCTCCTCAGTTTGAGTCCAGACACACCCGAGAGTGTGCCTGAATCCTTCAAACCAAGGCTCTGATACCAACTTGTAACTTCCCAAAAATCAGAGTAAACATTTTCATTTTTAAAGCAATAAGTCATACAATTAAGTTGTTCCAAAACCAATCAAGTGATTAAATCAATTAACACTAAAGTTAAAATCATAAATAGCCAATGCGGAAAACTCTGGGGGATACAGTGCAGTCACGTCGGGCCCTTCCTTTTAAAACCAGAAGTACCTGAAACTATAAACATAAAACCACAAGCACACAACTTAGTGAGTTCCCCAAATACCACATACCATACACCATTCATACATATCATACTAAAGCATGTACGTGTCTATTTCACCCTTGATTCCCTTCCGACTCCCTGAGTCCCTTTTGACTCTCTGATTCCCTTCCGACTCCTTCAATATCTTTCAACCGGTACAAGTATATTTCACCCCTACAGTTAAACATACAATCATACTAGCAAGAGTCACAAAGACAGCAGGCATATCAGTAAGTGTCACAAAGACTACTACTATCCTACAACATAATCTAGTGGACCAACATTGGTGCCTTCGAACAACAAGTAAAGTGAAGAGACTCACCTCAAATTGATGGTAATTGAATCACACACGCGCTGCTGCTAGGGCTCCTCACAACATATCCAAAATCACCCCTAATCAATAATTAGGGTAATAACCCATATCCAAAGGTCCAATCATATTCTATTATGCTAAGACGTAAAAGACTATTTTACCCTTCCTATACTTGGCCCAACCAATCATGGTCCAAACCCAAAATGACCCAAAGCCGAAAATGGCTTCTGGTGAGTACGCTCCGCGTACAACCATTGTACGCCCAGCGTACAATGTGCTCGAAGAAAATATATTGGGCAGAAACCCGTTACGCGTAGCGTACCTGGAAAATGCGCCCATCGTACGTCGTTGCTGCCCAAACACCACTCCAAGTTCTTAATACCTTAAGACTTAAAGTCCAACTCCCATATTTGAGTCTAAGGAATGTCTTAAGTCATAAAGTTCTTAACTTTATGACTTTTCATGGTTTAATTGTGTCGAAACCAAAACCCTAAATTCACAACTTCACCAAAAAGCCACTAACTCATGCATGGAAGATATATACTCATCAACATTCGATTTTGATAACTTAATGACCTCAAAAATGGATAGAAATGAGGCTCAAAGGTTCTGGAGTAACTTCTACTCACAAGATCCAAGCCATGGGACCAAAACAAGCTCATAACATCACCTAAAACTAGATCTACATTAAAGAACCTCAAGATTGAAACTTTATACCTTTCAATGAAAGATCAATGTGAACAAGGTCTGGATCTACAAGCTCCAAGACAATCAACACTTCTCCAATGAGCTCCTTCTTCTCCAAGATGCACCAAGAACACTCCAAAGGCTCAAGAATGTCACAAATAGGGCTAGGGTTTTGAGGGAACTGCTTTATAGGGTGGAGGCTGAAGGTAAGAAGGGTTTCCAATAAGTTAAAGTCTTTAAATAAGGCCTAAGACCCAAAAATTAGGGTTTGAATCTACCTCGCGTAGGCCCAACGTACTCCAGGTACAACCAGCATACAAGGGAGAAGCACCGCGATCGAATAAGCCAAGTACACCTAGCGTATACACCTTGTACGCCCAATGTACATGCCAACCCTTTTCCCATTCTAGCTTCCGAATGCCATAACTTCTGTGTCCCAAATCCATTTTCGGAGTTCTTTATATGCTTAGAAAGGTAATGAAAAGCCCTACAATCCCATATAATCTTGTTTGGATTAAAACCTTCCAAACTAGAATCCTTAATTGGAGGAAAAGTCTGAAGCATCACTTTCACCATCATACTCTTGGACTCCAAAACACAAACCGAAATCTTGGATCACCCAAATTATATAATCCACACCCAATTGGGTCTAAAACCCAAACCATTGAAGTCTAGGGCACTAACTTTATCCATTTGATGCCCATAATTCCCGAAATAGAAAGCTTCTAGAAACTGAATGTTACAGTCCAAGACAATACACCATACGTACTCCCATGGTACACCCTGCGTACTCGTCCAGCTCCCAAAATTCTCATTAAGTGCTTATTCCTTTAAGTCTTTACATCCAAGTCTCAGATCTAACCCCAAATAGCCTCTTAGATCATAAAGTTTCCAACTTTATGACTTTGCATGACTAGAAAGTGTCCAAATCTAAAAGCCCTAACATATTATAAGATTCTAAGTCATAATACTCATGGATGGATGAAAATAAAGGATCAAGATCACATTTTTATCACTCCATGCACTTCAAAATATCATAAAAGGCTACTCATAAGGTCTGGAGTAGCTCATACTCAACTAGACCAAGATTATGGGACCAAAATGCACAAAACTTAAGAACTACCAATATCTAGTGAAGCAGTGATCATGTTCAGAACTTTATACCTTTTGTAGGTTGTTTGAGTGGTGAAAATCCCATATATATAATTCTTGAAGCTTTCTAAATGCACTCCAAATATCTTCTTCCTTCAAGGATGGACACAAAACACTAAAATAGCTCAAAAACTCTCAAATGAAAATTAGGGATTGTAAGTGGTCGTTTGGGAGGATGGAGGATGAAGGTGGAAGGGTTTATGGGAGTTAAAGTTGCTAAAATAGGGCTCAAATCCTCAATATTAGGGTTTACATATCTTCAGAGTACGCCCTGTGTACCCATTGAGTACGCCATGCGTGTAGATTCGAAAGTTGTAATGAGAGTCGAAAGCTATATCTTTAGAGTTTTTGTTTGTAAATAATGAAAGTTAAGCACTTTCGTTATCTAAGCTATTTACAATGCTATTTCAGGCTTCGATATGTATGGTCAAGTCCTTGTATTTTTTGTATGTATGATGTACCCTATAAATAGGGTAAGTGCTTAGGTCTAGAGTAACGAACACTCTCTGATTACTCTTTGTACTCTAAACATTTGTACTCTTTGCAGACTTAATCGAAGCTAAACATATCATATTTTGATCTCGGTGTTCTTTATCGCTTTGATATATTCGATTGATTCAAATATTATTTCTAGCACACTTCAATTGGTATCAGAGTGGGATTCACTTCATTGATTGAAGAATCTTAGTAGCATTTCTCATCTTTTTGAATTGCTCATTCTGGTTCATTGTTCCGCAATTTGAAAATGTAATTATTCACTTAATCAATAAGTGATTAATTGATTCTGCTATTGTTTCTATCAATCGATCTGATAATCATATCAATCCGCTTCTTGTAATTTCTCTTTTCATCAAATCAAATCAAATGGAAAATCTCAATGTGAACATGATGATGAACTATGTGAATCTTCTTGGATCGGTAACGAAGATTCTGATGCTGACTCCTGGGTATTATGATCAGTGGGCTGGTGAAGATTATTTTAATGGCATCGATGAAATCCTATGGAAGTCTGCCAAAGATGGAAATTATCATGAAGATTTGGTTGAGAATATTAGTACTCGTGGAACAGCTACAGACATGGTTACACGAGCAAACACCAGGAATGCATGTGATAAGAAAGCTCTTCGTGAATTGAGAGGTGCTCTTCCTCCTGTCGTCTACAACTATGTTCGTGGATGCACAACTACTAAGGAACTCTGAAAGAGAAGTATCAGGGTAATGAAAGAACAAGGAAGAGTTCAATGATGAAATGTCTGTTTGAACTTGCTGATTTCAAGCAAAAAGAAAACAAAAGCATTGAATCTTATTATGACAGGATGAATGATCTGATCTTCAGGTGCAATCGATATGGGGTAAAACGTACTTCTCTTGAATTTAATCTTACTTTCGTGTATAGACTCAGAAAGGAATGGAGAAACATATGCTTGATTATCAAGACACATGAGAATTTTGATACTCTTTTGTTATCAAATTTGTATAATATTCTCGCATGAAATGGAGATAATGGAGATTGTTGAGGAGAACAAGTTGAACTATGGTGGTCCAACGACGTTGGTGTTGAAATCAAATGTAAAGGAAGATGAGTATGAAGGTGATGTGAAAGAAGATGAAGAAGGATTCCTGATCAATTCTGATGATGAAGCAGTTGCTTATTACTCTAATAATAGAGTAAATAAGTTTTTCAAGAAACCAATCATTGGTCGTTTTAAGAAGAATCTCGAAAAGAAGCAACTGTCGAATGCTGGTGGAAGTCAGAATCACATGTTGAAAGTAGAGAAGAAAAAATATGAGAAAAAGACCGAAGTGAAATTGAAAGAAGATTCTAGATATAACTGCAATTACTGTAATGGCCACAATCATTTTGCTAATGATTGCATGTTGAGAAAGATGGAAGAGAAGAAAGAAAATGTGAAAGATGAGGCGTATTACGCGAAAATATTGGAAGAAGTTTGTGCTCAAATGAAGAATCTTTCACTTATGGCCAGATGAGGAGATGAGAATGACGGAACATATAAAATTTTTTCATCTGGATCTGATGATGAAGAGATGCGTAATCATACACATGGGGTATTGTATGCAAGGTATGAAAAGGAGTTGTTGATGAATATTTGGAGAAGTATGCGAAATTTCATGAGGAAAGTGACCAAGAAGATGGGAAGATGACTGGGAGATGTTTTGTGTCAACAAGTTCAAAAGCTGCATTGACTGCAAGGTACGTGATCTTCTAATCTCATTTAATATTCCTTCGAATTCTTATAATTCTGTCTTGAGTGAATTTAATGAAACTTGTTATTACCTGAATGACTTGCTTGTTTCAATGAGTAGTGAGGTAGAAAATTCTAAGGCATCCTTATATGAAGCTCGTAATTTACTTGGGGAAAAGAAAACTAAAATCGAAAGTTTAGAGCTCTACATTACAAATAGTATGTGTGATAGGTACACACTTAGGATGGATAATAAAATGCTAATCAAACAACGCAACATTTATTGTAACACTGCTAAACGATTGTATGGAAAACTTATAGATCTTTATCATTTTGCTGATATTTGTGTAAAGCAACATAGGAAGTTGCTTCCCTTTCTAACTTTTAAATGAGAGTTAGTTGATGAGACTACTTTCGATTGTGAGAGTAAAGTAGCCTACTATGCCACCATCCCCAATGATTCATATGCTTATGGTGTAGCTGACATAAATGATTGGTTGAATGTTGATGAACTTGTTAATATTGTGAATGAGACTTTGACTAAAAGTGAACAAATCAAGATTTTAAACAAGACTGAGAATTCGATACAAAGTACTCAACAAAATTTTACTGATATCAAAGATGATTATGACAATATCAGTGAAATTAAGGAAGAAGAATGTGTTGATTGCTCGAAATTGTTTGTCATTAATGTCACCTCGCTGGCTAAAGACAAAGATAATGTTGATTCTAATGCGAAATTAAACAACGATTCATCTATTGGATGGTGTCTTAGGCTTATCCCTTGTTATATGGGTTTTTGGGTTGTTCTTGAATATATATACTTGTATAGTTTTCATGTATAGGTTTGAGAGAGCTCCCATTTTATAGATATCTAAAGAGTAGTTCTAGAGAGAGAGAGAATAATGTAATAAGCAAGCACATGCTTCTACATCTTTTGTACTTTCCTCATTATCTATATAAACTGTGCTTAAATTTTAAATCGGGTCTTCTCGATTATGCAATGATTCTTCAATTCCACATTTGTCATCATCATTGGGATCCTACATGTGGTATTAGAGCTTAATCTTGAAGGGTTAACAACATTTTCAAGATCAACGATCCTTGATGGCAATATTTTTGGTGTGTAATCGACTTGAGGATTTGAATTTTTGGTGAGTCTGTCCATTGGATCTTTTTGCTTTCATTTCTATATTTGTTGATGCAATTATCTTTGTAATTCAAAATCTATCAAAATCCCTCAGAATCGTGTTTTGTAAATCGCTTTTGATCATCTTGATTCCATTGGATCTATTTGCTTTTCATTGTAAATTTTGTTGATCCAATTATCTTTTGTTCAACCTAACCCAATCATATTTTCTTTCAATGATCCATAACATTTCAGCCCAATTCAAAACAATTTTGATCCTAAATCTCACAATCTATTTCTAGTCATCATTTTATGTCCATTCAAGTTTCTATGGATTATTATTGTCCATCAAAAGCCCAGTCCAATATCTTTTATCAATTTATGTTCATCACTTTTTGATCCTTTATCTTTGTTCATTCACGATGTATTTGATTAAGATCAACTTTCATCGATTTAAACAAGCTGATCATAAGTATTAATCTAATTTTTCTGTCATCTGAATCTATTATCTTTAACTCACAAATTTTTGACTCGTGATTCTCATTCGATTATCCAATTGATTTTATCTCACAATATTAGGATAAATGAAATCAAATTTGTTAAAACTCATGATTCATTTAGTCATGGATTTATGATCTTGAGTCAAAATTTCTGATAAATTGAAACAATTCATATGATTTTGGTTATTTTAATGGAATGAATTGAAAAGTGAAGTTTTGATGATGAGGAAAAACTGGTTTCGATGAAGAACAATCAAGAACACGAGGAAAAACATTTGAATTTATGGGTTTGATCTAAAAAAATTAAGAATTCTAGATTTTTGATGTTTGTTTCTTCCAAAGAAGAAGAAAATTTGATTGTTCCAATGAGTTGTTAACTATAGAAATCTCTATATTGTTCTGATAACTTGATCACACACAATAACACATGCCCAAGACATCTCTAGTCGAAACCAACCAGGATATAGGTATGTCACAAGTATGTGTTAATGATCCTAAATCGTTCTTCCGTAATGAAGGTGAAACCCAATAAATCTCAACTTAATGAATTGACGATGAACATTTTATGTTCAAGATTATCACGAAATATTTGTTTCAATGTACCACTTTCGATGGTCAAAATCTCATTTTCATATCCATTGTGTGATCTTAATGAAATTTACTTCTACCAAATAGATCCAGTTTTTAAATTTTCATGAAATGAGATTTTCGTTTGAACATCTTTCTCTAACTTTCGTTTCTTCAAAATTTTCAAAGCTTACTTGTTCTTGACTACACTGGTCATCCAATTATTTTTACACAACTCTTTACACTTATGTCAAGTTGTCAATTTGTGTGAAAATGAAACCACCCATGAACCTTATGAAAAAGAGGCTCTTTGATACTCCTTAATGAGTTTTTGATTGTAATTCACGGGAAACCACACAAGCAGTTCGTCATCTATCTTGATGTCGAACGAATCGTATCTTTGTCTGGGATCTATCTGCTTTTATATCAAAGATTCTTTGATATCACAATGCCAAAAAAAAATTATTTTGCTTCTATCTTTTTCTCTGGCACACATATACACTGAATTCCTTGAGGTTTTGAGTATTATCAACTCGAAACTTAGATTTTGCAAAGTCAGACAAATGATTTCACTTATCCTTCCCATAAGTGAATGAGCCCAACCTCCATAACTAAGGATGGTTCTATTGTTGTATCGAAATACGTGGTGGTTCATTTTTGATTGGGGGATGCGAAATATCCGTTGGATGGGATACATCAAGATTTTCATGAGGCTCGAGGTAAAAAGTGATCATCACTTTTATACGTGGACGTTTTTTATAGTGATGGTTAAGTAACCAATATTCTAAGTGGCGTTATATCACTAGGAAAAGGTTTGAATTCAAATTTCACGCCAATTATATAAGGAAACTACTCATTCCAATTCCAATTTTATGCTCCCATAATTCTCTCAAGAACCCTAACAGTTCACCAAAAAATTTCTCTCAACAATTCTCTCAATCTACTCAAATGGTTGCTGAACAAAACATCGTTGATCAATTCAATACCAATGATGAAGAGGTTTCACAACCGATAATGAAGATTCAACACACCATTTTCTGGCTTAATCCGTTGCTTGATGTTTATCCTGAAGAACTACGTATGATCATATTGGTTTTGAACAACTCTGTTCTTAATCATGCTTTATTATCTTCATTTGCAATTCTGATGCAATGGTTGTCTTTGGCCGCTTCTACTGTCGTTTATAACAAAACCACGAAGGTTGTTACGTATCAATTGATCTCCAATAAAACGAAGAAACTTACCAAAAAGAAATTTGCCTAAATCTTGAAGTTACCTTCTACAGGTATGTTTTATGATGTGACCACTGAACACGTTATTCATATGTTCAATGAGATGGATCATCAACCCACTTTATCCATTATCAGTCATGTATTTGGAGTTTTTTCTTCAGCGTTATTCCAAGGTTCTTAACAGGACGAAGTTCTGGGTTGGATAAGGTGAAGTAGGGATGAGCAACGGACTCGGACCGGTTGAAACCGACCCGAACTGGGAACCAAAGTTGGTCGAATTAAGAATCGAACCGGACCGCCAGTTCTACCGGTTCCGGTTTTTTTCGGGTCTTCGATATTGGAACCGGTCCTCGAGAAATATCAACGTACAATTGCCTAATTATGAACATGATCAACGGAGCTTTTGCTTTTTTTGTTTGCAAAACAATTTAAATTTTTGTTGTTGGATAACATGTTCGATGCGATAATAACTTCAAATAAAGACATTTTTCAAATTATTGGTATAAGCAGCTTTGCTAAAGTTGACAAGAAGACGGAATAAGCTCAAAATGGACTACGCGTGTCACTGTTGATGAACTGTTGATATCTTCAACTAAGTTTCTTGAGAAACTATCTTCATAATCACTACAAAAAAACGCGTTTTTGCTACGGAAGGAATAAGTTGCGAAAAGCTGAAATTCCGTTGCAAAAGACGAATAGCGACGGAATTTGCAACGACCTATTTTCGTCCCTAAAAACGCCGTAGCGAGGGTTTGCAATGGAAAAGATAATTTCGTCACAGATGTGACAACGGAATGAAATCCGTGGTAGGTGGTATTCCATCGTGTATTCCGTAGTAGGATTCCATCGCACAATCCGTGGTAGTTATTCCATCACAAATTCGGTGGTGGTGATTCCCTAGCAAATTCTGTGGTGGTGATTCCCTAGCAAATTCCGTGGTGATGATTCCCTAGCAAATTCCGTGGTGGTGATTCCCTAGCAAATTCCGTGGTGGTGATTCCCTAGCAAATTCCGTGGTGGTCATTCCCTAGTAAATTCCATGGTGGTCATTCCCTAGTAAATTCCATGGTGGTGATTCCGTAGCAAATTCTGTCGTGCTGAATCCCTAGCAAATTCTGTTTGATGATTTCCTAGCAAATTCTGTGGTCATGAATCCCTAGCAAATTTCGTTTGATGACTTCCTAGCAAATTCCGTGGTCATGAATCCCTAGCAATTTAAGTGGTGTATATTATATACCAGATTCCATATGGACCGATGGATAACTGATTTATAAATTATATCCAAATTATTTTGTAGGAATATATGAAAAACAAAAAAAAACAAAAAAATCAAAACCATTATATCATAAAATAATACAATATTTATTTATTACATGGAAAAAAGAAAGTTGCTACTCTAAAATACACAATCTGCAATAAACATATATCAACCTACTATTGTTGTTGTTTTGTAAAGACATTAATAAGATCCAATGCCGTTTGAAGTTGTTTTTCAAGATGCCCTACCATTGCTTTGTTTTCATCTTGTTGGGCGTTCATCATTTCTTTAAGCTCTTCGTTTTGCTGTTTTTTGTTTAGCAACAAGCTCCCTCACTTCTTCTATTTCATCATTTTTTTTCCGGAATGTAAGATACATCCGTTTTACCGTTCCTATTGGGAACCGCCTTTGCAAAAGAGCCTAATCCATAAAGTCTTCTTTTTTTTTTATCATGACCACCAACAACAACATAAAATAGTTTGTCCTCCTCAAATTCAACACCTTCAGCCTCCAACTCTTCCTGTTTTTCTGTATAAGCCGCCTACAAAATAAAAATATTATAAGTTAAAAGATATCAAATTTATGAATGATATTATGGAGTAGCTACAATATAAAAGTTTAACATTGAAATGAATATTACATGAATTTGTCTATCTTTTTCATTTGTGAAAGTGACTCCATCGTGATTCTTCGTGTGTGTATACAGGAACTATTCACTATGGGGTGGATCATGTCCTAATTTCCTCTTCTGCAAAAATACCATATAAAATGTCAAATATACAGATAAACATATATAAACATTGATACGATGTACCATTAAAAAATTACCAAATCAGAAGCTATCTTCAAATGACTTGCGGATCCAACGTTATGTGTAGGTTTTGCTACTCCATCAGCCACACCGTTACGCCTATTTTTCTTGTTCTGCTCAGATTTTAGCTTGTATTCTTCTGTATTCCATTTTAATTGCCGGGAGTTCCAGACTTCCTTTGGAATATGAGCTGGTTTAAAGCCATGTTTGTTTCTTTTTAGGCTCCGCATGTTGAAGAGATATTGACCATAACTTTGCGCCGCTTTCCTTGCCCAAGCTCGCCTCACCAGCGAGTCTATTGTTTCATCCCAATAACATTTTTTCTACACATTAACAATATAAACATAAGCTTAAGTGTAAATGTTTACCAAACAAAAATTTATCACATATAGTTAATTACCTGAAACTCCTCCCAATATAATTCGCGCATTTCTTTTCTTACTTTCCCCCAAGCGTACCCTTTTGGATCTACTCTTTGAAAAAAGGACCGACTAATAAAGTGTGCACAAGGGCCTGGTGGAATTAGCCTGCAAGTAATTAATCATGTGATGTGTTAAG
This sequence comes from Lactuca virosa, assembly GCF_052849685.1. Classification (NCBI taxonomy): domain Eukaryota; kingdom Viridiplantae; phylum Streptophyta; class Magnoliopsida; order Asterales; family Asteraceae; genus Lactuca; species Lactuca virosa. The sequence goes on along the minus strand of NC_136430.1, from coordinate 403,795,573 downwards.
TTATGAATTGATATGCACGTGTAAACCAAAAGGTTATACATAGAAAAAGTTGTAATTAAGATTTGATTGGTAACTCATGTTTTTTCCAAACATGAACATTTAAACGTCCATCTGGTCAACAATCTTTAGAGGAATTGTTTTCACCTTCTACACATTCCACTACAGATCCATTCATGGTTGGTTGTGTTGGTGATGGGGTAGATTCTGGGATAGGTGTTGTTGATGGGGTATATTCTGGTGTAGGTGTTGGGATAGATGTATATGTTGAGGCTGTGGTAGTTCCTTTACTTAAGGAGGGTGTGGTAGTTACTGTAGTTGTGGAGGATGGTAGTGTAGATGCATGTTTTGAGGTTATGGTAGTAGATATAAGTGTTGATGATGTGGTAGTGGGTGTCGGTGTTGATGATGGTTTAGATGATGTAGGTGCTGAAGTTTTTGTTATTGATATAAGTGTTGAGGATTGTATTGTTCCAGTTTCTGAAGTTTTAGATGTATTTTCTAAGGACGGTGTGGATGTTGTAAGTGATGCCGAGGAAGTGGTAGTCATGGTTGATGTTAATGATATAGGTTTAGGGGTTTTGTTGGTAGATGTTATAGGTGCTTTGGATGTGGTTGTTGGTATTGGGAAGTCGATTTCTTCATCTTGTAATTGTCTATTTACGAATTTTGCAGCTGATATCCTGTTGCGTTTCATAACCTGTGGTGCAATGAATTTAGTTGGCTTCACACCGGATGCTCCTTTTGCTTTCGAGTTCGACATCTTTCTTGCTTAAAAATTAAAAAAAAACTGTAGTCAATACCAATGTATTAAAGATGATAAACTACTGATGAGAAGAGAGAAACAAACAATAAAAATAAATTATATATGAAGGCATTAATACGCATGCAAAGTATTGAATACAATCAAAACCAATTTACTTGTAATTTATGATGATAATATACATGAAGATGATCAAAGAACAATAAACGATCATCACGATAACAATAAATTAAATAAAAATTAATTTTAGATGAGTGACAACCTATATCGCCAAAGTCAGTGCACAAACGTATAATGAACAAAGATTTCGATCAATTAGCTGCCGGAGATGATGATTACAGAAAATGTAAACCCTATTTCTAAACAGTAAACTTACCCTAATATGCAGCCTAAACGTGTGTAGGTTGGAGGGAAAAGAATTGCGAAATATTTTGAACCTCCGCTAATCAAAAATTCGAACTGTGCTAATTACCGCTAAAAGTTTCAAAGTTACCAAAAAATGTGGCAAAAATCTTAATGCCCAAAAAGTTCCTATTGCTAACTCTTTTGTGCTTATATATATATATATATATATATATATATATATATATATATATATATATATACTAATGTATTACATTATAGATTATGATATATATGTTATTTTTGTCTTTTCCATTTCAACAATCAAAATTCCACTGTTACGTATAAAAGGTTATAATATTTGAATAATGTGTTTTGACACAAATATCCTTAGTATTCACATATTTGGAATGATTTCAAGGGCACTTTGGTCTTTTTGCACTCTAAAGCGTTAAGGCGCCATCATACCTCTGACGTCACACCGGCGTTATCAGTTCTTGAACCATTCAAAACGTCTCTACTTTTCCGGATGATAAATCTCCATACAAACACTAAAACCCCCAAATCGTCGAAGGATAATCGTTCTTAAAATCAATTTTCTCCGATAATAGACACTCCTGTACTCCTCGCGACTAGATCATCATAAAGTAAGTTTTTTTTTCCATACCCTGTTACACTGTTTTTCATAGTTACGCTTATTTTTTAAAAAGAAATTGAAATCAACTACTCCACTGTCAATTTTGTAAGTAGAATGTCGAATACTAGAAGTCGCTGTTCGTTAGATGATCTCCCATTAGAGATTTTGAGTCGTATATTTGTAGTATTAGGGTTAGAATCAGCGAAAGACATCGTATCTACAAGACTTTGGTAATTCTCAATAAACATCAACTAATGAATGTATATTTGATGAAATACAACTTTATTTATTTGTTATTTACTGTGTATTTAAATTTTTGAAGTTCAAAGAAGATGTATGAAGCGGGGGGTGATCCTCAAGTGTTCAGAACAACATGCATTGACATGATTGAAGGAATGAGTCCCAAAAATCTGAATGGTGATTCATTTATACGCACATGTGCATTGCATAATAACATTGAAGCCATGTTCAGACAAGGAATTGTATGTGTAATTTCATTAATTATATGTAATCTATACGATTTATTAATATTTTGTGTCATTGATGTTATATATTGATATTGTTATTCTGTCAACAGGATGAGTGCTTTTATTATGACAATTTTGATTTAGGATCGTCTTTGTTGAGAAAAGCAGCAAATGAAGATCATCTTGAGGCAATTTATTTGCTTGGAATGATCTACATTTCAAGAGGGCCTCATCAATGTGATGAAGGTATGTATATATGGTATATATGTAAATTAAATTATATATATAGTTAATTAAGGCATGTGTGACATCCCCATTTTCACGGCCAGAAAAGACCGATTTTGTTTATGCTTTATAAAAATCAGAGTACCCTTTTTAATAAAATCGTTGCGGAATTTGTTCCCAGAAAAACATGATAAATACGTTTTCAAATCATTTCCGAAGAAATGTATTTTATTCATTTTAAAACATTGGGATGTCATCGTCAATACAGAAACATAAGCATAAACAGAAATTACATTCATTATCACTAGTGATCTACACCTCTTTACTCTCTCAGTGTAATGTAACTTCGTATCGGCACCTGTGATTCAAATAAGCTTGAGTGGGTCAGGTTGGGAAACCTGGTGAGTACATAGGTTTTTCAACCCACAATAATATAATTATTATGTTTAAACATCAAACAATCAACCCAATTACCCATCCTCATTATCTTCTTTACTCTTAAGGATCTATCCTAATAATTAGTTATTCCTCGTTCATTCATTCCTAAGGATCATCTTAAGGAGTCGGCACGAAATCCATCATTGTCAGGGTTTACTCAACATGCACTAAGTCGCATAGTCGCCAGGGTTTAGGCACCAAGTCTGCATGGTCGCTGTGACAACCGTCAATTTTGGCCAAGTCAAAGTCAACTAAAGTCAACAAGTCAAACCGGTCAACTCATCTAAACCTTGTATATTAGGGTTTCCATTATGTTTCTTATTGAACAACTCGCAATCTTAATACAAAGTATCACTTAGAGTTTTCACGTGTTCGGAAATTCTAAACCCTAATCAGGGCAAGTGATGAAACTACTCGATAAAACATTATTCCATAACCCTCGGGGGCATATAATAATCATAACAAGACTTAACGAGGTTTAAGAACCTTGCGTTGCGAAGCCTAACACTCAAAAAGGTCACAAAAGAAGTCTCTCCCAATCTCTTTCACTCTAACTCTCCCAAATCTCTCTCTGTATGAGAAATGTCTCCAAGAATGCGAAATCTCTCCCAAATCTCTCTGTGTATGAGAAATCTCTCCAAGAATGTCAAATCTCTTCCAAATCTCTCCAAGAATGTGAAATCTCTCCCAAATCTCTCTCTGTATGAGAAATCTCTCCAAGAATATGAAATCTCTCCCAAATCTCTCTCTGTATGAGAAATCTCTCGAAGAGTGTCAAATCTCTCCAAGTATGTGAAATCTCTCCCAAATATCTCTCTGAATGAAAAATCTCTCAAAGTATGTGAAATCTCTCCCAAATCTCTCCAAGTATGTCAAATCTCTCCAAGTATGTCAAATCTCTCCCAAATCTCTCTCGAAATCTCTCTCAACTTCTTATAATCACTCGGGGCATCCCGACCCTTGATTTAGTCGAAAACTGCTCGAAAACGGAAGTCTACGCGAAAAACACCCTTAAGGAGCTGAACCCTCTTAAGGAGCCGAACCCTTATTAGGAGCCGAAACCTTCTTAGGAGCCGAAACCTTGCATCAGAACCGAAACCCCCCTCAACCGAAATGGACCGAGGGCTCGGTCTATTTTGGTCCCCTGATCACTCCAAACCGGGACCTGACCTTCGGCTCTTCCTTTCACTTTCGGTCCGAGAGGACTTCACTTTCGGTCCGAGAGGACATCACATTCGGTCTGATGCGCAACTTAAGGAGCCGAACCTCGGACCTTCGGTCCCTCCCCCTCGCACCTTCGGTCCTCTTCTCTACTCTCGGTTCCTTCCTTATCTACTCTCGGTTCTCACTTCCTTAGAGCCGAACCTCGCAGGTTCGGTCCAGATTGCCTGTTTTTGACCCAAACTTCGTTTTAAGCTCGTTTTTCGTGATTTTAACGCGGGATTTTCACCCAAACTCGTATTTTAACATAATAAACCCTAAATATTTATATTTTGATTATATTTTGGGGAAAATCATTGCCTAAGAATAAAACCTATTTAGTGAGATATTTAGGTGGAGTGTTGACTTATCCTTTGGACAAGGACACAAGCAACCTCCCCATACCTTCATAGTACAACCCCTTGTCCTTCCACCATACCTAGTCATTCCATAGTACTTTTCCCACCATTTTTCAGCCACACACTTGGTCAAGAGCTGGAAAAACCTCCTCTCTCCTCACATTTCTCTCATTTTCCACCAAAGAACAAACTTCATTCTCTCTCACTTTCTCTCTCTAAAAATTCGAGATTCAAAGGCTGGTCTTGGGTTTTTCCTCCACATTTGGTAAGTATCTTCCTCCTACACTTAGATATTCTACTATCCTTCATCGAAATCATAGATTGATTACACAAATATCGTCATATTTATTGTTAGATCTTCAAATCTTCAAGCATCTCCCAAGTGTTCTTGAGTTGGACACTTCTTTTCTCCATCATCCATCTACTGAAATCACTCAAGGTGAGTTCATACCCCTACATTTTCATGTTTTCTTCAAGTTTTAGTGGGGGGGGGGGGGAATACAAGTTAAAACACCAAGAACACAACTAAACTCAAACAACAGCTTTCATCAGAAAAGTTGAGTCTCATTCACAGACTGTTTTGACTATCTTAAACTTAATATCTTTCAAAACTGTTTAATATGAAAATAGTTCAGCTTCATACCTTTAAAATGACTACTTGCACAACGCCATACGGTTTTTCTACGATTTATGGTGATTTTTACAAAACTGTCTATCATTTCAGAAACGAATTCGGACCAGTCTGTGAATATGAACATTTTAACACCAGTTAAAGACTTCTAAAAATCATAATAAAAATTATGAATAAACTAGACACATTTTGTGAACTCTCATAATTTACAGATTCAGTTTTCGACTTCGTATGATTTTTCTATGATTTTTCTAAAACAGTGCTGAAAGGTTTAAAACTAGTTAACAGTCTATAATTTTCATAACACTTTGTAGTATGTTGAGCAAAGTGTATAACAATAAGTTCTAAATATTGAATGTATTTTCTTGTTAGTTTATTATTGTAAACTGAAAGTTAGTCATTCATGATAAGGTTCCTTCATTCATTTCGAACACATATAATAAACTACAATAAGCATAGTTTATGGATTTTTACTGCATGAAAAAGGTTTTACTCTAAAAAACAAATGGGTTTTTCATACCCTACATGATAAACTATAATAGTAATAGTTTAAGGATTTCATTTCACTAATTTATTCAGAAAAGGTGATTTTACTTCCTCCACGAAAGAGGTTTTAATATCAAACTATGTGTAAACTAGTTAACTTAGGTTGTGAGGCAATTCTCTCCCCGTACGTTCGAGTACGGGATCTCAATTCCTGTAAGTTATAACCAGAGTCTCTTGTAGGGAGAGCGTGATAATTGTGTATAGATCTATATTGGGATTGACACCCCACACCTCGCTGCTAGCTACAGCCGGACCGGCAGGCCTGCGGGTGACAAGAGTCATAGTATCTTAACGTCTGAAAAACGTTGTGCAAGTTATTTCTCGTCATAGTATGGTTATAGCGACTCACATAGGTAGTTAACAATATTTCAAGTTTACATGGAAAATTCTACTTTGAAAAGGGGTTTTACTTCTAAACAAAACGAGTTTATGTCGATTTAAACTTGCACGAATTACTTTAAGTATGGAAAAATACTTGTTTATTCTCGGTCCTGGGATTTAGGACTACTTAACTTTTACAAGGAAAATATTGGATTTTCTTTGGAAACATATTTCTATTAAAACTACATTTTCATCTAGAATTGTTAGACTTCAGCTATAATTGCTAAGTGTATATGCTAGAGTTATATAAGAATCTAGTCACAATCGACTTAGAATTGGTGGGCCCGCCTTATCTCCTGTTCCTTGTTTGGTTGTGGACCTAGGGCAGACCCATTATATTCAACGGTTTTTTAACTTAAATTTTATATAACTTATATACGCTGGGCGATTATAGAAGGAATCTATGGGTCCTTCTAGGGTACATTATCGCATAACATAGGAGCATTCATTCCACACTTAACTAAGAAAATATTGGATTTTCTGGAAATCATACTCTATCGCTTTTACAAGGAAAACGGTTTCTCTCTCAAACAAAACTCTTATGAACTCACCAACTTAATTGTTGACACTTTTTCAAAACTACTTGTATTCTCAGGAAATCAGTGAAACAGGAAAACCAACAACATTTTGAGGATGGGACGATAAATCGTCAAACTGTTCATTTTGTCATCATAATGTAATTGATTTTGAAACATGTAAACTTATTCTATGGTGTAACCTTTTCAATTATATTTATGATGGTTGTATTTACTTTGAGCATTATTATACTCGTTGTTGTGATACTAAACATGAAGTCCTCCACCCCCGGACGTTTCCGCCATCCTTGGTTTGGGGGTGTGACAGTCGCCAGGGTTTACACAACAGGCACTAAGTCGCATAGTCGCCAGGGTTTACACAACAGGCACTAAATCGCATAGTCGCCAGGGTTTAGGCACCAAGTTTGCATGATCACCATGATTCGGGCACTAAGTCTTCATAGTCGCCCGGGTTTAGAGTAGACCGGGTGAACACATCGTTCACAACACCTACAGGTTGCGATCCTGCTAGTGTTCCACTGGACTGTCTAGAATAGTCCGTGGTTGTCATCCATACTCTGCTAGATGACGGGGCCACGCTTGGGTAAAAGGATTCTCTCATTGTTCACCTCTCACCCTTATCTCATGGTCTATATCACCTCTTATCTCAACATTCAATTCATATTTTATCTACCCATGTTTTACCCAACATATTTTGTAGATATAAAATAAATATATAGTTTAAATCATTTAAAACATGTATAAAATCTTTCATTCAACATAGACAACAAGTATTCAAACAATATGCACACATAACACGTAATTTATATTAAAATACTTCATATCTATGTGTAAGATGAAAGTAACTATGCACTCACTTGTTAAAGTGACGACTCGATATTCGAGCAGCGCTTCGCTTCTTAACAATATGATTTCCTTCGACGAAACCTAGTATCATTACCACTAGAGTTTAGTCTAATATTCGCCGAGACTAATTAATAGTCTAACTATCATTACTATTATATAAGCGTTAAATAATAGTCTTCACCCACTATGTACAGACAGGGGCCAGACATGGAACACCGGAGGGCAAGAGAGGGGATGTCATAACACTTCTAAATCCAGCAACCCAAGCGGCCCTCCAAACCAGATTCCCCGTACCGCGAGTGGTTAAAAAGACATTATAACGACACTTATATAACTCATAATAATATCCCAAATATTTATTATAAAGTCCTAATAACATTACTATATTGAAACATAAGTTATACTAAAGTTAGGTTAGGCGTAGCTCACTTACAGCGGGTTTTTCTCAAAACCGGGCTTCGCTGGAGCAGTGTTTCCGAGCCAAAAGGCTCTTCTTCTCGGAGCCGTCGGGCACTCCGGGGCTTCCGCCTCGTGCTAGGGAGGTTCCCTAGGCTTTTCGGGGGGTTTCGGGGCTAGAGAGAGGTTCTAGAGAGAGAGGGAAGTGATGGGAGGTGTGAGGAAGAATGGAGGCTTCACCTCTTATTTATAGGGGGATGGAGGGTCACTCACGTCGTGAGTTTCTTGATGCTCACCTCGTGAGCCAGCTGGAGACAACCAGGCACAGCCTGGTGCTGACACGTGGCATAACACACAGGGTGGAAATCAGCCGATTTTCAAAAATTCATAACTTTTTCATACGAGCTCCGTTTTCAACGTTCTTTATATCCACGCGTAGGTAAAAATAAGATCTACAACTTTCATTTTGACTCCGTTGGCTGATTCTCGACCGATCTTAAATTTAATAGTACGAGGAGATTATACTGTTAAATGTCCGCGTAAAATTCATAACTTCTACATACGGACTCCGTTTTCTTCTGTCTTTTTACCGTTGAGTTCCTATTAATGAGATCTTCAACTCTCATTTAGGTCGCGTAGGCCAAAAACCGCTCGATCTAAAATTTGTGTTTCGGGCCGTGCACTGCTATGCCAAATCTTTGAAAATTCATAACTTCCTCATACGAAGTCAGATTTGGGCATTCTTTTTTTGTATGTTCTCGGTTTAACGTATGCTACAACTTTTGTTTAGATTTATAAGGCTAAAAAGTCATCCATCGTAAATTCACTATTTACGTCTCCCGGTGTCGTGCCAGTTTTGTCGAAAAACTTCGACGGGCCATAACTTCTTCGTTATAACTCGGATTTCGGCGTTCTTTATATGTACGGAACCCTTGTAACATATACTACCACTTGGAAAAGATTAATCCTTCTAAATAATCTTCCATCAAAAACTCATTTTTGATGCTTATTGTCTCTAAATTGACTAGCCCGGATCTACGGGCGTTACAATTATCTCCCCTTTAGGATGATTACGTACCGGAATCATCAACGAAATATGGTTGTATAATGACTCCCTATGTTATCTCTTCATCCTAGGTAGTACTCGTAACTTCTATGTTTCTGCGAATGCGTATTTAACTCCTGATCTTCTTGACTGCAAGTGGTGCTTGATCTTGCACCCCTTCTCTATGTCTTGTTAGACATTCAATAATGACCTTCATGTCACAACCTCGCTCTTTATTAGAGACTCCTTCTTCTTATCAAACTTAAGTTAAGTTTATTTGATTTCCACGATAGACTAATGGGTCACGTCCTAATGAACTCTCATCGTATGTTGCAACGCTCAGACTCAAGTCTCTTAGAGTCAAATTCTAGAATGGAATATATCTTCCTTCATGTTCTAATGTGATATAATCACATTTTAACATGTAGCATTTCTATCTACCAGCTTCTTTAACTAGCGCGATACTTTTATTGATCGCTTCGATTATCTTTTACTTCAATCTTCTGGCTTAAGTCAGATGCTACATCGAACTTGGTTCTTTGAACCACGTAACATACTCATCTTAGTCGGACTCGATTTGATATGACCACTAGGGTCGAAACAACAATCATCTTTTTAGTCATTACCGAAACAATGGTAAAGGCATACTTGAATAAAACGAAATCAATTACTAGCTTTTTGGTAACCGTGTGACTTTCCCTGATCCAAGTGTGAGTCCTGTGCTTCCGGTAGTATAGGCCTCTACTACCATTCACACCTACTCATACTCGTCCCAAGTATTGTCTCACAGCTCTCCAAGTTATTATCACAAAAACAATTTTAACACATACAAATGTGTCCAAACAATCATATAATTTTTCATAGACTCTACTAGGACTTCTTCCATGTATATCTTCAATCATCAATTCTGCTTCAACTCGGTTGGTGATGGAAATGTCAGAAGATGGGATAACTTCATGGATTATACCAAAAATCTTTCTTTCTGCTAATCGAAAGTGTACTTTTCCCGTACTAGATGTATTATTTATTAGACACATTCTAAAGGCAAGATGTCACTCTTATGATATCTTCCGATAGGTACCATTCAGTATCGTAAGCCTTCTCATTTCCTCCATTTACTCAATTCACTATGAGTCTTCACCATGATGTTCTTCACACCAAAGAAGTCGTTTGGTGTATCAAGACGAGAATACAGATAGAGGAAGGTTTAGACGTGTATTCCTCCTTATTACTTCGAAAAATTATATGCCAGTTCTAATATCGTAATTAAACGTTTAGAAATCCGGACACATAAAATTTCCAGATCCGGCCAGCAATAGACCATAGATCCAATCAAACGATAGCATAAAGCATCACAAATCATTTAGCACATAAAAGCATTTTAGATATCTTCCTTAATTAAGCTAGTGCTTGTGTCTATTCAGGTGTACTACCTAAAATATATTAGATACACTCCTCACGATCATCGCTTAGCATTCTAAGTTTAAGTCTAGAAATAAATCCTTATTCCTAGTTCGCTTAAACTAATACTCTGATATCAACTGTGACATCCCCATTTTCACGGCCAGAAAATACCGATTTTGTTTATGCTTTATAAAAACCAGAGTACCCTTTTTAATAAAAACGTTGCGGAATTTGTTCATAGAAAAACATGATAAATACGTTATCAAAGCATTTCCGAAGAAATGTATTTTATTCATTTTAAAACATTAGGATGTCATCGTCAATACAGAAACATAAGCATAAACAGAACTTACATTCATTATCACTAGTGATATACACCTCTTTAATCTCTCAGTGTAATGTAACTTCGTATCGGCACCTGTGATTCAAATAAGCTTGAGTGGGTCAGGTTGGGAAACCTGGTGAGTACATAGGGTTTTCAACCCACAATAATATAATTATTATGTTTAAACATCAAACAATCAACCCAATTACTCATCCCCATTATCTTCTTTACTCTTAAGGATCTACCCTAAGAATTAGCTATTCCTCGTTCATTCATTCCTAAGGATCATCATAAGGAGTCCGCACGAAATCCATCGTGGCCAGGGTTTACTCAACATGCACTAAGTCGCATAGTCGCCAGGGTTTAGGCACCAAGTCTGCATGGTCGCCAGGGTTTACACAACATGCACTAAGTCGCATAGTCGCCAGGGTTTACACAACAGGCGCTAAGTCGCATAGTCGCCAGGGTTTAGGCACCAAGTCTGCATGATCGCCAAGATTCGGGCACTAAGTCTGCATAGTCGCCCGGGTTTAGAGTACACCGGGTGAACACATCATTCACAACACCTACAGGTTGCGAGCCTGCTAGTGTTCCACTGGACTGTCTAGAATAGTCCGTGGTTGTCATCCATACTCTGCTAGATGACGGGGCCACGCTTGGGTAAAAGGTTTCTCTGATTGTTCACCTCTCACCCTTATCTCATGGTCTATATCACCTCTTATCTCAACATTCAATTCATATTTTATCTACCCATGTTTTACCCAACATATTTTGTAGATATAAAATAAATATACAGTTTAAATCATTTAAAACATGTATAAAATCTTTCATTCAGCATAGACAACAAGTATTCAGACAATATGCACACATAGCACGTAATTTATATTAAAATACTTCATATCTATGTGTAAGATGAAAGTAACTATGCACTCACTTGTTAAAGTGACGACTCGATATTCGAGCAGCGCTTCGCTTCTTAACAATATGATTTCCTTCGACGAAACCTAGTATCATTACCACTAGAGTTTAGTCTAATATTCGCCGAGACTAATTAATAGTCGAACTATTATTACTATTATATAAGCGTTAAATAATACTCTTCACCCACTATGTACAGACAGGGGCCAGACATGGAACACCGGAGGGCATGATCATTTTGGCATATAACACTTCTGAATCCGCGTAAAATTCATAACTTCTACATACGGAGTCCGTTTTCTTCTGTCTTTTTACCGTTGAGTTCCTATTAATGAGATCTTCAACTCTCATTTAGGTCGCGTAGGCCAAAAACCGCTCGATCTAAAATTTGTGTTTCGGGCCGTGCACTGCTATGCCAAATCTTAGAAAATTCATAACTTCCTCATACGAAGTCAGATTTGGGCGTTATTTTTTTGTATGTTCTCGGTTTAACGTATGCTACAACGTTTGTTTAGATTTCTAAGGCTAAAAATTCATCCATCGTAAATTCACTATTTACGTCTCCCGGTGTTGTGTCAATTTTGCCGAAAAACTTCGACGTACCATAAGTTCTTCGTTATAACTCGGATTTTGGCGTTCTTTATATGTACGGAACCCTTGTAACATATACTACCACTTGGAAAAGATTAATCCTTCTAAATAATCTTCCATCAAAAACTCATTTTTGATACTTATTGTCTCTAAATTGACTAGCCCGGATCTACGGGCGTTACAGAATGTTTGTAGTTTGGGGTTAGTATTTAGTTGTGTTGTGTTGTATAATATTTACTGTTTTTTTGAAAAGGATACATTGGATTAATTGATGGATATTTTAATGTGTAGGTTTACAATTACTTGATACCTATTTTGGCTGGGCAGTTCCGGATGATGGAGAGTACACGGGTGTTGTTGATAGTGCCAAAGAGTTGTTGCGGGCTTTTGATGTTGTTCATAGACTTACAACGAATAACATCACATTCCAATGTGAAGACCCACGTCATTCTGTTAAAGGTGCATTTGCAATAGGTCATGAAGAGGATGATGATCGACAAAGATATTGCACGGTTTGTCGTTGGTATGTAGAGTATGGTAGGTTTTGTATATTTCTTTAAAATATTAATGGTTGATAATAGATTGGACATTGAATATTAGTGTTCTTATTGTATTGTATATGAAGTTGTATAGTACTACTATAATTTTATTTTGGTTTTGTGTTTACATCATTCTGTTAAAAGGGCATTTTAGTCGTTTTTGCTTGCTATGTTGTTTGAGTAGGATGAAGTATACGTAAAAACCCATGTTATTTTTGTGATGAAGTATAGTTAATGTAATTAAAAATAAGTTTGTAATGACTTTGTTATTAAGGAAAATAATCTACATAGATTATATACTTTAACATGCCCGATTAATGTAATTAAAAATAAGTTTGTAATGAATTCGTTGTTAATTATTCATTATATACTATGTTTTCAAGAAATTATACACAACTTGATTAGCACAACTGGCTTAACCGCGCCCTTTTCTAGCATAAGCTTAAGTTCGAGTCCGCTTGCTAGCAATATCTAATTTATAATTCATTTTTACATTTTTTAGCCATTAGTTTATGCCACATATTACCAATTCAAAAACATTTCATTCAAACCATATCTTACAAATTCCATTGATCATAATAATAATTCATCCATAGTATAAGAAAATTAATTAAGCATACAACATCCCAACAAATGTCGTCACAAATTAGCTACGCGTTTTGTTCCATAGCAAAACAAGCAAACAAAATCATATTCCATAGTAGAATTCCCTAGCAAATACCTACGAATGGTACTTGCATAGCAATTCAACTATGAAATTGGTTTCCGTCACAAACTCCGTTACATAGTAACCACGATAATGAATTCCATAGCAGCAGTACAACGGAAAGTGATTTGGTAACAAATGTCATTGGAAAATTGCTACAAATTTTTGTTCCATAGAACTATCGGTAGCATAATACCAACGGATATGGAGTCGGTAGCATTTTCCCTAGCAAATCTCATTCTCGCTACCAGAAATAAAATCCGTAGACAATGTGGTAGCAACATTGCTATGGAACGACATTCCATAGCACGATCCATTGCAGATTAACAACGAAAATACGTTCCATAGCGACCTTCCCTAGCAAAATCACGTTTTTCTTGTAGTGAATCTTCTTTAGCTTTTTGGTTTCGAACAGGTAAGAAGCCTAAGCACATAACTAAAGTGAGATACTTCGTCTAATATTTTTGTTTCAAATGCAAACTTTGGCTGGTGGTTATTTGGTGAAAACGGAAGGTTTGCCATTGAAGTGTAAGCGTGAATTGGAGAAGACATGTTTGACATTGCTTATTGATGGTTGAGATTTGAGAAGACATGAGTTTTTTTTTAAAAGCTGGACCGGTTCGGTTCCCAGTTTTGGGCCGGTTCCAATGACCGGTTCCCGGTTCCAAAAATCGACAATAATAGAGTCTCCGTCCCGGCCCGATCGGTTTCATCGATTTCCGGTTTCGGTTCCGGTCTGTTCCCCAATTCATATGCTCATCCCTGATCAAAAGTGTTATTTGAATGTAAAAAGATAAAAAAGTTCTTACGGAAATTTAATGTCCTTGTAAAGGCATTCTCTTTATTTTTTAAACGATAATTATACTATTAAACTACTCCAAAACTATTCCACCTAGGTCCACCATAGGACTTGAACCATCAACTTCAAAGAGGGAGGACAACACCGGATACTGTTGGACTAGATAATTAGATGTTCGAAAGATATATCGTTAGACCAATGTCTTAAATTAAATCCAGTAATTATAACCTTTAACTATTTTTAGGACTACAATGATATTTTTTGTTAATTAAATAATGCATTTAACCAGTTTTTTTAAGAACGGCGGTTTTAAATTAAAAAACTAGCAAAAGATAGCGCAAAAATACATTAAGTAATTACATACGGAGGATTTTGCATTTTACGAGTTTATTACTTTAGCATATTGACCCAAGTGGTGACTGAACCATATAATCAAATTTATTACTTTGTGTATCATTACTTTACATTTTAGTGTATGAATGATTTGTTGGTTTAGAAAGCAACATCACATTTCAACATGTGTACCATATAAGAACCATCCATAAATATATTCAAGAAAAGAACTACACACCTATATCTACTCTGGTTGATTGTTACGTGTAAACATGAATCCTACCTCTTTTGGAAAAAAGCTTCTGCTTTATGAGTTATAAGATATAAATAAAAAAAAAAAAAATATATATATATATATATATATATATATATTAATTTTATTTAATATTATTATTTTTAAGTTTAAGCAAAAGTTATAAAGTTTATCGAAATGGCAAAAAAAAGCTTTCATTTTGTTATAGAAAAGATTTCTAATAGAAAACTTCCAAAAATATTGTTTTTCTTTTCATAGGTAAAATTTATAGTATTTCACAGGTAAAATTGTGATTTTGTTTAGATTTATTCTTTTTATTTTTTTACTTTTTAAAACGATTTCGTTTTGGTGCGAACAAATTATGCCAATTTTGCAAATATTATATTTTTTGTAGACTATAACTACAAAATCAAAATTGATGACTACTTTGATAAAATATATAAAATTTGCTTAAAATTTGGAATTGTAAATGAGATTAGTCTCTTTAAATTGTTCCTCTAGAAAAATATTCGCCCTAATAATCATATATGATAAAGATTATTACATGTTAATTTATTAACCATTGATACAAATAAAAAAAACTTGAAATAACCATTGTGTTTGGAACTCTGACATTTTTAAACCTTATATCTTATTTTCTAAAACTTTTCAATGACATTTCGACGTGGAAGAAATTTTCGAAATGCTTTCTCTAATATAAAAAATGTTAAGAATTTCGAAAATATACCAAATTTTGAAATGCTTTAAATTGATATTAAGTTTTCAAAATGATATATCCACTTCAATTCTAAGTAAATACATTGTTTCAAAAAGGGATAATGACTTAAAAGGGTAATATATTTTTCGATTTGTACACATTTGGTCATCGAGGTTTTTTTTTCGTCCACATTTACCCCTTTAACTTGTTAAACTGTATACATTCAGTCCTTATGACCGGCTACTCCAGGTTACCCAGTAAAAATGACTTAATAGGGTAATATATTTCTCACTTTGTACACATTTAGTCCTTAATATTTTTGTACACATTTAGTCTTTTTTTTTTTTTTTTTTTTTTTTTTTTTTTTTTTTTTTGCAAAATAAGTCATTTTTTTTGTATTCATTCAGTACTTATAAATGATTTTTTAGTTTTTTCTCACGAAATCTTACGTGGGACGTTCATTAATGATGCGTATGAGGCTTTTGATGCTTATATCCATCGCGATTTCGACTACTTGGTTGCTTAGGCCATGTGTTCTGAACGTCATAACTTCTTCATATGATCTCGGATTTTAACGATCTTTATATCTATGCGTTCGTATTTTAGTCTACTACAACTTTCATTTAGATTACTCTCATTAAAAAATAATATATTTTTACTTACGATTTTTATATCCATACGCAGTGGCGGATTTAGTATGGTCCCGGTGTTGCACCGACAACACCTGTTTTTTCTGTTCGCAGTGGAATTTTTTTTTTTACGTTTATACCTATTTTCCATGTATCGGCAACACCTATTTCATCTCGGCAACACCTACTATGTATTACTGCGTCTTCCCCTGTCCATACGTTTTTTATGAATGCATGTATGTATGTTTTTTTTTATAAAATCGTTAGTAAAAATATATTACATTTTAACGGGAGTAATCTTAATGAAAGTTGTAGTAGACTCAAAAAATGAACACGTGGATAAAGATCCTTAAAATCTGATATCGTATGAAGAAGTTACGATGTTCAAAATACAAGACTTAAGCCAAACCACAAGACGTACGCAACCAAGCAGTCGAGATCACATTGGACATAAGCATCAACAACCCCAAGCACCTCATCAATGATTGTCTCACGTAAGATGTCGTGAAAAAAAACCTAAAGAAATCATTCATAAGTACTGAATGAGTACAAAAAAACGACTTATTTTGAAACAAAAAAAATATTAAGGACTAAATACGTACAAAAATATTAATGACTAAATGTGTACAAAATGAAAAATATATTACCCTATCAAGTCATTTTTCCCGGCTAACCTGGAGTAACAGGTCATAAGGACTGAATGTGTACAGTTTAACAAGTTTAAGGGGTAAATATGGACGAAAAAAAACACAGTAACTAAATATCAAATAATATGTTACCCTTTTAATTCATTATCCCTTTCAAAAACCTAATATCACTCTAACGCATTTAAAAAAGTTTTACAATGTTTGAAATTTCGATCATGCTTTATGTCAGAAAAAACATTAAAAAAATTCCTTCCACATCAAAAATGTCAGGAAAAGGTGTTCGAACGTATGATTCCAAGTTTGTATATTTTTTTATTTCATATTATCAAATGACAAATGTGGTACAAAACTTAGAAACAAAAACCGAAAATAGATCCACCATCTGGAGTTTTAGAGTTGTTATACATACCTTGTCAAAGAATCAATGACGTTACGGGATACATAACATCATAATGGATGAAATATGGTATGTGTGACTATATATATATATATCATGGTTATAAAAATCGGTCTAGGCGACCGATTAATCGACGCCTAGGCGCTTGGCGGCCTCCAACCGCTTACGAATAAGGGTTAGAGGGTAAAATAATCGGCCTTGGTCAATATCGGTCAAAACCAGTCCATTTCGGTCCAAATCGGACTAAATCGGACCCAAATCGGATCCAAAATCGGACCCAAATCGGACCCAAAATGGGGCTCAAAGGACCCACCGGCTCAAAGGAGACAGCTGGCCCAAAGGAGAGTTGGATATGGATTTCAATAAGCCTTCTACCCTTTTTATATAAATGTTTGTCCTTGACATTTTATCCCTCCAACGATGTAGGATACTTAATTGAAAAAACACAGGAATACACAAAGATAAACTTATTTGTTTCCTTTTCTTCAATCTCGACTCCGATCAGGTGATACTCGAAGACAACTCGATCAGGTAATACTCGAAGACATACTCCGGTGGAAACAATCAAGAACCATGGATTAAAAACAAATACTCAAGGTGAAAAAAGATACTCGTTCTGAAGAGGCTTTTCGATCGGCAATTCCCTAACATTCTGAAGAACAATTCCGATGACGAATTCGACCTCTCTTCTGCTTCGCAGAAGAAACAAATATGAAATTACAAAGACCATATACATGAGGATTACATGAAATCGGAGGCAGAGCACTCGTTCGTTCCTGCTTCCTTTTTTTGAAATCGAGATTCCGTTTGGCAGTTGCAAGATCTGTAATTGTTCTAGTGGGATCGAATTGCTGATTCATTTGATTAATTTGATTCGTGTTCTTGTTTATGGATGGAATTGGTGTCGACTCAAATTGTTGATTCGTTTGATTAATCTAAATTATTTGATTAATCTGACTAGTATTCTTGTTCTTGGTAAAATCGATTCTCTCTTGACTCAAATTGGTAAAATCAGCTTAATGGTTGTTTGATCCTATGTTTGTGTAAATTGTTGTTTGATCACTGGGAATCACAATTTCTGTGATTTTGGTCATACAATGCTTAAGAGAAATTTCAGTGATATGGTTGATAATAACTAGCATGTCAAGTGTTTGTGTAAATGCTTAAGAGAAATATCATGTTATAATGTTATATGTATTAAAATTTTAATAAGTTTTTTAATTTATAATGTTATATCTATTAATGTTAATGTTATATTCTTAGAATTAATGTTATAATTATTAAATTTTTAATAATTAATCGTTCCCGATTAATCCCCGTCTAGCCGATTAATCCATTGATCCCAGTCCACCGATTAGCCTACGTCGAGCGATATCTACAACCTTGATATATATATATATATATATATATATATATATATATATATATATATATATATATATATATATATATATATATATATATAAACATGATCGGGTGAGGACTCATTTTAAAATGAGGATTCGTGACGACACCTTAAAAAAATTGAAAAAAAAATCTAAAAAAAATACAAATCATAAAATCGAGCAAAGACCTATGTCCGAGAGAAAAAAAATTTAGATCATTAAAATTGAATCATGGATCATAATGATGCAAAATTAAAAATTAAAAATGAATTATGGATCAACTTTAATGATGCAAAAAAAATTTCCAATTTTTTTTTCTCCCGGACATAGATCTACGCTCGATTTTATGATTTGTATTTTTTTTTAAAGATTTTTTTTAAGGTGTCCTCACTTTAAAACGAGTCCTCACAGGAACCGGACCATATATATATATATATATATATATATATATATATATATATATATATATATATATATATATATATATATATATATATATATATATATATAAGAAGGATCATTTGAGAACTCATATATTCCCGAGAACTAAAAGTAGACCACTAGATCAAATATTATAAGGGTTAAGATTTTTAATGGTAGTCTTGTAATTAACAAAAGTCAGAATGGTGTATATGGGTTTTTAACTCGTATCATAAGGGTAAATTAGGTATTAGATTATCACATCCCTAAACACTCAAAGATGCCTTCCTCTTCCCTCATCCGTCGATCGCCTCCCTCCTCCATTCATCGGCCACCTCTACCTTTCTCGACTGCCAATTGACAATCCTTGATTCCAGATCAGTGATGACGAATGGATGAACCAATAGATCAATGTCATTCCACTCTGATCGTATCACCGGTGCTGTAGAACTCCGGAAATTGATAGTTGTTTTACAAATTTGTCTCATAGCGCGCTGTAGAATCTGAAAATCGATTAATGAGTAATAAATCATGTATCAGATCTTAATATTTATCTGATCTCACTGATTTTCAGACTCATCTCCTCAAATCTAACACCACGGTCGTCTTCGTACATCTGGACTGAGAGCCACTCTCGAAAATTATATATTCGAATCGATCGAAGTCTTCATCACAAGCTTCAAGCGGTCGCAATGTTAGTTGTAACGCTCTGTTCCGAATTGACTTCTAGTCTGAGGCTGTGGGCCGAAGGTGGGTCATCTTAAGGAGTATGGCTTTAGAGAAGGTAAGATCTAGGCCCATTTGGGTGCGGGTGATGTATTAGAAGTGATTCGGGTGTTCGGGTTGTATTGTGGAGCTTAGGGGTATTTCGATAAAGTGTCAGTTCGGGCTTTCGTGGAAAATGGATTTTTTGTTAGGAAGGTCTAAAGGAATATAGATGTGTACATCTTCTCGTCACCTTTCCGTGGATATAAGGATCGTCGAAATCGGGCTTGTAACGAAGAAGTTATGGCCTTCGGAAGTTTCGTGGTTTTCAGGCTTAGCCGAGTACACGGGGCGTACACAAAGTGTACGCGGGGTGTACTAGTAAAGAAGGTAGTACGCTGGGCGTACTGACCAGGATGGTCGCAAAGGTTCGCATGAGTACACTGGGCGTACCATATGTACGCTGGGCGTACTCCAGTCAGATCAGAACCCTATTTTAGGGTCTTGGACCCTATTTAGCCTCCTTATCTCATAACCTAACCCTAATATCTTCAGCCTCCATCCCTCTAAACCCTAGAAATCGACCCTTAGCCTCCATTTGAGTGATCCTTGAGCTTTTTGGTGATTTAGTGTGTTTTTGGTGCTTATTGTGGAAGAAGGAGTTCCTTGAGGAAGCATTGCTTGCGTTGAAGCTGGTGGATCCAAGCCCTAATCATGTTGATCTAACTCCATAAAGTATAAAGTTTGGATCTTGGTGGCTTTCTCATGTGGATCTAGTTGGGTTATGACTTGTTATGTTGGACCTTGAAGAAGAAGGAGCTTAGTGATCAAGCTATGGTTGGAGTCAAGCTTCTAGATCCAGAACCTTCATCAACTTTGCAAGCTTTTTGAGGTATAAAGTCTCAACCTTGTCAACTCTTTCATGTAGATCTACCATTGTGAGTTTTAGTTCATTTTGGTCCCAAGGATGGAACTTTATGTTTGAAATCCGATTCTTAGGCTTTGAGTTGCCACTCTCAGTGTTAAATGAGTCCCTAAGGCAGAAAGTTGCCATCTTGGAAGTCTTAATGGGCTCATGCATGATTTAAGACCATTTCCTTGGAAGTAGATTATCATTTTTGGAGTTTGAGCTTATGTAGGCCATGCAAAGCCGTCAAGTAAGCAACTTTATGGTTTAAGACGTTGAAAAGGAATTGGATATGTGTTTGTAGCTTCTGGAGTAGAGTATTAAGCACTTAATGGGAAAATTGATTAACAGGGAATTACGTTGAGCGTACGTGCATGTACGCCCAACGTAAGCATCATTTGGCCTGTACGCTTAGCGTACATATGAGTACTCCCAACGTACTCATCAGTTATGGGCTTATTGTGTTTTGGGCCTCGGTTTGGTCCATACAGTGGACTTTGGGCCTTTGGGCCTTAGTGGACCATCAGAAGTCAGATGTATTGGGCCAAGGATATGTTGGGCTTAGGGTAAGTCCCATTAGAGGGATTGGGCCCAATTGAGCAAATTGGACCATTAGTGGGCCACTAGTGGGCTTGGAAAGCCTACCTAGTGTTGGGCTTTAGTATAAGGTCCATTAGAAAGATCCAGGCCCAATTTGGAAAATTGGGCCATTGATGGTTTTATGTATATTATAATGATGGGCTTTTGTTTTGGGTTTGGGCCTTAGTTTTGGATCATACTGGGCCAGGGGTAGAATGGTCATTTTACCCCGTGCATGGATTAAGGATTATGGTATTGGGGCCCACTTGCTAATTGAGTATATTGATTGGTAGTGACAGCTCGGGAAGCTGGCGGGGCAGCAGCTAAGGAATTCATGCAGGAAGCTTCTGCAGTGTGAGGTGAGTCTTCTCACCATACCAATGGGTCTAAGGCACCAAGGCTGGCCCATTTTATGTTATGTGGTACACTAGTTGTAGTAGAGATATATGATATGATAGTTAGCTTTATGCTAAGTGGTATGCTAGTGATTATATGATATGTGTTATGCTAGTTGTCTTTGTGATACTTGCATGGAAGACCCCGGGGGGAGCCCGTGGCATTGGATGTAAGACCATGTGGGGTAGCCCATGGCATTCCTAGGTAAAGACCATGTGGGGTAGCCCATGACATTGGATGTAAGACCATGTGGGGTAGCCCATGGCATTCCTAGGTAAAGACCATGTGGGGTAGCCCATGACATTGGATGTAAGACCATGTGGGGTAGCCCATGACAGTCCTAGGTAAAGACCATGTGGGGTAGCCCATGGCATTCGTGCAGGTTTATGTATGCATGGCTTATGTGGTATGTGTAGCTTTATAGCTAATATGATATGTGTTATGTGGATTTTGTGGGGTATGCTCTGGGAAACTCACTAAGCTTCGTGCTTACAGGTTCGTTTATGGTTTTAGGTATCATCGATCTGGAAAGGAATGGCTCAGATTGATCGCAGTGCACACACCTATGATTTTCGCAATGAATGATTTTAGGATAAACTCTGATAAATGTTTTATTTATAGATGACTTGAAATGTTTGAGATAAATGGTATCAATGTTTTAGCTATACTAAAAATGAAATTTTTACCCTTGATTTTTGGGTCGTTACATTAGTCAAATATACGATATCTCCTAGTTTTACACGGGTTATTTTAATATCAAAAGTTTTTTATAGTTATTTTATCATTTTTAGTCGTATATCACTTATTTTTCTCTTTAATTGACTTATCTCGAGTTTATCCTAATCTGACTGATACTAGGGATGAGTTTAATCACTTTTTTTGCTTGAGTATGTACTATGCTTGTGAAATTCAATCTATTTTGGCATTAATCTCAAGTTGATTCATGGTTGTTTTGTGAATCCTTTCTCCGGTGTTTGCTTCTAGAATTCATGATACCTGATTCATGTGATGGTTTTTTATTTATTAATGAATTTTTTAATAGGATAATTGTTTTGTCTATAAGTGTACCTGTTTCTGTATAAGATTTTATAGGAAGAAAAAATCATAATGGACCCTGGAAGTTAGATTATTATCATCTAAAAAGCTTTTCATTCTTTGCCCATAGTTTCTCTGGACCCTTGAACTTGTGGGGATTTTGGTGATTATAGGTGTTTTAACAGGTAGATATCTTCATCTTCTCGTGAACATACTTTACTGTCCAGTGGTACTCGAGCTTCCTTGTTCTTTACCAACGGGTGAATCTTAAATATTATACATGTGATTGTTGGGTTTTATTTAAAACTAGTTTCAAAAACTACAAATAATGGAAAATGGAAGACTTGAGTTTTGTAAATAACATAAACATTTTATCACCCACCAAGGATTATCTTGCAAGTAGTAGAAAGATTTAAATCATAACCATAGAAGGAATAAGCAACAACAACCTTTGATGAAGTTTAGGTCCTCTTAGGAGGCTTGGAAGTTGATGGAGAGATGTTGAACCTTTGAGATACCAACAAAATGTCAACTTGACTTCAAGATGCTAGTATTTTTGGTTAACTCTTAAGCTTGCAAGCAAATACCCAAGTATTACTTCCAAGAGAGCAAAAACAATTAGTATTAAAACACTTTTGAAAGCACAATATGGAGAGAGCATGGAGATGGAAGAGCTACACTTTTGGCACTCTAAAATGACCAAAATGAAAGCCTTTTTCATGTCTAGTTAAAGTGGAAACCTTAACTAAAGGTCTTTAACCATTAAGCCCTTATGAAACAAGACAAGGATGTCCCCCATGCAAGCCATGCTTGTTTCTTTTAATTAAACAATTCAGAAGTCCATACTCTTCCAATAAAAGAGAACCTAAAGTTTTATTTATAAAAGAAGTCAACATTTTTATAAATCTCATAACTAGTTTATAAGATTTAGATTTTAACCTTTTGGTAAAAGAAAAAAAGGATTCATCTAGTCCAAAATGTTGTACATGACTAATTAATTCATGTCATATGAAATAATGTATTACTTGTTATTGTAAAATAATTATTTCCATGAAATAAATATTTTCCCAATTTATTATAAGAGTTTATGAATATGTATTAAAATCAATTTCTAATAAATAATCAATTGTATCAAGTTGTTGTTAGTGTGACCCTTAGGATCATATGTTATTTAGTAATATCATTTTCATATGACTCTTGAGCATACTAGATCTTTCAATCTCCCACTTGCGCAAGACTCATATTAGATTGATATAGATAGTGGTGAACGTCTAGCAACATTTCACTACCCTCAACAACATACAACTTTGTGCCATTACATCAATGCCCAATTCCCTAGAAGCCCAAGGCTACAATTGGTGTGTAAGGTAAGTTTATCAGTTATCCCTTTGCTACAGACATCATGTTGAACATGAGATATAGATCGCAGTCAATCTCATATAAGTGTTTAACTTTACATCAAGCCTTAGATGTCTAACTCTCAACGAATAAGAGAAACAAATCTCATCTTGACTACATACGGCTCTTGCATGGTTCACATCATACCCAATAATAAATTTTATAACTGCCTGTTTAAAGAACAACATTTGACTACATCAAAGCATAACATTTTCCACACTCAAGTCCCATATATGTATCTCAGGTGTTAAGGATATACAAATATTACCTTTATCAAGTATCATTCATGACAGCGATCCACGAAATGATCTTGAACGGGTCAATCTAATACTTACTCTCTATCAAGTACTTATGAAACTAGTTACAACGCTTTGTCAACCATTCCAATTCATATTAGTCTTACTTTATTAATTTTCCCACAATAATAACCAAATATGGATTTTAGAGTGAATAAATTTACTCATGGATTAAACATGTTAATAAAGAACACAACAAATATTTAATGAAAAGATCATATGCCATATATATCATAGTCATTACAATAGATGATGTTATAATGTTATAATACTCAATACTAATACATAGATCAAAGCCAATGACTAGAATAGCGAAGTTCTATTACTCGAGCATGACCTTTAAACTTGGCTTGAGGAAGGGGCTTCGTGAAAGGGTCCGCCAAATTTTGATCAGTGTGAATTTTGTGAATACTAATTTCACATTCTTCAACTTTATACCAGATAAAGTTGAATCTTCGGCTAATATGCCTGGTCTTCTTGTGTGATCTGGGTTCTTTTGCCAAAGCAATAGCACCCTCATTGTCACAAAAAAATATATTGGGGTTCCTTAATGGTAAGGACTACCCCTAGATCCCCAATGAATTTCTTCATCCAAGCAGTCTCTTGTGCAGCTTCAGAAGCTCCAATGTATTATGACTCTGTAGTAGATTGTGCAACAACACTTTTCTTGGAGCTTTTACAAGATACCACACCCCCATTGATAATGAACACATAACCTGATTGTGATTTGCAATCATCCCGATCAGTTGTGAAGGAAGCATTAGTGTAGCACTTTACACTTAAGCTTTCTTCCACACCTCCATAGGCGAGGAACATATAATTAGTTCTTCGTAAGTACATGAGAATGTTCTTCACAACTATCCAATGTCTTTCCCCTGGATTTTGTTGGAATTTTCTTACCATGCTCATAGCATAAGCAAGATTAGGTCCTGTACAATTCATGGCGTACATGATGCATCCAATTACAGAAGCATATGGAACATCCTTCATCTTATCTAGCTCAACCTTTGTGCTAGGACATTGAGATGAACTTAGTACAGTGCCATGCGCCATAGGTACAAATCCTCTCTTAGAGTTTTCCATATTGATCTGTTTCAACACTTTCTCAATATATGTACCTTGGCTTAAACCTATTAATCTATTTGATGTATCTCTATAGATTTTGATTCCAAGAATGTATTGTGCCTCACCTAGGTCCTTCGTTGAGAAGCACTTTCCAAGCTAAGTCTTTAAACCTTGAAAAGTTGGAATGTGATTTCCCATGATTAATATGCCATCCACATATTGGACCAAGAATGTCACCGAGCTCCCACTAGTTTTCATGTAAACACAAGATTCATCTTCATTTCTAATAAAACCACACTTTGTGATTTCATCATCGATGATTCCAGTTACGAGATACTTGTTTTAATCCATAAATGCATCTCTTGAGCTTACACACTTTATTAGGATTTTTTTGGTCGACAAAACCTTCGGGCTGAACCATATAGACATCTTCTTCCAAGTTCTCATTTAGAAAAGCGGTTTTGACATCCATTTTCCATATCTCATAGTCATAATATGCAGCTATGGCAAGTTGTATCCTAATAGATTTAATCATAGTGACTGGTGAAAAGATTTCATCATAATCAACCCCATGGGTTTGAGTGAATCCTTTAGCAACAAGTCTTGCTTTGAATGTGTGTAAATTGCCATCCATGTCAGTCTTCTTCTTGAAGACCCACTTACTTCCAACAATCTTGCTATTGGGAGGAAGTTCAACCAAATCCCAAACTTAATTTTCTCTCTTGTATTGCATCTTTGCGTTCATGGCATCAATCCATTTGTCAGATTTGGGATCTAACATTGCATATCGGTAGCCGACGGGCTCATCAGCATTCATCATCATGAAGCACTCATCAATGAGAAATCCATATCTCTCAGGTTCTTGACGAGTTCTACCGGATCTGCGAACACCTTGTGTTTCAACAAGTTGAAGGACATAGATCTCTTTATCTTCAACAACCTCTTGTTCAGTACTAGTGCCAACTAAAGCTGCACCGGGTTGAGGTTCTTGATCTTCTTCAAGTTTCATGTGCCTCCCACTTGCTTCATCCATTAGAAACTTTCTTTCCAAGAATGTAGCTTTTTGTGAGATAAATATCTTATTCTCACTAGGGCTGGAGAAGTAGTATCCTAAACAATCTTTGGGATATCCTACAAAGATGCATTTGGTAGACCTAGGCTCGAGTTTGTTGGAAGCTTCTTGTCTAACATAGGCTTCACAACCCCAAACTTTCATATAAGATAAGGGTGGAGCCTTTCCATACCATATCTCATAAGGTGTCTTGTCTACCTTCTTAGTTGGTGCCATATTCAAGATACGTGTTGCGGTGAGTAAAGCATAACTACAAAATGATAAAGGAAGAGTACTTCGACTCATCATAGATCGAACCATATCAAATATCCTCTCAGAAACACCATTAAGCTGTGGTGTTCTAGTTGGAGTGAGTTGTGAGATAATCCCACGACTCCTTAGATGGTCTTGGAACTCTTGGCTCAAGTACTCGTCTCCTCTATCCGAACGAAGGATTTTGATGGTTTTGTCGAGTTGATTTTCAACTTCACTTTGAAACAATTTAAACTTTTCAAATGCTTCATGTTTATATTTCATCAAATACACATAACAAAAATGACTAAAGTCGTTAGTGAAGGTGATGTAATATCTTTCACCATATCTAAACATTGTTTTGAAAGGACCACATACATCAGTGTGTATGATGCCTAATAAAACACTTGCCCTTTCACTAGTGCCAGAGAAAGGGGACTTTTTCATCTTGCCACATAAGCAAGATTCACGTATGTCAAATGAATCAGTGTCATTTCCCCAAAAGTCCACTCTTTTGAAGTTGGGATATGTGCTTCTTGTTTATGTGTCCAAGGCGACAATGCCATAGATATGTTTGGTTCAAATCTTGTTTGAGCGTTTTGGTGTTAACATGATAAAAGGATTTATTTCTTTGAAGTGTCATCTAGGTTTAATTCATAAATTCCATTTATTGGTCTAGCCTCAAAATAGAATATTCCATCTAAGAAGGAATGAATATTATCATCAACAAATTGAAAATTAAAACTAGATTTTCTTAAATGGGAAACTAATACAATATTTCAAGTAATAGATGTAATCAAACACACATTGTTTAATATTAAGTACATACCAAATGGTAAATGTAAATAAAAATTTCCTATTGCTTGGACTGCAACCTGTGCTCCATTTCCCACATGCAATACCATCTCATCTGTCTTCAGTTCCCTACTCTTTCAGAACCCCTGCAACGAATTACAAATACGAGTTCCACAACCAGTATCAAATACCCAAGTGTTAGATGAAAAAGTAAATAGTCCCATTTCAATCATGAAAATGGGTATACCTGAAGGGCCTACCCCGACCTTCTTGTTCTTCAACTCAGCAAGGTACTTAGGACAATTCCTTTTCCAATGCCCCACGATACCACACTCAAAGCATGTGTCATCTTTGGCAACCTTTTCCTTCTTCTTTGGTGGTGGGTTTTGGGGAACTTTCTTCCCTTTGCCCTTGCCAGCTTGTGTGTTTCCCTTGAAGTTCTTGCCTTTGTTCCTCTTGACTTGTTCTTCCCTAATCATGAACACTTGGGGGGTTTTCCTTGGGATCTTCTTCTCTGCAGTTTTTAGCATCCCGTGCAACTTAGAGATAGGTTTCCTCCACCCATTCATGTTTTAGTTCATGATGAAGGTATCATAAGACTTTGGCAATGAGTTTAGAATTAAATTTGTGGCCAAGTCTTCTGGATATGGAGAGCCCAATCTCTCTAGTTGATCAAGATAGCTTTTCATCTTGAGAACATGTGTGCTCACATTTCCACTCTCCTCCATTTTCATTCCATGGAGGGCTCTCACAGTTTTGAACCTTTCGGTTCTAGCTTGTTGACCAAACATCTACTGGAGATGTTCAATCATGTCAAAGGTAGTAAATAGTTCCAGATCCCGCTGAAGATCGGGAACCATAGTGGCACACATGAGGCATGAAACATCAAGTGAATCATCCACATGCTTAACACATGCATCATGTGCAACCATTGGAACAGAGGGTGGTTCATAAGGGGTTTGATTTTAAAGAACAAAGTCTTTCTTTTCTTGTTTCAAAACGATTCTTAAATTTCTGTGCCAATCCAAAAAGTTGGAGTGGTTCAGTTTTTCTTTGTCGAGAACCGATCGAATGTTCATTGGGTGGTGGTGTGTTACAGTAGTTTTTGGAGCCATCTACAAAAGTTTAACAAAGTTTTCATTTATTATTTAATTCTTTAAAAATAATACCCTTTTTTTTTCCAAAAAAACATTATTTATTTAATGTCTAGGATCCAAGTTACAAATCAAATAAATGGTTAGGTATCATTTATCACATTCACTCAATTTTAACAACATAAATAACTTGTATTAATTACACCATTTGTAATTCCTAGATGTATGAGACCCTTAACAATGAATTTGTTAATTTGACATGTTTGGTCTCATCTATGCCTTGGAAAACTCTTGCTTAGGTGACCTTTATCACAAGAGGTTTCCAATCAAGTGATCCAATTAGAGAAACTTGTATAATTGGCAAATAACTTGGTTAAAGAAATCGCAAAAATACTTTGGCCACCAAAAGATGATACTAATGGTTACGTATCGTTTATCCCACTAGCATTATACAAGTGATGTGAAAATGTTTCTAAAGGTGGATAGCATAGACTTGCATTTTGAAAAAGGGATTTGTATGTTTATTATTCTATTTAAAACATGTGATATCATGACACTTTCATGCATCTAATATGTCATGGTATCAATTTTCTAAAAAATCACTTTTAAGGTTCTTATAAAAAGCCCGGTTTTTATATTTCGACTTGGTTCAATTTTAAATTTAATTCCTAGTATTAAGTTTGAGTTTGAGCCATGTAGAACCTTTTAATATTGTTTAATAAAACTTCCTATATTTGGAGTTTGAATAAGTTATAAAAACATGATTTTTGACACTAATAATTCAATATTTCAAAAGTTGCCGTAATTAACAGTTTTATAAAATCGGTTTTTATTTTATGGCTAGAATATGTTACATCTACTGTCCATATTTTATATCTTAAAATCCAAACACCATGTGATGTTTATTTTGTCAAAAAAATAGTTGGGTTTGTGAAAACAAAATTATCAACCACACAAAATATTTACTTGAAAAATAAACAACACAATCATTCTTTTGTCATAAACAAGCCTTATACTATATTACACTTTTGTGAGCCAACACAAAAGTGTTAAGTTCTTCCTAAGGGACAAAGGGATCAAATATTACAACTTGTTCTTCATGTGATCTTCAAGCTCCCACTTGCAATGACAACCAACTTTGTCGCAATTTTATAAAAACTTTATGAAAGTTATGAACTTTTATAAAATCTTTATAAAACCGTGGGTTTCCAGGGTTTTTCAAGAAATGGCCTCCATCTGATTGGTTTTGAGCATAGCAAACAATCCTATGTGTGCATGCAACCCTAAGAAGATCTATGTCTTCTCTAATTGAAGATAAAATATGAACAACATCATGCAAACCCTAGATCTATGATAAATAAGCGAGATTCACATAATAAATAGTTATGATACATACCTTTGATTGTTATGTAGTAATAACAATCCAATAACCTTGAAGATCTTGAGGCTTGAGAGCAAGTTTCACAAGTGTAACACCTCTATTGAATCACAAACACACTTAGCAAGATGATGTGATATGAGAGGGAGGAGGAAGCTTCAATTTTCGGCTATAACTCTCTAGGGTTTCTAGTGGCTGAAAATTAACAAGGGTATGGGTCTTTATATAATGAGGTGACTTAGAGCCGAAGCTAGGGTTAAAAGAAGGAAACCCTAATTGCTTTGCTTAAGGACCAAGCAAACCCTAAACCTTCCATCCATAAGCCCTTGGACGAGAATTCTAGGGCTTTCCTAGAAGATTTCGTCCAAGCCTCTTTAGGAGGGTTCTACAGCTTCTTTCCTCAACTATCAATAAATTGCCAAACAGCCCATGTACTTTTAATTAATTCAATTAATCCCAAACTAATTCCAATTAATTTCTAAATGATTATTAACTAAATATCTATGATTTCTAATTAATAAATTATTTCCATAATACTTAATAAATCATTCATTTCAAGTTATTAATAAAAGAATAAATTCTTCATCTTTCTCAATAGGTCATCCTGTCTAGTTGCTAGTATGAAGGCAACCCAAAAGAACTGTGTTATTATCAATTCAAGTATATACCAATTATAGTTATGGGCTTAGACAACTAATCCAACAGCCTCCCACCTGGATAAGTCTAATAACTATAGTTGCCAGTATAACTTCAAAAATCGATTTAGCAAATTGTAGCTCTGAAGCCGCTATCGAACTCTGACCTAGTCAGATATGAGTCCTAAGATAAGTGATCAAATATTCCTCCATTCTACAAGATATCATATGGACATGAGACATGGATTATAATCAATCGCTCTGTCAAAAATTTGTTTCCCGATTTATGATTTATGACGACTGAAATCAGACTACTAATTGAACACATCAATTCAGTCCAGGCTTGGCCAAGCACTTCAGATGTCGGCATCAAATCATCGAGGGGCCCATAGATATCGCTTTTCCCATTAGGGAAAAAGGAACGGATAAACTTCGACTTATATGCTTGCACTATTTACTCATCAAATCACACACAACAATACGTTTTATAACATCAAGTTACTAATGCGTTTATGTATTATCAATGCACAACTGACTTGTAAACAACAACTCATAGATCCCCGTTTCATATAATATAAGATGTTATCTTCTCAAAATTACCCGTGATAAAATCCATGAAGAAATTCTCTAAGCGTGGGTTTATTCAATACTCAAAATCCCCATTTCCAAGTACTCATGAACATTGCAGTAAAACCATTGATATGTCTAATCTCCATAGACAATCTTCAATTCAATTCATCACAGTCTTGATTCACTACTTACTTCCAAAAGTATGATTGATTGTGGATGTTTGAATAATCCAATTATTCGGGAAGTATAACATACGAAGTGAAACACAATAATAACCTAATTAACTATGGTCTCAAAACTATTGAATATAAATAAAAGTCTTATTATTTAATCACCATATTAATTAGACAATATTAATTGTATAATGTTTTGAGTAATCAACTAAACACTTTAATTAAACATCAGTCATGCCATGTTATAAACATGCATACTATGTCTCTCTATGGTCCTTCCTTTGTGAACATACCGATTGAACACTATTTCAAAGATGCTCATTTCACAATTTTAAATTCTTGTTACTACTAGAAGGTGTTGGAGTTCAACCTTAAATGCATTGTCCTTCTGTGATGTCAAAGCTTTAAAGTCACACAAACCCAACCAATGATATTACAGAATGTTCCATTGGAGCTTTGTTACAAAAAACAATTTCATAGTAATGAAGTTTCAAATTCAAGGCTTATTCCTTGAACACCTTCCTTGCATTAAAGTTTCTAACTTACATGTAGATTCTAATCAACTCCCATTATAGAAACATTTCCATATTCCCATATGTCTATCAATTCTGAACAAGAGTCACCTCCGCTCAGAATTATGTCAATATGGTTCGTCCAAATAATATGCATACTTCCAACTATCCACAAGCAACCAATCTTCAGTAAACCTGAGACTGTTCTTGACAGTTGTTTAACAACTTTAGTCACACCAAGTTCTAGTCCTTTTTTCCTTCTCAATACCCAAGGCATTTGGAAAAATCAGAACAAGTGAATATTATAGCATATGTAAACGATCCTATATCCGAAGGATATGGGAATCGATACATAATGTCATACATAAAGGCATGATATCTGATCAGCCTCTTGCTATAATATTTCCATATATTGAATTTCCTATGTTGAAACATTTCAACACGATATTCATATATGTCCAAGAATAAGTTTTATTAAAACTTCAATCTAAACTTTTAGATTTGAAATGAAGTATGAATGCCCTCTTCCCTAAATATTTCTGTAGCGAAACAATTCCCAAACTTTTCAATTTCCAAATTTGAAATCTTTGTTTCCTACAACTAATATTGCCAACTTGAAACACTTAACATAACGATTATGCTCCCACTAGCATAAAACTTATGCTCCCACTAGCTTTGACATGTATCCAGAAATCAACTGGACTTCTTGAAATCAATACTTTTTGACTTTCTTACTAAAGTACAGATTTCTGATACATAGTGCTTTGATAAGTCTTCAGCCAGACTTCTTAAGCTCATACACCTTTCATTAGATAGCATATGTGTGTGTGTGTTTAAACCCTTTCAGAACTTATAGCTATAAGTTCTGAACGTTCAAACTATTTCTTGCCATTTCTCACAATTCGAACTATGAAAAGGGATGCCGTAATCATATTGCGAATTTGAGAACGCAATTATCACTACTGCTGACCCTAATGATATTAATCAGCTTTAAAATCTATTAGCGAAAATGTTTCCTCATAATAATATTCATGAATTAGAGCGAAAACTTTTGCCACCTAGATTTTCTGGTGTATGTGTTGCCGTCCATGTGAATCTATCATTACCAACCTACAATCATAAGATAAGGTTGAGGACAAAAACAAAATCAAATCTAGTTTTCCTTTTATGGACTGAACTTTGCTTATTCTTAATTTCTTGTCTTCTGGTAGCACAAGGGCCTACCAGTGCTCCCATGTTGTTTAAGCAGCTCACCCATATTGATCAATGTGCTTTCACTGACCAACGTGCTCTGCATTTAGCAGTCAAACGTGAACCATAGAACTCATAAGAATTGCCACATCAACTGGAAGATTCACAGAAACAAGAATGTGTCAACTTAACACGATTGGTTATCAACCTTAGGTCGTGTGCTAATGATAACTAAAAGGTTTATTCTTGATTGACTCCTGAAACTATTCAAGATCAATAAGACTCCCACTGACTTCTTGACATATAAGTTTCTTTCTTCAAGGAATATTCCTTGACGAACTAAAACAAATATGTAACGACGTAAAATTTAAAAACAATTTTTCGTTTTTCAACATAATAAAAACATATATAATATTCCCAGAATCCCATGATCCAATGTCATCATAATAAAACATATCCCATAATCTCAAAACATAATCCTCTGCCAGTGTGTACAAATCATGCCAGCGCCTTCCCGTGATCCTCGCTGGTACCTGAAATACATATCACATAACACGGTAAGCATAAATGCTTAGTGAGTTCCCCAATATACCACATACAACACATAAGGCACTCGAGGCTATAACTCGGTATGACCCTTTGGTCAAAGTGTCTCAGCGGGACCCTCCAGTCCCGTAGCTCGTTGGACCCTCTAGTCCGGTCTAGCTCGTTGGACCCTCCGGTCCGGTCTGAATCGTTGGACCCTCCGGTCCGATCTATACAACACATAGCATACATATATCACAATGCAAATAAACTTAACATACACATAACACATAAGACCCTCCGGCCTGCATATAGATACCACTTTAGGTAATGTATAGTGAGAGGACTCACCTCGGGAAATCTCGGAAAGTCTCGAACTCGATTATCTGCCCTAGCCTCCGCCTAATCACATAAAAAAATTATCTCTAATTAATACGGCTCTCAAAGGCTAGAATAATCCCTCCCTATATTCTCTCAGAAGGGGAAAAACCATTTTACCCCTCCAATGGTCCAATGTCCAAATGTTGATCAAACCCTAAAAGTCAACCCCAGTCAACGGTCCAACTTTGACCAGACTCGTCGAGTGCACTCGGGTGACTCGGCGAGTCCATACGTGTCCTCTGAATCCTCTAAGGCCTCACTCGACTCGTCGAGTCAACCTTTCTCTCAATGGTTACCACTAATCACGAATCGTGGTGCAACACGATCCGACTCGTCGAGTCCGCTCATGGACTCGGCGAGTTTCTTCCATGAAAATGCTCAAACGACCTCCTGGGGTCAGATCTGTTTCTCTAATCTATAGATCTGGCCTTCCAACCATCAAAAGTCACATAAAGGTTCAACCTTTATACTCATGCAACACTCATAAGGCTCTTTTTGGTGAAATAGCTCCTAAAATGGAAACCTAGGTTCAAAACTCCATTGGAAATGCATAAAGTTGGATGCTTGGGACTTCCTGGACCCAAAAGGGTCCAGATCTCTAACACAACTCGAAAAAGGGGGTTTGAGGCATCCAAGACCCCCAAAAAGGAATGATTCAAGCCCTAACCCAAAATAATGAAACCCATACAATAGAGAGAAAGAGGGGTCCGATTTGGTACCTCAAGGTGAACTCCTTGCTTGGCTAACTCAGAATAGCAATCTCCTTTGATCCTTCTTGCTGGAGCTCCTCTCCTTTCTTGCAAAATCACACCAAAAGCTCAAATGCCATTCTCTCTCTCTCACTCTACACACTCAAGATCGATGGGGGTTCTCTCTCTGGGATGGTAGCCGTAAATGAAGTCCATAAGTGCCTTTAAATAGGGCTCAGGCCCGAATATTTAGGGTTTCCACTTACAGCGCCTACTCGGCGAGTCTACTCTTGGACTCGTCGAGTAGTTCATTAAACTCACGTGGCTACACCGCTTCTACTCGACGAGTTATAGCACCAACTCGTCGAGTAGATCAATGATCCTCAAAAATAAATAATTCAAAATAACATACCTGAAAATCCGGATGTTACAATTCTCCCCACTAGAATCAGACTTCGCCCTCGAAGTCTCGCTCTGCAAACAACTCTGGATGCTGCTCCCGCATCTTCGACTCCGGCTCCCAAGTCAGCTCGGACCCTCTCCGATGTTGCCACTGGACCTGAACCAGGGGCACCTCCTTGTTTCTCAGGACCTTGACCTTCCGATCCAAGATCGCGATCAACCTCTCAATGTAGTTCAGGCTCGCATCCACCTGGATATCCTCTAGAGGCACTACTACCGTCTCATCGGCTAAACACTTCCTCAACTGGGATACGTGGAAGGTATCATGGATCTGGCTCAACTCCTCGGGTAGCTCCAGACGGTATGCTACCTTACCCACCCTCGCGATCACCCTGAATGGACCAATGTATCGGGGCCCCAACTTGCCCCTCTTCCTGAACCGGATCACTCCTTTCTAAGGAGATACCTTCAGGAGTACGAAATCTCCGACCTGGAACTCGAGCTCGGATCTCCGCCTATCCGCATAACTCTTTTGACGGCTCTGGGCTGTCAGTAACCTCTGTCTGACCTGTTGTATCTGCTCAGTCGTCTTAAGCACTATCTCAGTGCTACCCATCACTCGCTGCCCTACCTCTCCCCAACAGATGGGAGTCCGACACCTCCTCCCATATAAAAGCTCAAAGGGAGGCATACCGATACTTGAATGGTGGCTGTTGTTGTAAGAAAACTCAGCCAAAGGTAGGTAGGTGTCCCAACTTCCACCGAAGTCCATAACACATGCCCGAAGCATGTTCTCAAGTGTCTGAATCGTCCGCTCACTTTGCCCGTCCGTCTGTGGGTGATAAGCAGTACTGAAGTGCAATCTCGTACCCAACTCCTCATGAAACTTCTTCCAAAACCTGGAAGTAAAACGTACATCTCGATCTGACACAATCGAGATCGGCACTCCATGCCGTGACACCACCTCTCTCACATACATCTCCGCCAGCCTCTCCGCATAAGAGCTCTCACTGATAGCAAGAAAGTGAGCGCTCTTCGTCAGCCGGTCCACAATCATCCAAATTGCATCAACACCCCTCGCGGTCCGCGGCAATTTGGTGATAAAATCCATAGAAATCTGTTCCCACTTCTACTAGGGAACCTCTAACGGCTGCAACTTGCCATGCGGACGCTGGTGCTCGGCCTTAACACGACGACATGTCAAGCACCTCTCTACTACCCATGAAACATCCCTCTTCATACAGGGCCACCAATAATCTCTCTTCATGTCCAAATACATCTTCGTGGCCCCGGGATGGATCGAGAATCTCGATCTATGTGCCTCCTCCATCAAGGTGCTACGTGCCCCGCCCGTATACGGCACCCAAATCCGACCACGAAAGGTCAAGAACCCTCGGCTATCCATCACAAACTCGGACACCTGTCCAATCACCCGCTCCCTTTTACGGTTCTCCGATCTCACAGCCTCTGCCTGGGCCTCTCGAATAGTATCCAACACCGGAGTCATCACCGTCATCCTCATGCATATGTCTCGAATCGGGGTACTCTCCGCCCTACGGCTCAGAGCGTCGGCTACTACGTTAGCCTTGCCCGGGTGGTACAGGATTTCACAGTCATAATCCTTTACCACATCCAACCATCTCCTCTGACGCATGTTCAGGTTGGGCTGATCCATCAGATACTTCAAACTCTTGTGGTCCGTGTATATGGTACACCGAACCCAATACAAATAATGACGCCATATCTTGAGGGCGAACACCACCGCCCCCAACTCCAAATCGTGGGTGGGATACCTCGTCTCATGAGGCTTCAGCTGCCTCGATGCGTATGCTATCACGTGCCCTCTCTGCATAAGCACTGCACCCAACCCCGATATAGACGCATCACAATACACCACGAAATCCTCCATTCCCTCCGGAAGAGCTAACACCGGGGCTTCGCATAACCTTTGGCGAAGAGTCTCAAACGAGGTCTGCTGTTCTGGACCCCAAGCAAAAGCAGCGCCCTTCCGGGTCAATCTGGTGAGGGGAACGACAATCTTGGAGAAATCTCGAATAAATCTCCGATAGTAGCCGGCCAACCCCAGAAAACTCCTGATCTCGATGGGGGATCTCCCAACTCATGACCGCCTCAATCTTGGCCGGATCGACCAATATCCCATTCTGATTAACGAGATGTCCCAAGAACTGGACCTCACGTAACCAGAAATCACACTTGGAGAATTTGGCATATAGCCTCTCCGATCTCAATACTCCGAGGATCTCCCTCAGGTGCTCCTCATGCTACTCTCTGGTCCTGGAATACACTAGAATGTCGTCGATGAACACAATCATCGATCGATCCAACATCGGCTTGCATACTCGGTTCATGAGGTCCATGAACGCCGCTGGTGCATTGGTGAGCCCAAAAGGCATCACCACGAACTCGTAATGTCCATAACAAGTCCTAAATGCTATCTTCTGGATATCCTCATCACGCACCCTCATCTGGTGATATCCAGACCTCAAGTCTATCTTGGAAAACGAAGACGCACCCTGCAACTGATCGAACAGATCGTCGATCCTCGGTAATGGATAAGGGTTCTTGACTGTTAATTTGTTCAATTCCCGGTAATCAATGCACATCCGGTGTGAACCATCCTTTTTCTTGACAAAAAGGATCGGCGCTCCCCACGGCGAGCTACTCGGTCGAATAAACCCCTTTCCCAGCAGCTCCTGAAGCTGCGAGGATAACTCATGCATCTCTGGCGGAGCAAGGCGATAAGGCGCCTTGGCGATAGGCGCTGCCCCCGGAACCAAATCGATGCGGAACTCCACCTGCCTCTCGGGAGGCACACCCGACAACTCCTTGGGAAAAACATCCGGGAACTCACGCACTATCGGAACATCATCAACCAAACTCGGCCTCTCTGTGGCCGCTCGTGTATCCATCACATAGGCTACAAACCCTCTACAGCCCTGCTGTAGGCTCTGTCTCGCTCTGGCAGCCAAACAAAATGCTGACCCAATTCGGGTACCCTCGCCATACACTGTCAGCACTCCCCCACTAGGTCTCGTATCGTCACCATCTGACGCTCGCAGTCGATAACTGCTCCAAATCGGCTCAACCAGTCCATGCCCACGATGACACAGACATCACCCATCGCAATCAGTACTAGGTCAATCGGGAACTCAACACCGAAGATCTCGAGTACACATACTCGAATCACATTAGTAGCATACACCGTTCGCTCGTCGGCTATAGAAAATCGTAGAGGTCGACTCAACGCCTCTCGCTGGACACTGATGTGCTGAATAAATGCTAAAGACACGAAAGATCGACTCGCACCCGAGTCAAATAACACCAACGCAGGCATAGAACTCACAAGAAAAGTACCTATGCATACCACAATATAAGCACAAAATCTCAAACTCAAAATAAGTAAGTAAAAGAATACATACCGGCCACGACATCAGGCGCTGCGCGGACCTCCTCCGCTGTCAACTGGAAGGCTCTCCCGCGAGCCTTCGGTGCCTCGGCCTTCGCTGGCCGGACCTCGGTAGCTCTAGCAGCAGGTGCAGATCCCTGTGCTGATCCCTGTAGTAGCTGCGGGCACTCGGCCTTCCGATGGCCTGTCTGGTTGCAATGAAAGCAAACCGAAAATCCCTTGGGGCAATCCCTCGCGAAATGCCCCTCCTTCCCACACTTGTAACACACCCCAGCTCTGCACACTCCCTCATGGCTCTTGCCGCACTTCCCACAAGTGCGGCCCTTCGGACCTCCAGATCTCGAATCAGCGGGCTTCGCCCGCTTGGCTGCCGGCTGTGACTGCGCCGGTCGCCTGTCCCTCCTCTGAGACTCGGCCTCCTCCCTGGCCCGAGTCTCCAGATCGATCTCCCTCTTCCGAGCATTTTCCTGGAGCTCGGCAAATGTCCGGTACGTCGACTTCGCCACGAACTCACGAATGTCTCTCCTCAGTATGCTCAGATATCGGCTCATACGTGCCTGCTCGGTCGACACGTGCTCAGGGCAAAAAAACGCCCTCTCATGAAACATCTTCGTAATCACTGTCACCGACTCAGTTCCCTGCTTGAGGGACAAGAACTCCTGTGCCAATCGTTCCCTCTCCACCGGGGGAACATACTCATCTCGAAACATGGTGGTGAAATTCTCCCAGGTCACCGCTGTAATCTCTGCAGGAGTGAAGTCTGCCGTAACAAACTTCCACCAGTCCTTCGCTCCCAAGCGAAGCTGGTTCAGCGCGAACCGTACCCTCAGATGCTCCGGACAAGAACAGGTGTAGAAGCATCCCTCAATATCAGAGATCCACCTCATCGCGGCTATCGGATCCTGAGTCCCATCAAACTCAGGTGGCTTCATGTTGCTGAACTCTCGGTACAGCAACGAGTCACCCCCCTGTGGCCTGGCAGCGGCGACGGCTGCGGTGGCTGCAGCAACATCAGCCTCGGTAAGAGAAGCATACCGCTCGTCAAACGTCTCAATCAAAGTGGTCTTGATAGACCCAAACATCTCAGAAATCTCCGCCAGTATGGCTGCGGCCACCTCCTCGTGAATCAACCTACGGATCTCCTCATCACTGGTACCGCTGGTACCACTACCTCCTGGGTGGTGGCGCGTCCCAACCATGATGTCTCTGAAATACAACACAAAAGAAATCAGAGATTCGCTCGAGTATACTCGCACTCGATACTCAACTCTACTTGTTCTTTAGCACCCTAAGGATTCTTACTTGGACTGCTCACCGATCTGGTGCTTCCAGTAGTATGGGCCCTATACTACCTTCCACAACGCATCGGTATTCACCTCAAGTCCTCCTCCTAGGATCCCAGATCACAAGTACTCTATATCTCACTAACTCAGGCTACTCTCCGGTAGACCACTCATAAGCTCCTCGCTGCTACCAACTCACTCTCGAAGTATCTCATAGTAGCAGTAACTCCTAGGCAAAGGCATCACAAATCAGGCCCACTCTAGTCCTAACCATGAATACCTAGCCTACTCTAGCATGCATAACATATCACATAATATCTCATAACACATAATGTAAGGGTATTTTGGGAAATCACCGTTCGGGCGCTGACTGATTGTACACACTGCTCCGTTATGCTTTTCTCAAAAATCTTTTACTCTTTTAGAAAAACTGTTTCTTTTATGAAAAATTCTCTCAAATCCTCAGTTTGAGTTCAGATACGCCCGGAGGTGCATCCAAATCTCTCAAACCAAGGCTCTGATACCAACTTGTAACGACGTAAAATTTAAAAACAATTTTTCGTTTTTCAACATAATAAAAACATATATAATATTCCCAGAATCCCATGATCCAATGTCATCATAATAAAACATATCCCATAATCTCAAAACATAATCCTCTGCCAGTGTGTACAAATCATGCTGGCGCCTTCCCGCGATCCTCGCTGGTACCTGAAACACATATCACATAACACGGTAAGCATAAATGCTTAGTGAGTTCCCCAATAAACCACATACAACACATAAGCCATTCGAGGCTATAACTCGGTATGACCCTCTGGTCAAAGTGTCTCAGCGGGACCCTCCAGTCCCGTAGCTCGTTGGACCCTCTAGTCCGGTCTAGCTCGTTGGACCCTCCGGTCCGGTCTGAATCGTTGGACCCTCCGGTCCGATCTATACAACACATAGCATACATATATCACAATGCACATAAAGTTAACATACACATAACACATAAGACCCTCCGACCTGCACATAGATACCACTCTAGGTAATGTCTAGTGAGAGGACTCACCTTGGGAAATCTCGGAAAGTCTCGAACTCGATTATCTGCCCTAGCCTCCGCCTAATCACATAAAGTAATTATCTCTAATTAATACGGCTCTCAAAGGCTAGAATAATCCCTCCCTATATTCTCTCAGAAGGGGAAAAGACCATTTTACCCCTCCAATGGTCCAATGTCCAAATGTTGACCAAACCCTAAAAGTCAACCCCAGTCAACGGTCCAACTTTGACCAGACTCGTCGAGTGCACTCGGGTGACTCGGCGAGTCCATACGTGTCCTCTGAATCCTCTAAGGCCTCACTCGACTCGTCGAGTCAACCTTTCTCTCAATGGTTACCACTGATCACGAATCGTGGTGCAACACGATCCGACTCATCGAGTCCGCTCATGGACTCGGCGAGTTTCTTCCATGAAAATGCTCAAACGACCTCCTGGGGTCAGATCTGCTTCTCTAATCTATAGATCTGGCCTTCCAACCCTCAAAAGTCACGTAAAGGTCCAACCTTTATACTCATGCAACACTCATA
The DNA here is from genome assembly GCF_052849685.1 of Lactuca virosa. NCBI lineage: Eukaryota > Viridiplantae > Streptophyta > Magnoliopsida > Asterales > Asteraceae > Lactuca > Lactuca virosa. The sequence continues at coordinate 403,754,411 of NC_136430.1, read as the reverse complement.
AGGCTCTTTTTGGTGAAATAGCTCCTAAAATGGCAACCTACGTTCAAAACTCCATTGGAAATGCATAAAGCTAGATGCTTGGGACTTCCTGGACCCAAAAGGGTCCAAATCTCTAACACAACTCGAAGAAGGGGTTTTGAGGCATCCAAGACCCCCAAAAAGGAATGATTCAAGCCCTAACCCCAAATAATGAAACCCATACAATAGAGAGAAAGAGGGGTCCGATTTGGTACCTCAAGGTGAACTCCTTGCTTGGCTAACTCAGAATAGCAATCTCCTTTGATCCTTCTTGCTGGAGCTCCTCTCCTTTCTTGCAAAATCACACCAAAAGCTCAAATGGCCTTCTCTCTCTCACTCTACACACTCAAGATCGATGGGGTTCTCTCTATGGGATGGTAGCCGCAAATGAAGGCCATAAGTGCCTTTAAATAGGGCTCAGGCCCGAAGATTTAGGGTTTCCACTTACAGCGCCTACTCGGCGAGTCTACTCTTGGACTCGTCGAGTAGTTCATTAAACTCACGTGGCTACCCCGCTTCTACTCGACGAGTTATAGCACCAACTCGTCGAGTAGATCAATGATCCTCAAAAATAAATAATTCAAAATAACATACCTGAAAATCCGGATGTTACAAAATATTTAAAAGTTAGTGTGAATTCCCATCAACACTTCATGTAATTGGTTTTAGTCTATCCTTTGTTTTAACCAAAACATCACAACTACCAATTCCAAACGTGCTAGAGTAAGAAAACTTTATTACTCCACATTTCGATGTTATAAACCTAATTAGTACGAAACAAGCTTCAAGATACGATTTATAGTTACTAGAGTATGACTCTAAAATTTTAATTGAATACGAAGTATGACTCATCTCATGATTGAACCATTTCAATAATATCCGATTCCTCTTCTTAGTCAAACATTCATACTAAGATGTTCTTAGAGGATCAATTTGTGACATAGTACCATAATCATTAAGACGATTACAAAACACGATACTAAAGTACTCTCCTTTCCTTTTAGATTAGAGAAACCTTTATCTTTATGCCTAATAGGTTCTCTTATTCGTTCTGCTACTCTTTTAATATTTTTGAAGTTTCAGAATTATGCTTAATCTTTTAAGCACAACCATGTTTACTGAAGCATTGGTAAACCATGACGAACAGAGTTATCGTCCTTTGTGGTGGATTTGAATAGTCCACGTCAATGTGTACTAGATCCTTTAGTCCTTCAATTGACTCACATAAACATGTGATCAACGAATTAGTCATAATCTTCCAATGATCAAGATTCTCATACATCACACTATTCAAATTGGATGACTCCAAGTTTCTATCCAACTGAAACTTGGGTGATGAGAATTCCTTTTCACTTGGTCAATCATGACATTACCACAAACGATATAATTAAGAATCACATCCATACTTAACATTGCTAATATTAGAAATGTAACCACTAATTTTCATAAATGCCATTACAAGGAAATATAAAGTAAACTAGATAAATCAAAAATTCACTTTATTGATAATAAGCGGAAATATTTTGTCCTTACAATGAAAAAATATGAAAACTATGTTTCTAAACATCTCCTAAGCAATCTATTAAGTTATCATCACTCTTAAGAGTAGCTTCCAAAATATGATCATCGAACCCTGCGACCGAAATCCATCTCTCACAGTCAAATTCAACTCACTCTTCTTAAGCTTCCTTCTTTCTCTTAGATCCTGCAAAACATCAAAATGTGACTATCACATCATGTATTAAGAATTTATGAGTAGGAACTTAATAAAATAATGGTGTTAGATAGTGGATGTACCTGAAGTAGAGTCACACGACTTGACTGTACTATCTTTAAGATCTTTTAGGTAGTCTGGGCAGCTTCGCATCCAATGCCCCTTCAATTGGCAATAGAAACATATGGACCTTTCAGGAATAGCACATGGTATTATCTCAGAACTAGCCTTTCTCTTTACCATATTGTCAAATGGTTTGACCTTGGCCGATCCCTTTCCATTGGGAAAAGAAATTTGTTATGGACTACCATTTCCATTGTCAATGTCCATAGAAATTTGGGAGACAGATCCTTTAGACAATTTTGCTTGACTTGTGCTCTTAAGCATTTTTGCTTCAGCAACAATCAACATATGTGTCAGACCAATTAGGGTCACATCGTGGTCCCTCATATAGTAGTCTTGAATGAACTTATTATATGACTCAGGAAGCAGAAGTAGAACCATGTCAATGGCCAGCTCCCTTGGGAAAACGACACCCAACATCCCCAATCTGTCAATGTGCGATTTCATTTTCAGAACATGCCCACACACAAACTTTCCATCTTGATGTTTGCATGCCAACAGGGCTTCAGTAACTTCGTATTTTCCAGCTTGAAGGAAACATGACTTGGGGAGAGTCACTGGAGGAGGTGGAGGAAGAGTTGGAGAAGCATGATTTCCAGTTCCACCATTGCTTGAAGAAGGGAACATTCTTTCACCTTGATCAACTTGTGGAAGATCATCTTCAGATAGAGAAGGAAAAACATTTCCAGAAGGACGAGGAAGACCATTGTTGTCTGAACTTGACATCTATAATAGGAGAAAAGATAATTCAAGTGAGTTGATTTTAATCCTTAATTATTAACCCAAAAAATTGAATCAAGGCTAGGATCCATATTTTCGATTCGAACTTTGAAGAGGGATGCAGTAATCAAATTCAAATCTATTTTAGGTAGGTAAATCATTTACCAATTTCAATCTTATGAAACTCCTAGATCTTTTGAGATTCAATGAACTATTCAATGGCATGTTTAATCTCGATTATGCTCTCACTTTGTGACTGGGATGCCGAGGATCACAAACGAGATGTGAATAACCATGCAAATTAGCATGGTACTCTTGATGTCATTTATCATCTAATCAATGTGCCGGTTAGCCACACGCGCTCCATTAATCAAAGATAATTTACGAGATACTCATTGCCACCCTTTATTAGTCCATATTAGTGTGCCAGTTAACCACACACGCTCCACTAATGACTTATATAAATTGCAATGTGCAATTTCATGTATTAGCATCAAATTCACATTTTTCCTAAAGTAACTAAGATTGGGAATTTTATAAAAAACATTTAGTTACCTTATAATTTCATTATTCTTATTAATGATAATTAATTGTCTTATCAAACCCGTTCGGCTAACGACCCTCCACCAATCAAGGGAGCAGTGGGTAAGAGTGAATACCCAATGACGGTCATTTTATATGCCGCTTCCTTAAACTCCTCTTATAGACTGACTTCGTGAATGAAACGTACTAGCGGTTCGACTGATTTGTCTTATATATATAGTAATATTAAACTTTTAACGTTACATATAATATAAGGGTGTATTTTAATTTAATTAGATTTTAACAAACTATGGATTTATTAATTATCCTTTAATTAATCAATTAATTTAATTAATATCAACATCCACAAGGCTGTATTTTAAACTTTTCAAAATACTAGGGTTATATTTTAAAATTTCAAAATTAATATCCAATTATTTAAATTGAAAAATAAAACCATTTATGAATTTTAGATAATGATATCAATATACATCTCAAAATATTCAGATTCATATAATTAAACAATATTATAAAAGGTAATTATCCTAATCAAATTCATAACATATCTTAAAATCAATAATTTTGGATCTGACAGCTTACCACGTCGCGGTAAAGCAAAATATCAGGGCACCACGTCGTGGTAGCGGAACAGAATGACGATTATGTTATTCTTCTCCTTGTTCAAGTTCATATTAGTATCAATTCAATAGAAAACTAAACCTAGGCATTGATATCACTGATTGGTTTTGAGCATAACAAACAATCCTATGTGTGCATGCAACCCTAATAAGATCCATGTCTTCTATAATTGAAGATACAATATGAAAAACATCATGAAAACCCTAGATCTATGGTAAATAATCGAGATTCACATAATAAAGAGTTATGATACATACCTTTGATTGTTATATAGTAATTACAATCTGATAACCTTGAAGATCTTGAGGCTTGAGAGCAAGTGTCACAAGTGTAACACCTCTATTGAATCACAAACACACTTAGCAAGAGGATGAGATATGAGAGGGAGGAGGAAGCTTCAATTTTTGGCTATAACTCTCTAGGGTTTCTAGTGGCCTAAAATTAACAAGGGTATGGGTCTTTATATAGTGAGGTGACTTAGAGCCAAAGCTAGGGTTAAAAGAAGGAAACCCTAATTGCTTTGCTTAAGGACCAAGCAAACCCTAAACCTTCCATCCATAAGCCCTTGGACGAAAATTCTAGGGCTTTCCTAGAATATTTCGTCCAAGCCTCTTTAGGAGGGTTCTAGAGCTTCTTTCCTCAACTATCAATAAATTGCCAAACAACCCATGTACTTTTAATCACTTCAACTAATCCCAAAACTAATTCCAATTAATTTCTGATTAAGTATTAATTAAATAATATGATTTATAATTAATATATTATTTCCATAATACATTAATAATTCATTCATTTCAATTTATTAATCAAATAATAAATTCTTCCTCTTTCTCAATAGGCCATTCTGTCTAGTTGCTAGTATAAAGGCAACCCAAAAGGACTGTGCTACTATCAATTCAACTATATACCAATTATAGTTATGAGATTAGAAACCTAATCCAACAGTCTCCCACTTGGATAAGTCTAAATACTATAGTTTCCAGTATAACTTTAAAAACCGATTTAGCAAATTGTACCTCTCAAAGCCACTATCGAACTCTAACCTAGTCAGATATGAGTCCTGAGATAAGTGATCAAATATTCCTCCATTTTACAAGATATCGTATACACATGAGAGATGGATTATAATCAATCTCTTTGTACAAGATTTGTTTCCCGATTTCTGATTTATGATGACTGAAATCAGACTACTAATTGAACACATCAATTCATTCCAGGCTTGGCTAAGCACTTCAGATGTCGACATCAAATCATCGAGGGGCTCACATATATCGCCTTTTCCGTTAGGGCAAAAGGAACGGATAAACTTCGACTTATATGCTTGCACTATTTACTCATCAAATCACGCACAACAATACGTTTTATAACATCAAGTTACTGATGCGTTTACATATTATCAATGCACAATTGAATTGTAAACAGAACCTCATAGATCTTCGTTTCAAGAATATAAGATATTATCGTCTCAAAATTACTCGTGATAAAATCCATGAAGTAATTTTCTGAGCGTGGGTTTATCCAATACTCAAAATCCCCATTTCCATGTACTCATGAACATTGCAGTAAACGGATTACTATGTCTAGGGCTGTAAACGAACCAAACATTCAGCGAACTGTTCGTGAACCGTTCAACGGGTAGTTCGCTTATGTTTGTTTATTTAATAAATGAGCGGACATGAACACAAATTCTCGTTTGTTTAGTTAAACGAACGAACATGAACAATGATCTTGTTCGTTCAATTATGTTCGTGAACGTTCGTTTATATTGTTCGTTTATATTTTTTTATGTTCATTCATATAAGTTCTTTTAATGTTCATATATGCTTAATTGTATTTGATTACATTAGTATAGTATATGTTCATTTATGTTCATATATGTTTGAATTATGTTTATTTATCTTTGTTCATTTATGTTCGTTCGTTTATGTTCGTTTAGCATGTTCACGAACATAAACGAACAAACATGAACAATGCAATTTGTTAAACGAACAAACATGAACAAGAAAAATCGTTTGTTTATCCGTTCGTGTTCGTTCATTTGTTCGGCTAACTTAAACGAACGAATATGAACAAGCCTTGTTCGTGTTCGTTCGGTTCGTTTACAGCCCTAGCTATGTCTAATCTCCATAGACAATCTACAATTCAATTCATGACAATCTTGATTCACTACTTACTTCTAAAAGTATGATCGACTATGGATGTTTGAATAATCCAATTATTCGGGAAGTAAAACATGTGAATTGAAACACAATAATAACCTAATTTACTATGGTCTCAAAACTATTGAATATAAATAAAAGTCTTATTATTTAATCACCATATTAATTAGACTTTATTAATTGTATAATGTTTTGAGTAATCAAATAAACACTTGAATTAAACATTACTTATGCCAAGTTATAAACATGCATACTATGTCTCTCTATGGTCCTTCCTTTGCGAACATACCGATTGGACACTATTCCAAAAACAATTCCAAAGTAATGAAGTTTCAAATTCTAGGCTTATTCCTTGAACACCTTCCTTGCATTAAAGTTTCTAACTTACATGTAGATTCTAATCATCAACTCCCATTATAGAAACATTTCCATATTCCCATATGTCTATCAATTCTGAACAAGAGTCACCTCCACTCAGAATTATGTCAATATGGCCCGTCTAAATACTATACATACTTTCAACTGTCCACAAGCAAACAATCTTCAGTAAAACTCAGTCTGTTCTTGACAGTTGTTTAACAACTTTAGTCACACCAAGTTCTAGTGTTTTTTTCTTCTCAACACCCAAGGCATTTGGAAAAATCAGAACAAGTGACTATTATAGAATATTGAAAAGATCCTATATCCGAAGCATATAGGACTCGATACATAATGTCTTACACAAAGGCATGATATCTGATCAGCCTCTTGCTATAATATTTCTATATATTGAATTTCCTATGTTAAATCATTTCAACACGATATTCATATATGTCCAAGACTAAATTTTATTATAACTTCAATCTAAACTTTTAGATTTGAAATGAAGTATGAATGCCCTCTCCCCTAAATTGTTTTTGTAGCGAAACAATTCCCAAACTTTTCAATTTGAAAATTTGAAATCTTTGTTTCCTACAACTAATATTTCCAACTTGCAACACTTAACATAACAATTATGCTCCCACTAGCATAAAACTTATGCTCCCACTAGCTTTGACATGTTTCCATAAATCAACTGGACTTCTAGAAATCAATATTTTTTACTTTCTTACTAAAGTGCATATTTCAGATACGTAGTGCTTCGATAAGTCTTCAGCCACACTTCTCAAGCTCATACACCTTTCATTAGATAGCATATGTGTGTGTTTAAACCCTTTCAGAACTTATAGCTATAAGTCCTAAATGTTCAAACTATTTCTTGCCATATCTCACAATTCGAACTATGAAAAGGGATGCTGTAATCATATTGCGAATTTGAAAACGCAATTATCACAACTGCTGACCATCATGATATTAATCAGATTTAAAATCTACAAGCGAAAATGTTTCCTCATAATCGTTTTCATGAATTAGAGTGAAACCTTTTGTGTTGAGATAAAAACTTGAGACACACTTGAACAAACGTTAGAACAAGTATAGTTGCGGAATAGTTTATCTCAAAGGATCTAAAAGCTCAACAATAATAATAAGTTAATGAGTTAGATAATAAGCGAGTTACTTGCGGAAATGTAAGAAAATATAAATGACAGCAGGTGTTATATCAAGTATACACATAAGTTGATTCTTAACAAGGAATGCATTCAGACCAAGTTAGTAAGTGAGATCAAACTTAGTGATTAAGTCACGAATGACTTGCTCCGAAGAGAGATAATGTTCAGTTATATCCAAGTGAACTTCGAGAGTAAGAAAGAGAGAGTAATAGCACAAGATATGAGATTCAAGATGCGTAATCAGAGAGATGTGTATTGAATAAGAAAGATTGGGCTCTTTATATAGAGACTCAAATATTACATCGGTTCAACTATCTATGCGTAGCCATGCAAGGCATACTGGACAATAGAGAGTATTATAACAAAAGTAGATAAAGAGTTAAACTTAAGAAAGCTAGATAGTGAACTGCGGTTGATGATGACTTCGGATGAGGATGCTGAACAGAGATGACTGCGGATCCTTGAGGGCTGCGGTAGACCAAGTTCAAGAGGGTCACTTTTATGATTCAAAAATTTCCCCCTAAGTGACCTCTTTAACTTCTCTTCAGTTATCAAGTTTTAGGAACTTGATGAGAATCCACCAAAACTTTCTGACATTCTCTAACCGGGTGATTCTTCTTAAAATTTTGAACTTGACTTCGGCAGTTGTGTGTTTTGACTTTTGAACTGCGGTTCGAAAAATTTCAATTTGCTTCCTTGTGAGACGATTCATGGCAGTCATAGGAATGAAATATTTGGTTTCATTGAGCTTTCGTTTAAAAATGACTCCAAGATCAGGGAAGTTTGTTGCACCCAGAGATATTTCTTGATAACCTTCAATAAGCATTGGTGCAGGGTCAAGTGGTGGTAGATCGAACTTTTTGGCCAAGGCAGGGTGAATGTCTGCATCAATTTTTGCGAAGTCACATAAAGTTTCCCTTAGAAATGAGCTTGCCCTTTCAAATGCTATCTTCATCTTAGGATACTTTTCAGACTTGTTTTGGAACACCTTAGCTATCAGGAAGACTTCTTCTGGATTCATGCATGGGAAGTCAGCTTGGGTGCGGATGTAGTCCTGATTCCTTCTTGTAAGAGTATGCTGGATAAAGTCAGCTTTCATAAATTTCCGGGGCTTAAAGTTCTTGACTGCGGATGGTCTATCATCAGACCATATTTTCTCTATTGAAGAAGCATGTTTGGCATAGAATCGATTGAGTCTTTCGAATTCCATGGGCAGTCTCTTGTGATCAGGTAAGCTGCGGTCAAACTGCTCAAATACAGTGAAGTATTTAGCATTGGGGGAGATTGGAACATCCCAGTAACCGTCAGATGGGGGTTCAACAAAAGTATGAGAGGGTTTATAGTCATCATCCAGCAATCTTCGGTGGGGATTGATCCAAGAATTGACTAAGGATTCATCCAGGGTGATGTCGAATCCGTTTTCTCTCTAGATAAGCTCAGCAAATTTGGCTGCTTTCCAATCGGCTTTCTTCTGTTGCGTTGCGGGAGAGTCATTGGAATGTTCGGATGACATGTTGGATGCTAGGTTCTTGAAGTGGGGAGGAGTCTCCGGTCGCTTAGGAGAGGGAGTAGTTTCTTGAATGATTTCTGTTGCGGTGGAGACCGATGTTGCGGTGGTGTCTGATGGCTTGGATTCTTGTGAGGAGATGGTTGCGGTGAGGGAACTTTTTCATTTATGACAGGGGGCTCCTATGTTGAGAGATGTTGTTTGAATGATGGTCTTCATCACTCCCCCCTCTTGAGGAATGCAAAACCGGAGCATCCTCAAGCCATTGCTTAAGACCATCGACTTTGGCACACACCTCCTGGAATTGAGCTTTGAGTGCATCAGGCAGTTGCTGATTGTTTGGGATGGCGGTGTTGAAGAGTAGTCGATGAATCTCCTTGGTAAGTTGAAGAATCTCAGGACCATGAAAGTTGGAAGATAGAGAGCATTGAAGTCTATTGATGGTAGATTGTAGGACCGAGATGGTGGACTCATAGGCAGTATGAGTTTCATCTATCAGCTTCTGTGAGTGAGTTGACTGGTCCGCAATGGCTGTTTGAAGATCTGCCTTGATTGCAGATACCTCAGAGATGAGGAGCTCCGCAGTAGCCATAAACTGCTTATGATCAACCTGACAACTTGTATCTAGGGATCAAATTCCCATTTCAACTTTTAAAGAAATTCGCTCAGCAGCTAGGCGTTTACGAGTTTCAAAGTCGTTCGATTCTTTCAATAAGTGACTGCGGTCACGGTAGGTCTTCAGGTTGCGGTTGAGTGGGCTTAACTGTAACAAGAATCTGATCTACTTTGGCTTGTAGACTCAGAAATTCTTTTCTGGACATAGCAATCTTCTTTTTCTTCTTTTTCTCTTTCGGCTTGGAGGTTGAGTGTGGAGAGCCACTCGAAGCTTCTTCCTCATCAAAAATCATTAAATCATCATCAGAAGGGGTAGGTTGAATTACCTCATTGAGATCAAAGTCATCGAATCCGAATGTAGGTGCGGAGCTAACTTCTATTGCGGTGCCATCATCTTGAGAATCTCTGACAGTTGGAGTTGGAGGGAGTTTTGATGTACCTTCACCACCAAGAGTGGTCTGAGCGTTGCGGACCATTTCAACCATTGTGGACATCCACTCTTGTACTTTTAGAATGGTGGGGACAGTATTGGCGTTGTTAATAGCGTCAGCCCAATACTTTTCCACAGTTTCAATCTCCTGCTGTTTCTGTTGAAGTTGCTTGGTTTGTTTGGACCTTTCTTGCTTGAAATGCCCTACGGAAAGTGGCATATTTCTTGATATCGGATTCTGAGACCGGATTGTAGTGTAGCCATGAATCATTTGATTCGTCACCGTCAAATCCTTGAAAACGCACCGAGGTGTCCCTCGGGTTTACGGATCCTGGCACAATGGTGCTCACCGTGCCTAAACCACCTGGAAGAGAGGTAAGCATAGTAGGATTTCCTGAGCTTTCTCGGTCTCCTTGACCCATGGTCAAGTCTGGCCTCGACTCAGTTCTGTCAAGGGCGAAAGAATTGCCCTGCGGTTGGGAAGGTGTTTGAAGTGTTTGGGTTACAGACAAAAGGATGGAGTTCAACTCCTCGGGTGAAAAGAAATGTAGACGGGAAGCCCTGGAGACCTTAGGGCGAGAACCAGTTCCATCCCCTTGGGAGTGAGCTGGGGGTGAGTCTCCACGTTCGGTTGAAACAGACACACTTTCTGTGTCTGAGTGGAATTCGATGGTTGTATTGAATGGGTCTGCGGCCACCCCAAGGACTACCGGAGCCTTTTGAGAGGCTGAGGCATCAGTTTGGTCACGCATTTGGTCAGTGGGATTGGTCTTTCTTTTCTTGAGGATAGAAATGGGTTGTGCGTCATCATCAGAATCACTCATAGAGGGAGAGTGAGATTGATTTTCAGTTGATTCATCATCAGAGGAAACAGTGTGTTTGAGTTTCCTTTTCTTGGATGGTTCAGTGTTTTTGGGAGCATCTTTCTTCTTTGGGGTTCCATGTTTCTTGGTGATGTTGCGGGGGCCTTGGTGGGCTGCGGCTAACTGCTTGCGCCTTTTTGATAGAGATAAGTCGGATAGAGTGGTGGAAGATGGGACTGCGGTACTACCAGGGATGATGAGTGCGGATGAGGCTTGTCTAGGTAGAAGCGGGGTAGGAAGGTATGGGTCAATACCTTCCGTAGCCTCTATGTGGTCTGTGACATCAATGGTTTCAAGTCCAAGTGAAGACAAAATGTGGACTGGTAGCTGTCTAATAGGTCCAAAAGTAGATTGATCTTTAGATGGGTTGTACCTTTTTAGATCTCTGGTGATGAAGAGGTTGACATCGTTGCCCATGCTTAGTCCTGCATCCGCATGAAGGTCTGAGATGCATAGAGACCAGAATCTTGCAAAGGTAAGCTCGGTAGGGTTTTCTCTTGGACTTTCCTTGGGAATGTACTGCAAGAAGTCATCCCACAAGATCTGACCGTAGTTAACATCGTGGCCAATAAAAATACTCCACACTAACTCTAACAGCTTGAGGCCCATGTTATCAGTGCCTCCGGTTCTGCCGGATAGACTGCGGATCACGAAATGGCAAACGAACTGCCATACCGCAGGCAACTGATTCTTCTTGAATTCGCCTATGCCTTTCAGCTTCTTTTGGTAACCCATTTGGTAAAGTGCAGAAAGAATGTCCGCCATGCTTGGGGTGAAGACCTTTGTTGAAGGATGAACTAACAGATTGATGGCGTTGAGAAATTTTTCTTTGGTCAAAATAAACAAAGAATCATTTACCAGATTCAGATGCACCTCTTGAAGGTTGTTAAGAGGTCGATATGCAGAGAAAGCACATTTGAAGAGTGTTGAAAGCGGTACTACGTCTGTGAAAGAATCAAAAGGACCAAACAGTGGGTGATTTGACAGAAACTTGATCATCAACTTGATCGAAGCATTGTAAGAAGAATGCTCGTCGAAAACTGCCCTAAAATTGCTTGAAGCAATCGTTGGCATTTGGTTCCTTGAAGCAGAGTCTGAACCAGTTGGGTGACCAGATGCAGATGCCTCGGAGTGTTTCTTCGAGATACCCGATTTCACCATTTTTGAGAAGAGTTTGAAGAACTTGCAGGAAAAACAGAGTGCAAGAAGATGAAGGAGAAGAAGTTCGTCTTGAGAGTTTTCAGAAAGCGTAAAACTTTCTTGCGGAAGAAGAAGAGGGTTTTATAGTGGCAGATTTGAAACTGTTATTGATTTTACCCTAAGTGAAATTGGATAAGGTAAAAACGTTTGGGTGTTTTTTTTTATTAGGAAGAGTAATCTCAGCCATATATGAGATAATAAAAGGTTTATTTTATTTTTTGAGATTTTCCAAAAGGGGTAGCATTTAATGAAATGTCAGTCCTTAAAACATCACGTCTGAAGAACATGTGGTGAGGGGTTAATCCGTTGTACAAAAGAGGAAGATGTAACGGATTTGACGTTTTGGGGGTAATGGGAAGAGACAGTTTAAAAGAGATTTTTATGGAAAATCGATCTTTTTGTCATCATACCCAAAATAGGTGTGACACAAGGTTTATTTAAAAAGTAGAACTGAGACAGTGATATGCTACACAAAGAATGTTTTTGAATGTTTTTCTTATTTAATGAAGGATCATTAAATAGCACACCATGTTTCAAGAATTTATGAAGCAGTTGAGAAATCAATCAATGTGATTGCGGATTGAGACTTCATTGCGGATGGATCTTTTATCATTGCGGATGGATGGTTAGATGACTGCAGTAGAAGAACTGAGAAGAACACTTGAACAAAAAAATAGTAACAACAAACAATAAGGACCATTGAAAGATAGATATGATCTATAGTTGCGGTACATGAGATATACTATGGTACATAGAATGTACTGCGGTACATAGGATATACCAAAACTATCTATCATAAATAAGTTCAATTAGGACCGTAACAGAGACCAAGGATGGTCTGCGGTACCTATCAATTCAAAAAGAATTGTGGGCCCGGATTCATCATTCCTAACATTTGTAAGAAACTGTTGAGTTTTGTAGAGTCAAGTGCCTTTGTGAATACATCAGCAATCTCTTCATGAGTATGGACAAAAATTAGTTCAATGTTACCTTTCAGGATGTGGTCTTTGATGAAGTGATACCGTAGTTCAATATGCTTTGTCTTAGAGTGCTGAATAGGATTATGGGAAATCGCTATAGCACTTTCGGAGTCACAATAAATTGGTATCCGCAGTATCCTGTATCCGTAGTCCATAAGTTGTGTTTTCATCCACAAGACTTATGAACAACAGCTGGCTGCGGCCACATATTCTGCTTCTGCGGTAGACAGTGATACACAATTTTTTTTCTTGATGACCAGCTGACGAGTCTTCCACCCAGAAATTGACATCCACCGGAGGTGCTTTTTTGATCTAGTCTTCATCCGACATGATCCGCATCAGTGAATGCTTGTAGGCTGAAGTCAGTCCCTGCGGGGTACCATAAACCAAGAGTCTTGCTGCCCTTTAAGTATCTTAGAATCTGCTTGGCTGCGGTCATGTGTGACATTTTTGGATCAACATGATATCTTGCGCATACACCTGTTGCAAAGACGATGTCTGGTCGGCTTGCGGTGAGGTACATGGGGACCTTAGCCGAAGAGCAGTTGCAAAGACAATATCTTGAGCCAATTATACCTTTATAAGTCTTGTGATCCACTGATTCACAGGAAGGATCAGCAAATATCTTATATCCGAAGGCCATGGGGACCTTAGCCGAAGAACAGTTGTCCATTGAGTATTTCTTTAGAAGTTCAGTGGTGTATTTCTCCTGATGGATGAATATCCCTTGAGGGACTTGTTTCACTTGAAGTCCTAGAAAGAAGTTAATCTCTCTATTCATGCTCATTTGGAACTTGTTGGTCATGAGCTTAGCAAATTCATCCACTATTCTCTGATCAGTTGATCCGAAGATGATATCATCCACATATATTTGTACAAGCATAAGGTGATTACCGTTTGCTTTTCTAAATAAAGTGGGATCAATCACTCCTCTTTTGTATCCGGACGAGACAAGAAATTCGGAGAGAGTCTCGAACCACGCTCTTGGGACTTGCTTTAGACCGTAGACTGATTTTTCAAGCTTGTAGCAGTAGTCTGGGAATTCAAGACTTTCGAAGCCCGGAGGTTGCTGAAGATAAACCTACTCTTTTAATTCATCGTTGAGAAAAGCACTTTTCACATCCATTTGATGTACTTTGATGTTCTTGTGGGCTGCATATGCTAAGAAGATTCGGATGGCTTCCATTCGTGCCACCGGAGCATACGTTTCATCATAGTCAATACCTTCAAGTTGACTATATCCCTTGGCAACTAGCCTTGCATTGTTTCTGACGACCGTACCGGATTCATCCAACTTATTCTTGTACACCCATCTAGTACCAACAATAGTGTGACCTTGCGGCTTCGGAACGAGTTGCCACACTTTGTTTTTTTTTTGAATTCTTCTAGTTATTCTTGCATTGCGGATATCCAGTCTAGTTCTAGTAATGCTTCTTTGATCGTTCGGGGCTCGACCGAGGACATAAATGCTGCGTAGTGACAGTGATAGGATAAATCCTTGGAAGATCGAGTCTGGATACCTGCGGATGGGTTGCCGATGATTTGACCTGGTGGGTGGTCCTTCGTCCATACGTGTAGATGGGGTTGTAGATGATCAGCAGCTGCGGTAGAGGGAATGTCTTCAATGTCGGAAGACTCTGCGGTTGGAGATGGCAGTTCCCCCTGGACTTGAGAACATCCTGTGGAATCATCTTGGGCTGTTGGAGCAAGATTAGCATTTTCTTGAGCAATTGGAAGAGGTTCCCCCTGGATTGCTGATGGAAGTTCCTCTTGAGCTTGAGAAGGTTCCCCCTGGTTTATTGGAATTATGAAAACTCTGGAGTCTGTTCTTGTGTCGATGTTCTCTATGTTTTGATCATCCGAGTCCGAAGAAACGTTTGATGGTTGAAATCCTCTGCGGAGAGGGACTGGAGCTACATCTTCTAGTACTGGAACCTCGATGGTTGTTATATGGTCCGGAGTTGAGTTTTCCCCCTCAACCGGCGAGGTGGAAGTATTTAGTGATACCTCATCGTATGTTGTAGGACCAGATATGTCAGCATGCTGCTGTTGAGCTTCCGGGGACACAAGAACTTCAGATAACTTGGCTGTTTCTACAGGGTCGAAGAGATCGTCATAGTTTACTTCAACTAGGTTTAGTGGACCCGAAGAGGCAAGAATATCACTTTCCAGAATTGCTTTGGTTTCGGTTGATGGATCAGTGTTGCGGATGTGATAACCATCGAATTTGACATCGAAGCTTTCAACTATTAGCCTTGTGTGTCTAATGAGAACCCTATAGGCAACTTTGTTTGTTGAGGAGCCAAGAAAGATGCCTTCATCAGACTTCGGTGCAAACTTGTTAAGATGATCTCTGTTGTTGATCACAAAACACCTACACCCAAAGATATGGAAGAATCGGACATTTGGCTTGCGGTTGTTAAGGCCCTCATAAGGAGTTTTACCAAGACGCTTGCACACAATGCTTCGGTTCTGCACAAAGCATGCTGTGGCCACTGCTTCGGCCCAGAAGTAGAGAGGAAGGTGTGTGAAGTTGAGCATAGATCTGGCTGCTTTTACCAGAGTGCGGTTCCTTCGCTCTACTACCCCATTTTGTTGCGGTGTGTAGGGAGCTGAGAAGTTGTGAGTGATGCCCTTTGAAACCAAGAAACTGTTTAAGAGATGGTTGGTAAACTCAGTTCCATTATCACTTCGGATGCGGCGCACTGGTAACTTGATCTGAAGCTCTATCTCCTTGATAAAATTGGTGAGTGTCTACGGTGTATCTGGCTTGA
The DNA here is from genome assembly GCF_052849685.1 of Lactuca virosa. NCBI lineage: Eukaryota > Viridiplantae > Streptophyta > Magnoliopsida > Asterales > Asteraceae > Lactuca > Lactuca virosa. Next base: position 403,738,618 of record NC_136430.1, on the reverse strand, counting down.
GTCTAAGAAAGAAAACCCATGTGAAGCGTGTGAAGTCATCTACTATAACCAGTATGTATTTCATGTGATGAAGACTGGCTACGGTAGATGGTCCGCAGAGATCAATGTGCAGGAGTTCCAGTGGTTCAGAAATTGAAGAATCAATCACCATTGGGTGACTTGCTTTGGATTGCTTTACACATTCACATGCAGGACAGAGAGTATCATTGCTGAACTTGAGGATTGGAAGACCTCGGACGAGTTCTCCGGTGACCAAATTGTTGATGTATCTGAAGTTGAGATGAGCTAGCTTGCGCTGCCATAGCCAGCTGACTTCGGATACTGCTTTGGATAGGAAGCATAACTACGGTTTGCCTATGAGCAGAGAGACATCCAGAGGATACATAGTACCTTCGGATCTGGATTTGAACAGACACGTGCTCCTATCGCTTGTCATTACATAGCAAAATTGGTCATCAAATTCAACTCGATGGCCTGCCTTACAAAGTTGGCCTACACTGATGAGATTGTGTTTATGGCTTTCTACATAAGCAACCTTTTGAATAGAGAAGTTTCCCGTAGTAAGAACACCATAACCTCAGATTATCCCATTCGCATTGTTGCCGAATGTAACATTTCCACCATTGCAAATTAGCCTGAAATCCCGAAGGTATTCTAACCTTCCGGTCATGTGCAAGGAGCAGGCAGTGTCGATTAACCATTCTTCTTCTTGTTCCTCCTTGCACAAGGCCTGAGAATTACACGGTTAGTTTAGGCATCCAAACTAGTTTGGAGCCTGGGACAAAGGATGAGTTTCTGATTGATGCATGAACCGAGGTTGCAGGGACTGGTTTCGTGTCAACTTTTAATCCTAGTCCTGGGTGTTTGTGATTTTTTGGAGTGTTGCGATTTTTTGAAAAGTTACGAGGTTTCTGAAAAGAACCAGATTTGACATGAGATGAACCATTTTGACAAATACATTGACACTAACATGCTGAAATTTTGTCTTTTATTCTGACACCTTGTTTGGTCAGCGGTCTAAATGATGAGGTGGGCTTGTGACCGGTTCGAGAGTGGTAAGATCTGACATTGGTGCTGTTGGAATTTGAAAAAGTTTGTTTCGAAGAAGATTTAGCACGTGTAGAGTTTTTGGACCTTTTTGTTGGGTTTGGTAAAATACCCTTCCACATGTTAAAATTTTGATGTGATTTCAAAAGTGTTGAAGTGGGTAAGATACCCTTCCATTTTGGATCATCCGAGGAATAGATTTGAAAACCATTGCTTCGAAAAGACTTTACTTTCTTTTGGGTTGTGTCAGATGAATTTGGAATGACTGTTGAAACTGTACATTCCTTTTTGTATGTTTTCTTGATGGGAGAGTTTTTTGAAAAATAGTGCGAGAAAACGAACTTTTCTGGACTCTTAGATTTTGGAAACCTGATATGCCTTTTGTTTTTAGAAAAGATTTGTCGATTTGTGCCTCGAGATCGAATTTCCTCTTTGAAAGCCTTTTTAGCTAAGGTTTTTGGAGAACCGCAGTCATTGATGTTCAGCTGCGGTTTCCTGGAAACCTTTGAAATTTTTTGAAAACGAGGGCTAGATTCATCCGAACTTGAAGATTCAGGGTTTTGAGAGCATTGACCCCCTTCAAAGTTTTCTATGAGTAATTCATGATGAATTGGGTGAAGAGTCGCAGAGCTTTTGATTGAGGACTGCGGTAAGGATGATTTGACTACCGCAGAATAAGACTGAGTTGGGACTTCTGTGGGATTTTTGAGGGACTTTTGCGGCTCATGACTACAGTGAGAGACACTGCGATCTGAGGGCAGAGATGTGAAATCCTGTGACACTTCGAGACTCTCTATGACAATTTCTTCATCAACAACTGATGAAGTCTGAGAATTTGGATAGATTGTGCCACAGATAGGAATTTGATCACATGTGTGACCCGAAACCTCAGGCACAATTTCCTCAATGACACAATTATTACTTAGACTATGAAGTCTACCGAAGTGTGTTCTGATGTCTTCAGGAAAAGTTTTATCATTGACTGAGAAATAAAATTCTCGGTCCGGAGGGACATACAGTCGATCTTTGTTAAACCGGGGTGAGGAATCCTTTGCGGTAGGATATCCATTGGACCAACCCCAATTGTATGTATTATCCATGGTTCCATTATTCACCAAATTTTCAATAGCTTCACTTTCATTGAACAATTTTTCTATTAATAGATTTAAACGTACAATCTCACTCTGAGCTAAATCTCTCTGGTTCAAAGCTATCTCTAGTTGGGTTTCACTCAACATTCTTGCATCTTTTTCGAACTCTAAGTCCTTTTCTAACATAGTCATTTTGAGTCTTTTGGTGTCCAGTCGTCCTCTCACATGAAACATCTCTTGGGACGCTATGTTCTTCTCATCTAGAGCTTTGTTATAGTCTGTAAGGACGGCAACACATGTGTCATTAAGATTGTCTATGAAGGGTTGACAGTCATTCATGCTATAGTTTAGAGTTTGAATCATGAGTTTTACATGTTCGACGATGCTTAGAGTTCCATCCTTCGCCATGTAGCAGTAGTTCTTTTCCAGCTTTGTAGACCCATCGTCATCCGCAGTTGCGAGCATGCAGATCTTGCCTTTTCCTTTGATGTTGCTGATGGCTTCTTCTTCATCTCCGGATGACCAGACTTGATGGTCTCTTTTTACATGGGCAACGTATGCCCTTGCCTTTTCCTTTTCTTCCAATTCTTGAGCCATTCTCTGGTAGAATGCCCGGTCTTTCACTACATTTGCCTTGCAGTCTTTGGCAAAATGATTCTCTTTGTTGCACTTGTGACAAATCACAACATCACTTTTGTGTTCTGAGGGAGTATCGGAGTCAGTGGTTTGGATGGACTGCGGTGCCTCCTTTGGTTTAGTATTTTGAGATTGCGGTGGTGGGTGAGAACTTTTGGGATATCTAGAATGGTTATTCTGCGGGTTGAAGTTACGGTTGAATGGAGGTTTGTTGAACTGCTGATTCTTACGAAAGGAAGGAGGTGGTAGCCGGTTGAACTGTTGGCTAACAAGAGCAATAGCCTTCTGAAATTCTTCTTCATCATCATACTCTGAGTCAGCTTCGTATGACTGCGGAGGTGTGTCATATGCAGTGGAGTATGATTGGGAGTGAGGCGATTGTGCTACGAGAGCAAGTCGACCTCCGAAGTCAGCACAGTCTTTGAGTACGGTGGATTCTTGTGCTTGCAGTTCCCCGTAGAGCTTGTAGAGAGACAAAGAGTGAATCTTTCTATCCCTTTGAACTATCATCTTAGCTGTAGTCCAATGTCTTACCAAACCATTGAGAAACTGAAGGTTTGTTTCATGGTTACTGCAGATGGTGCCAACATTAGATAACTTAGTGACTATCACGTTGGACCTTTTGAAGTAGTCTTCCAAACTTTCGCCAGTATGAGCTTTGAAATTGTTGAACTCATTGAGTGCAGTTGTGAGCTTCTTATCTTGAGCTTGTTCTGAGCCCTGATACAAGTTCTTGAGAACTACCCAGATCTCTTTTGTTGATTTGCAGTTTATGATAATGTCGAAGTTGTCAGGAGCAACTCCACAAGAGATTTCATAAAAAGCAACAGCATCATTTTCCATTTTATTGAGATCATCTTTAGTGGGACGGTTCATGACTGGTTGACCTCCTCCTAGTCTGGCTGTGGCGCCGTCAGTTTGAACTGGTGTAAGAACAGGGACATGTGGTCCTTCTTCTACAGACCGCCACACATCTCTACCAAGTCTCCTTAAGTATCTTTCCATTCTCTGAGACCAGTGATGATATTCATTTGCTACCAATATTGGGGCTCGATTAGAACCACCAACACTGTTGGAAACATTTAGAGATAACGATTGTGCCATATTTCCTTGTTTTTTGAAAAGTTTTTTTTGTTGTTTTTAAGAAATGGCCTTCAGTGGTATAGAAGGCCTTTTGAAAATCAGAGTTTTGCTTCAAAAAGCAACCACTATGGCTCTGATACCAATTGTTGAGAGAAAAACTTGAGACATACTTGAACAAACGTTAGAACAAGTATAGTTGCGAAATAGTTTATTTCAAAGGATCTAAAAGCTCAACAATAATAATAAGTTAATGAGTTAGATAATTAGCGAGTTAGTTGCGGAAATGTAAGAAAATATAAATGACAGCAGGTGTTATATCAAGTATACACATAAGTTGATTCTTAACAAGGAATTCATTCAGACCAAGTTAGTAAGTGAGATCAAACTTAGTGATTAAGTCACGAATGACTTGCTCCGAAGAGAGATAATGTTCAGTTATATTCAAGTGAACTTCGAGAGTAAGAAAGAGAGAGTAATAGCACAAGATATGAGATTCAAGATGCGTAATCAGAGAGATGTGTATTGAATAAGAAAGATTGAGCTCTTTATATAGAGACTCAAATATTACATCGGTTCAACTATCTATGCGTAACCATGCAACGCATACTGGACAATAGAGAGTATTATAACAAAAGTAGATAAAGAGTTAAAATTAAGAAAGCTAGATAGTGAACTGCGATTGATGATGACTTTGGATGAGGATGCTGAACAGAGATGACTGCGGATCCTTGAGGGCTGCGGTAGACCAAGTTCAAGAGGGTCACTTTTATGATTCAACATTTTGCCACCTACATTTTCTGGTGTATGTGTTCCCATCAATGTGAATCTATCATTACCAACCTACAATCATAAGATAAGGTTGAGGACAAAACCAAAATCAAATCTGGTTATCCTTTTATTGACTGAACTTTGCTTATTCTTAATTTCTTGCCTTCTGGTAGCATAACGGCCTACGAGTGCTTCCATGTTGTTTAAGCGGCTCACCCATATTGATCACTGTGCTTTCACTGACCAACGAGCCTTGCCTTTAGCAGTCAAATGAGAACCATAGAAATCATAAGAATTGCCACATAAACTGGAAGATGCACAGAAACACGAATGTGTCAACTTAACACGATAGGTTATCAACCTCAGGTCGTGTGCTAGTGATAACTAAAAGGTTTATTCTTAATTGACTTCTGAAACTCTTCAATATCAATTAGACTCCCACTGACTTCTTGACATATAAGCTTCTTTTTTCAAGGAACATTCCTTGACGAACTAAAACAAATATTCAAAAGTTAGTGTGAATTCCCATCAACACTTCATATAACTGGTTTTAGTTTATCCTTTGTTTTAACCAAAACATCACAACTACCAATTTAAAATGTGCTGGAGTAAAAAAAATTATTACTCCACATTTCATGAGATGTTATAAATGTAATTAGCACGACACAAGCTTCATGATACGATTTATAGTTACTAGAGTATGACTCTAAATTTTAATTGAATACGAAGTATGACTCATCTCATGATTGAACCATTTCAATAATATCCGATTCCTCTTCTTAGTCAAACATTCATACAAAGATGTTCCTAGAGGATCAATTTGTGACATAGTACCACAATCATTAAGACGATCACAAAACACGATACTAAAGTACTCTCCTTTCCTTTCAAATTAGAGAAACCTTTAGCTTTCTGCCTAATAGATTTTATTGATTAATGAGTTTTTTAATAAGATAATTGCTTTGTCTTTAAGTATACCTATTTCTGCATAAGATTTTGTAGGAAGAGAAATTCATAATGGACCCTGGAAGTTAGATTATTATCATCTAAAAAGCTTTTCATTCTTTGCCCATAGTTTCTGTAGACCCTTGAACTAGTGGGGATTTTGGTCATTATAGGTGTTTTAACAGCTAGATATCTTCATCTTCTCGTGAACATACTTTACTGTCGAGTGGTACTCGAGCTTCCTTGTTCTTTACCACTAGATGAATCTTAAATATTATACATGTGATTGTTGGGTTTTATTTAAAACTAGTTTCAAAAAATACAAATAATGGCAAACGGAAGACATGAGTTTTATAAATAACATAAACATTTTATCACCCACCAATGATTATCTTGCAAGTAGTAGAAAGATTTAAAGCACAAGCATAGAAGGAATAAGCAACAACAACCTTTGATGAACTTTGGGTACCATTGGGAGGCTTGGAAGTTGATGGAGAGATGTTGAACCTTTGAGACACCAACAAAATGTCAACTTGACTTCAATATGCTAGTCTTTTTGGTTAACTCTTAAGCTTGGAAGCAAATACCCAAGTATTACTTCCAAGAGAGCAAAAACAAGTAGTATTCAAACACTTTTGAAAGCACAATTTGGAGAGAGCATGGAGATGGAAGAGCTACGGTTTTGGCACTCTAAAATGACCAAAATGAAAGCCTTTTTCACGTCTAGTTAAAGTGGAAACCTTACCTAAAGGTCCTTAACCATTAATCCCTTATGACACAAGACAAGGATGCCCCCATGCACGCCCTACTTGTTTCTTTTAATTAAACAATTCAAAAGTCCATACTCTTCGAATAAAAGAGAACCTAAAGTTTTGTTTATAAAAGGAGTCAACATTTTTATAAATCTCATAAATAGTTTATAAGATTTAGGCTTTAACCTTTTGGTAAAAGACAAAAGGAGTCATCTAGTCCAAAATGCTGTACATGACTAAATAATTCATTCCATTTGAAATAATGTGTTACTTATTATTGTAAAATAATTATTTCCATGAAATAAATATTTTCCCAATTTATTATAAGAGTTTATGAATGTTTATTAAAATCAATTTCTAATAAATAATCAATTGTATCAAGTTGTTGATAGTGTGACCCTTAGGATCATATGATATATAGCAATATCATTTTAATATGTCTATTGAGCATACTAGATCTTTCAGTGATATGTCTGTTGCAGGCTCATTAATTCACCGTAATTTGCAACTGTTAAAGCTGAAAAGATATCAGGCTCTCAGCCTACTGAAGTACAAAATTTGGGTAATCACTTCAATTTTAGTAGAATCATTAAAATTGCTAACTTTTTTTTGACAATCATGGTTTATCATAATTTACAGTTCAGGGGAAACGGATACAAGATAGGAATTGGAATACAATTTTGGATCCTCTAAATGCGGAATCATTTATCAAAGTTTCAGAAGTAGATGAAAGTGAAATAAAGGTATATGCATTATTTAAAGACCAATTTACTCTCTTCCAAATCGAAAGTTTGTTCATAAATATTATGTAATATCTTTTTAATATCTCATGCAGCCTTTTGTAGAATGCTTAACTAAGTACCCCAAACATGGCCTTCATAACCCATTAAAATCCCCAGAGAGGTCTTGTTCTAATTAATTATGCAAGTTTTATACATATCATCACATATTGTTAATTTTTAAGGTACTGATATATTAATATAAATGTTATTTTCAGATATCTTTTATATGGAGATGTATCCGCAAAAGGAGGACTTCTTCTTTCCACACCCGAGGTATTAATTAAACTTATAAGAAAAGAAAAAAAAGCTATGTACATTTTCACATCTGATCTTATTTTTATATTTTATTGTAATGGTTTACTTTTATATGGTTTATACCAGTTTTCCGTGCTTTAGGATTTATACATTCTTTGAATTCATTAGCTTTTTTTTTGTACAGGGTGTCACATAAATTATATTTAGCATCTTACTGGACACACCTACCATATGTATCATATCAAATGTAAGAAGAATAACATTTTTATATTTTTCGTTCATATTACAATTTACTAATTAAGATGGTTTTTTCAAATATCTCAGTTACCAATGTAGATCGAGATTGAGATCATGTAATTATACTAACTGAATTACATGTGATTCACACGTAAATCACAGGTGAATCACATATGAATTACATGTGATTCACATGTAAATCACATGTAATTCACATATGAATCACATCTAATTCACATGTAAATCACAATCACAAGTGAATTACATATGAATTACATGCGATTCGCATGTAAATAATAAGTGAATCACATATGAATTAGGTCTATATGCAGACATGCATTTTATGTGAGTATTCTTCATTAATTACTTTTTTTTAATTTTTGTTTTGTGAATTTCACATTTAAATCTTAAAAGATACAATCACATGTGAATCTTACATGATATAATCACATGTGAATTTCACATGATATATACATATGTATTTTTGTGAGTGTTTTTGCATTAATTAAATTTTTTTAATTTTCTTGTAGATTTGGAAGAAAGTGTGGAAAATATTGAAAATGTGAAAAATGATAAATGGAAGAAAATAGAGAAATCTTGACATGAAGACATGAAAATACTAGGAAATTTTGTAGCATTTTTGTTTTTAATATTTTATTTTATATCTATCAAAATACTTGTAGTATTGTGTTTATATATTAGTAAATACAAATGGGTTTTTTATGATTTACTTACAAATATTGTAGTCTAAAAAATAAGTATATATGCACTTAAAAAAATATGCATATATGCACCTGAAAAAAAATATGCATATATGCACTTCAAACGTTTATTTTTTAGGTTAAAAATTTATAGTTTTTATATCGGGTTATCGGGAAACTATAATTTCTCAACAGATCTCACCTATATATATATATATATATATATATATATATATATATATATATATATATATATATATATATATATATACACACACACACACACACAATTATGGATTTAAAATATGTTGTTGTGGTTTAAATTATGGCTTGAAACAAGGTTAAGTTGTTCCGAATTCGAATATTGTAACACCTAATTCACGTATTTAATCTTGTTATGCTTTTGATCCAATTAAAGATGTAAAGCATCGAATAATAGATGGTCACAAAGTGAGGAAGGAAGCCTCACAACGTGACCATTGAAGCAGAAACACATGTCCATCCTTGCAGGTCACGACGTGACGACATGTTAACCCTTATTCCGTGTTTTGCATCCTATTTAAGGGAAGTGAGGGGCTATGGATTTTTCCCACCCTCCAACCTCCATCACCTCCCTCCAGCCTACATCAAAGTTGGCTTCCATTGTGACCTTGAAGAGCTCTTTTGGTGGTTTTTAGCTCTTTGTTGAAGAAGAAGAAGACTCCTTTGGTGCATCATATTGGCAAGAAAGTCTCCTCCTTATCACCTTGCATTGTTTTTGGACCTTGTAAGTCCTAAAGCTCTTGCCTTTCTCATTTAAACGTAATAGAACTAGGTTTTATTCAATTTTCTTCATGATTAGGTTGGGTAGCAAGAATTGGATCCATAAAGTTAACAAATTTATGGATCATTAAGGCCCTTTTTTAGCAGTGGCATCAAATATGAGGTTGGTGGTGGTTTGGACACGAAGTATGAGTTTTGGCCTCATTTTTCTCCTTATTTGACCTAGTTAGTGTTCAAGTCATGCATTGGACATGCATAACTAAAAAGATATGATTTTTATGGTGTTTTGGGTTGGGGAAACCTTTTGGAAGGTTTAAACGTTTGAATTAAGGGATTAAGAGCTTAATGCTCTAAGCTGTTCAGATCAGGTATCAAGATGTGATGAGTTGTGTGTGACATCGTGACGAGGGGGTGCTTTCATGACTATTTAGTCCTAAATCTGTCACGACGTGACGAATGGGTGTCACGACGTGACGAGCAGTTGAGGTTAGCTTTAGCGTTGACTCTTGACCATGGTTGACTTTTGGTCAAACTAGGGTTAGGGTGTAGACTGAGAGGGTACTTTTTTTTATTGTTGTTAGGTGTCTCGTTGCTCCTTCCTACTCTGTGTGTGAGAGTTGTGGTATTTTTAGCTGTTATTCACGAGGTGAGTCTTCTCGCTATAGTTACATATATGGAAGCTATGTATGTTGACCAACTGGGTCTTAATTTATGTTGTTGCTATATGTGAATTGAATTAAATTGTTGATAACGTCGGGATTGCTGAAAGTCCCCAGGGTTGCTGATAACCCCTAAAATGCGTTGATAAGCCACCATACGTGCTATTATCTCACTGGGATTACTGCAAATCCCCAAGGTTGCTCTAACCCTTAATTGTCTGTTATGTTGTGTTATATGCATATTTTGGGAAGGACTCACTAAGCTTCATGCTTAAAGTTATGGATTAATGTGTTTGAGGTACTTCAGATGATCGCGGAAAGGCGGAGGCTTAACTGTACACTCCGGCTTGCAGATTTTAATGATTTCGCATTTTGATACTCTGATTGGGATGATTGTATTTGATGTACCTAGGATTTTTACTGACTTCGTTTTTATGATATTTTGGAGTTTTCTATATTGAAAAATTTTGTGGTAAAAATTAGGATGTTACAAGTTAGTATCAGATCCCTGGTTTGAGTGAATTGGATGAACATTAATGGGATTCCAGACTCAAACTAAGGATATGAAAGTTTTATAAAAACCTTTTACAAAAAGAATGAATTTTAAGGAAGGAACAAGGGAAGTAAAGTGTACAATCAACTGGAGTTCAAGGAAGTCATCTCCAAAATATAAATATATGTGTTATATTCTCTATTATGGTGGCTATTATTTAAGCTGATAGAAATGCATGATAGTTATAGTTTAAGGATTCCTCAAAAATTTCAGGATAGGGTTGCCAGATTTATGTGATGCCTTATAGCCTAGGAGATTACTTGTGGATGCTTTGTTAGGGTTGAAACTAATATTGCTAATCGCTTTGTGTATATTTCACGGTTGTACATAATTAGGATTTTATACCCTTAGAATTTTTGGTTTGACTTTACTTCCTGTTCCTTGTCTGGTTGTGGGTTTGGGGTGAAACCCTTTATTAGAATGTCTATCGAGTTTGGGTTATGTACAATTGGTATAAGAAAGTTGGCGGAGACTTCTTGCGAAGCGAAGCTGTGGCTGGGAGGAGCCTAGGATGAGTACCTAGGAGCTGAGATGTAGCACCTTGGAGAACTTAAGTATGAGTACGTAGCTGCAAGAAGAGCAGAGTGTTTTTGGTAATTAGAACCTCAGGGAGAAGTCTAAGTCAACTAAGGATAGGTGTGGAAGGTAATATGGGTCAGTACTACTGAAAGCACAGAATCCGTATGCGATTTAGAAAAAATCTCGAGTGTACTAGGAAATTATTTGTGATATCTATAGTGTATGTATGTGATTTAACAAGTTTTAACCTTTTCCTTGTGTAATTATTATGGTGGTTACCCGAGGATCAGGCTATGATGATCCAGAGAGGCAGAGTACCAGTGATGATGAGATCCGTAGGATCTTTTCCGCAGAGGTGGTCGTGGCGGTCCGAGAGGCTATATTGGATGTGTTTGGGTCTATCCAGACCGCGATGATCGAGATGTTTGACGAGCGCTACACTAGCGTCACTAAGACTGTTGTTGTCGTAACCACTGCAACTGTTGTTTCCGCGAGACCATACAGGGGTGATACGATGCAGTACCGAGAGTTCAACGACATGAAGCCCCCAAAATTTTATAAGGTATAGGACCCAATTGTGGCAATGAGGTGGATCGTTGATGTTGAGGGATGCTTTTACACCTGCTCTTGTCCAGATGGTATGAGGGTTCACTTTGCGTTGAACCTAATTTGCTTGGGGTGAAGGACTGGTGGAAGTTTGTAACTATTGGCTTTTCACCTGAAGAGCGGGCCACATTGACATAGGATCGATTTGTCGAGATGTTTCGATATTAGTATGTTCTCTTGGTGGAGAATGGATCAGGAGTACGCATCGCTCCGAAAGACGACAGAGATGGTGACTGAGATCACCAGGATGTTTCACGAGAGAGATTTGTTCTGCCCTGAGTATGCATCCATGGAGCAGGCATGGATGACCCGATACTTGAGTATACTTTATAAGGATATCAGAGAGTTTGTGACGAACTCCTAGTACCGGATATTGGTTGAGTGATATATTCCAATGCTAGGAGGAGGGAGATTGAGTTGGATTTGCAGGTGAGAGAGATCGAGGTAGCTACACATAAGAAGGATGGGAGACAAGTCAAGTCGCATCCGACAGCTAAGCAGGTGAAATCCCCTGATTCGAGATTAGGAGGTTAGAGGAACCGCACTTATAGCAAGTGCGGTAAAGGTCATGAGGGTCCTTGCGAAGGATTGCCAGAAATTTTTACGTGTCTGTTTCAGCTGGAACCAGGCAGGCCATGTGAAGTCCGAGTGTCCACTACTTGCATCGAGGCCAGTTCATACTCATGCTCCTGCGACCCTACGCATCACTGATGGGCTTCAAGGAAAGGTTGAGGCCCCGAAGGCCCGGGGTCGAGCTTTTTAGTTGACTACAGAGGAGGCTAGATCAGCACTGAATGTCGTTGCTGGTAGGTGTTTATTTTACATTTTTGTTGAATTAATTTTCGTATATGTTGAGGTTGTGATTTTGTTAGGTACTTTCCTTGTGAATTATGTACCTGCTTTGGTGGTGTTTGACTCGGGTGCGAGTTGATCTTTTATGTCGACGTTTTTTTGTAGAGATTTCAGTATTGCTCGTGAGGCCCTGGATCGACGTTTAAAGGACACTATACCTGATGATCGCCCGATTTTGGCTTTCGAGATATATCGGGATTGTGTGTTGGATATTTTTGGTGTTGGATTTTCGATTGATCTTATCCCTATTGCTATGGGAGATGTTTGCGTGATTGTGGGTATAGATTGGTTGATTCAATTCGGAGCAGTGATTGACTGCGAAAAGCAGTTAGTGATGGTTCATGTCCCATGTGGGGGAGTACTTACTATTTATGGCGAGGGCAATAGGTTTGGTTCTGCTTTCTGTTTTGCCGCGAGATAGTGTCTTTATCATCGGTGTGCGGGGTATTTGGCGTATGGGGTTGATTTGTTGGTTGAGGGAAAGCAGTTAGTTTTCATTTTTTAATTTTGAGGGAGTTTCCTGATGTTTTTCCAGAGGATTTGCCTAGTGTGCTTCCCGATAGGCAGGTGTAGTTCCGAGTCGAACTGATCCCTGGTGTTGCCCCGATTGCGAAGGCGCCATATCGCCTTGCACCACACGATATGCAGGAGTTTTCCTCTCAGCTTCAGGAGCTGGTGGGGAAAGAGCTTATTTGGTCTAGTAGCTCACCGTGGGGGAGAACCAATCCATTTTGTCGAGGATTGACGACCTTTTTGATCTATTGCAGGGAGAATCTTGGTTATCCAACTTGAAGTCAGGCTACCATGAGATGAGGGTTCGTGAGGAGGACATTCTGAAGACAGCCTTCCGGAGTTGCTATGGGAACTATGAGTTCGTGGTGATGCCTTTCAGGCTCATCAACGCACCAACAGCGTTCATAGTTCTCATAAACCGGGTGTGTAGGGCTATGTTGGATCGATCAGTGATTGTTTTTATCGATGATTTCTTATTCTATTCCAAGACTATGGAGCTGCATGAGGAGCATCTACGTGAAATTCATGGAGTTCTTAGGGAGGAGACATTGTATGTCAAGTTCTCTAATTGTGAGTTCAGGTTGCGTACGGTTCAGTTTTGAGGGACACCTCGTCAACCAGGATGGCATTTTGGTCGACCCGGCCAAGATCGAGGTGGCTATGCAGTGGGAGGTTCCGAAGTCTCCATCTGAGATTCAGAGTTTCCTTGGGCTGGCAGGTTATTATCGGAGATTCATCATGGATTTCTCCAATATTGTAGTTCCTCTCACTAGGCTGACGAGGAAGGATGTCACATATGTTACATTTAGTTGGGGGCCTAAGCAGTAGGCATCGTTTAAGACTCTTCGGAAAAAGCTCTATGAGGCACCGATACTTATCCTCCCCTCGGGAGTTGCGGATTTTGTTGTATATTGTGATTCATCAATTATGGTCTTGGGTGATGTATTGATGTAGAGGGGACATGTCATTGTTTATCCCTCGAGGCAACTGAATCCTCATGAGGCGAACTATCCTACCCATGATTTGGAGTTGGGGGAGGTGGTCTTTGCCCTCAAGATTTGGCGCCAGTACTTGTACGGGGTCTAGTGTACCATTTACACAGACCACAAAAGTCTGAGATATCAGATGGACCAGACCAATCTGAATATGAGACAGTTGCGATAGCTTGACATAATGAAAAACTATGACTGTGAGATTTTATACCACCCCTGTAAGGCAAATATGGTGATCGATGTGCTGAGTTGCGGGGCGGTTAGTACTCCAATTCAGGATGTATGTTTGAGGACGAAAGTTGTGACTCTATTTTTGGAAATGATTAGGGTTGCTCAATCGGAGGCCATCAAGGAGGAGAATTAGAAGAGCAAGAAGGTGGTCGTTCAAGTATCAGCTTTTTATTATGATAGCTAGTGGTTTTTGACACTGCATGATAGGACTTGGGTGCCTTATTCGGGTGGGACCCCACATATTTTGATGGATGAGGCACACAAATCAAAATTTTCTATTCATCCGGGCGCGAAAAAGATGTACCATGATCTGAGGCACAACTATTGGTGGTCATGTATGATGTAACATCTCAAAATTAAATCACAACAAATTAAAAATTTTCAAAACAACCCATTTACAAAAAAAGTGTTTACATAACCATTGTTTCCAAAACATTATTCAAAATCATAGTCTTCTAAGATCAACAACATAAAACCAAAGATGTGTATGGTCACGCCTTCACCTTGCCATGATCCTCTAAAGTACCTGAAAAAAAACTAAAATTGTAAGCCAATGCTTAATGAGTTCCCCCAAAGTACCACCACATAAACATAACAAACAACAACATGCATACAGAGCCTTCAACATGATTGGACCACCTCACTGAGCCTACAGCCTATCTGAACCACCCTCTGGGCCTTCGGCCTGACTGGTCTGCCTCGAAGGCCTTCAGTCTATCCGGACCGCCCTAGGTATCTTGGCCTTCAGTCTATCCACCGGTCCGCCTCAACCCAGTAAACCATAAATATCAATGCATAACATTATCAATCATAACAGATAACACATGCAGTCCTAAAGATCTACCAGTCTAATCACATAACCAGTACCACATAACTCCACATAACAAAATACAACAAATCAGGATATCTAATCCAATATGACGGCCTTGGTGCCTTTGACCCATAAGTACAGTAAGGAAAACGCACCTCACAGTCTGAATGCAGTCTGAATAACTCCTAGCTCCGACAGTCGGCTCAATGCAAATCCTAAAATGTCAAAACATTTCCCATTCTAAATTAATAACATTCTCCGAAAATACCCTTGGTCAAAACTGGTCAAAATCCACAAGTCAACCGAGTCAACACAGCCGAGTCAACTCAGGCTTTGTACGTGGGGTATACTTCGGAGGTATGTGGGGCATACTCGAGGTCCGAGGCATCGAGGCCAAATCAGCGTACGCACAACATACCATTTGGTACGCCCAACGTACGCAATAACTCTCTTCTTAACCGATTAAGGGCTTATTACTCCGACTTATTACGTCCAAATGCAGATCCAAGTCCCAAATAACGTTTTTGACCATAAAGTTTGCAACTTTATGGTCTTGCATGGCCAATAATGTCTTAACACCAAAAAACCTTAACCACTTAACCCATTAAGACTTCCAAACACAAGCATGGAAGGAAAGATATGATCAAGACTACATTTTTATGCTTCTAAACACCTCAAAGTGAATGAAAGGACAACTACATGGATTAGAGTAACTCATACTCAAAATATCCAAATAATGGGACAAAAAGGACACAAACTCCATGGCTAACTTAGATCTATGCAAAGAATCATCAAGTTCATAACTTTATACGTCAAAATGGATCTTGAAGGTGAGGTGCTCCTGGATGTAGAAGGTCTTGATCTTCCAAGATGATGCTTCTTTCTTCAACTTGCTTCAAAGGCACCACAAACACAATTTTGAGCTCAAATGGTCACACATAAGGGATTAGGGTTGCAAATAACAAAATGAAGGTTGGAGGTTGGAGAAGGAATGAGGAAAAAAGAGTTAATGATGCTTATATATGGACCAAACCCTAAAAATTAGGGTTTGAAGTTTCTCCATGTACGTCCTGCGTACTAGGTTCCGCCCTAGTACGCTCAGCATACACAACGTACGCCCAACGTACTACCCCTTTTCCCAAAATCACCAAAATGCCACTATGAGCCATTTTGCACTCTTTCTTATAACCAAGGACTAAAATGAAATATTTATTCATACATAAGGTTAAAATTGAAAATTCCTCAACACCGGGATGTTACAATTCTCCCCCACTTGAACTAGACTTCGTCCTCGAAGTCAGCTGCTGCGAATAACTCATGATAATGCTTCCGCATCTCCGCCTCCAGCTCCCAGGTCCACTCGGAGCCTCTCCAGTGTTGCCACTGAACCTTTTCCAAAGGTATCTCCTTGTTACGCAAGACCTTCATCTTTCTCTCCATAATCCCTACCGGTCTCTCAATATAATTCAAGCGCTCAATGACCTGGATATCATCCAAAGGAACCACTGTCTCATCGTCTAACACGCACTTCCGTAACTACGAAACATGAAAGGTGTTGTGGATCTGACTTAGCTCACTCGGAAAATCCAACATGTAGGTCACCCTACCTACCCTGGCGATCACACGGAACAATCCAATATACCTCAGACCTAATTTCCCCACTCTTCCTGAAGCGTATTACACCCTTCCAAGGTGATACCTTCAGCAAAACCATGTCACCGACCTGAAACTCCAACTCAGATCGATGCTTGTTGGCATAACTCTTCTGCCGACTCTGAGTTGTCTGCAATATCTTCCTAATATTCTGGATGGGCTTTGACGTCTGAAGGAGTACCTCAGTCCTTCCCAATACTCTGTGACCAATCTCTCCCCAACAAACTGGGGTACAACACTTCCTTCCATAAAGAAGCTCGAAAGGCGGCACACCGATACTGGAGTGATAGATGTTGTTGTAAGAAAACTCAGCTAAGGGAAGGTAGGAGTCCCAGCTCCCACCGAAGTCTATGACACAGGCTTGCAACATGTCCTCAAGTGTCTGAATGTTCTGCTCACTCTGACCGTCAGTCTGCGGATGATATGTAGTGCTAAGATGCAACCTCGTACCCAGTTCCTCAAGGATCTTCTGCCAAAAATGAGATGTGAACCGAACATCTCGATCTGATACAATGGAGACCAGAACACCATGTTGAGCAACAATCTCGTGCACATACAGATCGGCCAATTTCTCGCCCAAAGAACTCTCTCGAATGTCTAGAAAGTGGGCGCTATTGGTCAGATGGTCCATAATAACCCAAATCGAGTCAAAGCCCTTAGCTGTCCGAGGCAACTTGGTGATGAAATCCATAGTGATATGTTCCTGTTTCGAAATGGGAACCTCCAATGGCTGCAGCTTGCCATGCGGCCTCTGATGGTTGACCTTGACCATCCGGTAGGTCAAGCACCTCTCAACATACCAGACTATCTTTCTCTTCATACACGGCCACAAATAAATAAGCCTCAAATCCCGATACATCTTGGTGGCTCCGGGTTGTATCGAAAACCTGGACTTGTGTGCCTCCTCCAACATAGTCTGCCTGACCCCACCAAAGTTTGACACCGAGACCCGTCCATACCGGGTCAATAATCCCCGACTATCAATGGTGAACCTATCAACCTCACCCCTGAGTCTCTCTTGCTTCAAATTCTCCTTCTTGACCCCTCGACTCAAACCTACCTAATCAGATCAAGAAGCAGAGAATCAACCGATATTCTCATACATAGACTCTCTATAGAGGAACTAGCCGTCTTGCAGATCAAAGCATGAGCGACGACATTCGATTTCCTGGGGTGATACAGAATCTCAGAGTCATAGTCCTTGACCACGTCAAGCCACCTACGTTGCCTCATATTCAGATTCGGCTGATTCATGACATATCTCAAATTCTTGTGATCCGTGTAGATAGTACACCGGACCCCATACAAATAATGCCGCCAAATCTTAAGAGCAAACACCACTGCACCCAACTCCAGGTCATGATTCAGATAGCGAACCTCATGCGGCTTCAGCTGCCGAGACACATAAGCGATAACCCTCCCACGCTGCATAAGTACCGCTCCTAAACCGGAGATGGATACATCAAAAAATACCACAAAGTCCTCAACACCCTCAGGGAGGATCAATGCGGGTGTCTTACATAACTTCTGTCTCATTGTCTCAGATGCAACCTGTTGCTCAGGTCCCTAACGGAAATCCACGCCCTTACTCGTCAGACGAGTGAGGGGTACTGCAATCTTAGAGAAGTCTTGAATAGATCTCTGATAATACCCTGCTAATCCCAAGAAACTCTTGATCTCCGAAGGAGACTTCGAGACCTCCCACTGCATAACCGCCTCGATTTTGGCCGGATCGACCAAAATCCCATCCTAATAAACGAGGTGCCCAAAGAACCGGATCTCTTGTAACCAAAACTCACACTTCGAGAACCTTGCATATAGTCGACCTCGCCTCAAGACCCCAAGAAGCTCTCGAAGGTGCTCCTCGTGATGCTCCTTAGTCTTGGAATACACCAAGGTATCATCAATGAACACGATAGCTGATTGATCGAGCATCAGCCTACACACCTGATTCATTAGATCCATAAATACCGCAGGCGCATTGGTGAGCCCAAATGGCATCACCACGAACTCATAATGACCATAACGAGTCCAAAACACGATCTTCTCCACGTTCTCCTTTCTAACCCTCACCTGATGATACCCTGACCTCAAGTCGATTTTGGAGAACCAAGAAGAATCCTGTAATTGATCAAAGAGGTCATCAATCCGCGGAAGGGGATACCGGTTCTTTACCATTAACTTGTTCAACTCCCGGTAATCAATGCACATCCGGTGTGAACCATCCTTCTTCTTGACGAACAAAATTGGGGCTCCCCACGGAGAACTGCTCAGTCTGATGAACTGTTTGCCTAACAACTCTTGAAGTTGAGTGGAAAAATCATGCATCTCAGATGGTGCCAGTCGGTACGACGCCTTGGAAATCAGAGCCGCACCTTGGACCAAATCAATCCTGAACTCAACCTGCCTCTCAGGAGGCACACCGGGTAAATCCTCCGGAAACACGTCACTGAACTCCCTCACGACCAGCACATCTGAAAATGAAGTCTGGTCCCTTACCCGAGTATCAATCACATACGCAACATAACTCATACAACCACACTGAATATACTGTCGAGCCCTAACATCAGAGTAAAAAGCTGACCCAATCCTAGTACCCTCCCTGTAGATAACCAGTTCTCCCCCAATAGGGGTTCGAACCAGCACCCGCTAACCCTCGTAGTCTATGATAGCACCAAACTTGCTCATCCAATCCATCCCCACTATCACACACACACACACATCCCCCATGGGGATCGGAATCAAATCGATCGGATAAAGTACCCCAAATATCTCCAAAATACAACCCCAATAAACCCTGGATGCTGAAACCTCGTGTTCGTCAGTGATAGAAACTTGCAACAGACACTCTAACTCTCCAATAGGCATATCAAACCCCTACTAAATGTATGGGATACAAAATATCGACTCGCATCCGAGTCAAAAAGCACAAGAGCAGGCAAAGAGTTCACTAGGAAGGTACCTAACATAATCATAAACATAAGCATAACATAAATAACTTGATAGAATATAAATAGAAACATACCATAAAATATAAAATGAGGTGCATATCATATCATATGAGCCATTCCAACAACAAAAACCTAGGGGTTGTGACTTCCCTGCTACGTGTACGGGTCCTTTGCTTCCAGTAGTACGAGCCCATACTACTTTCCGCACCTACCCGTATTTATCTTAGAAGATCATCACAACAACCCTAACATCACACACTTGGATACGCATACATCCTATTCTCACTTCCTAGAGAAAGGTTAAACATCCCTCAACTGGCCGGCTGACCCCACATAACTCATCCATGAAACTTTCACCAACCCTGCAACACTCGTGTATGCTAATCATACATAACACTGGATCTTATAGACAGTCGAATACTTGATTCTACCCTAAGCCCACAACCAAACAAGGAATAGGAAATAAGGCCAAATCAAACATTATCAGGCTATATAATCTTAGTTATGTACAACTATGATGCATACACTAAGCAACTACAGTAATGACGTCAATTCCATACAAGAAAGAATCCTAGGCCATCAGGCATCAATTATCAAGCAATTCTATCATGCAATTTCTTGAAGATCCCTAGCCTACCACTAGCATGTTGTTCTAACATAACATAATATCAATAACAGTATGGTAACTTGGGGTATGCTTACTGGCTCCGACTTATCGTACACATCACATCCTTCCTTTGTTACTTTTGAAAACAATTTTGAAAATCATTTTTAAAACTTTTGTAGTTCCTTAGCTTGAGACTGGATTCACAGAATGTTCCTCCAATTCGCTCAAACCAAGGCTTTGATACTAACTTGTAACATCTCAAAAATCAAAACAAATTTAAACTTTTCAAAACAACCCATTTACAAAAAAAAAGTGTTTACATAACCATTGTTTCCAAAACATTATTCAAAATCAGAGTCTCCCAAGATCAACAACATAAAACCAAGGATGTGTATATTCACGCCTTCACCTTGACACAATCCTCAGAAGTACCTGAAACAAAACTAAAACTGTAAGCCAATGCTTAATGAGTTCCCCCAAAGTACCACCACATAAACATAACAAACAACAACATGCATACAGAGCCTTCAACATCACTGGACCACCTCACTCGTCCTACAGCCTATCTGAACCGCTCTTTGGGCCTTCGGCCTGACTGGTTTGCCTCGCAGGACTTCAGTCTATCCGGACCGCCCTAGGTATCTTGGTCTTTAGTTTATCCACTGGTCCGCCTCAACCTAGTAAACCATAACATATCAATGCATAACATTATCAATCATAACAGATAACACATGCAGTCCTACAGATCTACCAGTCTAATCACATAACCAGTACCACATGACTCCGCATAACAGTATACAACAAATCAGGATATATAATCCAATGGACCGGCCTTTATGGCTTCGACCCATAAGTACAGTGAGGAAAATGCACCTCACAGTCTGAATAACTCCCAACTCCGATAACCCGCTCAACCCAAATCCTAAATGTCAATACATTTCCTATTCTAAATTAATAACATTTTCCCAAAATACCCATGGTCAAAACTGGTCAAAATCCACAAGTCAACCGAGTCAACACAGTCGAGTCAACTCAGGCTTTATACGTGGGGCGTACTACGGAGGTACGCGGGGCGTACTCGAGGTCAGAGGCATCGAGGCCAAATCCGCGTACGCACAGCATACCATTTGGTATGCCCAACGTACCCAACAACTCTTTACTTAACCGCTTAAGGGCTTATTACTCTGACTTATTACGTCCAAATGCAGATCCAAGTCCCAAATAACGTTTTTGACCGTAAAGTTTCAAACTTTATGGTCTTGCATGGCCAATAAGTTTTTAATACAAAAAACCTGAACCACTTAACCCATTAAGATTTCAAAATACATGCACAGAAGGAAAGATATGATCAATACTACATTTTTATGCTTCTAAACACCTCAAAGTGACTGAAAGGACAACTAAAATGGATTAGAGTAGCTCATACTCAAAATACCCAAATAATGGGACCAAAAGGACACAAACTCCATGGCTAACTTAGATCTATGCATAGAATCATCAAGTTCACAACTTTATACCTCAAAATGGATCTTCAAGGTGAGGTGCTCCTGGATCTAGAAGGTATTGATCTTCCAAGATGATGCTTCTCGCTTCACCTTGCTTTAAAGGCACCACAAACACACTTTTGAGCTCAAATGGTCACATACAAGGGATTAGGGTTGCCAAGGATGAAATGAAGGTTGGAGGCTAGAGAGGGAATGTGGAATGAAGATTTAATGATGCTTATATATGGACCAAACCCTAAAAATTAGGGTTTGAAGTTTCTCAACGTACTTCCTGCGTACGCGGTGTACGCCCAACGTGTAACGCCCGCAGATTCGGGCTAGTCAATTTGGAGACAATAAGCGTCAAAAATGACTTTTTGATAGAAGATTATTAGAATAAATAATCTTAACTAAGTTATAGTATATGTCACAAGGGTTCCGTACATATAAAGAACGCCGAAATCCGAGTTATAACGAAGAAGTTATGACCCGTCAAAGTTTTACTAACCTGCACGGCACCGCCTAACGTAAAAAGTGAATTTTTGATAAATTACTTTTTAGCCTTAGGAATAGAAAAAAAAGTCTTAGTATATGTTAAACTGAGTACGTACATAAAAAGAACGTCCAAATCTGAATTCGTATGAGGAAGTTATGATTTTTCTAAGATTTAGCATAACAGTGCACAGTCCGGAATTTGAATTTTAGATTGATCGATTTTTAGCCGAAACAACCTAAATGAGATTTGAAGATCTCATTAATAGGAGTTCAACGATAAAAAGTGTCGAAAACGGAGTCTGTATGTCAAAGTTATGAATTTTACACGGTCGTTAAACAGTGTAATCTTCTCATACTATTAAATTTAAAATAAGTCGATAATTAGCTAATGAAGTCATAACGAGAGTTGTAGACCTTGTCAATACCTACGCGTGGATATAAAGAATGTAAAAAACGGAGCTCGTATGTAAAAGTTACGGAATTTAGAATTCGGAAGGGTGCTGCTGCGAAAGGGGTGACGTGGCTTAATCTGGACCATTGCTTCGTTCCCACGGCTTGCCACCAGATGGTGACACTTGGCACTCAACTCAACGAGTTGGAGGCTCAAACTCGTCGAGCTGGGCCATTATTCAGCCTATAAATACCATGCGAAGCTCACCCTTTTTCCTCACACCATAACCCTTCCATCTCTCTCTCTAACTTCACTCTAAACCTCTCACAAAGCCCTAGCAACTCCTAATTGTTAGAGGAAAGCCCCGGAGCATAGAAGGCTCCGAAAAGAAGAGATTTCGGCTAGGAAGTTCTGCCCCCGCAGAGCCCGGGTCCTAGCCAAACCTCCCGGTAAGTGAGATATACTTACCCTACTCTAAGTATAACTTATGTTTAAGTTTATTATTGTTATTATGAACTTATAAACAATATATATATTATATAATATAATATAAAAAGTGTTATTATAATATCTTTTAACTACTCGCGATACGGGGAATTTGGTTTGAAGGGCCGCATAGGGTTGTTGGATTTCAGAAGTGCTATATTGCCAAAATGGTCCTGCCCTCCGGTGTTTCATGTTTGGCCCTTGTCTGTACATAGTGGTTGAAAAGTATTGTTTAATATTTACAAAACAATATCGCTCGTAAATAGTCACAATAAATATTAGACTAAAATGTAGTGATAATGATACTAGGTTTTGTCGAAGGAAAATAGAATTGTTAGAAGCGAAGCGTTGTCCGAGTTTGGAATCATCACTTTAACAAGTGAGTGTATAGTTACTTTCATCTTACAAATAGATATGAAGTGTTTAATATAAATTATGTGCTATGTGTGCATATTATATGTGTTCTTGATATCTATGTTGGATGAACGATTTATACATGTTTTATACCTATAAATATATTGGGTAAAGATGGGAAGATGAAAGATGATTTAAAAGGTGAGAGATGAAAGATGATATAGACTATGAGAGGTGTAAGATGATGAGAAGCCTTGACCTTAACGATGATGTGATCTAGCAGAGTATAGATGAAGACCACAGACTATTCTAGATAGAACAGTGGAACGCTAGCAGGCTCACAACCTGTAGGTATTTTTTGAACTACGTGTTCACGAGATGTAGTCTAAATATACTGGCAGCTGCGCCTAATGGATAATATTGGCAGTTGTGCCTAACTTTTGAACTACGTGTTCACCAGATGTATTCTAAAAACCCTAGCAGCTATGGACTTAGTGCCTCATGAAAGAATATTGGCAGCTGTGCCTAACATCGGTAGCTTTGGACTTAGTAACTGTTATATAAACCCTGGCAGCGATGAACTTCGTGTCTATTCCTTAGGATAATCTTTAGGAACGAATGAATGAAGGATAGCTGATTCTTAGGGTAGATCCTTAAGAATAAAGAAGATAATGGGGATGGGTAATTGGGTTGATTGTTTGATGATTAAACATAATAATTATATTATTGTGGGTTGAAAACACTATGTACTCACCAGGTTTCCCAACCTGGCCCACTCAGTTTATTTGTATCACAAGTGTTGATACGAAGCTACATTACACTGAGAGATTAAAGGAGATGTAAATCACTAGTGTAAATAATTGTAAGGTCTGTTTATGCTTATGTTTCTGTATTGACGATGACATCCCAAAGTTTAATATAAACAAATTACATTTCTTCGGAAATGCTTTGATAATATATTTATCATGTTTTCTAGGAACAAATTCCGCAATATTATTCTTTAAAATGAATACTCTGATTTTCAAATAAGCATAAATAAAATTTATAAAATGACTGTGAATTTGGGGATGTCACATAATGTACTAGGGTCCGCCTTAGTACGCCCAACGTACTACCCCTTTGACCAAAATCACCAAAATGCCAGTATGGGCCGTTTTGCACTCTTTCTTATACCCAAGGACTAAAATGCAATATTTATTCATACATAGGGTTAAATTTGAAAATAGCTCAACATCGGGATGTTACATATGAAGAGAGATATATCTTTGTTCGTAAAGCGGTGCTTGACTTGCAGGAAGGTCAAGGCCGAACATCAGTGCCCTCATGGAAAATTGCAGCCTCTGGAGGCCCCTTTATGGAAGTGGGAGCAGATCACCATGGATATGATCATGAAATTACCAAAGACTGCAAAGGGGTTTGATGCTATCTAGGTGATTGTCGATCGGTTGACAAATAGTGCTCATTTTTTGGCTATCCGGGAGAGTTCTTCGGCTGGGAAATTAGGCGATAGTTATATTCGAGAGGTGGTTGGCCGCCATGGTGTGCCTATGTCGATTGTTTCAGATAGGGATGTTCGTTTCACTTTCAGGTTTTGGAAGAGGTTCCACGAGGATTTAGGTACCCAATTGCACTTTAGCACCACTTACCATCTGCATATAGGCGGTCAAAGCGAGCGGACCATTTAGACGCTCGAGGATATGTTGAGGGAGTGCATCTTGGACTTTGGTGGGAGTTGGGACTCTTACCTCCCGTTGGCTGAGTTTTCATACAACAACAAATATCATGCTAGCATCGGTATGCCTCCCTTCGAGCTTCTCTATGGGAGGAAGTGTTAGACCCCGATTTGCTAAGGAGAGGTTGGTCAGAGGGTCATGGGAAGCATGGAGATAGTGCTCAAGACAAGGGAGCTCATACAAAAAGTTAGGCAAAGACTTCAGACAGCCTAGAGTTGACAGAAGAGCTACGCTAACCGGCGTCGATCTAAGTTGGAATTTAAGGTCGGGGATATGGTACTCTTGAAGGTGTCACCGTGGAAAGACATTATTCGGTTCAAGAAGTGAGGAAAGTTAGGCCCCAGGTTTTCCGGCCTGTTCCAAATGATAGCACGAGTGGGCAGGGTAGCCTACTGATTCGACCATCTAGAGGAGCTGATTCAGATTCGTAGCACTTTTCAC
Source organism: Lactuca virosa (assembly GCF_052849685.1). Taxonomy (NCBI): domain Eukaryota; kingdom Viridiplantae; phylum Streptophyta; class Magnoliopsida; order Asterales; family Asteraceae; genus Lactuca; species Lactuca virosa. The sequence goes on along the minus strand of NC_136430.1, from coordinate 403,713,228 downwards.
GTCTTTTAGCTGAGGAAGTGTGTGATCGACGAGTCTGTTGTCATTCCTTTGAATGATATTCAGGTTGATGATCATCTAAACTATATCGAGCGACCACTAGCGAGCACTACCCGAAGTTGTTTCCAGTTGAAGGCCTTGAGCAACAAGGTGGTACCCTTGGTTAAGGTGCAATGGCAGCACCGAAAGGGTCAGTGTAGACACATGGGAGCCCGAGGTAGAGACACGCGAGCACTACCCAGAGTTGTTTCCAGTTGAGGATTTTAAGGACGAAATCTAGTTCTAGTGGGGGAGAGTTGTAACACCTAATTCAGGTATTTGATATTTTTATGCTTTTGATCCAATTAAAGATGTAAATCCACAGATAATAGATATTTACAACATGAGGAAGGAAGCCTCACGATGTGACCATCGATGCAGAAACGCATGTCCATCATTGCAGGTCACGACGTGACCCATAGGTGGTCACAACGTGACAACGAGTTAACCCGAATTTCGTGTTTTGTGCCCTGTTTAAGGGAAGTGAGGGGCTAGGGTTTGCACATCCTCAACCTCAATCACCTCCCTCCTGCCCACATCGAACTTAGATTCCATTATGACCTTGAAGAACACTTTTGGTGGTTTTTAGTTCTTTGTTGAAGAAGAAGGCTCCTTTGGTGCATCAACTTGCCAAGCAAGCCTCCTCCTCACCACCTTGTATTAATTTTGGACCTTTGTAAATCTTAAAGCTCTTTCCTTTCTCATTTAAGCATGCTAGATCTAGATTTTATTCACTTTTTCTTCATGATTGGGTTGAGTAGCATTCATGGGATCCATAAAGTTAGCAAATTTATGGATCATTGATCCCCTTTGTTTAGAATAGGAATTAGATCTGAGCATTGGTGGTGGTTTGGACACCAAACTGTTGGATTAATGTCTAAGTCCATAACTATATTTGGTATGTACTTGACCCGACCCGGCATGGTCCATTTGGGTTGCACTTTACCGGCACAATTTATATGGATAGTCTTTTGAGAATAGTATATTTATGATTTATATTAATATATTATAAGTTCTAATATATTAATATGGAATCATATTATTTAATTAGTATTGATCAAGAATTAATTTAGAATTAATTAAGTGATCAAAAAGAACTAATTAAATATGGACTCTTATATATATGGAATGGGCCAAGTTCATTTAGGTTGGGCTAAGCTTTCATGGATGGTCCATGGAGCTTTTAACCCATGGATCCTATGTAAATGAAAGGTCATGGGTATTAGGGTTTACATGGATGTAACCCTAATCCTCCATAATATATAAAGGGGCCCTTGGCTCACAAAATTGGCACAAGTGTGTAAAAATAAGAGTGGGCCGATTTTAGTGTGCATACATATTCTCTCAAGTTCTTCCAAGGTGTTTTGGTGATTTGTGATTCCATTTAAGGCTTCCACACTATTGGGGCTAAGCTCTTAAAGCTTGAAGACATCAAGCTACATCAAAAGGTATGTCATCTAACTAGAACTTTGTAGTATAGGTGCTTCATAATATGCTAGTTAGGATGAAACCTTGGAATAGTTAATATTTGCATGTATAATAGAGAAAACATAGATCCAAGGTTTATAGGGTTGCATGTACACCATAGGAGTGTTAGAATGCTCAAAACCCAACACAAACATGAGTTTTGGCCTCATTTTTCTCCTTATTTGACCTAGTTAGTGTTCAAGTAAATCATTCGACATGCATGACTAAAAAGCTATGATTTTTATGGTCCTTTGGGTTGGGTAAAACCTTCTGGAAGTTTTGAAGGTTTAGCTTAAGGGATTAAGAGCTTAATTCTCCAAGTTGTTCAGATCAGGTCTCACGACGTGACGAGTTGCGTGTCATGTCATGACAGGGGGGTGCTTTCGCAACTATTTTGTCCTAACTTTGTCACGATGTGACCCATGGGTGGTCCCGACATGACAATCAGGTGTGGTTGACTTTAGCATTGACTCTTGACCATGGTTGACTTTTGGCCAAACTAGGGTTAGAGTGTAGACTGAGAGGGTACTTCTTTTGTAACGTCCCGTTTTCTGATATATTAATATTTATGTATTTTAATTAGTTTAATTATTAGAAATTAACTATTATATTTTAAATATTTTGGAGGCACTAAATATGATATTTTTAGAAACCTAAAATGCAAAGACTCTTGGAGGAGGCGTTAGATAATTAATTGTTATGAAGCACAAGGACTTATAATGTAAATATGGGAATTTATTCAAGGAAGTTATGATCTTACGAGGTCTTCATTTGGTAGCCCATATTGTGGATTTTCTTAGCTTGGATCGGACTTCACAATGCCTTGAGATAAGACTATGTATTTATTAGTGAAACAACCCTAATGATCTAAAAAAAAGAGGCAATAATGTTAGTGGTTGGAGGCCGAGAAAGGAAGAAAATGAGGGGGAAAGAGAGTAACGCAATCGGAAGGAGAATAAGAAGGAGATGTGTAGGAGATCGAGATTGACCTTGAAGAGGCTAAGAGCTCTTGGTGGTGTTGGTTCTCGTCTAAGTAAGACCCTAAGTACTTGATTTTTCCTTCCTCTTTCTTTTCTTCTCTTCATTCAAAATCACCACCACCACCATTGGTGGTGGCAGCCAGTGTCAACCACCACTGCCATGATAATAGTAGCTGGTGGTGCTTCATGTTTTCTAGAAGTTAGGGGGAGTTTGGAGTTGTTATGGTGTGCAAAACCATAACCCTAGTGGGTGAGTTTACCATCACGGCATTGTACAATGTTTCCCCAAAAAGCTATGTACTTTGGTATTTGGGATTCGAATTTTTATTAACAATTTGACTCAATGTGTTTTCACTTCTGTTAAGAACTTCTTTCCAGAAAATAAGCCATTTTGGATTGGGTCTTTATGGATTAAGAAGCTAATTAACCCTAAAAAACCAAAGCTGTAAATTTATGGAAATGCCCTAATCTGTTCAAATCTTTGAAAGATCGTATTTTGGTCATGGAAACCCATTTTTTGTCGAAATAAGTGCAAAAGTTTCGTATGTGAGTCCTCTATACGTCATTAGTTTTGACCGAAATCCAGAAATGCTTCTAACTAGTGTAAAAACAACCATTTACCCAGACTTGTCCGAAATGAGCTGGTATACGAGACAATATTGTAAAATTCGCCATAAATCGTAGAAATATTGTATGGAGGTGTGCGAGTACTAATTTTAAAGCTAGGGACCTGATATATACACATGTGGTACAGTTTTGAAAAATATGGAGATTAAGGTGGGAAAAACAGGTCCCGAACTGACCCCAACTTTTATGTAGAAAACTGAAATTTAACCCCTTAGTCTATTGGCATAATTAGGGCAAATAATTAACTAAACTTTACTTAAATAATTATTGTTATGAAGTGTGAAGGACACAAAGTTGTGACTGAGTCATGGGTTGCTTTGGAGATTTCATTTCTTTTGGAGGTGAGTTCCTCACTACACCGTGTTGTGTTATATCTTCTTTATATTAGCTCGTGTGTGTTATGTATTGTATTGTTTATGAGAGTATTACTAGGCGGGGTAGAGTCTAGTGGTTTACCTCACGTATTAAGGATTATGCATGGTAGGACTCGACGCATCCGAGTGGGGATCGGGTGTATCCAATGTCTCTCAAGGGCTCAACGAATTAAGCAAGGGGGATCGGGCATGGCCAGTGTGTCCCAATGGGTTTGGGTACGGGGGATCGAGCTTAGCGAATGTCTCCTAAGGGCTTGATGTACTGAGAAACAGGGATCGGTCCTAGCTAATGTGTCCCAGTTGGAGTATGTATGTTACTGTTTCGTTCTTTGACATGCATGCGTGGTTATGTGTTTGATATCATTTGTATCTATGTGTAGGGGTAAGGATTATATGATATGATATTGTGTATGTGTGGAATTCACCAAACTTTGTGCTTACCCCTTTTCCCTTAAAAATACTATTTCAGGTACACAAGATGGTCGGGCAGATTGTACACACTGGCTCGAATTTATTAGAAATAAAATATATTAGAAATTTTGGGATGTTACAAGTTGGTATCAGAGCACATCTTGAGAGAATCAGGCTCACTTTAGTGAGTTGTAAACTCAAGTTTGCGGCTCAAGGGTTATTTTTCTAAGATAAATTTATAAAAACTAAATGAATGTTTTAATAAGGTGATCCCAAGTGAGTTTGTACAGTCAGTCGGGGCCAGTGGTAAAAAGGGAAAGTGTTCATAGCTTGTTATTATTTTGAGTATGAGATCATTATGTGTATGCTAGTATAGCCTATTGTTTTTACTGCTTAATTGCTGACTGCTTTGTTCTCTTAGGAATCCTTGTTATTATTAAATAGCTATTAGATGTATATGTTAAGTTGCATGCTTCTAGAATTAAGTTCCCTTAGATTGTTAGTTTAGTTCTATTTCACAACTCTTGTTTGAGTCCAACCGTTGTAGTGTGAGATCTCTAGTCGAAAGACTGCTTAATTTTAGTTGCATTAATAGTATTCGTGGGATAGTTAATTAGAATTAATAAGAGTTTATTTTAGGTAAAATAATAGGTGGGGTAGGAGTCCTAGTAAGCTAGGAAGAGTGTTTCCATGTGCTAGTGCAGGGCACATCGTTAGAATTATCAGCGAGAAGTGACTTAGCTACTTCGGGATGGATCTTGCAGCAGGCATGGACTGGTGTGGACGATAGTAGTAGGGGCCCTGCTATCGAAAGCACAAGATCCATGCCCGAGTCAAGAGAAGTCAACGGGGAATCCATGGAACTGAGTTTAGTAATGTTCACATGGTTATACATGTTTATTATTAAACTATAGTAATCTTAAGGTTTCCCCATTCAAGTGCATAATGGTGCCTACGAGAAATGGTGCTACGGGATCTACTACTGGACTAAGTGCGGACAAGATACTAGAGATGATTATGATAGTGATGTCGTATGATTTTGGGTGTGGTGATCGGGTATACCAATGAGCGAGTAGAGAGAGAATAATGTAATAGTAACACTTGGATATATGGTGATGATGTATGTTTACATTAAACAAAATGTCGACTACACGACATGGAGCTGAGAGCTCAGGGATTGGCTCGGACAACACAGTATGATGTAATTGGATTGTTGTTGAGGTCTCGTAAGACCTTACTAAAGGAGTTTCTTGGTATCATTAAACAAATTACTAATAGGTTGGTCGATTGGTTCGAGGAGTGGGTTGCAGTCGTTCTGACTGCTGATAGGATAGTGGAGACGTCTCAGAGAGAGAGAGACCGAGATTAGTTTGGAGACATAACTAGGGAAGATTAAGCGGTCTTTAGGCCCGACTCTATCAAAAACTATCAAGAAGTTTTGAAGTTGTTGTGCCAAGAACTGGAGGTCAGAAGAACCACAACATATGTGGTAAGGATGGAAGGACCCACGTGTTTGTGCGCTATAAGTCCAAATACGGCGGGTACATACGGAAAGGACATGCTCGTCAAGATTGCATATTGGAGATGAAGATATGTCACCATTGCCACCATTATGATCACATTAGGGGCTCGAGAAATTGCTAGCACGTTTTCTTCATGTTAGCGTTGTTATTGTACCCTAATTACATACGTTCGGGTATGTATAGCCAGCCTTGTATCATTTATAGTGTACCCGGGTTGGGAAGTTGTAAGAGTAGGTTGCATACCCTTAGAAATAGTAACCGAATGTCTATTTGATCTTGTATCGTGTGCATGTGCTTAAACCAATTCTAACTTTGGAACGAGTTGCTCCTAGGATCATTTACACTTAGCAGAAAGATGATGTTGTGGTGAGAGGTTTGGAGCAACTTTAGAAGTTAGAGATAACCGATCGACTTGGCTCCGATAGCGATGCAGGGATAGTCTATGACAGTCAAGAGGGACTTCAAGGACATGGTTGATGCGTAGTTTGTTTTTTGTCGCAAACAAGTACGAGGTCAAACCCAAGCGGGGGAGAACAATTAGTACAAGGTGATGTCGTAGATGGGGTATATCAATATGTCTAGTGTAACGCCCGTGTTTCTAGCCTAGGCATTAATATTGACATAATAGTCTAGGTTAACCTTTGTAACTCATTTAGAAGAAATGAAAAGGAATTATGTGAATATTATGTGTTTTATGCTTAATGATTAGGGTTTAATTAATTAAGAATAAAAATGAGCGTCAAAAATAAATATTAGATAAAGCCGATATCTATTAAGAAAGTTGTAGTGGTCGTGACAAGGATTACGGACATATAAAGAATGCCGAAATCCGAGTTATAACGAAGAAGTTATGACCTGTCGAAGTTTCGCGACAAAACCGACACGGTGCCGAATGTCGTAAAAAGTGAGTTTTTGATAAACTACTTTTTAGCCTTAGTAATATAAACGAAAGTCGTAGTGTTCGTTAAACCAAGAGTGTGTATAAAAAGAATGCCCAAATCTGACTTCGTATGAGGAAGTTATGATTTTTCGAAGTTCCAGTTTAGCAGTAGACAGCTAAAAACTCGAATTTTGGATCGAGTGATTTTTAGCCGACACGACCTAAACAAAAATCGAAGGTCTTGTCAATAGTAGCACACATGGTAAAAAGACAGACGAAAACGGACGTCGGATGAAGAAGTTATGAATTTTTAACGGATTTCCTTTCCCGGTCTGTTAAAAATAATAATATAAAAATTAAAGTCAAAATTAGCCGACGAAGTCTAAACGAAAGTTGTAGAGCATAATTTACCTACGTGTTCATATAGAGAACGTCAAAAACGGAGCTCGTATGCGAAAGTTATGGATTTTAGAAGTTTTTGCACAAAATCGAGAAATTTCGCATAGGTGGCTTCGGCCACGTCACCCTCGCCCAAAATGTTCCATGTGTCCGAAATGGCTGAGTCATCTGAGCAGCTGGCAGCCGCATGTCGCTTCCGGATTCGACCGAAGTCTCGGCCCTCTCAAATCCGACGCGTGTGCACCCCCGTGTCCGAACAGCTTAGTCACCCGGTGATGAGGCTCGTCCGAAGCTTGACGTGTGGCCTCGCATGCGAGACGTGTCCGAGCCTCCTGCTGCCTCGTGTCCTCGGTGCTGACTCCCTTCTCTCGGCCGACTTCGGACCTCACAGCCTATAAATAGGAGGGTGCGAACCCCCCCGGCTAATGTTGGAAATTCTTACATTTTTACACCCTAAACCCATTTTTAACCTATTTCAACTTCCCCAAAGCCCCGAGATTAATTCCAACGCCCGGAACACGTCCCGTAGTGCCCGAGAAGCCCGGGAAATTTATTTTTTCGGTTTCGAAGCCCGACCCTCGCAGAGCCCGGTTTCTCAATAAAACTCCCGGTTTTATTAGAAACGTTCGTTTTAGGAAACGAAGTGCTGCCCGATTATCGTTAAATCAGGTGAGTGTGTAGTTACTTTCACCTTACACATAGATATGAAGTCTTTTATATAAAATACGTGCTGTGTGAATATATATTGTTTGTTTATTTGAGATGGATGTTGAAGGAATTATTTGTACATGTTTTTAAATAATTTAAAGTGTATATGTATTTTATCTACAAAAATGTTGGGTAAAACATGGGTAGATGAAATAGTGGGTGTGTGATGAAAGGTGAGTTGGATAAATGAGATGATCAGTGATATAGATCATGAGTTGAGGGTGAGTGGTGAAATGAGATCATGAGTTGAGGGTGAGTGGTGAAATATGAGAAAAGCCCTTACCCAAACGTTGGCCCCCGTTATTCAGCAGAGTATGGATGACAACCATGGACTATTCTAGACGGTCTGTGGAACACTAGCAGGCTTGCAACCTGTAGGTGTGTGAACTATATGTTCATCAGTTGTACTCTAAAAACCCATTGACATGTATTGCGGGGGGGGGGGGGGGGATTCTCGTGGCAAATATTGTCGATAAATAAGTGCTATGGACTTAGCACATGGAAAACCCATTGACATGTATTGCTGGGGGGGATTCCCGTGGGAAATACTGTCGATAAATAAGAGCTATGGACTTAGCACATTGAAAACCCATTGACATTTATTGCGGGGGGGGGGGGATTCCCGTGGGAAATACTGTCGATAAATAAGAGCTATGGACTTAGCACATGGCGACGATGTGACTTCGTGCCTATTTGACATAAATTGCTGAGGGAAAGCAATGTTGTCACCCCAATGTTTGTCTTATTTGACATAAATTGCAGAGGAAAGCAATGTTGTCACCTTATTGGTTGTTTTATGTTAGGATGTCTTGTTTGACATAAATTGCTGAGGAAAGCAATGTTGTCACCCCTAGTGAAAATCCTTAGGCTAGGTCCCTTGTGATAGTTGTTTTAGGGACGTAAAGTGAGGATAATGGGAATGGGTAATTAGGGTTATTTTGGTTGATGAAATTAATAAATTTATTGTTGATTGAGAACTTAATAAGTTTATTATTTATTGTGGGTTGAAAACCCTATATGCTCACCAGGCTCCCAAGCCTGACCCACTCAACTTTTTATATTACAGGTAGTGGACCCCGAGCATAGTCGGATGATGATGAGTGATTTTTGGATTAAAGACCAGTAGTTGTAAATAACTGTTGTAAGGCTTATAATGTCTTGTTTATGCTTTTGATCTGTATCGGAACATGACATCCCGAGGTTTTGATAAACTTTTATCATGTTTTGTTTTGGGAACAAATTTCGCAACATCTTTTAAAAGGATTTCTCTGATTTTATTTTAAAAAGCATAAATTAAATCGGTCTTTTCTGCCCGAGAAATTAGGGGATGTCACATCTAGTCCCAAGGACTAGAAAGTACCAGTAAGCTTAGTTGTATCAGATATAGAACTTGTAGTGGAGCAATGTAGAGGAAAAGGCATATAAGGATGTGTTGGTTGAATGGGAGTTTGTAGGAGTTAGCCTTGAAAAGCTCAGAGTTCTTTTTCGTGAATAGAGAGTTCTACCCAGTTCCGTATTTATGTATAGTCACATAGAATCTGAACCGTATGGTCCATTTTAGATAATTAGGGGTTCGATCAGTCAAGGGCAGCATTAAATGTTCGTTGGATTCCAAGTGGGGAGAGCTATTCATCTAAGGACTATACAAACCTTAGTATAGTAGGGAAGACTTAAGACAACTACTGAAGATTTTTGAAAATCCTAGTCTTTTTTGGCGACGCGTGTAGGGAAGAGAAAGAGCAGAAAACTCTCATAGATAGATAATTTGATTCAAGAATGGTATATCATTTTCATCTGTTACGTATTCAAGAATGTCGCAGGTTCGTTCGTATTTAGTGGGTGCAACTTATGCGAGTAAGTAATCATCAAGTGTTTTGAGTCACCAACATCGATTCTCGTATTAAGTATTTGGATAGGGTATTATTTAGGATTGTGGTGAGAGTTCCTTTGCTTGTTCTTGTTTGATAAAGGATTGGAGATTCGAGACATGGTATGAATACCGGATAGGACTAGGTTCCTACGGTTCGATATTTCATTTCTTGGTCTGAATACCGGATAGGACTAGGTTCCTACGATTCGATATTTCATTTCTTTCTTGGCTACTACCATTATGGGATTTAGGGTGATGGATTGGTTCCTTCAGGTTAGTGGGATGATGGTTTTATACCTATAGGCCCATTAAGGTGTTGGTCGTAAGCTGGACAGTCTCGTTTTGGATGATAACAAGACCGGTAGGTTGTCGTGAGCCGAGGGAATGGTAATCAGAAACCTACAAGCCTATAGGGGGCGGTCACATATCTATAGACCCACAATGGTAGGTTGTGAGATTACAGTTGGTAGGTATTGTATGCGTGTTTAGACTAGTTAGTCTGATTGTTCAGTAATTGAACGATGAGAGTATCATGGTGGACGGTTCGATGCGAGATACGAGACCTTGGGTGCAAATAGGAACAATGTAAGAGTGTGAGTTGGATGTACCGATGGAAAATCATTATCCAGTGTATAGCTTACGCCTCGTTCATGCAGTTGAAAGTGTTGATTTATCAGGAAGACTGCTCAAGCGCTAAGAGTTGTATGGAAGTGTGTCAGAACCATTTTCCCTATCGAGATGTTGAGGAGGTGTTGATTAAGATATTACTGCATTTGAGAGTGGTAGACTTCCTTATTAATGGAGAACCAAAGGTTATTTGACATATTTTTTTTTCAGGTCCACGTTCCTACACTAGAGATAATGAGAAGACATCTACAATAGGGATGTTGTAGCCAAGCACGAGGTGCCAATTTCTTTTGCCTTATTTAGGGACATTCGGTCCACGTCTTGGTTTTGGGAAAGGTTGGAGGAGGAAATGGATGCTCAGTTGCGGTTTAGCACGGTATCCCTCCCACAAACAGACGGTCACAGTAAATGTGTGATTCAAAATTTAGGGGTAACTGAGATTGGTATCTTTCGTAGCAGAGTTTTTCCCATAATAACAACTTTCACTCTTGTATTGGCATGCCACCATTCAACCTGTTGCGTGGTAAAAAGTGTAGGACATCTATTTGTTGGGCAAGGTTGGTCACCGAGTACTAGGGAGCACGAATATTACGCTTAAGATGAATGATTTGATTCAGATGGTGCAGGAGCGGTTGGTAACCATGCAGAGTCAACAGAAGAGCTATTTGGACATCAGACATTCATATTTAGAGTTTTTTGTGAGAGACTATATCTTGTTGATAGTTTCACCTTGGAAAAAGGTGACGCAGTTCCATAGAGGGTAAACTTGGGGCCTCGGTACATAGGTACATATAAGATTATTTCTTGACTGGGGAAGATAGTGTATGGGTTGGAGCTTCCATATGAGTTGATGACGATCCATAACACATTCCATGTATCCCAGCTTTGAAAGTGTTAGGTGTGTGAGACAACGATATTTCCGTCGGGGGATATACAACTCAACAAGCGGTTCAATTAAGTGCAGAATCCGGTTACCATTATTAAGGAAAAGACAAAGACTTTACGTAACAAAAAGATTAGGTTAGTAAAGTTCAATGACAACCTCAAAAAGGTTATATGTGTACCTGGGAGTCGGAGTCAGAATTCTAGGGGTATGTTCTTTCAAGTTGATTTGCTAGCAGTGACTTCGGGGACGAAGTCTAATTCAAGTGGGGGAGAGTTGTAACCTCTCGTTTTCCGATATATTAATTTTTTTGTATTTTAATCAGTTTAATTATTGGAAAGTAATTATTATACTTTAAATATTTTGAGGCACTAAATATGATATTTTTAGAAACCTAAAATGCAAAGACTCTTGGAGGAGGGTTAGATAATTAATTGTTATCAAGCACACGGACTTATAATGTAAATATGGGAATTTATTCATGGAAGTTATGTGACAACCCGATATTTCAAGTCTATATAATGACCTAAAGTCAAGTATGGTAATCTACTTTGATATAATAAATATAGAGTCAAAAATGAAATGTTCAAAAGTCTCAATTGGGTTGCATAAAATGATAGATATCGTGTCAAGATTTTCAGAAATATAAAGAACACTAAAATCCGAGTTATAACGAAGAAGTTATGACCAATCAAAGATCCGCGTCAAAACCGGTAAAACACTGTTAAGCGTAAAAAGTGAAATTTCAATAAAATACTTTTTAGCTTTAGGTATCTAAACGAAAGTCGTAGATTATGTTAAACCGTAAACGTACACAAAAAGAACGTCCAAATCTGACTTCGTATGAGGAAGTTATGATTTTTCTAAGTTTCGGATACAATAGTAGACAGCTAAAAACTCGAAATAGAGATCGAACGACTTTTAGCCGACGCAACCTTAACAAGAATCGAAGATCCCGACAATAGTAGTACAACGGTGAAAAGACAGACGAAAAAGGACGTCGGATGAAGAAATTATGGATTTTTAACGGACTTTTCCTGTCCCGGCCCGTTAAAAATATAATATTAAAAACAAATTCAAAATCAGCCAACAGAGTCTAAACGAAAGTTGTAGAGCATATTCTCACCTACGCGTGGATATAAAGAACGTCGAAAACGGAGCTCGTATGTGAAAGTTATGAATTTTTGAAGTTCGAGGCACGCATACCAAAGCTTATCCGAACTACGCCCCGCGTAGATCTTCGTACGCCCAGCGTAAGCATGAAAGAGGCGTTACGCCCCGCGTACATGGAAGTTACGCCCAGCGTAACCCGATGACCAGCACCCTATAAATAGATGTTGTGGGCTGCCGAGTTTTGGTGCTAAAACTCTTCTCTCTCTCTCTCTCATTATTGCCTCGTTTTGCGTACAACTTATACCCCGAAGCCCCGGTAACACCCCTAGCACACGACGCAAGTCCCGCCGCCTGAAGTTCCCGAGAAAAACAGTCTTTCCAGTCGAAGTACTGCCCGCGTGAAGCCCGGTTTTTCACTAGAAACCCGATGTTTCGTCAAGAACAATCCTTCCTAGAAACGAAACGCTGCCCGATTCACCACTTATCAGGTGAGTTCATACCCCTACATTTTCATGTCTTTTCTATGTTTTCGGGGGGGGGGGGGGGGGGGGAATACAAGTGAAACACAAGAAAAACTTACGTTGAAATACTTATAAGTTCAAATATTTTACCTACATCTTATGTATAAATGTTAATTACATAAAATAACGTAACTACTAAAGTTAAAGACTACTTTTCATACAAGGTTGGTAATACACCATGGTTTTTCATCCTAACGGAACACCCTTTTTAAAACTATAATAGGTATAGTTACGAGATATTCATGATATTTTTACATACTATAAACAAAAGAGGAAATACTTATATTCACAAGGAAAATGGACTTTTCATACGTAAACTTGTGATACCAAATTTTGTGAGATATCTGAATTCATCGAACCGTTCAGTTCACAGATTAAGTCCTGTTTTATAAGCCATAATCTCTTGTAGGGAGAGCGTGATATTTGTGTATACATCTATATGGGACTGACAACCCCGCACCTAAACTGTTAGCTACAGTTAGACCGGCAGGTCTGGGGTGACAAACGTCATATCATTCCAACGCCTGACGAACGTTGTTACAGGCAGTCTGGGTCAATATCACGGTTATAAAAACTCACATGGGGTATTAATATATCTCGGTTTCCGGGGCTGTTAAACGCCTTAGTGATTATATATACTTATATAAATCTACTTATACTATTTCAAGTATGGAAAACACTTATGCATTCAGTCTTTGGAACCTTTTCAAACTACCACACATATATGGAAAATATTGGATTTTCTAGGAACAAACTCGGTTATTTTACACCAAAAAGGATTTTATTCTTAAACAAAAACGCTTATGAACTCACCAACTTAATTGTTGACACTTTTTCAAAACTACTTGTATTTCTCAGGGATTCAGTAATACAGGTAAATAATCAGCTTTTGTAGAAGGGACGCTAAGACGTCAATCTAAAAACTTATTAACTCATCATATTGTAATTTATTTTGAGACATGTATTGTATTAAACAATGTAACTTTTAAATTATATTTATGATGGTTGTGTTTACTTTCTTTACAAATATTCAACTGTTATGATACTACATGAAGTCATCCGCTCCCGAATGTTTCCGCCATCCTGGTTTGGGGGTGTGACAAGTTATGATCTTACGACGACTTCATATGGCCGCCCATATTGTGGATTTTCTTAGCTTGGATCGGACTTCACAATGCCTTGATATAAGCCTAGGTATTTATTAGTGAAACAACCCTAATGATCTAATAAAAAGAGAGGTAGTAACTTTAGGGGTTGGAGGCTGAGAAAGGAAGAAAACGAGGGGGAAAGAGAGGAACGCAATCGGGAGGAAAAGAAGACGGAGAGGTGGAGGAGATCGAGATTGGCCTTGAAGAGGCTAAGATCTCTTGGTGGTGTTGGTTCTCATCCAAGTAAGACCCTGACTACTTGATTTTTCCTTCCTCTTTCTTTTCTTCTCTTCATTCGAAATCACCACCACCACCATTGGTGGTGGTAGCCAATGTCTACCACCACTACCATGGTGGTAGTGGGTGGTGGTGCTTCATGTTTTCTGGAAGTTAGGGTCGTTTGGAGCTGTTAAGGTGTGAAAAAGCCTAACCCTAGTTGGTGAGTTTACCATCACGACATTGTACTTTGTTCCCCCAAAAAGCTATGTATTTTGGTGTTCGGGATTGGAATTTTATTAACAATTTGACTCAATGGTTTTCACTTCTGTTACGAACTTATTTCCAGAAAATAAGCCATTTTGGATTGGGTCTTTATGGGTTAAGAAGCTAATTAACCCTAAGAAAACCAAATCTATGAATTTCTGGAAATGCCGTAATCTGTCCAGATTTTTGAAAGATCACATGTCGGTCATGGAAAACCCTTTTTGGTCGAAAGCAGTGCACAAGGTTTCGTATGTGAATCCTCTACACGTCATTAGTTTTGACCGAAAGCCATAAATTCTTCTAACTAGGGTAAAACCAACCATTTACCTAGACTGGTTCAGAATGAGCTGTTATGCTAGGAACTTCTGTAAAATTCTCCATAAATCATAGAAAAATATATGGACATGTGAGAGTACTAATTTTAAATCTAAGGACCTGATATATCGACATGTGATACAGTTTTGAAAAATATAGAGCTTAAGGTGGGAAAAACAGGTCCCGAACTGACCCTAATTTTTATGTAGAAAGCTAAAATTTAACCCCTTAGTCTATTTGCATAATTAGGGAAAATAAGTAACTAAACTTTAATTAAATCATTATTATTATGAAGTGTGAAGGAAAAAAAGGTGTGAGTGAGTCCCGGGTTGCTTTGGAGATTGCGTTGGTTTTGGAGATGAGTTCCTCACTACACCGTGTTGTGTTATATCTTCTTTACATTAGCTCGCGTGTGTTATGTATTGTATTATTAATGCGGGTATTACTAGGCAGGGAAGAGTCTAGTGGTTTGCCTCACATATTAAGGATTATTCATGGTAGGACTCTGCGTATCCAATTGGGATCAGGCATATCCAATGTGTCCCAAGGGCTCGACGAACTGAGCAAGGGGGATCGGGCATGGCCAATGTGTCCGAATAGGTTCGGGTACAGGGGATCGGGCTTAACCAATGTATCCCAAGGGCTTGATGTACTGAGAAAGGGGGATCGGGCCTATTCAATGTGTCCCAGTAGGAGTATGTCTGTTATTGATTCGTTCTGTGACATGCATGTGTGGTTATGTGTTTGATACCATTTGTTTCTGTGTGTAGGGTAAGGCTTCTATGATATGTTACTGTGTATGTGTGGAATTCATTAAGCTTTGTGTTTAACCCTTTTCCCTTAAAAATACTATTTCAGGTACACAAGATGGTCGTACATGATTGTACACACTGGCTCGAGGAGGGTTTTTGGAATTAATATTGAATTGGTTGTGTTTTCATAAATTTTAGAATTATAACTAATAATGTTTGGAATCAAACTTGATCTTGGGGTTTGGTATTTCATTTTTTTTAATAAAATATATTAAATGGATGATTTATGTTATTTTAAAAAGTTCAAATTTATTGGAAATTTTGGGATGTTACATCTTTATTGTTGTTGTTGGGTTTTGAGCAAACTAACACTCCTAAGGTGTTCATGCAACCCTAGAAACCTTGGATCTATGTTTGTCTAAAATACATGCAAAATAATTTTCCAAGGTTCATAACCTATCTAGCATACATGGGGTACTTTTAAACATAAAAGATACTAGAAGAATTACATACCTTTGTTAGTGAGTTGATTCCTTGGGAGTTTGAGAGCCAAGCACCAATAATGTGAATGCCTCAAATGGAAATCACAAATCACCACAAACTTGGAAAACTTATGAGAGAGCACTCTAATACTCTAGAAATCGGCCACACCTTATGCACACACACATAGTGCCTTTTCAAGCACCATAAGCCTCTTTATATAGTGTAGATGATTAGGGTTATGAACCATGCAAACCCTAATAACCCATGTCTTTTCCTATTCCAAGGATCCGTGGGTTAAAAGCTCTATGGATCATCCATGGACTCCCATTCAAGCTTAGCCCATTTCCTTATGAGTGTTAGCCCACACTATATAAGTACAATAGCCCATTATTTAATTAGTCACCTCATGATCACTAAATTAATTCATAATTAATTTAAGATCAATACTAATTAAATAATACAATTTCATATTAATATATTATAACTTATAATATATTAGTAGGCCGCAAATATACTCTTCTCACAATGTTATCCATATAAATAGTTCGGGTGAAGTGCAACCCAAATGGACCATGTCGGGTCGGGTCAAGTATATACCAAATAAGTTATGGACTTAGACACCTTATCCAACAGTCTCCCACTTGGATAAGTCTAATAATTGTATTTGCTTATATAGCTTCAGGAACCAACTGGCAATCGTAGCTCTCGAAAACTCTGTTGAACTATGAAGCGCCATTTTAGATAAGTGATCACATAATCCTCTGCTCTCATGATATCAGCCGGACAAATACATGGAACAATGTCTTACTTATTGTCCAGCAGTTTGTTTCCCGATTTCCGATTTGTTTGACAAAGAACTTAATCGAACACATCAATTTAGTTCTCACCGGGCCCAGTACATAGGTCAAAACAAAATCATCGAGGGGCCCAGATATCGCTTCTATTTCTAGAAGGAACAGATAAACTTCGACTCATATGCTTGTTCTACTACTTATTGAATTGCACACAAAGGCACGTTTTATAACATCAAGTTACTGATGCGTTTACGTGCAATCAATGCACAACCAACTCATAGGTAACAACTCATATCTCTAGGTTTGAAGACTTATATGATATTACCGTCTCACGATCAGTCGAGATAAATTCCATGAAGTGATACAAGTGAGCGTGGGTTTATTCCAATACTCATAACTTATGAGTACTCATGAATGTTGTAGCAACCATTACTATGGCTAAACACCTTTATTCATCTACAATCCCAATTCATGACAGTCTTGATTCATACCTACTTCCGACATATGACCGACTGTGGAGAGTTTGAATAAACTTATTATTCTGGAAGTCAAAACATGCAAAGCTGAAACAATAGTAAATAATTGACAATGATAGCAACACCTTACTCATAAATAAATCACAACTTTTATTCATCATCAAACGTCAATTACATTTTACAAGTTTCAGTAATAACTATCTAATCTGTAAAACTAATATCGTCCCTCAGCCTGATGCGTCTCGCATGCTGCAAATGCTTCACCCTCGTCAGTCCCTTCGTAAGGGGATCTGTAGGGTTATCATCTGACGATACCCTCTTTGCCACGAGGAGTCCCTCTTCTATCTTGTGTCTTATGAAGTGATATTTTCTGTCAATGTGTCGGGATCTGCCATGATCTCTTGGTTCCTTGGCTAAGGCAACCGCACTATTGCTGTCACAGAAAATCTTCGTAGGCTCCTTAATAGCTGGTACAACTCCAAGGTCTCCGATGAAGTTCCTCAGCCATATCGCCTCCTTTGCCGCTTCACTCGCTGCTATGTACTCTGATTCACAAGTCGAATCAGCTATAGTCTCCTGTTTGGAACTCTTCCAAGTGATTGCCCCTCCATTTAAGGTAAAGACCCAGCCCAACTGAGAGCGGAAGTTATCCCTATCAGTCTGAAAACTAGCATCACTATACCCTACTACTCTCAAGTCATCACTCTCACCAAGGGTAAGGATCCAATCCTTAGTCCTCCGCAGGTACTTGAGAATATTCTTTACCGCAGTCCAATGAGCCTTGCCAGGGTTCCCCTGATATCTGCTGACCATGCTCAAAGCGAAGGCCACATCAGGACGGGTACAAGTCATAGCATACATGATCGAGCCAACAGCGGAAGCATAAGGTAATCGACTCATCTCAGCTATCTCATCTTCTGTACTCGGGCTCTGAGCCTTGCTCAGTTTGGCATTGCTTTGGATCGGTAATTCTCCTTTCTTGGAATTCTTCATGTTGAACCTGTTGGATTAATGTCTAAGTCCATAACTATAATTGGTAAGACTTGACCCGACCCGGCATGGTCCATTTGGGTTGCATGGCATCATGCATTTGGATAGACTATAATGAGAGAAATAACACTTAAGGTTGGTTAATATATTATAAGTTCTAATATATTAATAAGGTTATTTAATTAGTATTGATCAAGAATTAATTTGGAATTAATTAAGTGATCAAACGGAGACTAATTAAATATATGGGTTGATTGTGTAAATCATTCATTATTATATATGTGGGGTTGTGATCCAAGATTCCTTATGTTGGACTAAGTCCATGGGGTGACCCATGGATACTCCATGGAGGTTAAAATCCATGGAGCATAAGGAATGGGTAAAGTTATGAGTTACATGGTGTAACCCTAATAGCCACCATATAAAAGAATCCCATGGCTCAAGAAATCGTGCACTAATGTGTGAATATGAGGGCTAGACGATTTCAAGGAGTGTTCCATTTCTCTCAAGTCATTCCATGTGCATTTGGTGTTGTGTGAACCATTTGAGGTGTCACACTTGGGGCACTAGGCACTCAAGCTTCATGGAGACAAGCTACATCAAACAAAGGTATGTATTCTATCCATTTGATTACCCAAGTATCAAGTATTGTATGCTAGATAGGGTAATACCTTGGAAAGTTCATAATTGCATGTATAATAGAGAAAACATAGATCCAAGGTATTTAGGGTTGCATGTACACTTAGGAGTGTTAGAATGCTCAAAACCCATCAGTGGTATCAGAGCCAGGGCTTGTTTTCTTGTTATACTTGCAAAATTAGCTGAAAAATCGAATTGTATTAGTTTAAAAGTTATGCTAATTACATGAAAGAAATTTGATGTGAATTATCTTTGTTCATATGAGTTTATTAGATTAATATAAAAGTTAATTGATTATGTGTTTTCAATCCATTTTAATCTAAGAGTTGATTCTAAAATGTGTTTTTGTAACTTGTCCTCAAGTTATATGAAAAGTCACATTTAAGTTTCATAAAACTCATAAAAAGTTGGCAATGGTTACAAAAATAAAGAGTCTTGTCCTCATTAAATGGTTTTATGACTCCATAACTTGTCCTCAAGTTATGGAGGTTCAAGAGTCACTTCATTAAATGATAAAATGTGTAACCTTAATTAGTTCCATAAGTTACAAAAATAAAGAAAAGTTACATTCTTTTATTAGTTTAAAGTCTTCCATAACTTGTCCTCAAGTTATGGAACTTGAAGAGTTTTTTTTAATTAAAACTACTTTAAACACATAAGTTATGGAATTAATTAGTTTTGAATATTTTCAAAACTTGCCCTCAAGTTTTGGAATTTGTAAAGTTTTCCCCATGAATACTTTAATTCCATGTTAGCCCTTAGAATTTTAAAAGTTAAAATTCAACCCTTATACTTTATAGTATTATAAGTTAATAATAAATATACGTATAAGAGCAAGTCAGTTTTACCGTTAGTAGGCCTCATTCACGAAGCCGGTCTATAAGGGGGGTATAAGGTTACTGCCTATAAAATGGCAGTTTAATGGGTGTCCACTCTCACCCACCGCTTCCTTGACTGGTGGAGGGTCGTTAGCCGAACGGGTAGGACAAGGACTATAATTCTCCCTTCATTAAAAGTATTAATGATAAATACTAAGTAACTAAACACTTATAAATTCCCAATCTTAGTTACTTAGGAAAATGTGAATAAGGTGCTAATCCATGAAATTACACTTTGCACTTTGTTTAAACAATTAGTGGAGCGTGTGTGGTTAACCGGCACATTAACCTGGATTTAACAAAGTAGGCAAAGGGTAACTTAATATTTATCATAGTATCGGTGGAGCTCGTGTGGTTAACCGGCACATCGATTGAGGGGTAAATATTAAGGGTACCAAGTATATTTGCATGGTTACTTCACACCTTGTTTTGTGATCCTCGGCATCCCAGTCACAAAACCTGAAGGGCACACTCGAGATTGAAACATGCCATTGAAAAGTTCAATGAATCTCAAAAGATCTAGGAGTTTCAAATCTAATTAAAAACCTAATTACATTATTTCGTTTTTCATGGTGGAAATTGGTAAATCGTCATTTACCTACCTTCAACTATTTTATAACTCGGATTACGGCATCCCTCTTCCAGTTATAAATAGGTTGCTGGATCCTAGCCTTAATATTTCATATTGGGTGTTATATTAAGGACTTTAGATCAACTATCTTGAATATCTCCCAAAAGATGTCTAGTTCAGACATCTATGATCTTCCCAAATCTTTTGGAACTTTACTTCCTTCACCTCCTCCAATTATTCTCCCTAACCCACAAGTTCAAGGTCACTCAAGCCCTAATGGCAAGCAAGGTCTATGTGTGATCATATCTTAGAAATGAAGTCACATATTGACAAGCTGGGAGAGTTGGGTGTCAAAGTCTTGAGAAAGTTGGATGTTCAATCACTTTCTAAGTCACATAGTGAGTTCCTTTGGGACTACTATGAAACAGACTATGACATGAACCTTAATGATCATATCTATTTGCTTGGTGCTGCTGAATCAGCAATGATTTGGAACGATAGTAAAGCAAATTTGATTAGAAGATCAACTTCCCAAAAACTTTATGGACAGTGACAATGGTGACACTGGAAATCCAGAAAAAGCATTCTCTTCCCAATGGAAAGGGATTGGCCATAGTCAACCCGGTTGACCAAATGGTAAAGAGAAAGGCTAAGTCTGAGATAGTCCCATTACCAAAGGGTCCATATGTTTATTTTGCCAAAGGAAGGGGCGTTGATTGCAAAGCTGCCAAGTTTACCTATGGATGTTAAAGTCAATAAGTCTGACTCTACTTCAGGTAGAGCCCATTATCTAACTCTGTTAAGTTTCTATTCTAAGATCCTCATTACATGATGTGACTGGGTCACATGTTGATGTTTTAAGAATCAAAGAATAGAGAGAAAGCTTAAAGGAAGTATATGCTGATTCTGATCGCGTAGGTGGATTTCGATCGCATCAGAATTTTGAAGCTGTTACTTAGGAGTTATGATATATTGCTTAGGAATAGATAACAACAAGTTTTTCCGTATGCATTTTCACTATAAGGATAAGTTTTTTCCGCAACGTTTTGAAATAAAATAAAAGTTTTTAATTTTATATTTATTTTAAATATCCTTACAAGTGGCATTTGTGGAAAATGGTTGTTTATATGATTCCATTGATAGCAATATTTGGAAAAAAAATGGACTTGATTCTTTCGTTTGTGGTAGTGTCATAATTTACCAAATAAGGAAAGATTCTTATTCCCAAGGCTTCAGTTGGATAGAAACTTGGAATCATGCAAGTTGAATAGTATGATGAATGAGAACTTTCAAGCATTGGAAAATTAAGACTTGTTCACATGGATGTGTGAGTCAAGTTAAGGACTAAAGGGATCGAGTACACATTCTTGTGCACTGGTCAAGTCCACCACAACGCTCGTTAAGACTATTCGTCATGATTTACTAAATTTTAGTAAATATGGTTATACTTACAGGTTTAAGTATAATTCTGAAACATTGGAAAAGTCTCAATGTATGGCAGAACGAACGGGAAGAATCAAATTAGGCAGACAGATAAAAGTTTCTCAAATCTGAAAAGATGGGAGAGTACTTTAGTATCATGTTTTGTGATCATCTTAATGATTAAAGAACCACATCACAATTGGTCTTCTAAGGACATCTTAGTGCATTCTTATGACTAAGAAGAGGAGTCATGAATTGTTGAAATGGTTAAATCAAGAAGACGAGTCATACTTCGTTTCAAAACAAGTCTTAGAGTCATACTCCAAGACTATAAGTTGAGTGACATATCTTAAAGAAAGGTTTATAACACTTGTCAAATATAAGAGTAAAAGTGTCCTACTCTTGTACATTTGAAGTTGGTAAGTTGTGATGTTTTGGATTAAACAAAGACCAACTAAGGCCAATTGTGTGAAGTGTTTGTCTTGATAAAGAATCCGCACTATCTCTTGAATATTTGGCAAGATAGTCTTATATGTCAAGAGGACAGTGGGAGTCGTAAAGATCCTAAAAAGAATTTCAAGAACTAATCAAGAATAAAACCTGAGGTTCTTCACTAGCACACGACTTGAGGTTTATAACCTATCATGTTGACATATTCTGTGCCCATTCCAGTTAAAGTTGGCTTTGCATAGGAGTTCTGAAAGTTCTCAATTGGTTGCATAATAACTTGGAAGCAATGGCAGGCCCTGTACTGCCAGGTGGCAAGAAGTTAAGATTGCATAAGTTCAGTCCATATGAGTTTGGATTTGTCATTATCCTTGTCTTGTGACTATGGTTTTGACGATTCACATGGATAAGAACACATACACCATAAAATCTAAGGGTCATAAGGTTTTCTCTCCGATTCATGAAAATGATGGTGAGGAAACACTTCCACCAAGTAGATTTGAAGCAGATGGCAAAAGGTCTAAACAATTGAGACTATGATTACGACATCCCTTTTCATAGTTCTGAAATTGTTTAGACACACATGCATGCTATCTAAGGAAAGGTGTATGATTTTGATAAAGTTTTATCAAATCATCTCGTATCAGAAATCTGAACTTTGGTAAGGAAGTCAATAAAGTATTGATTTCTAGAAGTCCAGCTGATTTCTGAGTACATGTCAAAGCTAGTGGGAGCATAAGTGTTATGCTAATAATCATCATGTTAGTGGGAGCATGATAATTATTGTTAGTGTTGCAAGTTAGCAATGTTAATTATAGAAAACAAAAGTTTCAATTCGTGAGGCTGCAGGGATTGAAAGAGTTGTTTTGCTATAATTAAGGGAGAGGATATACTTCATTTCAGTTCTAAAGGCTTAGATTGAGACCTTAATCATCTTTAGTCAAGAATATATATATGAATTTCATGTTGGATTGGTTCAACTTAAGGAAATTCTATATATTGCGTTCTCAAAATTCGATTATGATTACGGCATCCCTCTTCATAGTCAAATTTTGAAAACATGGCAAATAAAAATATTGTAGCAAAAGACTGGTCTAGAATCATGTCTTTATGTGAGACATCATGAATCGTGTACCATTTGCTTTGGGTACAGGATCGATTGCATGTGCTATAATATTTGTCATTTCTAAATTTTTTCCAAATGCCCAGAGGCATTAAGAAGGGAAAAGGTCTAGAATTGGATATGACTAAAATGATTAAGCAATTGTCGAGGACAATCTGAGGTTTACCAAAGATTGGTTGCTCAGGGACAGTTGGAAGTATAGTGCTAATTTTGGAAGGACCATATTGACATATTCTGAAAAGAGGCATCTCTTATTCAGAAGTGATAGTCAAAATGAGAATATGGAGTTGTCTCCATAGGTGGAAGTTATCTGTGTAAGATTAGAAAACTTAATGCAAGAAGCATGTCCAAAGCAATGTACTTTGAATATGAGACTTAGTTTCCATGGAGTTGATCTCCATTGGAATACCTTATAATGACTGTTGACAAGTCTTTGTGACTTTGTACATATTCATTACAGGAGGGTCAGTGCATATAAGTTTAAAATCTAAACAGATTTCGATAAATGATAGGAATTTGAAATTCTCACATTTTTCGATAAGGATTTGGGAGTGTGAAATTAGAATCATTGAAATTATGTTCAATTGGTTTATTTCACAAAGTAAGGATCATAGACAAACATAGAGTGCATACTTGGTGTATGGCAAAGCTATTGTTTAAGAAAAACATAGTGTACATGCTTGGAGCATGGGACAACTAGTGTTTTTAATTCAAGTATAAAGTTGATAAAACCGAAACAATGAATAATGAGTAATCAGTATGGTGATAAATAAAAGTGTTTATTTATATTCATAGGGTTTGATACCATATTTGATTCATTTATTCTTGTGTTTCACTTTGCATGTTTTGACTTCCATAATAACTAAGTCACTCTTCCTGAATGATTAAGTTATTCAAACCATCCACAGTCGGTCACATGTTGGAAGTAGATATGAATCAAGACTGTCATGGGTTGGTTTGTAGAGGTCCAAGTTGGTGGACAAAGTGGTGCTACAACACTCATGAGTGCTCATAAGTTATGAGTATTGGATTCAACCCGCACTCATTTGAATCACTTCATGGATTTTATCACGAGTGATCATGAGACGATAATATCTTATATTCTTCAAACCTAGATATATTAGTTGTTACTATGAGTTGGTTGTACATTGATTGCACGAAAACGCATTCGGTAACTCGATGTTATAAAACGTGCCTTTGTGTATGATTCAACAAGTAGTAGAACAAGCCATATGAGTCGAAGTTTATCCATTCCTTTTACCTTCGGGATAAAAGCGATATCTGTGGGCCCCTCGATGATTTAAAGATGATACATGTGAGTGCTTGGCCAAGCCAGGACTGATTTGATTTGTTCAATCAGTCAGTCATCATGAATCGGAAATCAGGAAACAACAAATGGACAGAGAGAATGATTGATAATCCATGTCTCAGTCCATATGATATCTAGAATGGAGGAATATATGATCCCTTATCTAATGGATAAGTCATTGACAAAGGTCAGAGTTCATCGACAAGGTCAGAGTTCGACAGAAGCTTTTGAGAGCTACGATTGTTGATCGGTTCCTGAAGTCATACGCAATAATAGTTTTAGACTTATCCAAGTGGGAGACTGTTGGATTAATGTCTAAGTCCATAACTATAATTGGTAAGACTTGACCCGACCCGGCATGGTCCATTTGGGTTGCATGGCATCATGCATTTGGATAGACTATAATGAGAGAAATAACACTTAAGGTTGGTTAATATTATAAGTTCTAATATATTAATAAGGTTATTTAATTAGTATTGATCAAGAATTAATTAAGTGATCAAACGGAGACTAATTAAATATATGGGTTGATTGTGTAAATCATTCATTATTATATATGTGGGCTTGTGATCCAAGATTCCTTATGTTGGACTAAGTCCATGGGGTGACCCATGGATACTCCATGGAGGTTAAAATCCATGGAGCATAAGGAATGGGTAAAGTTATGAGTTACATGGTGTAACCCTAATAGCCACCATATAAAAGAATCCCATGGCTCAAGAAATCGTGCACTAATGTGTGAATATGAGGGCTAGACGATTTCAAGGAGTGTTCCAATTCTCTCAAGTCATTCCATGTGCATTTGGTGTTGTGTGAACCATTTGAGGTGTCACACTTGGGGCACTAGGCACTCAAGCTTCATGGAGACAAGCTACATCAAACAAAGGTATGTATTTTATCCATTTGATTACCCAAGTATCAAGTATTGTATGCTAGATAGGGTAATACCTTGGAAAGTTCATAATTGCATGTATAATAGAGAAAACATAGATCCAAGGTATTTAGGGTTGCATGTACACTTAGGAGTGTTAGAATGCTCAAAACCCATCATAACCTTTTCAACACCTTATCCAAGTAGATACTCTGACTAAGTCCAATTAGT
This sequence comes from Lactuca virosa, assembly GCF_052849685.1. Classification (NCBI taxonomy): domain Eukaryota; kingdom Viridiplantae; phylum Streptophyta; class Magnoliopsida; order Asterales; family Asteraceae; genus Lactuca; species Lactuca virosa. Next base: position 403,687,877 of record NC_136430.1, on the reverse strand, counting down.
CTTTTACTCCTTTCTCTTAATATCCTTATCCCTAGGATATAGGCAGCTTCTCCAAGGTCCTTCATAGCAAAGCACTTCCCAAGCCAGGACTTAACCTCCTGCAAGGTTGGGATGTCATTTCCTATGAGTAGTATGTCATCCACATACAGTACCAAAAATCTAACTATACTCCCACTAGCTCTGACATACACGCAGGACTCATCTTCACTTCTTGAGAAACCAAACTCTTTGACCTTCTCATCGAAATAAAGATTCCAACTTCGAGATGCTTGTTTCAATCCATAAATGGATTTCTCAAGCTTGCACACTCTATTGGGGTACTCTGCACTGACAAAACCTTCTGGCTGATTCATGTAAACATCCTCAGCCAACTTTCCGTTAAGGAAAGCGGTTTTGACATCCATTTGCCATATTTCATAATCATGAAATGCAGCAATGGCTAGCATAACCCTAATAGACTTAATCTTTGCTACTGGTGAAAAGGTTTCATCATAATCAATACCCTGAGTCTGAGTAAAACCCTTCGCGACCAGTCGAGCCTTATAAGTGTGCACCTTCCCATCCATGTCGGTCTTCTTCTTGAAGATCCATTTGCACCCGACTGTCTTACGACCTGGTACATTGTCAACCAAGTTCCAAACTTGATTGTCATACATGGACTGTATCTCGCTGTCCATAGCCTCCTTCCATTTAGCAGACTCTGGGCCTGCCATGGCTTCCTTAACACTGTTAGGTTCATCCAGATTTACCAGTGTACTGTCACTGATAAATGTATCACCTTCCGTAGTAATATGAAATCCATAATAAAACTCAGGTGTGTTCCTAACCCTTGTGGAACGCCTCGGAAGTATAGATTCGTCAGCTGGATCAACAGGAATTTCCTCCTCAGGTTGATTGCTAGTGTCTGAGGTTCCTTCACCAATTGAGTCTTGAATTTCTTCAAGGTCAATTTGCCTCCCACTGTCTCCTTGGTTTATAAATTCTCTTTCTCGAAAGACCCCTCTCCTTGCCACAAAGACCACATTCTCACTAGGTCTGTAGAAGAGGTAACCAAAGGATTTTTGTGGGTAGCCGATGAAAATACACATTTCACTTCGAGGTTCGAGCTTTTCATGAGTCTCGCGCCTCACGAAAGCCTCGCAACCCCAAATCTTGATATGGTCCAAATTGGGAACTTTCCCAGTCCACATTTCATGAGGTGTTTTGGCAACCTTCTTTGTAGGGACTAGATTAAGGATGTGGGCGGCAGTCTCTAAGGCATACCCCCAAAAAGAGATTGGTAGCGAAGCTCGACTCATCATAGAGCGAACCATGTCCAACAAAGTTCGATTACGCCTCTCAGCTACACCATTCAGCTGTGGTGTCCTGGGAGGTGTCAATTGTGAGACAATCCTACACTCCTTAAGATAGTCGAGGAACTCAGTACTAAGATACTCACCACCTCGATCGGATCGAAGCATCTTAATGTTCCTACCCAATTGATTTTCTACTTCCTGTTTAAACTCTTTAAACCTTTCAAAAGTTTCTGACTTATGTTTGATTAAGTAGACATAACCATATCTACTAAAATCATCAATAAAAGTCACATAATAGCGATTAGCATCCCTTGTGGCGGTTTTGAATGGTCCACATACATCAGTATGTATAAGGTCCAACAAACCCTCACCCCTTGCACAAGTACCAGTGAAGGGTGATTTTGTCATTTTTCCAAGTAGACAAGACTCACAACTATCATCCGACTTGAGGTCGAACGACTCCAAGACTCCATCCTTTTGGAGCTGGCCTATGCGTTTCTTGCTTACATGTCCAAGACGACAATGCCACAAAGATTCTTTATCCAAGCTAGTAGAAGAATCAATACATAATACATTATTTCCTAAATTATCTACAACCGATATAGCTTCATACACACCATCACAAGGTAATGCTTTAAAATAAAGAACATTATTAAAGAAAGCATTAATACTACCAACTTCATTATCAAAAGAAAAGGTAAAACCTTGTTTGTACAAAGCATGAAAGGAAATAATATTCCTCGCCATTTCAGACGAGTACACACATTTGTTCAAATCTAACTTTAACCCACTATCTAGCAACAAAGTATAAACTCCAATCTTGGCAACAGGTGCAACCTTCTTGTCCCCCATGATTAAGTTTATCTTTCCGTGCTCCACATCCTCACTTCTTCTTAGGCCCTGCAAGTCACAACAGATGTGAATACCACAACCTGTATCAAGAACCCAAGAATTAGAATATGGTGAGTTATTAGACAATATAGTGTAAATACTTGCATGGGATGGTTTCACTTTCCCATCCTTGACATCCTGCAAGTACTTTGGGCAGTTTCGCTTCTAGTGCCCCTTATTTTGACAGTAGAAGCATTCAGCATCCTTAGGGATGGCAGAAGGAGTGATAGAACCACCTTTGGTTCCAGATGAGGAGCCTTCAAGGGACTTTCCCTTGGTACCCTTCGAAGGGTGCTTCCTCTTCTTCCCTTTGCCTTGCCCGATAGCCAAAACAGGGGTAGTAGTAGGAGTAGGAGTAGCAACCGACTTACTCTTAAGACCACTTTCAGCAGTCTTCAGAAGTCCTTGAAGCTTACTGAGTGTGACTTCCTCCTTGTTCATGTGGTATGTCATACGAAATTGATCATAACACGAGGGCAAGGAGTGCAAAATGATATCAATTGCCAACTCCTCAGGGAAGTTCACATTCAGTTTCATTAGACGGTCCACATACCTTTGCATTTTCTGCATGTGGCTCGTGATTGGTCCGCTATCCTTCATACGGGTAGTGATCATGGAGGAGATTATTTCATACCGCTCTTGACGAGCACTCTGATGGTACCTTTCCATCAGATCCTGATGCATCTCAAAAGGGTAATAGTTCTCATAGGACTTTTGGAGTTCAGCTGTCATGGTGGCCATCATGATGCATGCCACCTTGGTGGCATCTCTTTCATGTGCCTGATACTCAGCGACCTCCTCAGGAGTAGCAGTGGACTCATCAAGCTCCTTTAGCTCCTTATCGAGGACATATTCCTTGTCCTCGTAACGAGTGACCATCCTGATGTTCCGGATCCAATCCATGAAGTTGGAACCATCAAAGATGACCCTCCCACAAAGGTTCATGAGGGAAAAGGAGCCAGTAGGGTTAGAGCCCAAAGCATTGTTGTTGGAAGACATCTAAAAGGAAGAAAACAAGTTTAGATTAGATATATCGAATCCTTAATAATACACCCAAATGTAATATTAAGGCTAGGATCCAACACAATATATTATAACTTAGAAGAGGGATGCCGTAATCTAAGCTATAACATATTTGAAGGTAGGTGAATGACGATTCACCAATTTCCACCATGAAAACGAAATGAATTATTAGGTTTAATTGGTTTTGAAATTCCTAGATTCTTTTGAGATTCATTGCACTTTTCAATGACATGTGTCAATCTCGATTGTGCCCTTCAAGTTTTGTGACTGGGATGCCGAGGATCACAAAACAAGGTGTGAATAACCATGCAAATTCACTTGGTACCCTTAATATTATCACCTAATCAATGTGCCGGTTAACCACACACGCTCCACCGATCTATGATAAACATTAAGTCACCCTTCGTGATCCTTACTAGTCCAAGTTAGTGTGCCGGTTAACCACACACGCTCCACCAACGACTTGGTAAGGTACAAAGTGTGAATTTTATGGGTTAGCACCATATTCACGTTTTCCTAAAGTAACTAAGATTGGGAATTTATTAAAGGTTTAGTTACTTTATAATATTCATTATACTTTTAATGAGAATTTAAAGTCATTGTCCTACCCGTTCAGCTAACGACCCTCCACCGATCAAGGAAGCGGTGGGTGAGAATGGACACCCATTAAGTTGCCATTCTATAGGCAACAACCTTATACCCCCCTTATAGACCGGCTTCGTGAATGACGCCTACTAACGGTAAAACGACTTAATCTTATACATATATATAATAATTAACCAATAATGTTATAAATAGTATAAGGGTTGAATTTTAACTTTTAAAACTCTAAGGGTTTGGAATTAAAGTATATTAAAGTGTGTGTAACTTTACAAATTCCAAAACTTGAGGACAAGTTTTGAAACTATTCAAAACTTTTCATTTCATAACTTATGAATTAAAGGTTCATAAAATGAAGATTCTTCATTTTCATGTAACTTATGTGTTTTAAGTGTGCATAAATGAAAGTGACCTTTGGAAATCTATAACTTGAGGACAAATTATGGACTCCATTAAAACACATAAATGATCAAGAATTATCAATAAACAATTTAGCAAATAATTCCTATGATCTAGCAATAATTCATAAGAACATGAACATCATATCAAAAATTCCAAGAACATATGAACACATATTATCATGCAATTTTGATATAAGCCATTGTAAATGGATTAGCATAAACATTACACCATCTAAAACAGGTTTTATAACACCAAAACAGTTTAGGGTAATGTTTCTAGTCCATTTCCAGCAGCAAAACTCGAAAATCTGCATTCTGAGGCTTCTACTCGTCGAGTGCACGAACCTACTCGACGAGTAGGATGAATTTACTCATGGACTCGGCGAGTCCCCCCATGGACTCGGCGAGTTCATGCTGCAGAATGCAGAAAATTTGAGTTTTTCAACAAGTTTGCAACAAGTATCAAACAAACAAGCCTAGGCTCTGATATCACTATTGGGTTTTGAGCAAACTAACACTCCTAAGGTGTTCATGCAACCCTAGAAACCTTGGATCTATGTTTGTCTAAAATACATGCAAAATAATTTTCCAAGGTTCATAACCTATCTAGCATACATGGGGTACTTTTAAACATAAAAGATACTAGAAGAATTACATACCTTTATTAGTGAGTTGATTCCTTGGGAGTTTGAGAGCCAAACACCAATAATGTGAATGCCTCAAATGGAAATCACAAATCACCACAAACTTGGAAAACTTATGAGAGAGCACTCTAATACTCTAGAAATCGGCCACACCTTATGCACACACACATAGTGCCTTTTCAAGCACCATAAGCCTCTTTATATAGTGTAGATGATTAGGGTTATGAACCATGCAAACCCTAATAACCCATGTCTTTTCCTATTCCAAGGATCCATGGGTTAAAAGCTCCGTGGATCATCCATGGACTCCCATTCAAGTTTAGCCCATTTCCTTATGAGTGTTAGCCCACACTATATAAGTACAATAGCCCATTATTTAATTAGTCACCTTATGATCACTAAATTAATTCATAATTAATTCAAGATCAATACTAATTAAATAATACAATTTCATATTAATATATTATAACTTATAATATATTAGTAGGCCGCAAATATACTCTTCTCACAATGTTATCCATATAAATAGTTCGGGTGAAGTGCAACCCAAATGGACCATGTCGGGTCGGGTCAAGTATATACCAAATAAGTTATGGACTTAGACACCTTATCCAATAGTTGTTAGGTGTCTCGTTGCTCCTGCCCACTCTGTGCGTGAGAGTGGTGTTGTTTTTAGCTACTATTCACGAGGTGAGTCTTCTCACTATAGTTACATGTGTGGTAGATATGTATGTTGACCAACTAGTCCTTAATTTTTTGTTGTTGTTATATATGAATTGAATTAAATTGTTGATAACTTCGGGATTGCTGAAAGTCCCCAGGGTTGCTGATAACCCCTGAAACGTGATGATAATCCATCGGGCATGCTGTTAGCTCACTGGGATTGCTGATAATCCCTAGGGTTGTTGATAACCCATAATTGTTTGTTTTGTTGTGATGTATGGATATTTTAAGAAGGAATCGCTAAGCTTCATGCTTGCAATTGTGGATTAATGTGTTTCGGGTACTTCGGATGATCATGGAAAGGAGAAGGCTTGACTGTACACTTCGACTTGCAGATTTTTATGATTCCGCATTTTGAAACTCTGATAGAGATGATTGCATTTGATGTACCTTGGAGTTTTACTAACTTGGATTTTATGATATTTGGGATTTTTCTATATTTAAAAATGAAAACTTTTGTGGTGAAAATGGGGATGTTACAAATATTAGAAAATACACATGCATGTATACAAACACAAATACATCGCAACCATCATCAATCGAACAAAAAGGTTTGCCCGTTTATTAAAGGATGTAATGGAAAATAATAATATAAGGATATTTTGTGGGAAGAATATTATTCAATAAATGAATGTTTGATTAAATCTCCAAGGACTAAGCTTGATGCGTGAAAAGTGAGAGGCGTTGGAACCTTTATATGGGACATCAGAAAACTCATTCGTGCGACGTACGGTATATTTTCATAATCTGAAGAAAGCAAATGAAAGCAACATAACACACATCAAGAAAGATGCACAAAATCGGTTTGAGCTATTCTTTGTAGCCATTGATTGTGTACTAAGATTCAATTTTATTATGCAACATGTGTTATTGGTTATGCGGTAAGGCTCAAAAGTTTAATTTAAGCTCATAACTTCACATTTGGCCAATTGATGGATTCATATACAACCATTATATATATATATATATATATATATATATATATATATATATATATATATATATATATATATATATTGAAACGACCAACATGGCAGAAAAACCTCTAGCAACGAGCTAGTGAGAACAAAAAATTACAAAGAATTCAAAGGACATTGTAGCCAACAAGTCCAAGTAACAGAACAACTCCTACTTCTATTAGTCAACCATTAATACGAAAACTCTTGAATAGAGTCTAAAATATTTCCTCTTTTCATCTTACCGCCAGCAAAAACCTTATCAATTCTAAACCATCAAATGTAGCACAAGGTAGTTCCTACCACTACATCAATAACATTCTTCTTTGTAGTTCGAATCTTCAAAGAGTCCACATAGTCGAAGATACAAGTCACAAAAGAAAAATGAACAGATTGCAAACCAAGCCATTTAAAGACTCCAACCCATGTTCTAGCTGCCACCTCGCATCTAAGAAAAAGATGGCTAAGAAGCCAGTAGAGGATGGTGTGCAGGTTTGTGTTTAGTGGGTAAAGTGTGATGGATTATTGATGACAATTTGGTCTTCTTTAATACGATGAAGATTCCTTGACGGGAAGCAGAGCCCTCTGAGATTGGTGTAGACCCAAGGTTACATGGTTGGATTTCTACTGAGGTTTCACAAATATTGCGGGAAGAGTTGCCTGGTATCGTGAGTCGAATGACAAACAGGCTAATTGCCAAGCTCAAGGAGCAAACTGCAGCCTTGCAAACTGTGAGAGGGACTGCTGAGGCGACTACTGAGGGAGATCTTGATGTGGGCATGCAACTAGAAAGAGAAAGAGGGCTCATTCAGCGATAGACGAGGAGTTGGAGGCTGCTAACTCGGATACTGGAAGTCATAGGGACTTTGATATCTACAGAAAGTGTTATGGAACCTACGGGCTTGCTTGTCATAAATTCAAATGCTACAAGTGTGGAGAAAAAGGGCATGTCGTTCGCGACTGCAAGAAGGATCGTGCGTGTTTCCACTGTCACCAATCTTATCATCTCAAACCCAACTGTCATGTATGGGTTGAGGAAGGAGTGCAAGCCCAAACACCCATCGTCCTACGGGAGGTCAAGGTTGAATCTCAAGAAATCGTAGGTATAAATTTTGACCCATAGTTTTATCTTGAATACATGTACTTGTTTAGTGTGATGTCATATGGATAGTCATTCGTATAGTTAGCTTGTTAGGGCATTATATTAGCATCAGTGGGTTTTAAAAGATCAGGGAGGCGGCCTTCGGGGTGCATTGTAAATCATAAGGTAAGAGGTTCGTTCGCAAAGGGTTTGAAGTTGTATGGTTTGGAAAGCTTATGACGTCTCCATCTAAGGTGTAGGATTTCCTTGCGATTGCCGGTTAATATTCAAGAATTGTCGCATGTCATTTTCATATCGAGAGCTACTTTTAGAGAATGTCAGGATGAACCAGCTTTAGGCTTCGACGTGGAAGACGTCGTCCAATGAGGGAGTAAGCTCGAAGTGGGGAAGTACTGAGTATTTTGTTTAGAGGATCAACATCCAATTTGATTTTTATTGGTCCAAGCACAATAGGTCTGGGAAAGTTGCAGCGTAAGTTCGTTGGATTTCCGATATTCGAGATTGTTGAGATTTTTTATGGCGAAGAGGATTAAGGGGTTGATCAGAAGTGGGTGCAGGGTGACTTGCTGTCAGATTCATGCTTTCAAGGTTGTGTGTGTGGTCCTTGCATCAAAAGCTTCTAGGCAAAGGATCTCGTTGTAGCTAGTTGTCCCTTCCGGGACGATGAAATATAGTTAAGAAGAGTGTGTGCTGCTCATATTGGATATTAATTGAATGGTTGGTTGGCTCGTTAAATTGATCACTATCATTAGTAAGGGTAGAGTTATGGTTGATTTATCAATCTACTTTAGGTCATAATGGATGCACTTTTGCACGAGCTTAGGTTTAGTGAGTGAGACTGCTCAAGAATTATCAAGTAGCATAAGTTGACAGTGCTATATGTGCAACGATCTCTCTTCAAGTGTCGAGCAACGGATATTTTAGATCCATGAATAGAGCATTGGGGTAGCGTTGATCAGTTTTCCGGAAGGACTCGGATCTACGCAGAATCCCATTTTGGAAGGTCGTGCCAGTAAGGTTGGAAAGGAGTCAGTATGATCTCTGTTCTGATAGTATTCAAGAAGTTTGATTCAATCAGTAGAGCACTTGTAGGATCGATTCAATTATTTAAATTGGAAATATTTCTTAGAAAAGGGTTTACGGTTGAGATATTTATGGATATGGATGGTGATCGAAGTTGAAAAGCTTCGGGTTTAAACACTATCGATGGTAGACGTGTAGTGAATTCTTGAATTCGTTAGGGAGGGGCTGATTCCAAGTGGGGTAGAACCACTTAAAGGTATAGAAAATATTTTTAAGTATGGAATAACTTGGAGTTTCGTATCTAAGGATAAGAGGATAGCGGTTGTGGTATGAGCAAAGAATTTCACAAGGAATAGTGTTCATTGGTCTGTTGTAATCAAGGAATCACAGGTTGAAGATTCAGGTTATCTCGTTCGACGATTTGAAGCATAGGAAGGGGCTCCTTTTGGATTTGTGGCTAGGCTCAGTTCGGGGGTCTTGAATTTTAACGATCTTTGATTAGGAATTATTGTAGATGGTTGGCAAAACCATGGACTGTGCCTATGGCAGTTGTGGAAGTGTAATGAGACCGTGGGGTAACTATAGCGTTCACAAGGTGGTAGACAGGCGTGGAAGTGTGGTAAGTCTACAACTTGGCCCAAAGCATTCTATGGGATGTGTTAGGTTGTACCAAGAATGGTTGGGAGAATGTGGAAGGACTGCGTATTGTAGTAAGGTATGGCTCTGGTGGTTTTCGTAAGTGGTAAGTGACACGTTGTTGGATTCCTGCATGTCGGTGGGATGATGGTTGTATGTATATAGTCCCACCGGACGCTGGTCATGAATCTTAATGGCTGAGTTCGAGATTTTGCAAGAACGGTGAGGAACCATGAGCTTCTCATCTCGATGGTTGGGTGGTGCCACGATGTGTCGTGGACCAGTGGCGGAATGATTCACATGTGTGAAACCCGGTAGTCAATTGTTTGAGGCTCATAGGTATCAGATCAAGTGGACAAAAGAGTTTGTTGGATTGTTATTTGTGCATTAGAAGTATTTTGCTGAATGTTTGCTTTGTGAAACCCGTTTGCTTGCGGTCCGCCTATTTGAAGCTTGGATACCTATGTCGAGTATAAATTTTGAAGTCTCGACTCATTATGTTCGTCGTAAATGTCTCGAGTGTTTTATCAGGTGAGGATACACCTGATCTGATGAGGGATTTGGATACAACATGAGAATTCTTGGATTGACCATCTTTATACTCGTGGGAGTAGCAGGTCGGTTATATCTTCTCGAGGAGTCAAAAGTGTACAAAAGGTTTTCTAGCATAATTCCCATAATTTGGAATTTGGTGAAATTCATGATCAGGATGTTTTCAGTATTCTTTCTACTTGGTTGGGTGGTGTTCCTAGTCAAGGGAATGGGGGTAGGTGTGACTGTCGAATGATCATCAGCCCTAGGGTATGGTTTCTAAAATTTAGACTGATTAGTACCCGAATTTGGGGAATATATTATCGGCTTTGGTTTGTAGTTGTAGTTATGAGAGTTCCTAGTTTGAGTGGCTCTCTCTAGAAGTGGGTTCATGTAGTTAGGGAGAGAAGGACATTTTGTGGTCGGGCATTTTCAAGTTATTGGGTTGTTGGTTGTCAGCTCTGGGTTCCCGAGTGGTCTATCAAGTTTCATTATAATATGCCTTGGTGTCGAGATGGTTAGAGAGAGCTTACAGAATATGCCGACATTGCTTCAAATATCATAACCAAGACGGACTTCGAGGACGAAGTTTGATTCAAGTGCGGGAGAATTCTAACACCGTTGTTTAGGTAATTTCATTTTTAACCCTAAGTATTTGATTTGTTGCAAAATTGGTCCCATAACCCACTTTATGTGAGGCGTGCATTTCTATAAGTATGTTAGGTACCTAATCATACGTAGGGCGTACATGGATTGGGGTCAAACTCTATTTTTTAGGGTTTGAGCCCTATTTAAGCATCATTATCTCCTCAAGACATTTCCCATCATCAACCTCCATCTCCCAAACCATCCTTTGCAAACCCTAATCCATTGTGTGAGCATTTTGAGCTTGAGAGAGTGTATCTTTGTGTTTTTGAAGGAAGAAGAAGATAGTGGATTCATCTTGGAAGCTCAAGACCCCTTAGATCTAGAAGTATCTCACCCTCAATCATCCTTTGGAGGTATAAAGTTCAGATCTTGATGAGTTATTATCTTAGATCTTGCTATCTTAGAGTTTGTGTACACTTTTGGTCGCATAGTTTGGTCTAATGGAGTATGAGCTACTCTAGGTCCTTGAAATGTATTTATCTGTAATTTTGAGCTCATAGATTCATATAAATGACAGCTTTGGCATTCTCATTAAGCCATGAAAGAGTTTTGGAACTTTGGATGACTTTTGGATCAAGGGTTTGAGTTTTTACCCTCTTGTATGAATGCAAATGGATAAAGTTATGACGTCCCTTTTTACCTCGATCTGGAGGTACGTTGCGCTTACCAGGTTTCGAACCTGCGATTTGAGAGGCACCCTCTATGTCGGGCGTAAAGGGGAGTACGCAAGGCATACTCCGCATAGTTGGAATCTTTGACTTTTTGATCTTGAATTTGACTAGGATTTTGTCAAGTTAAACTTAGGGGTATTTTGATCAGTAGTTTGAGATTAGGTTACTGCTTGTTGTATAGGTGACCTGTAGAGTCAGCAGTTGGAGCTGTGATTTGTTCAGCTGCATTTCAGACAGTAAGGTGAGTTTTCCTCACTGTACTTGTGGGTCGAAGGCACCAATGTCGGCCCACTGGATTATGTATCCTGGTATATTGGATTGATGTTGTGTTGGTTATGCGATAGACTGGTAGATCTGAATGATTACCTGTGTTCACTGAGTATGTGTTAGATTGGTAGATTAGTCAGATTATCTATACTTGTTGGTTATTGATTGTTATTCTATATGTAGACATGTTATGTTTTGTGTTGGGTTGAGGTGGTCCTGCTTTGTGCTAAAGGCCAAGATACTTGCGGCGGTCCAGATAGGCTGAAGGCCCGAGAGGCGGTTCAGTCAGGCCGAAGTCCCGGAGAGCGGTCCAAATATGTTGTAGGCCCTGCGAGTCAGTTCATTCAGGTTGATGGTTCATATTTGCGTGTTGTTATCTGTTTATCTGTGTGTGGTACTTTAGGAGAACTCACTAAGTGTTGGCTTATAGCTTAAGTTTTATGTTTTAGGTACTTCAGATGATCGGGGCAAGATGAAGGCTTGATAGTAAACATCCTTCTATTTTTATGCGATTTGATTTTGGGATACTCTGATTTGTGATTTTGACTTTTGGAAACTAAGTTTTGTAAAAATTTATGGTTTGTGGTTAGTTTTGAAAAATAAAAATTTTATCACGATTTTTGGGATGTTACAAGATTCTTCCTCACCGACTCTTATATTCTGCCTCCACTGCCAAGTCAACCCAACATCCCTTTTATGATCATAAATAAAGCAATTTTATTAAGCTCTAACTGATACAAAGGAGGAAAAGATGTGGCCAATATATGATCTCCAATCCAAACATCGTTCCAGATAAAAGTAGCATTTCCATTACCGATATTTTTTCTGAGAATTTGATCCGAAAGGATGTTTTTTCCTCTAATTTTGAGCATGAAGCAATACTCTATACACATGGAGAAGAACCAACAACTCTACCCGTACCACCACCAAAAGCACAATTATTACGATAAATAGATTTAATAATCCAAACCCAAATTAGATCTTGATTATTTAGAAAACGCAAACGCCATTTTTGAATAAGAGAAAAATTCAATGCAATTAAACTCCCAATATCCAACCCTCTTTTGACTCAGATCCGCCACCACCAAACCACTTCACCTATGAGATTTTTCGATGATATATATATATATATATATATATATATATATATATATATATATATATATATATATATGTGTGTGTGTGTGTGTGTGTGTGTGAAATGGATTCAAAAAGAACAACCGTGCAAGCATCGATTCAAACTCAGATTTATTATCAGCCGGTTGTTCTTTTTGATAAAATCCCCGATTGGTTTGCCTAAATTTATCTTCTTTTTGCTGCATGTACTCATCATGAGGCAACCATTTATTCTTGGGTTGTCTCCAATCTACATCATATTTGTCTCCAACTGAATAATATACTTGGGCCTTCCAGTTCCCATTTGCATCTAAATTGCAATCTTTCGTCAAATGCGGTCCATTGCAATTGTCGCATCCAACTCGTATGGCATGTATGGACTAATCCATTTTCGTCATTATTCGATCCATAATTTCTAACTTAGTCATAACAGCCACCAAATCTCCTCCATTTCTACTTCCCTTTCCTCTAGTCACATCCTCTCGTGGATTGTTGTATTCTCTCAAGTGCTTTTTGAATTCTTTAATCAATTGTTTGATGGTAGCCGGTTCTTTCTTTGTCATTGGTCCTTGAGAATCAAGGAGTTTCCTTGTTGTAACATTCACCCCATTATAGAAAATAGATACTTCTATGATAGATACTTCTTGTTGCACGTTCAACTCATGTTGAGGAAAATATCTCAAAAGGCCTTTATATCTCTCCCAAGCATCGTATAAGGATTCTCCATATTCTTGTTCAAAATTAGAAAACATTTTCTTGAGTTTAGATTTCTTGGAGGGAGGACTAAATTGCTCGATAAATGCTTCACGAAGGTTGTCCCAAGTCCTTATTGTTCCAGGATATAACGACTTCAACCATATCTTTGCATCTCCAGTAAATGTCACGAGAAGCATTCTCAGTAATACTCTATCTATTGAAACATTTGGAACATTGAAATAATTATTAATGTCCAAGACTTCATCGATGTGCTTGAAAGCATCTTCATAATCTTTCCTAGAAAAAAGGTATGTAAGTCCCTAAATCGTTTTGATGTATCAATCCGATCCACTTGATGGTGTGGAATCCCAATCAAGTGGATGATGCAAGATAGAATGGTGAAGAAGAAGAAGATGATGATGAATCTTCAATGCACACAATGATATTCAATGATGATCCAGTACACAAGATTCACACACACACATACGTTCTCTCTACTTTCTCTCTCTAGAACACGTTAATAAGACAATGACAGCCCCTTTCATGTTTTCTCCTCTCTTAGACACCCACTCTTGCACTCCTAAAGATACTATTAATACCTATGGACAAAACCCAAACCCAAAACTCAAAGGCCAGACCGAAATCACATGTGATTTCGGTCCAAACTACAACTAAACCCAAGATTGTTTTCGGCCCTAGACCGAAAACTACAAATGCCTAGAAAAGCAAAGTATAAACCATAAATTTAGACCCAACAAGGTATGTCCTTGAGCATTGATAGAATGTGCCCCTTGAGCTCAAAACCCCTATCAACTGGAATCTCAGGTGACACAAGACCTGGACCGTTGTCGTTACGCAAACCTTTTCTTGTACTCCATCATCATCATGGTCGTGATATTTGCCATCACTTCAACCTCATTTCTTAAGTCTTCTTCTGAATCTTACTCAGTAGATGTTTCTGGCTCGCATCCTACTTCCTTTTTACTTGGTGTTTTCTCAAAAAGATTGAATTTTTCGGATTGGAAAGTGCTACTTGATTCGTCGACCTTCTTGTATTTTCTTTTTGTGAAAAGCTGATTCTGGATTTTTTGAGTGGTGGAAGAATTGGAATTTTGGATCCACGGGTCATAAATCACTGAAACGTAAACAAATCCAAATGCGTAAACGAAAAAAATAAAGTCACTGTTTAGTCACCACGATGTGGACACGTATGCCCACGACGTCGTTTCTGAATGGACGGAAAAAATAAAATTTAATGCAGAAAAATAACTTTTTGCGGTTTTTACCCCACAAAAAGGATCGAATAACTAAAAGCAACTAAACTAAAAACTAAATAAGTTGTTCCCCGACAATGGCGCCAAAAACATGATGTGCATAAAAATATATCTATCAACTTTTAAATTTATAACCTAACTACCTAACTACTTATGCACCTATAGGCAGTGTACCTAGTCGAATTATAGAATAGTTTGGGTAAGTCGGGTGTCGAATACATGGAACGGAATTCAATTTATAAAATAACTACTTTTAATTAAACTAAGAGAACAAACTTAAATTTGGGGTTTTTTTTACTGATTTTGCAAGATCAAAAGAACTTAAATTAAACTACTATTAACTAAATAACTACTAAAACTAACAAGCAAGAAAACTACTTTTACTTCAAGATTTAAAGATTACTTTTGTTTAGTTCTGACTCCCCCCCTTCTCGTATGGTTGATTTCTTGTGGATGAATTATATTGATTACCAATTCATTAACTAGTTATTATGATCAAATACCTAGATGTACCAGTTTATGATTTACCATGCAATGATCAAACACAGGTTAAACACAAAATCAATATAATCACGAATCGGGCTATGAATGATAATTCTAAGAGTTACTCTCCTATAATCAATTCAAGCAACCAAGCACAAATTATGATTAATTATGCTCTCTAACACAATTAAAGTTATTAAATTTTAATTACTTAACCCTAGGATATGATTAATCCTAGCTCTAATTATATAATGATCAGAAACAATTAGGTAAAAAATTCATGCAATTAGAATGATCATTTATCACACAAAACTTGATTAATAAGCAGTACAAACTAAAACTTTACCATGCTACGGGTTTTTGATTATCAAACACAAGTAAAATCAACATAAAACATCCAATAATCGAAATCAACACATAAAATTCGGGTTCGTCTTCACCAAACATAAGTATGAGATGATTAGCCCATAACTTAAATAGAAACAAGCAATAAGTCGAAGTTAACTAGAAAATACATGGTTAAATCTAGCAAACCAAATTATTTAGTGATGATATTCCTTCAATTCTCTAGCTTGAGTTCCAATCGAAATCTTCACTTCTGGAGGTTTTCAAAGGGTTTTAAGTCGTAAACCTTAACTTAATCCTCAAGCCAACCTCCAGAATTCGACCTAATTTCCGGATATATATATATATATATATATATATAGCCTCCATAAATCTGATCGCCACGACGTGGGGATAGATGCCACGACGTGGTCTTCTAAATCCATGCGTATTCTCCAAGTCAGCTTAATGATCACAAACTTTTCGATCGCCACGACGTGGAGGAAATGGCCACGTCGTGGGCTTTCGTCTTCAAGCTATTTATTTGTCCCTTACCGTCTTGGCTTATTCTTTCATGCTTCCAGGTCCACATTTGCTCCCTTTTATCCCGAGTATGTCTTTGCTACTACAAAATACACTTCAGACATAATAAGTATATTTTGTCCTAAAATAAAAATAATTATAGTTAAAAGTATTAAAAATATGCACGAAATATATGACCAAATATGCACATACCATATACATTTTTGAGTATATTTACTTTTCCCATATTATATATATATATATATATATATATATATATATATATATATATATATATATATATATATATATATATATATATATATAGGGGTGAGATCGGTTGAGAACTCAAAGTTCCCCAAGAACCCGAGAACTAAAGGTGGAGCGTTGGATCAAAATTAACTCATTAAGGGCATGATCGTCATCTTACCAATCCCATTTAACTTTTTGTATTATTGGAAATATTAATAAAAAGCTCTCAATTTAACATTATAAATCAAATTTTCGGATTTTTTTTATAAAAAAAATAATTTTCGTTTTTTTTTTAAAATTACAGTTTTTTTAATTTTTCAAGAAAACATAAATTTTTAAAAAAAAGTTGAGAAAAAACATTTTTTTCAAAAACTATATTTTTTTAAAAAAACAACAAATTTTATAAACTTAGTAAATTTAAAAAAAAAACTGGAAATATTTAAAAATAAAAAAAACTATAATTTTTTTCACCAAAAAATCAACGTTTTAGGAGAATATATGCATATTTTTTCAAGTGTATGTATATATATTTCTTATACTATAATATTCATAAGTAAATCATAAAAAAAACACATTTTTACTTACTAATCTATAAACACAATAGTACATGTATTTTATTCGATACAAAATAAAATATAAAAAACTAAAAATGCTACAACATTTCAAATCGCTTTCATGTCTTCGTGTCAAGATTTCTTTATTTTCTTCAATTTATCACTTTTCACCACTTCAATATTTTCCCAAAATTCTTCCAAATCTAGAAGAAAATACAAAAAAAATTGATTAATGCAAGAACATTCACAAAAATACATACGTATAAATCATGTAAGATTCACATATGATTATATAATATGATATTCACATGTTATTTTTTCTTTTAAGATTCACACATGAATTACATGTGATTCACTTGTGAATCACATGTAATTCATATGTGAATCATATGTGAATTACATGTGATTCATACGTGAATTACATGTGAATCACATGTAATTCATATGTGATTCACTTGTGATTTACATGTGAATCACATGTGAATCACATGTAATTCATATTTGATTCACTTGTGATTTACATGTGAATCAGATTTAATTCATATGTGAATCACATGTAATTGATACGTGATTCATTTGTGATTTACATGTGAATCAAATGTGATTCACATGTGAATTATATGTGATTCATATGTGAATTACATGTGAATCACATGTAATTCATATGTGATTCACTTGTGATTTACATGTGAATCACAAGCGGAGTTGATCGATTTTTTCAACTGATTTGAAGCATTCATAGGCTGGATATGGATAACCAAACACCATTATGTAATTTAGTAGTTTTTTCATTAGAGAAACTGAAAGTGAATTGAAATTTTGTGACAATTGAAAACAGAAAACGTTTTGATTAACTTACACAAGTCCTCTAGTAAGAAAAGATCCAATCATCTTGTAAGCCTGTTAGAAACAATGAATACAATGTTTAAATAAATCCATTCACCAACTATGAGAATAAGAAAACAAAAACATGTGCAAGTTTCTTCATGTCTACTCTATTATGTTGTATCCACAACTAGATTCAAATACTGAAGATTAAACTAGGAAAATGGGCATATATGATATATCCTACTGAAAGTGACACATCTCATCTATATTGTTATCTAAGCATATGAATTGCTAATTTCTGTGAATGTTAACAAAAGCTGCAAACATATAAAAGTGAATTTGAAGCTTTTTTCATCTTACCTACATTAATCAAATATAACTACCAGAAGCATAATTGTGAAAGACTGGAATCACTTTTTGTTCTTTATACATTTTAGGAAAAATAGTAGCAAGACAAGAAGCAGATGCTCACATCTTTGAGAAGCAGCAAGCTTATATTACCGATAAGATGCTCTACAACCTAACTAATGCAATCTTAGATTTGTACGTTACAAACCAGAATTTTAGGAAAAAAGAAAGATAAAGGGCTAGTTGTTTACCAGAACATCTACTTCTTCTAATCCAAATAGTAGTTCAGAGATCTCTTTGCTTTTTTGCTCTTCATATCATGATATAGAAAGTAAAAAAAATCAAATCAGTTGTTGATATAATCATATTAGACCACAATAACAACCCAAAAGATAGAACTTAAAAACTAAATGCAGTGAAAGCTAAAAAATAAATACCTTCATCAAGAATAGAACCAGTTGCGTTACATTTTCTGGACAAATTTGCTGAAAGCTCCCAGTACTGTCGCTCGTATCCTTCAAATACTTCGCTTATCTTTACCTTTATTCTACAAAACACTCCTCAATCACAATATGCTTCAAATTGAAAACCAACATTACAACACAGACATTTCATACTAATCATAAATAATTCTTGATTACTTACCAAAATGGAAATTAATCAAATCAAAAGGAGCAAATCGCGTTGAAGAATCCATCATTTTCGCACAGGAAGAAATTGCTCAATAAACTAGTCACTCAAAGTTACTGAAAACACAATTCCACACATCTGAAGCTTAATTTATGTTTCCTAAAGCATAACAGCAAAAAAAAACCATCGGATTTATAAAACCCTAATTCATGATCTGGTCGATATTAGAGAAGCAATCGACTAAATTACAGATGAAAATGTTAACATAGAGCAAGAATTGAATTGGTTACATCAATTTAATTGCAATAAGATTTAATTCTACACAAATAATACACGTACCTGACTTTGCAGACAAAGATCTATCATTAGGGCCAAGTACAACACCAATTTGCATCATCTTCAACTCTCATATCTGTGCCATGATGAAAAAATCGGTGATGAACTAAATCGAAAATTGAAAATGAATCAAATAAATATGTTTTGAGAAGAAAGGAAGAGTGGCAAGTCGAGATTGTGGCTTCGAACGACAATAGATTGTGGATTCGCTTTTGAATGGATGAGGAAGACGATTGAGACGATGCGGGGAGCACGACCTAGATCTGTTGATTCGTGGATTAAACGTTTGCGATTTGGAGATTAGAGAGTGCAGATACGCGAAGGAAGCCATAGATTTCGGATAATTGGTGACTCACAGGAGTATGGAAGAGCAAAGGTGGAGGTGAAACACTCTGGCGACTGAAGACGACAATAAGAATGTGACGAGATTCGGCGATTTCATCTCAAAATCTGAGATGAAGAGGTGAGATTCGGTGATTTCATCTCAAAATCTGGGATGAAGATGAACACGAGGGAGAGAGAAAGACGATGAGAGAGAGTTGTATTTTCAAAATTATTTTTGATAGTTATTATGTATGTTAATTTTTATCCATTAACTACCCTTATAATTTATTGTAAAAAGTCAATGTTACCATTGAAATTGTTAATAATTACAAATATGCCATGTTTGATCTAGGCCATTAAAAGTTTTGATCTAACGTTCCACTTATATATATATATATATATATATATATATATATATATATATATATATATATATATATATATATTTGTTTGTATCGTTTTTTCTTGTCACCTTTTGAGTGAATAAAGGGATAATGACTTAAAAGGGTAATATATTTTTCGATTTGTACACATTTGGTCACTGAGTTTTTTTTTTGTCCACATTTACCCCTTCAACTTATTAAATTGTGCACATTCAGTCCTTATGACCGGTTACTCCAGGTTAGCCGGGAAAAATGACTTAATAGGGTAATATATTTCTCATTTTGTACACATTTAGTCCTTAATATTTTTGTACACATTTAGTACTTAATATTTTTTTGTTTCAAAATAACTCATTTTTGTTTTTGTACACATTCAGTACTTATGAATGTTTTCTTTAGGTTTTTCTCACGACATCTTACGTGGGACAATCATTGATGAAGTGTGTGGGGCTGTTGATGTTTATGTGTAATGTCTCAATTTCACAACCAAAAAATTTTATTTTTAAATAAGGTAAAACTCCCTAATTATAAATCAATTATTAAGAAAAAAACGTTTATTCCAAAGTACATTTATCGAAAATCAGAGTAATATAAGAAACGCGGAATCCTCAATATTGTTGATGAGTGTGTACAGTCATGCATTCGCCTTCCCACGACCAACGATAGAACCTGCAAACATAAACAATTGGGTAAACACAAAGTTTAGTGAGTTTCCCCAAAATACCCGATACAACAAACTTATTATCATGCATAACGGACCCACACTCATCAGATTGGAATACATTGGCAAAATCAGTCATCATACTAGAATGCTAACATGCAACATGTCCAATCAGTCATCGGATTGGAATACTCGGGGTTTGTTGGCATGCCGTCTTAACCCAACCGCTCTTTTAGAGTCTCTGTGCCTACAACTTATAGTCGGCATGCACCAGGTATCTTGGCCTACAACATATAGCAGGACCACCTCAACCTATCCCACCACCATATGGATATCCCACATAAGATGTCGTGAGAAAAACCTAAAGAAATCATTCATAAGTACTAAATGAATACAAAAACAAAAATGACTTATTTTGCAACAAAAAAATATTAAGGACTAAATGTGTACAAAAATATTAAGGACTAAATGTGTACAAAAGTATTAAGGACTAAATGTGTACAAAGTGGTAAATATATTACCCTATTAAGTCAATTTTTATCGGCTAACCTGGAGTAGCCGGTCATAAGGATTAAATGTGTACAGTTTAACAAGTTGCAGGGGTAAATATGGACGAAAAAAAAACTCAGTGACTAAATGTGTACAAATCGAAAAATATATTATCTTTTTAAGTCATTATCCCGTGAATAAATCACAAAAACAAAGGGTAACTTCCTTTTGTGTTAAAAATATAAAGAGATAAACGAAAGAAAATTGTAATGCAAAAGTGTTTTGCCCATGTGTTTTTATTTTTTTTCATTTGATGCTTAAAGTATCCATTTTTAAGAGATGTCTTGAGTTATTTTCAAGAATGGTTAATGCGGGGTTTTGTAATGGTTTTAGATGGTTGATGCATATTGTTCAAAGAATCTAGATATTTGAAAATGGTGGTGGTGGTCGTCGATGGGGATGGAGGAGAGGAATGATAAATTAGAGGAAACGAGTGGGTGAGTCCTTTATAACTAAAAACTAGGCGAATCCTCGCGCGTTGTGCGAGAATAGAATTATATAGTTAAAATAATAACTTTTACCAAATTATTATTTAATATTTCTACTTTGAAACAAAATGTTAGTAGTAAAGAAAACATATAGTTAACATATTAGTTTTATTAAACATTATAGTTTAATTTTTAAGTCATTCTGATATATACAATTATTTGATAATTTTATAAACCGTTTAAAATTGTGTAAATTATATATCAAATGAATGATAATATAACGGGTAACAAAATGTATTAACAAAAATATGAACTGCAACTTTTAGTAACATAAAAATAGAAAAACATCTATTATAACATTTGTATTAAAAAAGATATATATACAACGAATAATAAAAAATATGAAAAATAAACACTATAACTTTTAATAACATAAAAACACTAAAACATCTATTATAACATTTATATTAACTCTTCATATTTAAATCACAAATCTCTTCAAATACATTAATGTTTTTAATGAGCAAAAATTTACAACCTTATAAAAGAAAGGAAAATAAAAAGTTATTAGTGATTACTAATTAATAATCATAAGTTAAAAACTCTTAAATTGTAACTAATAAATATACATAAATTAGAAAACTCTTGAGTTGTAGTGTGAGTTTCAAATGAATGCGGTACTTGGAAATGTATATATTTATTATTATTATTATTATTATTATTATTATTATATTATATCCGTCTAAATAATTGGTTTTGATACATCATTTTAATCCCTTCAATTATTAAACATAAAGATATTTAATTATAAATTTATAACATACATAGGTGCATATACATGTTAAACAAATCACATATAATATATATATATATATATATATATATATATATATATATATATATATTCGTAAATGTCATATGTAATTCTTGTCGTAGTAATATGGATAAATTACTTTCATATGAAGAACATATCATGATAACTCTATCATAATTACATATCAAATGTTCAAAATTATGTTATCTTTTAAATATTGTCTTTTAAATATGTTGTGTAGGATAACCCAATAAAAAAATAATAGAAAATAAACATAATCAAAATAGAAAAACTCCAATCAAATAAATAAGAGCATTGGGTGGTAAAATATATAAATAAAGATGTTACATAAACATATATTTAAATCAAATGAAAAAACTAACATTCGTCAACTTTGCTCAAACAAAAAACCTATATCCATTTTATGAATCTTCTTTCTTCATTTAACACCATTCAACCATAGAAACTTGATGACAATTCTTCACTAACCTGCAATCAAAATATTTCTTGAAAAAGAAGAATCAGAAAGATATTCCAAGCAAAACATTGATGTTTGGAGAGTCACATTCAAGATTGAGTAATACATACAAATCACATATAAAGATTAAATGAGAAACTGAATATAAAGAAAGAATAGAAAAGCTTCATTTGTTTTGGTTGAAAGAAAAAATCATATTACAATTACCATCAATGCGACATAACTCATTTCTTCAAATCATCATATTTGGACCGTGAATGCTTCAACTATATGAAAACTTTTGAATCACAATATCTTCAAATCCTTCTTACATGTAAGATTTTATATAACACAAAAGACACAAAAGATTGACCTTTTTATAGTAAACTTTTCACTAAATGCTAATTAAACATAATATAAGTTATAAAACTTTTGAGTGTTAAATCATAATTAAGAAAACTTTTGAGTTTCATTAGTTAAAAAAGGAGGTTTCAAATGAATGTGGTTTGAGGAAGTTAAAAAAGGGGGGTTTCAAATGCATGAGATTCAAAAAAAAATGCTAGCTTTATAAGTATGTATGATTGATAAATTATATAAATAAAGAAAAGATATTAAAATTGGTATGAAAGTCATTTTACATGGGTCAGTATCTATCACAAAAGAAATTAAAATCACAGTGAGTTGTGTAGAAAATTAAAAATAAATACTAAATTTGTGATCTTTTACAAAGCAAAATGATCATTTAGGATGAAGCGAGTGGTGTTATATTCTCTTATTTTGTTACAGTGCCACCTACATGACATTTACCACAAAGGTGTGGTTTCACGTCACACCCAAATAGTGGTGCCACACTCATTTTTTTTAATAATTAAAATTTTTAGTTTAATTAAAAACAAAATATTTTATTAATTAAAAATAAAAACTCATAATGTTGCATTAGTTGGAAAAAAATAACATTACATTTTTTTATAGAAAAAAATAGTAGAAAGATATAAAAATTTATAAGGTTTGAGAGTTTCAATATAAAAGTTTAAAGGTTAAAAAAATACATTAAAATTTTGACCATTGAACGGTCATGAGTTTGAAAATGAAGAAGAGAAGTGCGGCCATCAGCTACCAAAGTACGCCCTCTACCGTACCCTGACCGCGGTAGAAGAGTGGTGTTTTTGCTTAGGTGGCAGGGAGACTATAGTCTCCACCGTAGCCATTCCCAGAGTCTTATCAAGTCTTTATAAAATAGAAAGCGAACTCTAAGATATGTATGGTTTATTGTTACGTCTAGGGATGAGCATATGAACCGGGGAACCGGCCGGAACCGGTACCGGAACCGGAACCCGATGGAACTGGTCGGGCCGGGACCGGGACGTTATTTTTGTGGATTTTTGGAACCGGGAACCGGTAGGAACCGGAACCGGTATAACCGGAACCGGTAGAACCGACATAAACCGGTAGAACCGGCAAAAACCGGAACCGTAAGATGCTATTTTTCGAGGACCGATTCCAACATTTGAAGACACGACAAGAACCGGTAGGAACCGGAACCGGTAGAACCGCCGGGCCGGTTCGGTTCTTGATTTTGGCCGAAGCCGGTTCCCGGGTCGGGTCCGGTTCCGGCCGGTTCGGTACTTTTGCTCATCCCTAGTTACGTCACATCACATATCAAGGTTGACATCACTAACTTTTTATATATTACTCTTGATATTTCGTTATTTATTTTTGTGGGCACATAATTTAAGTCATCCGACCCCTATCCATTCATTGACATATATATATATATATATATATATATATATATATACTCTAATAAATTAATATCCATTTTGTCACATGTCAATCTCTTATAAGTTTTGACACTTGTCATTTTGTGGTATTTTTGAAATAAATAATATCCACATGTTAATTTTTAGGATTTTTTAATATTTAAAATTAAAAAACCACATAATAGATATAGTTATATAAGTAAAATATTAAATGTGATAAATATTATTATAAATTGCAATAAATATGTTTTTTCCTTCTTTATTTTAAAATTTAATTTTAAAAAATACTTAATTTTTACATTTTGATATTTAATTTTTTTAATTCACTCATGTAATACATGTGTTTCACACCTAGTATATAATAAATAAAAATTAATTTTGTCAAATGTCATGTTCACATTCAATTTGATACATGTCATTTCTTAAGAGTTTTTGTATTATTATTTTTTTTCCACTTGTCATTTTTTTGTATTTTTTTATTTTCTTAAATTAAAATCCACATTTTGGTGAGATTTATATATGTAAGGTAAATTATTCT
This sequence comes from Lactuca virosa, assembly GCF_052849685.1. NCBI lineage: Eukaryota > Viridiplantae > Streptophyta > Magnoliopsida > Asterales > Asteraceae > Lactuca > Lactuca virosa. Next base: position 403,663,189 of record NC_136430.1, on the reverse strand, counting down.
TTTAAATTTCATAATAAAAGCTCTAAAACCTTTCAATCTCCTATATTATATATTAAATTACTTACTTTATTTATTATATCCTTTGTATTTATGTAAAACTATTACTTTAAAAAATATACAATATTTATATTTTTATATTAAACTTTTATTTATAAACCTGTGTAATACACGAGTCTTACACCAAGTACGGACGTGTGGATATTGCTATTCTATGAAAATTACTAAGAGAATAAGTTACATAAATATCGTCATTTTCATGCATTCTCACTAATTTTTATTCTTTTTTGTTTTCACGCATCATTTTTCACTCATTTTCATTCTTACAGAATACGACTCAATAAACATTCTGACAAAATGAGAATAATAATAAAAAGTCTATAATAACCTTATATATGATTTAATTAGTGAGAATGTGTGATAATGACAATAGTTATGTAAAATTGAACGTCTTCATATTAGCAAACAACATATTTTATTTATCATTCTCACAGAATAGATGTCAATCCACATTTGAACCTAGCTCTCTCTCTCTCTCTCTCTCTATATATATATATATATATATATATATATATATATATATATATATATATATATATAATCCGTTTCCAGTGAGTACTCAAAAAATGGTGAGGACTTCGAGGACAAATCTCCTCCATCTATTTCGTTAAGGGCACAAACATCATCCCCAAATACTTAGTCGTGGTGCGTTCGCATGCGACCCACATCCCTGGTAACTAATACGGACTCGAGGATTTAATCACGTGCGTAGGTATGATCTTATCTATCATAGTGGTTCAAAATAAAAACTATGCATAATATTAGCTAATGAGTTTGGGCATAGTATCTATCGGGCATAATATCATCCTAATGTTATAAGCATAATTATCTAACTATAATTAGTAATAAATATATAAAATTGTATTTTAGACATGTATCCCCCCCCCTGAAAAGAGTTGGAAATAGGGCCGTGAAACTCACCTGTGAGTTTGAAAACGTTGGTGTAGGGTAGAAACCATAAGTTTGCACTTCGAGAGTCGACCGAGGCGATAGCATGCGAGACAATATAGAGAGATAATCGAAGAGTGGGGTGAGGAAGAATGAGCTCGTGAACCGTACGATGCTGCCAAGTGTCCCCATTGCAGCGTGCCACGTCATCCCGTATCTCGATGCAATCAGGTGTCAGTGCGCGCGGCGCTGTGCGTGACGCACGTGACGGTAAAAATTCAACTTCGAATTTCCGTAACTCTCGCATACGAACTCCGTTCTCAACGAATCATATATATTCGTGTAGGTATCATCATTATCTACGACTTACCTTTTGGTCGTTTTGTCTAGTTTTGACTTTCGTTTTTCGACGTGTTTTTATTACCGTTACAATCTTATAAAAATCATAACTCTCACATGTGATGTCCGTTTTAGGCGTTCCTTACCCCATAATTTATACTTTAAGTAGTACTACGCTTGTCTAGATGGTGACTTTATCCAAAAGTCAACCAATCTCCTTGTAGTTTTCGTCGTTGTAACTTTCTAATTACTGTAGATATTCATTTACCATAAATGTCGTATCTCACCTATACTATGTCGGATTCTTACGAAACTTATATTTCTGGACTCGCAGTAGCTTAAGGAGTCTAAATATGCTAACATGCTCTCAAAGTGACACGACTTTTTGCGCACTTATTTTTTAGTCTAAAGGTTGACGTAATTAAGGATGAAAAATTCGAATATATTAAAATATATCGGGTGGTTACAAGTTTGTCCTTATTACATTTTCACGTCTTATCGTTAAATTTTAACGGCAGTTGGTGACGTATTCTTTGGGTTGTCACATCCTTCACCCATTAAAAGAAATTTATTCTCGAAATTTAGCATGTTGTTGGGGCGTTCTCAAATAAATGGGGATACTTGCTCCTCATTTAATCTTCTCGTTCCCATGTGTACTCTGGTCCTCGTTAGAATTCCATCATACCTTGACTATGGGAATGCGACTTTGCTTAAGCTTCTTGACCTCGTGATCCATGACCTCGACGGGTTCCTCAATGAAATTGAGTTTCATTTCGATCTGAATTTTGTCTAGAGGCACACCTAGCGTGTCTTCAAAGAGACATTTCTTTAGGTTCGAAACGTGGAAGACATTGTGTATGTTGTTGAGCTCTTGGGGCAAAGTGAGTCAGTAAGATACTGGGCCTATCTTGCAAAGGATCTCAAAAGGTCCTATGAATCTCAGATTGAGTTTCCCTTTCTTGCCAAATCTTATAACTCTTTTCCAAGGAGATACCCTTAGCATGGCTTTATCTCCAACTTGAAATTAAAGTGGTTTTCATCGAAAGTCGGCGTATTTCTTTTGACGATCACGAGTTGTTCTCAACCGTTCCTTAATTTTCACGATCTTCTCGGTTGTCTCGTGAATAATCTCAGGTTCGGTTAGTAATGTGTTCCATGTGTGTTTCTTTGCTAGTTGGGTGTCACTGACTTCTGCCAAACACAACGGTGAACGACACTTTCTCCCATAAAGTGCTTCAAATGGTGCATCCATTATGCTCGTGTGATAACTATTGTTATAGGAAAACTCAACCAACGGTATGTGAGTATCCCATGCATCTCCAAAGTCTATCACACATGCTCTTAGCATATCTTCCAAGGTTTTTATGGTCCTTTCGCTTTGAACATCTGTCTACGGGTGATAGGTGGTACTCACATCGATTCAGGTACCTAATGCCCATTGCATTGTTTTCCAGAATCGAGACGTAAATCAGTTGTCTCTATCCGATATGATCGATGTTGGTACACCGTGTAGCCGAACTATTTCCTTGACATAAGTCCTGGCTAACTTTTCCATTTTGTCTGTTTCCTTAATGGGTAGAAAATGGGCGGACTTAGTTAAACGATCGATTACTACCAAAATCATGTTGTAACCGCTAGGCGTCTTGGGTAGTTTTGTGATGAAGTCCATGGCAACTTGTTCCCATTTCTATTCGGGAATTTCATGTTGTTGCAGTAGACATGATGGTTTATGGTATTTTGCCTTGACCTTAGCGCAGGTCAAGCACTTTCTCACGTAGGTGGCAATTTCCGCCTTTAAGTTCGGCCACAGTACCTTTTCTTTAAGTCAAGATACATATTATCAGATCTTAAGTGAATAGAGTATCTTGTCTTGTGAGCTTTGTCCAATACCAGACTCCTGATGTCGCCATATTTTGGTACCCAAATTCGGTCCATGAAACACAATGTTCCATTTTCTTTGGACTCAAATTGTTTCTCCATGCCTTGTAAGCATTTTTCTGCCTTGTTCTCTTCCTTAAGTGTCTCTACTTGGGCTTCTCGAATTTGGGCAGGAAGGTTTGAATGGATTGTTAGAGTGAGCGCTTTCACTCTGCGAGGTTTCACTCATTCCTTTCTACTTAGGGCATCAGCTACTACATTTGCCTTGCTCTGGTGGTATCGAATCTCATGCTCATAGTCGTTCAGCAGCTCAAGCCATCTTCGTTGTATCATAGTGAGTTCCTTTTGGTTGAAGATGTGCTTAAGACTCTTGTGGTCCATGTATATGACACACTTTGTGCCATACAAGTAGTGTCGCCAGATCTTTCAAGCAAAAACTACAGCTCCGAGTTCCAGGTCATGGGTGGTGTAATTGTAACGCCTAGATCCCTGGTATGCATTTAAATATTTATTTTCTCATTTTTGCAGTGCAACTCGACGAGTTGGTGGCCCCAAACTTGTCGAGTAGAGATTGAGAGGGATGCGGGTTTTGATGTCTACTCGCCGAGTTGGGAATCCCCGAGTCGACGAGTAGGATTTCCAGGATGAAACCCTAATTTTAAGGGTTTGGCCCCCTATTTAAAGAACATAACACCCCCTTGTGGCCTCCCTCATCGTCTCCCCTTGTCCAGAAAACCCTAATCAGTGAGCTTGAGCTTTGTGTGAGCGTGTAGACCATTTTTGAGTGATTTGGTGTGATTTGAAGCTTATGAGAAGAAGAATAAGCTAGAGGATTCCAAGATGAGGTTGTAGATCCAGGAGAAACACCACTTTTCCTTCATTTTTTGGTAATCAAGTCCATACCTTGACCATTTGTTTTCTAGATCTTCTTATGGGGTAGTTTAGGGCTTTTTGGAACCATTCATGGATGCAAGCGTGATTGGGTGTATCAACTGCAGATCTAGAGTCTTTGAGGGACTCCATGGAATAAAGGTGCCGACTTCATGGCCATGGGAGTCCCATGCACCTTATGAGACACCTTTTTGGACCTTGTGAGCTAAAAAACCCATGTATGCACGTAAAGTTGGAAACTTTACGTGGCATAAGTACCTTAGGGGTCCAGATCTATGTTTTGGAGGCAATAAACACAACTGAAATCGACTGAATAGATTAATATCATGGGGGACTCGACGAGTTGTTCATGTAACTCGGCGAATCGGGTCGTGATTCCCTAACTCTTCTATTAATGAGTGAACTCGTTGAGTCTAGGAGATGACTCAACGAGCTAGACATAGTTTTGGACATTGGGATTTGAAGAACTCAACGAGTCCAAAGAAGGACTCGACAAGTTGAGTCGGGTTGTCCCGATTTTATGACAGACAGAAGTCGACGAGTCTGTGAAGGGGCTCACCGAGTTGACTAGGTTGATCACGAGTCTAAGTAGTACAGGAACTCGCCGAGTTGGGAAGTAACTCGACGAGTTGAGTTGACTGGGAGTTGACCTAGACTTTGAGTTTGACAAGGGGTAAAATGGTCATTTTACCCTAAGAAGAGTTAGCAGATTTTTGATTAAGTGTTCTTGTGAAATTGATAGTCGGGGAGTCGTTGGAGCAGCCGTCAGAGATTCCTCACACGAGATTTCACAGCTAGCATTCGAGGTGAGTTTTCTCCAGTAGGAACGGGTCTACGGCGACAATGCCGACCCGTTTAGAGGTTAGTAGTTTCGGGCTACGGTCTGATGTCGGGCAGGGCCCGATGTAGGTTATATGCTTTCCAGATTACGATCCGATGTCGGGGCGGTCCTGAGGAATGTTTATGTATGCTTGATGTCTTTGTGATTCTTGCATGTTAAGTGTTATGTGTTCCGGGCTTCGGCCCGATGCCGGGGCAATCCCGATGCATACATAGCTTATATGTTATGTGTTATGTGTTCCGGGCTTCGGTCCGATGTCGGGGCAAGCCTAATGCATGTTTAGCTTATATGTTATGTGTTATATGTTCCGGACTCCGATCCGTTGTCGGGGCAAGCCCGATGAATGTTTATATGCTAATGTTTATATGCTTATGTTATATGCTTATGTATATGAGATGTTGTATATCGGGGCAAACCCGATGTGTTGGATTTGGTGTCTAAGCCCATAACTATAATTGGTATGTACTTGACCCAAGAGTAGCATGGTCCATTTGGGTTGCCTTCACCAGAACAATTTGATAGGAAGGATATTTGAGAAAGAGGTTATTTATGATTTATTAATATATTACAAGTATAATATATTAATTGTGAAATCATATTATTTAATTAGTATTGATCAAGAATTAATTTGGAATTAATTTAGTGATCAAAAGAGACTAATTAAATTAACGGGGACTAATTATGTAAATCAGTGGTATATATAGTGTTTGGGCTATTGATCCATGTTGGTCTAAGTTTTATGTAAGTATCCATGAAGAGTTAGCCCACATGAGATATGGATCATAACCTAAGTGTATGGATTACGGTTTACCCATGACTCTTGGAATCCTACACTATATATGTGTTATCCCTTAGCCAAAATCGGTTATCCAAACATTCTAAGAGTTCTAAGAGAACCCTAGCCGATTTTGGTGGTGCTTAAACTCTCTCTCAAAGTCCTCCTTCGTTCATGGTGTTTGTGAACCATTTGAGGCATCACACTTGAGGTGCTAAGCTCGTGAAAGGCCAAGAACTACAAACTACATCAAGAGGTATTCATCTAACTTGATTTTATATGGTATATCCTCTATTGTATGCTAGTTAGGATGTATGCTTTGGAAAATTTATATTGCATGTATAATTAGAGAAAACATAGATCCAAAGCATTTAGGGTTGCATGTGCACCATAGGAGTGGTATAGTGCTTAAAACCCAACACGATGTAGCGGCAAGCCCGATGTCGAGCGAGGCCCAATGCCAGACGTAGTTTGATGACAGGGTAAGCCCGATGCCGGGTTCGTCCCGATGCAGCTGGGCGGAGTCCCAAAGTTATGTTATTTGTTATGGGTATATGGTATGTGGTAGTTTGGGGAGCTCACTAAGCTTCGTGCTTACGATTTTTAGTTTTGGTGTCAGGTACTTCCACTAGTAAAGGGAAGGGCTCGGGATGATCGCATGACACACACCACAACTTTAGCCTGGGATTTTACTCTGATGTGTTTATATGAGATTTTGGATATATTGATTCTAGTTTTGATATGATGTTTTAGGATTGTCATGACTTATGATTTTTATTCATCAACAATAGTTTATGGTTTATTTAATGATTTAAAACGAAAATTTTGGACTGTATTTTTAGGATGTTTCAGTAATTATTCTCGCAAGTCTTGAGTTGGCGTGAGGCATAAGTGATCACTTTGTCCCTTTGCATGAGTACGCATCCCATGTCCTGATGTGATGCGTCGCAATAGACGAAAAAGTCTTCGGCTCCTTCCAGAAGTGAAAGAATTGGCGCACTACACAACATGTGTTTTGATTTGTGAAACACAGATTCTTGTTGTTCTTTCCATTTGAACTTTGTATCCTGCAGTGTAAGTGTAGTGAGAGGTTTTTCTATTTTTGAGAGATTTTGTATAAATCTCCTGTAATAGCCTGCCAATCCTAGAAATTGACGCACCTATGTTGGCGTTGTGGGCACTTCCTAATCCTAGAAATTGACGCACCATAATCTCCCTCTGTTCGTGAGTATATCATAAATATCATCGACGAATATGATCACGAATTTGTCAAGGTATGGTTTACAGAAATGGTTCATCATATCCATGAAGATTGTTGGGGCATTAGTTAAGCCAAAAGGAATAATTAGGAACTCGTAGTGACCATAACGAGTTCTGAATGTCGTCTTCGGAATGTCCTCTTCTTGTATTCAAAGTTGATGGTACCCGAACCTCAAATAAATCTTCGAGTTAAAGCTGGATCCTTGTAGTTGATCAAACAGATCATCAATCCTTGGGAGTGGATATCTATTCTTGATAGTCAACTTATTCAGTTTTCGGTAGTCGAAGCACATTCTGAAGGTTCCGCCCTTCTTTTTGACGAATGGCACCGGGGCTCCCCAGGGTGAGAAACTTGGTCTTATAAAGCCTTTATCCAAAAGCTCCTGGAGTTGATCGGATAACTCTTGCATTTCCGAAGGGGATAATCGGTAGGGTGATTTTGTCACTGGAGTTGTCCCTGGGACTAAGTCAATTTGAAATTCAACTTCATGAATTGGCGGTAGTCCGGGAAAGTCTTCCGGATATACATCGGGAAAATCACATACTTGGGGTATAGCCTTGATTTCCTTCTTCTTGCCCTTCTTGTCTACAATGTGGGCCAAGAAAGTGTGATATTTCTTGTAAAGGTATTTTTGCGCCTTCATGCAAGAGATGATTCTAAGACCTTTGCTGGTATTATCTCCGTAGATTATTAAGGATTCCCCGTTTGGTAAGGGTAATTGTATTACCTTGTCGTAGCATAAGATCTCATCTCGGTGCGGCTATAACCAATCCCTGCCTATTATGAAATTGAAGCTATCGATGTTCATAGGCATGAGGTTGATGTGAAAGGAGTGGTTATTGATAGTTAGAAGGCAGTTTTCTAGTATTTCCTAAGTACTACCGGATTCCCAATTGGCCATTTATACTATATACGGATCATCATTTATACTATTTGTAAGGAGTGGCCCTTCTTGTCTACAATGTGGGCCAAGAAAGTGTGATATTTCTTGTAAAGGTATTTTTGCGCCTTCATGCAAGAGATGATTCTAAGACCTTTGCTGGTATTATCTCCGTAGATTATTAAGGATTCCCCGTTTGGTAAGGGTAATTGTATTACCTTGTCGTAGCATAAGATCTCATCTCGGTGCGGCTATAACCAATCCATGCCTATTATGAAATTGAAGCTATCGATGTTCATAGGCATGAGGTTGATGTGAAAGGAGTGGTTATTGATAGTTAGAAGGCAGTTTTCTAGTATTTCCTAAGTACTACCGGATTCCCAATTGGCCATTTATACTATATACGGATCATCTAAGTTCTTAGACTTATGGCTTAAAATTTTTCTAAACCTATTTGTAATGAAACTTCTTTCAGCAACAGAATCAACGAGTATAGACGCATATAAATTGTTAACAGGAAATGTACATGTCATAATGGTGGGGTCCTGAATGGCGTCCTTTTTGCCAATCACAAACGCTCTTCCTCTAGCGTTTCCTCCCTTGTTCCTCAGCCTTAGACAGTTCCTTCTGATGTGCCCAACAATCCCACATTCAAAGCAGGCATGATTATCTGGAAAAGCAACCATGCCTAGGTTGGTTGAGGCAGTAGGAGCAGTCGCGGGCTGGCGGCAGTATTTCTCGGTATGCCCTATGCGATTGTACTTGTTACACTGCATGCGGTTTCCAGAGTGGTGGAAGTGACACAAACTGCACTTCAGGTGCTTTCTCGCATACTGTCCTTGAGATGAGAAGGTTGTGACCGCTGTCGGGGCTTGACTGATGGCGTAGGACCTGACGGTCTCCTGTCTCTTGCTGTGAGTTTTCTTGGAGGTACCCTTGAATCTATTTCCAGATTTACTCTTTTTTTTCCCTCGACCTTGGGATGTCGGTCTTCTAGACCAACGTGCTTCGTCTTCTTTCTTATTTGGTCAGGCTATAATACAACATTTTGGCACTATCGTATGTCGATGGTCAAGATGATGGGCTATGAGCATTCTAACACTCCTATGGTGTGCATGCAACCCTATGTGCCTCGGATCTATGTTTTCACTATTATACATGCAAATATACAAATTTCCAAAGCATCATCCTAACTAGCATATTATGGAGCAACTATACTACAAAAGTCTAGTTTGATGACATACCTTTTGATAGAGCTTGAAGTGTTGAACCTTTAAGAGCTTAGCCCCAATAGTGTGGAAGCCTCAAATGGAATCACAAAAGCACCACCAACAAATGGAATAACTTGAGAAGAAGGTTACTTTGGTTCTCCCTATGAAAATCGGCCCTTGCCCCTCACTATGTGTATCCACTAGTGCCATTTCATGAACCATGGGATCCTTTAATATAAATCATAAATAACCTTTTCTCACTTGTCTTTCCAATTGTTCCGATGCTTTGCAACCCAAATGGACCATGCTACTCTCGGGTCGAGTACACACTAATAATAGTTATGGGCTTAGACATCTAATCCAACAGTCTCCCACTTGGATAAGTCTAAAACTATTATTCAAGTATGACTCCAAGATCCCGACTAGCAATCGTAGCTCTTAAAGCCGCTGTCGAACTCTGACCTAGTCAAATGACGTGTCCATTAGATAAGGGATCATATATTACTCCATTCTAGATATCATATGGACTGAGACATGGATTATAATCATTCTCTCTGTCCATTTGTTGTTTCCGGATTTCCGATTTATGATGACTAAATAATTGAACAAATCAAATCAGTCTAGGCTTGGCCAAGCACTTAGGGGTGTCATCACTAAATCATTGAGGGGCCCACAAATATCGCTTTTATCCCTCCAAGGGTAAAAGGAATGGATAAAATTCGACCCAAATGCTCGCTTGTACTTACTCATCAAATCACACACAATGATATGTTTTATAACAACCAACTTACTGGTTGCGTTTACATATGTGAATGTGCAACCAACTCGCAACTACAACTCACACGTCTCCGTTTGAAGAATATAAGATATTATCGTCTCATGATCACTCGTGATAAAATCCGTGAAGTGATTCAAATGAGCGTGGGTTGAATCCAATACTCGAATCTTATTCCAGGAGCACTCATGAACACTGCAGCCACTTTGTCCTAGACAAATTACAGACCCATTCATGACAATCTTGCCTCAATACCTACTTCCAACGTATGATCTACTGTGGATGGTTTGAATAACTTAGTTATTCGGGAAGTCAAAACATGCAAAGTGAAACACAAGAATAATCGAATCCAATATGGTCTCAGAACTTATAAATATAAATAAAACACCTTTTATTTAATCACCATATTGATTACACATTATTCATTGCATAATGTTTCAAATAATCAACTTAATACTTGCATTAAAACAATAGTTGTCCCATACTCCAAGCATGCACACTATGTTTTCTAAACAATAGTTATGTCATACTCCAAGTATGCACACTATGTTTGTCTATGATCCTTACTTTGTGAAATAGATCAGTTGAACATGATTCCAATGATGCTCATTTCACAATCCCAAGTCCTTACTGCAAGTGTAAAAATTCCAAATTCTTGTCACTGCTAGGAAGTGTTAGATTCTAAACTATCATGAAATGATTCTTTTGTAATGTCTAGGTACCAAAAGTCACAGAGACTTGACCAATTACAAAATATTCCTTTGGAGATTGTTACAAGACAATTTCATGGAAATGAAGTCTCGAATTCAAAGTACATTCCTTTGAACATCCTTCTTGCATAAAAATTTCTAACTTTCTCATCTATTCTTCAACCCCCCCCCCCCCCAATATGGAAACATTCCATATTTTCCATACGAAAATTCATTATTAATAGACTCCTGTCTATTCATAATAATGTCAATATGGTCCTTCCATTACCATACTTCCAACTTTCCTTAAGCGATCAATCTTTGGCGAACCTTAGATTGTCCTTAACAGTTGCTCAACCACTTTAGTCATAACCAGTTCTAGTCCTTTTTCCCTCTTAATGCCCTAGGCATTTGGAAAAATTTAGAACACGAGAATATTATATTATTTGCCATGTTCTCAAAATTCGAATTATGAAAAAGGATGTTGTAATCATAATCAAAATTTTAGAACGCAATTAACACATCCATGTATAGAATTTCCTTATGTTGAACCATTCCAACATAACATTCATATATATATATATATATATATATATATATATATATATATATATATATATATATATATATATATATATATATATATATATGACTAAATGTGATTAAAATCTCAATCTAAGCTTTTAGAATTAAAATGAAGTATGAAATCATCTCCCTTAATTATAGCAAAACAACTTTTTCAACCCCTGCAACTTCACGAATTGAAACCTTTTGTTTTTTATAATTAACATTTCTAACTTGAAATATTTACCATAATTAATTATGCTCCCACTAGCATAATAATTATTATCTTACCAGCATAACACTTATGCTCCCACTAGCTTTGACATGTATTCATAAATCAGCTGGACTTCTAAAAATCAACACTTTGTTGACTTTCTTACCAAAGTTCAGATTTCTGATACTAGATGCTTCGATAAAACTTTATCTAAGCTTCCCAAAATCATACGTCTTTCCTTAGATAGCTCACATGTGTGTCTAAACAATTATGAAGAGGGATGTCGTAATCGTAATGTTTAGACCTTTTGCCATTCTCGCTAGTCCACGTTAGTGTGCCGGTTAACCTTTTGCTCCACTAACGACTTTGAGAATCCAAATATCACAATTGCTATTTACTTAAAATCTACTTAGTGAAAGCGTTTCCTCACCATCATTTTCATGAATCGGAGAGAAACCTTATGACACTTAGATTTTATGGTGTATGTGTTCCTATCCATGTGAATTTGTCAAAACCATAATCACAAGACAAGGTTAGTGACAAATTCAAACTCATATGGACTGAACTTGTTCAATCTTAATTTCTTGCCACCTGGCACCACAAGGGCCTACCATTGCTTCCAAGTTGTTATGCACACAATTAAGAACTCATATAACTCGCATACATAGTCAATTTTACTGGAATAGGCACAGAAACAAGAATTATGTCAGCACGATAGGTTACAAACCTCAAGTCGTGTGCTAGTGATAAACTACAGGTTTTATTCTTGATTAGTTCTTGAAACTCTTTCAGGATCTTTAAGACTCCCACTGACCTCTTGACATATAATTTTCTCTTTGTCAAATACCATTACTTGACAACAAATATTCAAGAGTTAGTGCGGATTCTTATCAAGACAAACACTTCACACAATTGGCCTTAGTTGGTCTTTGTTTTTTCCAAAACATCACAACTTACTAATTTCAAATGTACAAGAGTAGAAAACATTTTACTCTACATTTGACAAGTGTTATAAACCTTGTTTAAGATATATCACTCAAGTTACAATCTTGGAGTATGACTCTAAGAATTGTTTTGGAATGAAGTATGACTCATCTTCTTGATTTAACTACTTCAACAATTCATGACTCCTCTTCTTAGCCATAAGAATGCACTAAGATGTCCTTAGAGGATCAATTGTGATATGGTTTCATAATCATTAAGATGATCATAAAACATGATACTAAAGTACTCTCCCATCTTTTCAGATTTGAGAACCTTTTATCTTTCTGCCTAATTTGATTCTTCTCATTCGTTCTGCCATACATTGAAACTTTTCCAATGTTTCAGAATTATACTTAAACTTGTAAGTATAACCATATTTACTAAACTTTAGTAAATCATGATGAATAGTCTTATCGATCTTTGTGGTGGACTTGACCGGTGCACAAGAATGTGTACTCGATCCCTTAGTCCTTCACTTGACTCACATATACATGTGAACAAGGAATTAGTCTTAATTTTCCAAAGATGAAAATTCTGATTCATCATACAATACAACTTGCATGATTCCAAGTTTCTGTCCAATTGAAACTTGGGTGATGAGAATCTTTCCTTATTTGGAAAATACTCGACACTACCACAAACGAAAGAATCAAATTCATATTGCTAACAATAGAAACACACAAACATCAATTTTTCATATATGCCATTGTAAGGAGATATAAGATAAGATAAAATCAACAAAAATTTTATTTATTTATAAAATGCAGAAATTTTTTTTCCTTACAATGCAATTACAAATGAAAACTATTTTATTACATATTTCCTAGCAATCTATCATAACTCCTAAGCAGGATCTCAAAAATCCGATCTTCGAACCATGCGATTGAAATCCATCTTCACTATCAGATTCATCATACTCTTCCTTTAAGCTTCCTTCCCTTTGCAGGATCCTACAAAACATCAAAATGCAACCTTGTCACATCATGTATTAAGAATCAATAATTAGGAACTTAATAGAGTTAGATAGTGGACTTACCAGAAACAGAGTCAAAATTTTTGAATCTACCTTTTCTCAGATCTTTCAGGTAGTCAGGGCAGCTTCGCAACCAATGTCCCTTCTCTTGGCAATAGAAACATATAGACTCTTTTGGAATGGTACACGGGGCAATCTCAGACTTAGCATTTCTCTTTCCCTTGGAAAGAGAAATCTTTTTTGGACTTCCAATGTTTCCATTGTCAATGTCCATGGACGTTTGGGGAGTAGATCTTCCAATCAAATTTACTTTTCCAGTGCGCCAAATCATTGTTGATTCAGCAGCAACAAGCAAATAGGTAAGAGCAAAAGGGTCATGTTGTGGTCTGTCACATAGTAGTCCTTAATGAACTCACTATATGACTCGGGAAGTGATTGAAGAACCCATTCAACCGCCAACTTCCTCGAGACAACGATACCCAATACTCTCAGCCTATCAATATGTGACTTCATCTCCAAGACGTGAGTACACACAAACTTTCCTTACTGCCAATAGGGCTTTGAGTGACCTAGAACTTGTAGGTTAGGGATAATTATTGGAGGAGGTGGTGGAAGTGAAGTATGACTTCCACGATTCAACCGTGGGACATCAGCTTCAAGTGGAAAGCTTGTTCCAAAGGATTTGGGAAGACCACAGTTGTCTGAACTAGACATCTACAAGTTAGTTTATTTAAGTCCTTAATATAACATCCAAATGAAATATTAAGGCTAGGACCCAACACAATATTTTACAATTTGGAAGAGGGATGTCGTGATCCAAACTGCAAGATATTTGAAGGTAGGTAAATGACGATTTACCAATTTCCACCACGAAAAACGAAAAAGAGTTTTAGGTTTTAAGTGAATTGAAATTCCTAGATCTTTTGAGATTCATTGAACAATTCAATGGCATGTTTAAATCTCGAGTGTGCCCTTCAAATTTGTGACTGGGATGCCGAGGATCACAAACAAGGTGTGAATAACCATGCAAATTAGCTTGGTACACCCAATGTTACAACCACCTAATCAATGTGTCGGTTAACCACACACACTCCATTGATTTATGATTAACATCAAGCTACCCTTTGCCACACATTGTCATTCCAATATTAGTGTGCCGGTTAACCACACACGCTCCACTAACAGCTTAACAAGGTGCAAAATGCAATTTCATGGGTTAGCACCATATTCACATTTTCCTAAGTAACTAAGATTGGGAATTTATAAGTGTTTAGTTACTTTATATTTATCATTATACTTTTAATGAAGGGAGAATTAGAGTCCTATCCTACCCGTTTGGCTAACGACCCTCCACCAGTCAAGGAAGCAGTGGGTGAGAGTGGACACCCATTAAACTGTCATTTTATAGGCATTAACCTTGTACCCCCCTTATAGACCGGTTTCGTGAATGAGGCCTACTAGCAGTAAGATTGACTCTTACTCTTATACATATATATAAATATTAAATCTATAATATTATAATAGTATAAGGGTTGAACTTTAAACTATTAAAATTTTAGGGTTTTGAACTAAAGTATTCAAAAGTGTAACTTTACAAATTCCAAAACTTGAGGGATAGTTTTGAACAATTAAAAAAACTTTTGGAATCCATAACATATGAGTTTAATATAGCTTTAATGGAGATACTCTTGAGAATCCATAACTTGAGGACAAGTTATGGAGTTCATAAAACTATTTATGGGAAAAACTCTTCAAATACATAACTCATGACTTTTAAAGACTCATTAACAAGAAAGACTTTTGGTTTTCCATAACTTGAGGACAAGTTATGGAATCCATTAAAGGCCATTTAGATCATCTAATAAACAAACAAACATGTCAAGAAAAACTATGATCTAGATTAAACTCATATGAACAAGGCAATTCAAATCAAACAATTTTCATGTAATTAGCCTAACCATTAAACTAATACAAAACCTGAAACTTTTGATAATTATCTTTTGAATTGGATTAGAATGATCATTACCACATCAAAAACAGGTTTATAAGTTCAAAAACAGCTTAGGGTAATGATCCTAGACCAATTCCAGCCTTAAAACTCGAAAATACGTTGTCAGGGGCTCCAACTCGTCGAGTGCATGAACAAACTCGACGAATTTGATAAGTTTGTGAGTGGAATCGGCGATTCAAGCAAGTAGCATCAAGTATAATTGAAAACAACCCAAGTCTCTGATACCACTGATGGGTTATGAGCATTCTAACACTCCTATGGTGTGCATGCAACCCTATGTGCCTTGGATCTATGTTTTCACTATTATACATGCAAATATACAAAATTCCAAAGCATCATCCTAACTAGCATATTATGGAGCCACTATACTACAAAAGTCTAGTTTGATGACATACCTTTTGATAGAGCTTGAAGTCTTGAACCTTTAAGAGCTTAGCCCAAATAGTGTGGAAGCCTCAAATGGAATCACAAAAGCACCACCAACAAATGGAATAACTTGAGAAGAAGGTTACTTTGGTTCTCCCTATGAAAATCGGCCCTTGACCCTCACTATGTGTATCCACTAGTGCCATTTCATGAACCATGGGATCCTTTATACAGTGTGGCTCATTAGGGTTACACCGTGTAAACCCTAATGTGCATGACTTTCCATTTCCTTCATGATCCATGGGTTTTAACCTCCATGGAGTATCCATGGGTTACCACATGGGTTAAGCCCAACATGAAGGAAAATGGATCACAAGCCCACATATATAAAAATGAATAATTTACATAATCAATCCCCATATATTTAATTAGCCTCTTTTGATCACAAAATTAATTCCAAATTAATTCTTGATCAATACTAATTAAATAATATGATTTCATATTAATATATTAGAACTTATAATATATTAATATAAATCATAAATAACCTTTTCTCACTTGTCTATCTAATTGTTCCGATGCTATGCAACCCAAATGGACCATGCTACTCTCGGGTCGAGTACACACCAATAATAGTTATGGGCTTAAACATCTAATCCAACACAAGAGGTCGTGACCAACCCCTGAATGGGTTGAACAAATCCCTATATGTACCTTTCTACTTTCTTGTACTCAGGGGTCACAAGGTTTGGGCAATGGGTAGCGAGGTTGTCAAACCTGTTGGTGTAGGTTGAGATGGCAACGTCGCTCATGGTCAAGTTCCATAGTTCTTGTTCTAATTGTTGCATCTCCTCCCAAGCACAGTACTCCTCGATGAGCATTTGTTTCAGTTGCTCCCAAGATAGAGCATTGGCGTTGGTGAGGCCTAGAGTCTTGACATGGCCATTCCACCAAGACATAGCTGCATCTGCAAATGTGCAGGCGGAAAACTTGACTTTTCTTTCCTCGACACAGGAGTTGATCTCGAAGATAGACTATGTCTTCTCGATCCACTTGGTGAATCCTACAACTCCCTTATACCCATTGAATGTTTGGGTTTGCAGTTTATGAAATCCTTGTAGGTGCATGCTCTTGGTGCACTTTTTTTGTTTCCTTGGGATCCTTCTCCGATCGTTCCAGAGTTCGTGTGATTTCCATGTGTAGCTAGTGCCTCGGCTATTCTTGGTTTTACCATTGCTCAAAATTTGCATGGTCTAGGGGTGGGTTACTTTGTGCTGACTGAGCATCCTGCTCAGCTTGAAGACCTTGACGAGTTCTAGTAATTCTCGGATGTGCCAGTTCGAGATTCCTAAAGTTAGCGTCGAGACGTTTGTTAATTTTTCGAAATTAGAAAGTTTGTACTTTCATGGTTAGGTTGTGGTGTGTTAGTGTTAATGTTAATGGAAACAATAACCACAACAAAAATTTTATGCAACTAGGTAAGTATAATATGTATCATATATCATTCCGCAGTCACCAAAACAGAGTGTGGTTAGGGTAGGAAAAGCTTTGAGATTACAAAACCTACGTGTGTAAGCTTCTCCCATTACCCAAATCCAAAAGAAAAGTATCCATATCCCGCCTAGCTACCATGTTAGGGCCAAAACAAAAGAAAACTAAAATCCACAGTAGAAGTGCCATCAGTTGGACTAACTATCTATATACAAACTCTAACCAAGCATCAAAAAGAGAAACTCGTGACTCCATCCTCTCCACCTAGAGCTCCAATCGATCTGCGTGGTTGATCACCTCCTCCAGCACCTGACGATAGAATTGGGCATCATCTTATGCCTCTTGCACCTGATCCTACATGAGTAAGGTCTGTATTTCCATTACATACCTTTCCTCCTCCAAGTATTGCACCCTATCTGTGAGTTGCATCAAGGTCGTCCTCAGTAAGAAGAGCTCAATGTCCATCGGTCCAATACGGTCTGAGTGATGGGCGGTGTGGGGCAACAGAAGAGAGATGGCATTCTCGACAGTATTATCTGGGGTAGGGGAGGTGTAGTATATGACTCCCCCAGTTCGAACCTTGAGACAATAGCCTCCTCCTGCGCCCAAGCTCGTATATGGGGTATTTAAATGGCGCCCAAGTTCGAACCTTTGAGCATGGTCTGTCGCTATCAGGGAAACCCAGGTAGAGCTCATTGGGTAGCAGTTAAGAATATACTCAAGTATTTGCGAAGGACAAAGGACTGGGTCCTTGTGCTTGGTGGCAGTGATACTTTGAGAGTAGATGGTTACAGTGATGCCAGCTTTCAGACGGATAGAGATAACTTCCGTTCTCAGTCAGGCTGGGTGTTTTTACTGAATGGAGGAGCAGTTACTTGGAAGAGTTCCAAGCAAAATACGGTGGCTGATTCTACTTGTGAATCAGAGTACATAGCAGCAAGTGAAGCGTCGAAAGAAGCAGCTTGGTTGAGGAACTTCATCGGGGATCTCGGAGTTGTTCCAACCATCCAGGAGCCTATGGAACTGTTCTGCGATAATGAAGGAGCGGTTGCCTTGACAAAGGAACCAAGAGATCATGGTAAGACCAGACATATCGACAGAAAGTACCATTTCATCAGACATAGAGTAGAAGAAGGCCATCTTATAGTAAAGAGGGTGTCATCTGAAGATAACCCAGCAGATCCTCTCACAAAGGGTCTGAGTAGGGCTAAGCATATTCAGCATGCTCGGAGCATAGGACTGAAAGATGATATTAGTTTTAGTAGTTAGATTAGTTTTTGAAACTTGTAACAAAGTAAATGTAATTGACTTTTGGTGATTAAATAATAAAGTATTATTTATAAGTTTGGCTACTACCTTTTGTCGATTGTTTATTATTGTGTTTCATTTTTGCATGTTTTACTTCCTGAATAATGAGATTATTCAAACTCCACAGTCGCTCGTACTCTTGGAAGTAAGTAGTGAATTAAGACTGTCATGAATTGGATTGCAGATTGTCTAAGGATAGACATGGCAATAGAATTGCTGCAACGTTCATGAGTACTCAGAAATTGAGATTTGAGTATTGGATAAACCCTCGCTCAGAGTATTACTTCATGGAATTCATCACGAGTAATACTGAGACGATAATATCTTATAATCTTGAAACGAAGATATATGAGTTGTAATTTACAAGTCGGTTGTGTATTGGTGATACGAAAACGCATCAGTAACTTGGTGTTATAAAACGTATTGTCATGCATAATTTGATGAGTAAAAGATACAAGCATATGAGTCAACGTTTATTCGTTCCTTTTGCCCTAACAGGAAAAGCGATATATGTGGGCCCCTCGATGATTTGGTGTTCACTTATGTGCTGGGCCCAGCCAGGACTAAATTGATGTGTTCGATTAGAAGTCCTACATCATCACAAATCAGGAATCGGGAAACATAGATTCTGGACAAACAGATTGATTACATTCCATGTCTTTTGTCTGGGGATATCAAGCAGAACGAAGGGTTATATGATCACTTATCTTAGGACACGTAACTGACTGGGTCAGAGTTCGGCAACAGCTTTTTGGAAGCTACAATTTGCTGGTCAAATTTAGAAGGCATACTAGCAATTATAGTTACAGACTTATCCAAGTGGGAGACTGTTGGATTAGGTGTCTAAGCCCATAACTATAATTGGTATGTACTTGAATTGATAACAGCACAGTCCTTTTGGGTTGCCCTCAACCTAGCAACTGGACAAGGAAATTATGAAAGGAGAGATATTAATTTATAAGATTAATAAATTAATATATATATATAAATGATTTATTAATATGTTAATGGATTAATATATTAATTAGAAATCATTATGTTTAATTAATTGTTAGCCAGAAATTAATCAGAATTAATTTTGGGGTTAAAAGAATTAATTATAAGGTGCAGGGACTAGTTTGCAATTATCTAATAGTTGAGTGGAAGGCTTTAGAAACCCCTTGGAAGAGGGTGGACGAAATCTTTAGGGGAAACCCTAATAATTTCGTCCATAGGGGCTTGGATAAGGCCCTTGGGTTTGCTTAGGCCCTAAGCAAAGGATAACTAGGGTTTCCCTTAAACCCTAGATCCCTCAGCTATATAAGGAGCCTCCTGGTTCATGTTTTTGGTCACTCTTTCTTTTGAAGAAACCCTAAGGCCGAGATTTTGCATACTCCCTCTCCCCTCTCTCTTCTACTTTCCTTCTTGCTAGTTTGGGTGTGATTCCATTAGAGGCATTACACTTGTGGTGCTAAAGCTTCCAAGAAGATCAAGATCAAGATCAAGGGAATATCAATTGTTTGCTATAACAATTGAAAGGTATGTAAACCCTAAACCCTAGTTTGTTAATTTCGAAATTAGCCTCTCTCCTCTAGGGTTCTAGTTTTGCAATTCAAAGTTGTATGTTCAATAGTTAAAACATAGATCCAAAGTAGGTTGCATGTGAACTTAGGAATTGTTTTTCTAGTTTATTTGTTGTACCTAAAACCCATCAGTGGTATCAGAGCCATTGTTGTTCTAAATTGAATTGCTACAATTGTTGAATTGCAAATTAGGGTTTATAGCTATTAAACCCTAAAGGCCAAATTTTCGATTTCTAGGGTTTTGGATCAAAGGGTTTTTTCGAAAACCCTAGCCTCCAAAGAACCCTAATCGAAATTAGGGTTAGGGTTTTGAAAACCCTAGCCTCCTCCCTTGTAAATTTCGAAATATGCTAGAGGATAACTAGGGTTTCGTGTTTTTGGATAATTGTTACTTAATTAGATTAATTGGATAATTATCCTTACCCTATTTTTCGAAATTTAGAGGGATAAGGATTAGGATTAAATTAATGGATTAATTTAATTAGATAATCCTTACAAGATTTAATAATTTGATTAATAGTTAATTAAAAGATAAATATTAAATCTAGTTAATTGGTTTATTTAAATTTAAATTTAATAGCTTAAATTTCGAAATTTATAAACCCTTGAAGTTTTAAAATGTTTTAAAACACACCTTATATATATATTATAATTAAAAGTTTAATATTATATATGTATAAGAATATGGTCAGTCAAATCGCTAGTATGCCTCATTCACGAAGCTAATCTATAAGGGGGGTATAAGGAAACTGCCTATAAAATGGTAGTTGAATGGGTGTCCACTCTCACCCACTGCTTCCTTGATTAGTGGAGGGTCGTTAGCAGAACGGATTTGATAGGACAACTACTTCTCATTAAAAGTATAATGATATTAAAGAAAGTACTAGAACATTGTTTCCAAAATCCCAACTCTAGTTACTTTAGGAAAAATGTGAAAAGTATGTTAATCCATGAAATTGCACATTGTGCTTTATTGGTCGTTAGTGGAGCGTGTGTGGTTAACCAGCACACTAAAAGGCACCAATAAATAGTAGTAATGGGTATCTCATAATTGTCATTTTGATGGAGCGTGTGTGGTTTACCAGCACATCAATAGTTAATGATAAAGACAATGAGGTTACCAAGCACATTTGCATGGTTATTCACATCTTGTTTGTGATCCTCGGCATCCCAGTCACAAATAGAAGAGCATAATCTGAGATCAAAACATGCCATTGAATAGTTTCAATGTATCTCAAAAGAATTAGGAATTTCACTTCGTTTGTTTCGTCTAATGGTGGAATTGGTGAATCGTCATTCACCTACCTTTATGAAATTTGCACTTGGATCTCGGCATCCCATTTCTAAGTTGTGAATCGTCATAGTTGGATCCTAACCTTGATATTATATTTTTGGGTTATTTTATTAAGGTATCTTGAAATCTAACTAAAACTTTCTTTCTTTTCAGATGTCTACTCCTGGAAACACTTCTGCTTCATCCTCCTCCAACCAGAACTTCTCTTTGCTCAATATCTGCTCCAAAGTCGTTATGGATGGCTCAAACTATAACGATTGGATGCGCAACATCAAGATGGCTCTTCGTTTCGAGAACAAAGAATATGTTCTTGAAAAGGAGCTCAAAGAGCTTGATGAGAATGAAGCTACTCCTGAAGATCTTGCTGCCTACAAGAAACATTACGATGATGCTACCAAAGTGGCATGCATCATGGTGGCAACTATGTCCCCAGAACTGCAGAGGTACTATGAGGACTACTGGCCTTTCGAGATGAACAAGGACCTTATGGAAAAGTACCATAAGCGAGCTCGTCAAGAAAAGTTCGAAGTAGTCAAGTCACTCATGGCTTGCAAGATGAAGGATGGGGAGTCGGTAGTGTCACATGTGCAAAGAATGCAACGCTACATAGAGCGTTTGGTCAAGCTCAATATTCACTTTGATGAGGAATTGGCCATTGACATGGTCTTGAACTCACTTCCTGAATGTTATGGTCAGTTTATTCTAACTTACCATTTGAACAATACTGAGCAGACCTTGGCCCAATTGCACAACTTGTTGCAGACAGCTGAGGCAGGGATGAAGGGTAAAAGTATACCCTCCACACCTACGAGTGCCCCTGTTTTGGCTATTGGACAGGGAAAGGGGAAAAAGAGGAAAGGTCCTCCCAAGCAAAACTGGAAGAGCAAGGCTCAAGCTGGGTCATCTAGTAATGGCCCAAAGGCTAAGCCCAATGGTTCCACTCCCCATGTTTCTGATCCAAAAGAGGCAGTTTGCTTTTACTGCAACCAAAAGGGGCATTGGAAGAGATCTTGCCCACAATATCTACAAGATATCAAGGATGGCAAAGTGAAGCCATCTTCGGCAGGTATTTACACTATTTCTGCTAATAACTCATTATCTTCTCGTTCATGGGTCCTTGATACAGGATGTGGTTTTCATATCTGTTCTGATTTGCAGGGTCTAAAGGAAAGTGAGGAGATAGAGCGAGGAAGGATAAACCTGATCATGGGAAACAGAAAGTCTTCACCAGTAACCAAGATCGGAGTTTATCAGCTTCTGCTTAGTAATGATGTTAGATTAGATTTAATAAATTGTTGCTATTCGTCTTAGATGACGAGAAACATTATTTCATTTCATGCATTGTTCAGACAAGGTTTTACATATTCTTTTAATGATTTGAATGGTTCAATTTCTGTTTATAAGAATGGTGTTTTTATGTTTGAAGCTTTGCCTTGTAATGGTGTGTATGAAACAGTAACTTGTGTTGATAGCCTAGGAAATAGTGTACTTAATATTGACTTGTCTAATAGTGTAGACAAGGCATGCTTGTGGCATTGTCGTCTTGGACACATCAGCAAGAAACGCATAGCCCAACTCCAAAAGGATGGAGTGTTGGAATCATTTGACCTAAAGTCAGATGACATGTGTAAATCTTGTCTTTTGGGAAAGATGACAAAATCACCATTCACAGGGTCTTGTGAAAGAGGTGAAGGTCTGTTGGATCTCATACACACGGATGTGTGTGGGCCCTTCAGATCAACTACAAGAGATGCTAATCGATTCTATGTGACTTTCACTGACGATTATAGCAGATATGGATATATCTACTTGATCAAGCATAAGTCAGAAACTTTTGAAAAGTTCATAGAGTTTAAGCATGAAGTCGAAAATCAATTGGGCAGAAAGATAAAGATACTTAGATCCGATAGAGGCGGGGAGTATCTTAGTATCGAGTTTAACGACTATCTGAAAGAATGTGGGATAGTCTCACAATTGACTCCTCCTAGGACACCACAGTTAAATGGTGTAGCTGAGAGGTGCAATCAAACCTTGTTAGACATGGTTCGTTCTATGATGAGTCGGGCTTCGCTTCCTATTCACTTCTGGGGGTATGCCTTAGAGACAGCCGCCCACATCCTCAATCTTGTCCCTACAAAGAAGGTTGCCAAAACACCTCACGAAATGTGGACAGGGAAAGTTCCCTCGTTAGCACATATTAAAGTCTGGGGTTGTGAAGCTTTCGTAAGACGAGAGACTCACGACAAGCTAGCAGCTAGAAGTGAGAAATGTGTTTTCATTGGTTACCCAAAGCAGTCTTTTGGATATTTGTTCTACAGGCCTAGTGAGAACGTGGTCTTTGTAGCACGAAGAGGAGTCTTTCTTAAAAGAGAGCTCATATTCAAAGAGGACAGTGGGAGCACTATTGACCTTGAAGAAATTCAAGAGTCAGCCAATGAAGGAACCTTAGATGACACTAGCACTCAACCAGAGGAAACAGTTCCTGTTGAACCAATCGATAACTCATTACCTCTTAGAAGATCCACTAGGGTGAGTGTGCCACCTGAGTTGTATGGTTTTCATATTACTTCAGATGGTGACACATTCATAAGTGACAGAACACTGGTAAACTTAGATGAACCAGTCACTTATAAGGAAGCAATGGCAGGCCCAGAGGCTTCCAAGTGGAAAGAGGCAATGGACAGCGAGATTAAGTCCATGTATGACAACCAAGTTTGGAATTTGGTTGATAGTGCACCAGGTCGTAAGACAGTTGGGTGCAAATGGATCTTCAAGAAGAAGACAGACATGGATGGAAATGTGCACACATTCAAGGCTCGACTGGTTGCAAAAGGTTTCACTCAAACCCCAGGGGTTGACTATGATGAGACCTTCTCGCCAGTGGCTAAGATTAAATCTATTAGGATATTTCTCGCCATAGCTGCCTTTCATGATTATGAAATCTGGCAGATGGATGTCAAAACTGCTTTCCTTAATGGGAAGTTGGCTGAAGATGTTTACATGAGTCAGCCAGAGGGTTTTGTTGATGCAAAGTTCCCCAATAGAGTGTGCAAGCTTGAGAAATCCATTTATGGATTGAAACAAGCATCTCGCAGTTGGAATCTTTGCTTCCATGAGAAAGTCAAAGAGTTTGGTTTCTCTAGAAGTGAAGATGAGTTTTGTGTGTATATCAAGGCTAGTGGGAGTATAGTAACTTTTCTTGTGTTATATGTCGATGACATATTACTCATTGGTAACGATGTTCCAACCTTGAAAGAAGTTAAGTCTTGGCTTGGAAAGTGTTTTGCCATGAAAGACCTTGGAGAAGCTGCCTATATTCTTGGGATTAGAATATTGAGAGATAGAAAGAAGAGACTAATTGGACTTAGTCAGAGCACATACTTGGATAAGGTACTAAAGAGGTTTAGTATGGAAAACTCCAAGAAGGGAGAGCTACCTATCCAGAGCAATACCAAATTGAGTAAGACTCAATGCCCGAGTACAGATGTTGAAATAGATGACATGAGTCGTGTACCTTATGCTTCCGCTGTCGGATCGATCATGTACGCTATGACATGTACTCGCCCTGATGTGGCATTTGCTTTGAGCATGGTCTGTCGCTATCAGGGAAACCCAGGTAGAGCTCATTGGGTAGCAGTTAAGAATATACTCAAGTATTTGCGAAGGACAAAGGACTGGGTCCTTGTGCTTGGTGGCAGTGATACTTTGAGAGTAGATGGTTACAGTGATGCCAGCTTTCAGACGGATAGAGATAACTTCCGTTCTCAGTCAGGCTGGGTGTTTTTACTGAATGGAGGAGCAGTTACTTGGAAGAGTTCCAAGCAAAATACGGTGGCTGATTCTACTTGTGAATCAGAGTACATAGCAGCAAGTGAAGCGTCGAAAGAAGCAGCTTGGTTGAGGAACTTCATCGGGGATCTCGGAGTTGTTCCAACCATCCAGGAGCCTATGGAACTGTTCTGCGATAATGAAGGAGCGGTTGCCTTGACAAAGGAACCAAGAGATCATGGTAAGACCAGACATATCGACAGAAAGTACCATTTCATCAGACATAGAGTAGAAGAAGGCCATCTTATAGTAAAGAGGGTGTCATCTGAAGATAACCCAGCAGATCCTCTCACAAAGGGTCTGAGTAGGGCTAAGCATATTCAGCATGCTCGGAGCATAGGACTGAAAGATGATATTAGTTTTAGTAGTTAGATTAGTTTTTGAAACTTGTAACAAAGTAAATGTAATTGACTTTTGGTGATTAAATAATAAAGTATTATTTATAAGTTTGGCTACTACCTTTTGTCGATTGTTTATTATTGTGTTTCATTTTTGCATGTTTTACTTCCTGAATAATGAGATTATTCAAACTCCACAGTCGCTCGTACTCTTGGAAGTAAGTAGTGAATTAAGACTGTCATGAATTGGATTGCAGATTGTCTAAGGATAGACATGGCAATAGAATTGCTGCAACGTTCATGAGTACTCAGAAATTGAGATTTGAGTATTGGATAAACCCTCGCTCAGAGTATTACTTCATGGAATTCATCACGAGTAATACTGAGACGATAATATCTTATAATCTTGAAACGAAGATATATGAGTTGTAATTTACAAGTCGGTTGTGTATTGGTGATACGAAAACGCATCAGTAACTTGGTGTTATAAAACGTATTGTCATGCATAATTTGATGAGTAAAAGATACAAGCATATGAGTCAACGTTTATTCGTTCCTTTTGCCCTAACAGGAAAAGCGATATATGTGGGCCCCTCGATGATTTGGTGTTCACTTATGTGCTGGGCCCAGCCAGGACTAAATTGATGTGTTCGATTAGAAGTCCTACATCATCACAAATCAGGAATCGGGAAACATAGATTCTGGACAAACAGATTGATTACATTCCATGTCTTTTGTCTGGGGATATCAAGCAGAACGAAGGGTTATATGATCACTTATCTTAGGACACGTAACTGACTGGGTCAGAGTTCGGCAACAGCTTTTTGGAAGCTACAATTTGCTGGTCAAATTTAGAAGGCATACTAGCAATTATAGTTACAGACTTATCCAAGTGGGAGACTGTTGGATTAGGTGTCTAAGCCCATAACTATAATTGGTATGTACTTGAATTGATAACAGCACAGTCCTTTTGGGTTGCCCTCAACCTAGCAACTGGACAAGGAAATTATGAAAGGAGAGATATTAATTTATAAGATTAATAAATTAATATATATATATAAATGATTTATTAATATGTTAATGGATTAATATATTAATTAGAAATCATTATGTTTAATTAATTGTTAGCCAGAAATTAATCAGAATTAATTTTGGGGTTAAAAGAATTAATTATAAGGTGCAGGGACTAGTTTGCAATTATCTAATAGTTGAGTGGAAGGCTTTAGAAACCCCTTGGAAGAGGGTGGACGAAATCTTTAGGGGAAACCCTAATAATTTCGTCCATAGGGGCTTGGATAAGGCCCTTGGGTTTGCTTAGGCCCTAAGCAAAGGATAACTAGGGTTTCCCTTAAACCCTAGATCCCTCAGCTATATAAGGAGCCTCCTGGTTCATGTTTTTGGTCACTCTTTCTTTTGAAGAAACCCTAAGGCCGAGATTTTGCATACTCCCTCTCCCCTCTCTCTTCTACTTTCCTTCTTGCTAGTTTGGGTGTGATTCCATTAGAGGCATTACACTTGTGGTGCTAAAGCTTCCAAGAAGATCAAGATCAAGATCAAGGGAATATCAATTGTTTGCTATAACAATTGAAAGGTATGTAAACCCTAAACCCTAGTTTGTTAATTTCGAAATTAGCCTCTCTCCTCTAGGGTTCTAGTTTTGCAATTCAAAGTTGTATGTTCAATAGTTAAAACATAGATCCAAAGTAGGTTGCATGTGAACTTAGGAATTGTTTTTCTAGTTTATTTGTTGTACCTAAAACCCATCATCTGTCACACCCCTAGCAGGAGGCAGAAGCTCCAGGCTTCACGACGTTAGGATGTTGGGATTTCAGGCCAAGATATGCGTTGAATAATACACATGATGTACTAAAAAACATAGCTATTTATTCATTAAATAAAAGATATTACATAATTGTTCGGGGTACAAGAAGGTTACGAAAGCAAAGTACAAAAGCAAAGCACATAAGTTCCGGGCTGCATTATCGGGGTTATCTCCTCCTTTAGACGGGTTCATTCTCCTGAGAATACATGTGGTTTGAGAGTTCAACATAATTTTGGTGAGTCGATAGGTTTTATTGTTATAAAACGTGTGTAGGTATTTTAGTTGTTTTGTTTTATCATAAACTCACTTCCTTGAGTTTGTGAGTACTATCACTACTTCTATACATAGGTTCCACGTGGTAATCTAAGATAGTTAGATGTTGGTTGACCTAAACTCGCTTCCTCGAGTTTGTATCACTACTTAATTGGGTTAGTTCCTAGTAGTAGTTTATGATAGCCAGTTTTAGTTTGAAAAACTTACCATGAGTTCCTATAATCGAGCTATGACTGTTGATCCCGAATGAAATACCACGACGCTTCATCGGACGTCTTTGTGTTCAGAAAGCTATGCCTGCTTCGACTTACCGTCAAGTTCTATCTAGCAACCACAGGTGGGAGTGTTAATCTTGTATAGATCTATACATATCTCTCTCGCACACTTAAGAATTAACGATTATAGGGCGGGCGCTAGCTGAAAATCTATCAGCGTGTTGACTAAGGATGCCATGGAAACCCTCCAAGGTCTTACACCCAAGTGCCTCGAGAACCCCGAAGATCTTTACTAAGGATGCCATGGAAACCCTCCAAGGTCTTACACCCAAGTGCCTCGGTAACCCCCCCCCCCCCCGAGATCTTTCTTGCAAGTATCACAGATACAACTAGCATACCACATACCACATAATCAACTAGCGTATCGTATAGCAAATAAGGGGCCGGCCTTGGTGCCTTCGACCAATTGGTATGGTGAGGAGACCCATCTCTCAAGAAATGCTGAACTGATAAGATCAAATTCCAACTCACATCTCCAACTCAACTGCCTACAACCACCATGTGACCAACTTCGTCAAAATCCCGAATTACCAAACATACCCTTAAAGTCAACTTTGGTCAACCATGGTTAAAGTCAAAGTCAACAGTCAAGCTCAACAGTCCATGTTGACCCAACTCATCGAGTGCACTTGCTAACTCATCGAGTTCCTTCAAATCTCATAAAACCGGGAAAACCCCTAGTCAACTCATCGAGTTGACAGGACAACTCGTCGAGTTCGCATAATGTCCAAAGGATCGGGGAAACCCAAGTCAACTCGTCGAGTTGGCAGGGTAACTCGTTGAGTTTTCCTAGTCTTAACACATTCAGCCACTTTTCCAGTGAGTCCAAAGCCCTAAACTATAGATCTGATCCCCTAGGGTGAAGATACCATGTAAAGTTGCTAACTTTACGTCCATGCATGGCATTAAGGGGCTAAAACACTCAAGCATAACTTAGTAAGGGATTTAGGGCATGAAGGAGGGCCAAGACTTAATAAAGATGGCAAATTTAAGTCCATGGAGGCCCTAAGATGTCCAGATCTGAAGTCATAGCCTCAAGACATGCTCAAATCCAAGAATGACCCAAGAATAAGGTAAAAATGACACTAAAACCTCTAATGGGGAGATCTTGCAAATGAATGATCAATGTATCGACTTTATACCTAAATATGGACGCCACAACAGAGAAGACACCGGATCTACATCATCTCCCTTCAGCTATGCACCTCCTACTTTAAGCTTCTTCAAACAAACACCAAAAAGGCACTCTTTAATCTCTCACACACTCAAAATGGTAGGAAAAGCACGAACTAGGATTTCTCTGGACAAAGGGGGCGATAAGGGAGGCTAACAATGGGGCTTAAGGCCTTTAAATAGGGTGTAAACCCTAAAAATTAGGGTTTCATGTTCAGCCTTCAACTCATCGAGTTGGGGCCTTCCAACTCGTCGAGTAGACCCTAAAAGATGCGCGGCTGAAAAGCTCTCTACACGACGAGTTGAAGCCTCCCAACGCGTCGAGTCCCATTCCAAAAACTTGAAAATTAATGTATTTATTTCATACCTGAACCAAGCATTACAAATCTCCCCCACTTGAACTAGACTTCGTCCTCGAAGTTTGCTGACACAAACAGATCCAGGTAATGCTCTCGCATCTCATCCTCCGGCTCCCATGTCCACTCCGAGCCCTTCCGATGTTGCCATTGCACCTTCACTAGCTTCACCTCTTTATTACGAAGAACCTTCATTTTCCTATCCAAAACCGCAACGGGCCTCTCAATGTAGTTCAGGCTCTCATCTACCTGAATGTCGTCCAAGGAAATAACTGCAACCTCTTAAGCTACAAACTTATGAAGCTAAGACACATGCAAGGTGTTGTGGATCTGGCTAAGCTCGGACGGTAGATCCAAACAGTAAGCTACCTTGCCCACCCGGGCAGAAATCCTGAATGGACCAATAAATCGGGGCCCTAACTTGCCCCTCTTCCGAAACCTAATGACACCCTTCCATGGCGACACCTTTAGCAAAACGAAGTCTCCCACTTAAAACTCGAGATCCAAGAAACGCCGTTCAGTATAGCTCTTCTGAAGACTTTGCACGACCCGCAGCCTGTCGCGCACTTATTGGATCAACTCGGTAGTCTTAAGCACCACCTCTGTGCTTCCCATGACTCAGTTCCTAACCTCACCCCAACAAACTGGGGTCCTACACCTCCAACCATACAACATCTCGAACAGGGGTTGGTCGATACTAGCATGATAACTATTGTTATATGAAAACTCTGCTAGTGGGAGGTATGTATCCCAACTCCCTCCAAAATCCAATACGCATGCCCGAAGCATATCCTCGAGCATCTGGATCATCCTATCGCTTTGGCCATCTGTATGGGGGTGGTAAGTGCTGTTGAAATATAACTGGGTGCCCAACTCTTCATGAAACTTCCTCCAAAACCTGGATGTAAAACGGACATCCCGATCAGAGACTATCGACACTGGCACCCCGTGTCTGACCACCACTTCCCGCACATAGATATCTGCTAATTTCTTAGCAGAGATACTCTCGGGAATCGAAATAAAATGGGTGCTCTTCGTCAGTCTGTCCACAATGACCCAAATGGCATCCACACCTCTCGTTGTCCTCGGTAACTTCGTGATGAAGTCCATGGTGATCTCTTCCCATTTCCACATAGGAATGGGTAGCGGTTGGACCTTGCCATGGGGTCTCTGATGTTCGGCCTTGACCTTCTTGCAGGTCAAGCACCGCTCCACAAACCATGAGACCTCCCGCTTCATGCAGGGCCACCAATAACTTAACCTCAGATCTCTATACATCTTTGTGGCCCCTGGATGAATAGAGAACTTGGACTTGTGCGCCTCTTCCATGATCTTCTATCTCACACCCCCGGATACCGGTACCCACACTCGTGTTGGATAAGGTGTCTAAGTCCATAACAATATTTGAGATGTACTTGACCCGACCCGGCATGGTCCATTTGGGTTGCACTTCACCCGAACAATTTGTTTGGATAATCTTTTGAGAATAGTATGTTCATGCTTTATTAATATATTATAAGTTATAATATATTAGTATTAAATCATATTATTTAATTCGTATTGGTCATAAATTAATTTAGAATTAATTTGGTTATCAAAAAGGTGACTAATTAAATATGGGCTCTTGTATTTTATGTAGTGTGGGCTAATACTCATTTGGAATGGGCTTGGCATGCATGGGAATCCATGGATAGTCCATGGAGCTTTTAACCCATGGATTCTTGGAAAGGAAGAGTCATGGGTATTAGGGTTTACATGGATGTAACCCTAATCCTCCACACTATATAAAGGAGCTTATGATGCTTGAAATGACACTAGTTGTGTGTGAACAAGAGTGGTGGCCTAATTTCTCGAGCACATATATTATTCTCTCAAGAGTTTTCCAAAGTTTGTGGTGATTTGTGATTCCACTTGAGGCATTCACACTATTGGTGCTAGGCTCTCAAACTCCAAGCAATCAATCACTATCAAAAGGTATGTCATTCTTCTAGTGTATTATGATTCTAGTTTTCCATGCTATGCTAGTTAGGATGTAAACCTTGGAAATTCTTATTTGCATGTATTTTAGAGAAAACATAGATCCAAGGTTATTAGGGTTGCATGTACACCTTAGGAGTGTTAGAATGCTCAAAACCCAACAACCCGGCCATACTATGTCAAAAGACCTCGACCATCCCGAACAAACAAGGGTATCTAGCCCCGAATTCGCTCTATCTTCTAGTTCTCCTTCTTCAAACCATCTACCTAAGCCTCCTTGATCATATCCAACAAGGGGGAAATCACCGTCATTCTCAAACAAACATCCCTAATCGGAGCACTCGCCGCCTTGCGACTCAAGGCATCAGCCACCACATTGGCCTTCCCTGGGTGGTACAGAATCTCGCAATCACAATCTTTCAGTACATACAACCACCTCCTCTTCCGGATGTAAAGGTTTTGCTGATCCATCAAATACTTCAAACTTTTGTGGTCAGTAAAGATGGTGCATCGGACTCCGTATAAGTAATGCCTCCAGATTTTGAGGGAAAACACAGCCGCCCCTAGTTCCAGGTCGTGAGTGGGGTAATTCGCCTCACGAGGCTTCAGCTGCCTCGAGGCGTACGCGATCACATGTCCTCTCTGCATCAAAACTGCCCTTAACCCCGAGATAGACGCATCACAATACACCACCAAATCGTCCAATCCTTCGGGTAGTGCTAAAACGGGCGCCTCACATAACCTCTGTCTCAAGGTCTCAAAAGCCAACTGCTGGTCCGGGCCCCACCGAAAAGTCACATTCTTCTTGGTTAAGCGAGTCAAAGGTACGACGATCTTGGAGACATCCTAGATAAATCTACGATAGTACCCCGCTAGACCCAAGAAACTACGGATATCAGATGCATTCTTCGGTACCTCCCACCGCATCACTGCCTCAATATTGGCTGGATTAACCAAAATACCCTCTTGGTTGATGATGTGCCCCAAAAACTGCACCTCTCGCAACCATAAATTACACTTTGAGAACTTGGCATAAAGCCTTTCCGTCCTCAGTGTCTCCAATACCTCCCTCAGGTGCTGCTCGTGCTGCTCCTTGGTCTTAGAATAGACCAAGATATCATCGATAAAAACGATCACAGACCGATCCAACATCGGTCTACACACCCTGTTCATGAGGTCCATGAACGTTGCTGGGGAATTGGTGAGCCCGAATGGCATCAACAAAAACTCGTAGTGACCGTACCGAGTCCTGAAAGCTGTCTTCGGTATATCCTCATCCCTAATCCTCATTTGATGGTACCCCGACCGAAGATCAATCTTGGAAAACCAAGATGCATCCTGAAGATGATCACACAAATCATCGATCCTCGAAAGCGGGTAACAGTTTTTCACCGTTAGCTTGTTCAGTTCCCGATAATCGATGCACATCCTGTGTGACCCGTCCTTCTTCTTCTCGAACAGGATTGGTGCTCCCCACGGGGAACTGCTCGGATGAATAAACCCTTGATATGGCAGCTCCTGAAGCTACGTAGACAGCTCCTGCATCTCGGGCAGAGCTAGCCGGTACGGTGCCTTAGCTATCGGAGCGGAACCCGACACCAAATCAATGCGAAACTCTACTTGCCTCTCCGGAGGCACCCCTGGAAACTCCTCGGGAAAGACATCCTGAAAGTCTCGTACAACCGGTACACTGCCCAAATCTGCCATTGGCTCAACCCTCGTATATGAGATGTATGCCAAAAATCCCGAACAACCCTGATGGAGCAGTCTCCTAACCCTCACAGCTGAACAGAGGGTTGGCCCCTGCAAGGCCCTCTCCCAATGAATAATCAGTTCTCCCCCACTTGGGGTTCAAACCCTCACCAGTTGGTGCTTGCAGTCTATCAGGGCCCCATTGGCCCCCAACCAGTCCATCCCGACGATCATCTTCAGTTCTCGCAATGGTACCGAAATCAGATCAACACGGAACCTCTCCCCAAACACATACAGGACACAATCCCGATATACCCTCGCGGCACTCACGGTGCGGTCATCCGCAATCTCAACCTCAAGCGGGGAATCCAATGTCCCCGGAGCATCCCGAAACTTCTTGCTAAGTTCAAGTGATACGAACGAGCGGGTAGCTCCTGAATCGAAAAGAACATGATTCGACATACCATTTACCAAAAAGGTCCCTATATAAGAGCACATACATACATAAGCATAATAAATTAATATTGAGCGGAAAAATGAATTATGTACCAGCCACGACGTCTGGCGTTGCTCGAGCCTCCTATGTAGTCAGCTGAAATGTGCGGCTCTTCACCGAAGGAGCATCCGCCGTGGCAGGGCGGACATCAGTGATCCTCATTGTGGCGGGAGCAGGCGCCGCCACCGCTCCTCCTCCACCCTGGAACCTCGGAAAATCGGTCCTTTTATGGACGGTCTGGTTGCAGTGGAAACAAATCAAGCCCTTATTGGGGCAGTCCCTGTTCACGTGGCCTGGCTGACCACATGTATAACATACCATGCCCGTCACCCGAAAAACTCCGCCGTGCGACCTCCCACATTTGGCACACCGGCCACGACCCTACTGCCCCCTACCAGAAGAATCCGAGGTCTTAGGCTTTTTAGCCTGACCTACAATTGTCTCAACCTGCTCTGGCTTCTGCTTGGTGCGGAACTCCAACTCCATCTCCCGCTCCCGGGCCTTCTCCACCATCTCATTCAGGGTTTTGCACCCTGAAAAGCTCACGAACTCACAAATATCATCCCTCAGCATGGAATGATACCTCGTCCTCCTCATATCCTCATTCGCAGCATACTATAGAATCAATAGTGCTCGTTCCCGAAACTTGGCGGTGATCTCCGCCACAGTCTCGGTGGTCTGTTGTTGCTCCTGAAATTACCTCACTAAACATTGCACCTCAATGTATGGTGCAAAATCTAAGTCAAAACACATGACAAACTCCTCCCATGACATCTCAGCCACTCCAGCTGATCCCACCTGGCTGGTCACCTCCTCCAACCAGTCCCTGGATCGGTCCCTCAACATACACGAAACAAACCCCACTTTTGCTGCATCAGGGCAAGAGCTCATGCGTTGGGCATTCTCCATGTCTGCCACCTAGCGTCGACTAACTATAGGGTCCCTGGCCCCAAAGAACTTAGGCGCTCCACACACCTTGAACTCTCCGAACGAGGGATTTCGGGCCCCGACCTGGCCCGCAGCAATCTCGGCTCGGAAATACCTGAGCCGCTCCTCCATGATCTCCATCATCCTATCCTTGACGGTCCAATATTACTGGGGTAGCGTCAAGAATTCCCCTCATAACCTCGACTGCGATAAGCTCGTGCAGCCTCTCGTCAATGGGCTCTGTAGCGTAGCCTGACCCAGATCCGGATCCTGGTCCTGATTGTGGTCCCCCTGCTGCATGACGTGTCACCACCATTCTGATCTGAAATACCATAAGACAGAATGATCAATATATTCAAAAAGGGGATCCTTCCACTCCGGTTCTCCTTAGAGCTTCTAGATCTAACATTAGTTCGGGTACAGGTCCTGTGCTTTCAGTAGTATGGACCGAATACTACCTTTCACACCTACCTGTACCTTCCCCAAGGCTCTATCTGATAACTCTAATTCGTCCCCAAAGAAAACATATCTCACAAACTACCACATAACTCAAATCCTAGGCTACCCTAAGATTTTCTCCATTCCCATCAAACCAGAACTCAAATCAATCATAACAGGTTGCCATATACATGCAAATTATACACAGAACAGGATCAAATAGACTATCGAATAATAGACTATACCCTAGGAGCACAACCAGACAAGGAACAGGAAATAAAGCCAAATCAATTATTCTAAGGCTATGAGATCCTAACCATATATAATTTTTAAAGCACACACATAGCAAAATCCATCCGACTATCACATTCCAAATATTAATATAGCATGGCAAACATATTGGGGAACCACTTACTTGAGCTCGACCGATTCCGCGCATTGCGCTCTCCCTTTTTCGGTTTTAAAAAGTTTTTGACTTTGATTTTTTAAAACAGTTTTACCATTTCCTCAGTTTGAGTTCTGACATACCCGAGAGTGTGCCCGAATCCCTGAAACCAAGGCTCTGATACCAACTTGTAACAACCTCAATTTCCAATAAAAATTTTCATTTTTAAATAACCAAATCATTTCCATAAGATATAAAATTCCAATCACATTTGTTTTCAAAATCCATAACATCAGATAAATTAGTCATAATATTAGAGTGTCCCAAATAAAAACGCCGGAGAGTGCATGCCGCACCATCACGCCGGGCCCTTTCCCTTAGATCCTGATGTACCTAAAACAACCAACAAACTGTAAGCTAATGCTTAGTGAGTTCCCCAGAGCATACCACACACAATCCTCATAATCACATAAACCATATTAGCTTTATCAGCTACATATACCGCATAAGCCATGCATACAAACATATAAGGATGCCCTGGAAACTCTCCAGGGTCTTACTCCGGGTGCCATGGGAACCCCCACATTATCTTAGCCCAACGATACAATGGAAACCCTCCAAGGTCTTACACCCAAGTACCTCGGGAACCCCCCGAGGTCTTGACTAAGGATGCCATGGAAACCCTCCAAGGTCTTACACCCAAGTGCCTCGGGACCCCCTCCCCCCCCCCCCCCCCCCGAGGTCTTTACTATGGATGCCATGGAAACCCTCCAAGGTCTTACACCCAAGTGCCTCGGTAACCCCCGAGGTATTTACTATGGATGCCATGGAAACCCTCCAAGGTATTACACCCAAGTGCCTCGGTAACCCCTCGAGGTCTTTCATGCATGTATCACATATATAACTAGCATAGCGCATAATCAACTAGCATATCATATAGCAAATAACGGGCCGGACTTGGTGCCTTCGACCCATTGGTATGGTGAAGAGCCACACCTCTAAAGAAATGTTGGACTGATAAGATCAAATCCCAACTCAAAGCTCTAACTCAACTGCCTACAACCACCATGTGACCAAATTCGTCAAAATCCTGAATTACCAAAAATACCCTTAAAGTCAACTTTGGTCAACCATTGTCAAATTCAAAGTCAACAGTCAACGTCCACAGTCCATGTGGACCAAACTCATCGAGTGCACTTGCTGACTCGTCGAGTTCCATCAGTTCTCAAAAAACCGGGAAAAACCATAGTTAACTCGCCGAGTTGACAAGACAACTCGTTGAGTTCGCATAGTGTCCAGAGGATCGGGGAAACCCGAGACAACTCGCCGAGTTGATAGGGCAACTCGTCGAGTTTTCCTAGTCTTAACACATTCAACCACTTTTCCAGCAAGTCCAAAGCCCCAAACTATATATCTGATCCCCTAGGGTGAAGATACCACGTAACGTTGCTAACTTTACGTCCATGCATGACATTAAGGGGGCTAAAACACTCAAGCATAGATTAGTAATGGGTTTAGGGTATGAAGGAGGGCCAAGACTTAATAAAGGTGGCAACTTTATGTCCATGGAGGCCCTAAGATGTCCAGATCTGAAGTCATAGCTTCAAGACATGCTCAAATCCAAGAATGTCCCAAGAATAAGCTAAAAATGACACTAAACCCTCTAATAGGGAGATCTAGCAAATGAATGATCAATGTATCGACTTTATACCTCAATATAGACACCACATCAGAGAAAACATCAGATCTACAACATCTCCCTTCAGCTATGCACCTCCTACTTCAAGCTTCTTCAAACAAACACCAAAAAGGCACTCTTTAAGCTCTCACACACTCAAAATGGTAGGAAAAGCACGAACTATGGTTTCTCTGGACAAAGGGGTCGATAAGGGCGGCTAACAATGAGGATTAAGGCCTTTAAATATGGGTGTAAACCCTAAAAATTAGGGTTTCATGTTCAGCATTCAACTCGTCGAGTTGGGGCCTTCCAACTCGTCGAGTAGACCCTAAAAGATGCGCGGCTGAAAAGCTCTCTACACGACCATTTGGAGCCACCCAACTCGTCGAGTCCCATTCCAAAAACTTGAAAATTAGTGTATTTATTTCATACCTGAACCAAGCGTTACGTAAGTCCTTTCGTCCAAGGCCCAGATTTAGTCCCAAACAGTATTCTAAATCATAAAGTTTCCAACTTTATGACCTTGCGTGGCTATTAAATGCCCAAACCTTAAAACCCTAACTTCTTAACCCATTAAGACATCATAACCTTTGCATGGTAGGAAAAGAAGGACCAAGATCACATTTTTATCACTCTAGACATTGTAAAACGTCTAAAAGGACAACTCATTGGTCTAGAGTAACCCATACTCAAACGAACCAAGATTATGTGGCTAATAAGCATAAAACTTCACATCTAACAAGATCTAAAGAAATAACCAACAAGTTCAGAGCTTTATACCATCTGGAGGTTGCTTAAGGAGTGAAGAACTCAGATCTACCAAGCTTGGAGTTCCTTCTTTGCTTTTCCAATGGTCTCCTTCCTTCAAAAGTGGACACTAACACTAAAAAATGAGCTCAAAACACCACCAATGGATATTAGGGTTTGTAAGGGACGAAGTGGGAAATGGAGGCTAATGAGGGGAAGAGTTTTTGGGAGTTAGTGATGCTTAAATAGGGTCCAAACCCTAAAAATTAGGGTTTGGCCTTCAATCACGTACGCCCAGCGTACTAGGCAAAAATGTAATTTAACTGGATTATGAATGTTACATCTTTAACGTCAAAAGTGGATTTTAATTTAAAATAATATTTGGTTTTTAAGATCTTTTTATATATTGGACTAACATTTGATATGTTTGGATTTTGATTTAGAATAATATTTTGTTTTTAAGATATTTTTCCAATATTTCATCTTTTTTTCCTTCTCAAAGTGATGTCTGCACAAGACGAAGTTTCCCTTGTTGTTTAATGCTTGAGACTTGGAGCAGTTGATTATCTTGTGAGGCCTTTAAGCACAAATAAGCTCTTGAATTTATGGACACACATGTGAAGTAGAAGCGAAATGATATATAGGCATGTTATTATCTTGTAGAGTGAGTGATCATTGCATTTCCAACCTTTACTTTTCACAATTGGCAGTTTCATTGTAGAAATGCCCTGAAAGAGAATTTGTTGTCTACGTTGCATGCCAGGTGGTTGTAGAAATGCCTGAAAGAGAATTTGATGTTCAATTTCTTGAAGAACACAAAAGTAATTTTGACTTGGTTATGTGTGTTACTTGGTTCTAACATGTGGTATGCATTCTCTTAGAATTACTAAAATTTGGCTTATTATTGTCATATAAAACCATTCCCACATAATTTTATTCATACATAATTCGATTTCATGGCAGGTATTCTCAAAGAATGTGTGAAGGACATGATGAATGTGTGTAGGATGGAGATAAACAATGGTCAATGTTCACCGATCTTTAAAAAAATGCATTATTCATCGTCATATTCTGGCAGAATAATCTATAATAGAATAATAAGAGTATATGTAATAGTATATTCTGATATAATAATCCACATATTGTATTTGTTTGTTATTAGTGATTGTTACATTATCATAAAATAGTATATAAAATTTTTTACTTTTTATGAATGTGAGGAAAAAATTTAACTTGTACCTAAAATTCTTTTATTCTTTAAAAGTTTATTCAATCAGAATATATATTAATAACATTATATATATTCTGATAGAATAACATCCTGACAAAATATTATAGCAGAACTATCATTCTAACAGAATAAAAATCGCTCTTGCTTACAAATTACATTAAAATTGAAATTGAATTAATTAAAAAAAAATTAGATTTTTTAAATCAAGATAATTAATTGAACAAATTACTGAAATAGTCCCCGTGGTTTGGCTAAAGTTGCGCGTTTGGTCCCTATGTTTTGTTTTGCACTCGGACCATCCCCACGTTTTCTTTTTATTACCCGCCTGGTTCCTGGGTCCGTTAGTCGTCAATTCCAAACGTTAAGTCCCCCACGTGCTTCGCACATGAGGGGTATTTTCGTCATTTTATATAAAAAATCTATTAGAACACCCCTAAACCCTGATTCTCTCTATTTTCAAATACGCCCTTTCTTCTTCTCTTTCATTTCCTCTTCTTTGAAGTGTCGATCAACCCTAATGGAAAATACTTGCAAGTGTGGTCAAGTTGATGTGATACGAAGATCAACTACCAAGAAAAACCCTGGAAGATTTTTCTATTGTTGTACTGGAAAGGTAAGGGCAATTTCTTCTTAAGTATATCTATATATCACATACCTTTAACACACAACAAATTACTCAAAATGCAGGGAGCAAAATGTGGTTTCATAGATTGGGTTGATGACGACAACTTTAATGGTGAAAAAACTAAAAAAAAGTATCTCCCCTGATTTGCAGAAGTCATTGGATGAGCTTCAACATGAGAATAGGGCCTTGAGGCTGTTATTAGTGTTCAGTTGGGTTTTTTTGTGTCAATTTTAATTTACAAGATTTAATTTATGCTATCAATGTACTTATCTTTTGTTTCATCAAGGCAGTTTTCTAATGGGATGGAATTTAGTGGTTTGTAATGGAATAGAATTGAGTGGTTTGTACTGGAATTCAATTGATTATTTTATAATGGAATGGAATGGAATTGATTGTTTTATAATGGAATGGAATTGAGTGGTTTGTAATGGAATGCAATTGACTGGTTTTCTATTGGAATGGAATTGAATTGAATGATTGAATAGAATTGAATGGTATTGAATTAGAATGGAATTGAATTGAATGATTGAATAGAATTGGATTAAATGGAATTGAATTAAAACAAAAACATAGCAACAGATTATAGCACTAATTGTTCATACCATAATTGAAAATAGAGATACATTAAAAGTCATACCATACATAGACAACAGGTCCCAAAAGTCATACCATAATTGTTCATAACACAGACACAAAACATAATGACAAATATAACAAACACAAAAGATCATAACACCATAATTGGTTCATAACACAGACACAAAATATGAAAACACAATCATAACTTAAGCAATACTCTTCCCTTTCTTCCCAGCCTTCCTTGTCC
Organism: Lactuca virosa; assembly: GCF_052849685.1. Classification (NCBI taxonomy): domain Eukaryota; kingdom Viridiplantae; phylum Streptophyta; class Magnoliopsida; order Asterales; family Asteraceae; genus Lactuca; species Lactuca virosa. The sequence goes on along the minus strand of NC_136430.1, from coordinate 403,622,850 downwards.
TGTTTGAAATTCCATCACATGCACTTTGAGTTCCACTTTGCCTACCACCACCTACACTTTGAGGTTTCTTCCTAACATTCCCTTTCTTGCTTGAACTACCATCACCTGCACTTTGATCTTTCTTCCCATCCTTCCCTTTCTTGATTGAACTACCATAACCTACACTTTTAGTTTTATTCCCAGGTTTCCCTTTCTTGCTTGAACTAGCATCACATGCACTTTGACCTTTGCAGCTTCTTTTATTATGACCAAGCTTTTTGCATTTTGAACATGTCACACTGTTGTCCTTCCTTGATGCCCTACCACCCTTCACCATATCTTCTAATTCAACAGCTGACTTCCTTCTTTTCTTCCTTGGTCTTCCAATGGGGACATGATGATTGGGAGGAAGCAAAGTGGTTGGACATGGAAACTTTTCCCACATTCTTCTTCCATTAGTTGGTTCAATCTTGAAAGAATACATTTCCTTCCAAGTTTTTAACCAGTAAGTAGAATGAACCCATTCTTCAGGTACGCCAACGTTCTGCTTATTTTTTCGCATGTCCCAAATAGCAACAAGGGCATGTGTGTTGAGCCATGTCTACCACACATTGGTCCATCCATGGACCACTCACCTGATATTTTCCATTCCCACAGAACTTACCCACACATTGAGTTGCATCAGATTTGTTTTTTTCAAGCACACTTGTTGCAGTTGGAGTTAATGGTCCAACAGCCTTATCAATTACCTTTTGGACACTCATAATCCTTAACATAAGGTACTCTCTAATGTACTCAAGGCATGTGATAATTGTTTTGTTCAAGCACACTTGTTGCAGTTGGAGTTAATAGACCTCTATCTTAATTGTTGTCCCTGGGTTTCGAGTGCGAAGTTCTTGAACATAGTCTCGTAGTGTAGGATATTGCCCTGCATAATCGCCCCTTACTTGATTTAATGCTTCTGTTTTAGCCCTAAATACCTTCATCTTCGAAATATCTACCTGGTATTCACGTTGAAGTTGTTCTTGTAAAGCTCGTGTAGGGACTGTAGGGTTGCTTTCAATCTGCTGCACTATTTTCTTTGCCAAGAACTTGTAGGTACAAGCTTTCACATTTCTTGTTTGTAGACATCTATGCTCTTTTTCGTAGGTCTTGATCTCCCAGTCAACATCTTGTTCCCACTTGCTAGCATAAAGTACCCATGGACACTTGTTTTCTTCACTTTCTTTATTGCTTTGACTGGGCCCACATGGATCAAGTTGACCAAGGTCTGGGATAATACCTTTACAAATAGCTCTCACTCTGTTTTTGTCATTTTTTACGAAGTCTAGTTCCCTCCTTGTCTCCACAGCATGTTGTCTTATTGCATTTTTCAATTCTTCAGATGAGGTGAATTTTTGGTACACATAGAATGGATCACTAACTATTGCTTCACTGTTTTCCATTGCCCTTCGGATTGCCTTAATTGACTTTCTTCTCTTGTTGCTCCCACCTTCATCAGATGATGACTCATATAAGAATACCTCATTTTTTACAACCTCAATATAATCAATTTCCCTTGTTTCTGTTTCCTTGACATTTGACCCTCCAAGATCACCCACCCACTCTATATCTTCATCAATATTTAACAAAAACTCATTCATGTCTATCTCAAGTTCCTCTAGGAGGTTATCTAAGTCTACTAAGAACTCACTATCATCACTATCACCACTATCACCACTATCATCAGCATCATCTCTATTGTCACTTTCATGAGTAATCCCTCCAGGTTCTTCATTTAGAAATTCATCAAATTCATCAAATATACCTTGTGTTTCACATTGGGCATCAATTTGGTCACTTTCAGTTTCTTTTGTTGGCACAACATCTGGTTTACTTGATCCAATACAATCCCCTGTTTCAGTTTCCTTCCATTCCAAAAAAAGCCTTCTACTACACGAAGGTTGATCAACGATTTCATATATCCTAACTTTACTAGGGGTAGATGACATTGTATATGTATGCAACATTGTTTTACCATGTTCAACATAAACTTCAATCAGTTTATGTTTACCCACGTATGTACCCAAATGGTTAATGTCACTGTCACTAGCCAATGCAAACAACCCAAAGTCCAAATCTGAAAAGGGTCTTTTGAAGTGGTAATAAAGCAACTTACCCTCCTCAACACAGCCAAGGGTCTCCATCATCTCATCAATATCGTGGACACAAAACTCATCAATGTCCAATAGATCAACGTATCTTTCTTTGCCCTTGACGTACCTCCTTCCAGGAAACTTCGTAAACTCTCCACCATAGAATAATCTGATGGAGAAGATAGTTGGATGACCAGCTGTAAAAGAGAAAGCTTCAACTTATTAGCTTTAAATTTGTAAGTGATAAATTTAACTTTTGAAAATAAGGGGTTACCGTAATGTTTTTCAACGTCTATTTCTTCCATGTTTGCTCTAATCCTCCAACCCACCATTGTTGCTTCGATGATTCTTGCAAATTTTCGAGGAGTTAGGGTTTCTACTCGATTTTGATGAGTTACAGATTAAGTGAGAGAGAGAGAGAGAGAGAGTGTGTGTGTGTGTGTGTGAGGGAGGTGATCATAAAATGATCGGAATGAAGAAACGATTGGCATTGCATTTAGGCGCCATATATAAAATGACGAAAATACCCCTCATGTGCGAAGCACGTGAGGGACTTAACGTTTGGAATTGACGACTAACGGACCCAGGGACCAGGCGGGTAATAAAAAGAAAATGTGGGGATGGTCCGAGTGCAAAACAAAACATAGGGACCAAACGCGCAACTTTAGCCAAACCACAGGGACTATTTCAGAAATTTGTTCTAATTAATTATCCCTTAAAATTTCGAATTTTCTTTTTTTAAATTTAACTTAATAGACTAAAATACTCTTATAATGAATTTAGACGGTGATTTTCTGTTATTGTTAATTTAATAATATTTATTAATCAATTTCTTAAAATAACAAAAATGATTGGTCCACAATCAACCCTACATCCTAAAAACAACCCTAAAAATCATAAAAAAATACATAAAAAAATACTTAGAGATCACAAAAAAAAATTGACTTTATATTCTTAAAAATTGCAGCTTTTTATATAGTTTCGTTGAAAATATTTTAGAAAAAAAAACAAAAAGAAAAATCGATTTTTTAATTGTTTATTTAGCGAATTTATAAAAAAGTTGCGATTTTTAAGAATTCAAAGAAAAAAAAATTTTGTGATCTCTATGTATTTTTTTATGCATTTTTATGATTTTTAGGGTTTTTTTGTTTTCCATATATATATATATATATATATATATATATATATATATATATATATATATATATATATATATATATATATATATATATATATATATATATATATATAGGTTTAGGTTCTATGCAAAACAAAATGCATAAAAAAAGTACTTAGAGATCACGAAACTTTTTTTTTAATTTATTATGAAAAAATCGCACCTTTTAGCACAAAATTGCTGAAAACCTTTTTGAAAAAAAAATTATAAAAAAAAATGATTTTTTATTTTTTTTTCAGCAAAATTTAAAAAAAAACTGCGATTTTTTAATGTGTAAACTCAAAAAAAAATTTGTGATGTCTAGGTATTTTTTTTATGCATTTTTATAATTTTTTGGGTTTTTTTAGGTTTTTTTTTGTTTTCCGTATAACCTTTTCCTATATATATATATATATATATATATATATATATATATATATATATATATATATATATATATATATATATATATATATATATATATATAGGCTTAGGTTATTGTGTTTTTACTAAGTATTGTGTGTCTGTGAAATGGATTCTGAGCCAATCATTTAGGGTAATTTAATTAAGAGTTTTATATTTATTAACTAATTAAAAATAATCAATTTAATCACACAAATTTCAGAATAAGGGTATATTGGACAATTAACTAGATTAAAAAAAATTTCGGAAATTTAGGCATAATTAATTCTCATACTTTTAAAAATCTGATTTTTTTTAAAGTAATTCAATATTAATTCTAACGTATTTTTTATGCTAACCGAATTTATTCTGTCAGAATGACATTTTGTTAGAATGCTATATTGTACGAGAATATTAGATCATATCATTCTTCAAATGAAATAACACTATTTTTTTATTGAATAAACTTTCTAGTATTAACAAATTTTTTGATACAAGTTAAATTTTTGTCATCACATTCTTAAAAAATAAATATCTTAATATACTATTCTATCATAATGAAACAGTCACTAATAACAAAACAAACACAATTTGTAGATTATTGTAACTGGATATTCTACCAGAATATACTATAACATACAGTTTTATCATTTTATTGTAAGTAATTCTGCCAGTGCTTTCTGTTGTGAAGATCATTGACCGTTGTTCATCTTCATCCCACATGCCATCATCCAACCTTCAAGTACTTGATCATCATGTTCCTTTCATGCATTCTATGAGAATAACTTCATTAAAATCGAGCATTCTACGAGAACAAAAGCCATGATATTGAATATGTAAGAGTAACATTCTATACATTCACCATGAGCATTCTAAATTATGTGCATTATAAAAGAATAAAACTATACATTCTGATAGAATATGGTAGACAATAAAGAAGTGTAATTTATTCTTAAGTACACAATACAACCATTCTGATAGAATGTGATAGATATTGAACCTTTGTATGTAAATTTGATCAGAATAAAACTATAAAATCAGATGCAATTACTTAATTTAATTCTTAATGTCAAATAATCAACTATTTTGTGTACACACTCAAACATTCATCCATTCGATTTCCTAAACAACTATGGAACGAAAACAATTGAGTGGGAAGCGTCAATTTTAATGATTTATCACACATTTTATTTTATATTGAGTTTCTTATATGAAAGCTAAGGCATGTTAATTCTATAAGAATAAATGTTACAAAAAATATATGTTACTAGTAATTCTGACAGAATATATTCTCGTAGAATATGACATAATACATAGAATATGACATAATATATCAAATACATTTTGACAGAATACATAGAATATGGAAGAATACGTAGAATATGGCAGAATCCATGTCTAAGATTACTAGAAACTATGTTTTAAATATGGAATTAGTCAATTACTGAGAATTTGGCTTGAAACATCTCTTATGCATTTTATTGAACACCTTTTGTGCATTATCCAATTGTCCTAGCTTTACCTTGAAATACAATGTCAAACAACTTCAACAAGTTTTATTAAACACCAAACACCTTCACAACACCAGAAATTACACCGAAAGCAGGAGAAAGATTCATGAAATCATGGGAAATCGATAGAAATCGATTACAGATGTTGAGATAATCAGAAATCAAATCCATCTATACCAAACTTGAATAAAGAGAACGCATATCTGATTCCACTAGTGAATTTTCAGAACTGGGAGATCTTAATCGGAAAGAACTTACTAGCTTGGTTCAAAAAAATGAAAAGAAATACAACCAAACATATTGCAATCATCGATTTTTCAGAATTGGCGTTCACAAAATCATTTATCCAAAACCAAATACATAAAATCGATTAAATAAAAAAACGAGTTCATTAGAAGAACAAGAAACTTACGGGCTGATTGGAGAAGAAATTTATCTCTGGTCATGGGTCTGGAAACTTGATGATTGATAGTGGAGAGTTTAGGGCTCGAACCGTGGAGAGTTTAGGGCTCAATGTGAATTGGAATTGGGCACCATTAGGGTTCATATTTGTATTGTCTGTCAGGTTGATGATGGTCGACATGGCTTTTTTCTACTCCTGGTATCATGAAGGAGTCGATGGTGAAGCTTCAAGAAGCAATTTAAGGACGAATGGTGAGTGTTTTTCTAGGGTTAACAAACTAATTTCCCTAATTTAAAGGACATTAACTGTTTTAAATATTTACCAAAATTAAATATAACCAAGATTAGTATTATACCATTTTCTGATTTATTATTGAATTTATTTTTGTTTAATTCTGATTGGTTGTTAGAGGCACACAATAGTTATTGAAAACATTTGAACCTAGCTCTCTCTCTCTCTCTTTCTCTCTCTCAATATATATATATATATATATATATATATATATATATATATATATATATATATATATATATATATATATATATATATATATATATATATCCTTTAAAATTTTATATATTTATAAGAGCTCGAGACTCTAATCTTAGCTATTAAACTATTAGATAAGGATAAGATCAAATTTATTATCTGTAAACTATTAATACAAAACATAAACTGATTTGATCCTGTGAGAATAGATTGGAATTCTTATAATATAAATATATAAGTTTTGAATGATCAAATAGGACACAGAGAATATAAATAACTTAAAAAAAATTATTTTCACATTAATTTTTAAACCAAAATACATATATGCATATTGTACATCGCATATTATAGAATCTAAAATTTTTTTGCATATCCTTTTTACAATTTTTTTTCTATTAGCTTATAATCCTACCGTCTAAAAGAATTTAAAAATGAAACTTGAAAAAATAAATATTTTGTCTATACGCACCAAGGTCGTTAAGATCCTTATATAATGTTACTTTTGGAAAATGATATGTATCGTAGTAGGATCGAGTCTGGCATAAGAACGTATTTAGGATCATGGGATCAGGATCGGGATCGGGATGCAATTAGATCCTAAAACTTTTATCATAATTGATATTTTATTCATTAACCAATATATTTTTACTCATTCGCCTTATTTTTCACTTTTTTAACCGTAAATGACTAAAAATGGATTGGTAACTGAAGCAGTTCGGACTAGACTTTGCAACGGTTGTTGACCGACCCAATGCATATGTAGCTTTCAGTTTTGGTGTTCAACCTATGATTCATATAGATTCCTTTAAGCATGGTACCATATGTTTGCAAGTGCATTTGTTATCATGTTCTATCTTGTGGTTAGCACATGTGCTAGTATCACTGGCAGGTTTATGTACATATGTTAGGTTACATTTATTATACCGTGACAAATATTTTTGAGATGCTTGCAAGGAACTCCAGTTAATAAGTTCTTATCCCAATGTGTTTTGGATTATGTATGATTTTATCGGTCATCATGAATCCACTTATGTCGTTTTATAGAGTTTGTTAGCCAACCTTCGAGTTTCGTATTCAAATTTTATGGGACAACCACTAAGTGGTACTTGAGGTTGCATTCCTTGGTTTCTTGTTTGTCATTAGAGGATATGTTCTTTGATTGTTTGGGTCGTAAGACATTTGGTTATAATACATTTGGGCCAGAAGGAATTTGAAGGAAAGATGTTTCATTGTGAATTCTAGGTTTGGTTTGAGATTCATCAGTTTATTTTTGCAAGGTATGTCATTCTTTTGGTTTCATCCTTTTTATGTATAGTGCAAGCGTATTATGAGTAATGGCTATGTTGTAGCTCGGTGTGACATATGTGTTATTTTAAGTTTTGGACATACAGTTATTCAACTTTTGGGTGTTACTTTGGATTTTCGGATTTCTTTTGGGTTGCTAATATGATTGTATCATTTGTAGTTTTTGATGGGTTTCACAGGTTACAAAAATCTTATTTTTGCGGAAATACTTAAACCCTAAGTTCACATGCAACCTAAAGGATCTATGTTCTCACTATGATTTGCAACAAACAATTGAATATCAAGAACCCTAAAACTACATTTCTATTTTTGAAAGTATGATAGGGTTATTAGAAAAACATACATTTTGTTTATTATAGCAAATAAACAAATATTACTTCTTGATTGGTCTTTAGAAAGCAAACACCAGAAGTCTTGTGCCTCTAATGGTTCACACCATAACCCTATCAATTAGAAGCTAAATATGAGAGAGGAGGAGAAGGAAAAATTTCGAATAAATCTCTTAGAATGAGATCAATTTGGAAATTCTAAACCCTTAGGGGTTTATATAGGTGTTAGGAAGGTTGTATGTAAGGCAAGTTCCTTTTAAATAACCCTTACCCCATTGCTTCCTCCTAAGGCATTCCAAGCTTCCTTAGAGCCCAATAATACCTCTAGAAACCCTCTAGAAACCATCCCCTCGATGGGAGGTTCTAGAATTGGTCAATGATCAACTTTTGAACATTGTCACCTTTAGTCCTTCTACTTTTAATTAATCCAATTAATTTCAATTAAATTCTGATTAATTTTTAATTAAACAATACTATTTCTAATTAATATACTATTCTCATAATATATTAATAAATCATTTATTTTGATTTCTAATTAATTTATTAACTACATAATAAATTAACAAATCAATCTTTCTCTCCAAAAGACATTCTATTCAGTTACTAGGTTTGAGGAAACCCAAAAGGAATTTGGTAATAACTTTAGATTATACTAATTTAGTTATTGCATTAGACACCTAATCCAACAGTCTCCCACTTGGATAAATCTAAAACTAAATTACATGTATAACTTCTAAATCAAACAACAAATGGTGCTTTCCAAAGCAACTGCCAAACTCTGATCCGATCAGATATTTGTCCTTAGATAAGTGATCAAATATTCCTCTGTTCTACAAGATATTGTATGGATATGAGACATGGATTAGAAATAATCTCATTGTCCAAAATTATGTTTCCCGAATTCCTGATTTGTGATTACGTCATAAGACTTCTAATTTAACACATCAATTTAATCCTGGTTGGGCCCAGCACTATAAGTCAACACCAAATCACCGAGGGGCCCAAAGATATCGCTTTTTCCCATTAGGGGAAAAGGAACGAATAAACTTTGACTCATATTCTTGTATCTTTTACTCACCAAATCACACATGACACTATGTTATATAACATCAAGTTACTGATGTATTTTCGCAATACCAATATACAACCGACTTGTAAATTACAACTCATATATCTCCATTTTAAGAATATAAGATATTATCATCTCAGAATTACTCGTGATATAATCCATGAAGTAATTCTCTGAGCGTGGGTTTATCCAATACTCAAAATCTCCATTTTCTAAGTACTCATGAGCATTATAGCAACCATTGCAATGTCTAATCTCTATAGACAATCTACAATTCAATTCATGACGGTCTTATTTCACTACTTACTTCCAAAAGTATGAGTGAATGTGGGATTTCGAATAATCAAATCATACAGGGAGTAAAACACGCAAAACGATACACAATAATAAACTAATTAACTATGGTCACAAATCTGTTGAATATAAATAATCTCTATTATTTAATCACAAAAATAATTATGACTTTATTCATTCTATAATGTTTCGAGTAATCAACTAACCACTTGAATTAAACATCAGTCATGCCATGTTATGAACATGCATATCATGCCTCTTTATGGTCCTTCCTCTGTGAACAGATCAAATGGACATTATTCCAATGATGCTCATTTCATAATTTCCAAATTATTATCACTATCCAAGATGTGATGGAATTCAAACTTAACATGCATTAATGTCATGCGATATCAAGATTCCAAAGTCTCAAAGATTGAGTCTTTAATATTACAGAATATCTCATTGGAACTTTGTTATTAGAAACAATTTCATGGTAATTTCTAATTCAAGGTACACTACTTGAACACTTCTCTTTGCATTAAAGTTTACAACTCACATGTAGATTTTTCAAGTATCTCCCATTATGGAAACATTTCCATATTTCCATTTGACCATCCCTTAAGTCTACTATAGAGAAACAATTCCCAAACTTTGCAATTTGCAAATTGAAAACTTTGTTCCTTATGAACAGTATTGTCAACATGCAATACTAGCATAACAATTATGCACCCACTAGCTTTGACATGTACCCAGAAATCAACTAGACTTCTAGAAATCAATACTCTTGACTTTCTTACTGAAGTACAAATTTCTGTTAGACGATGCTTCGATAAGTCTCCAACTAGACTTCTTAAGCCTATACATCTTCATTGGATAGCATATGTATGTGTGTTTGAACCCTTTCAGAACATGCAGATATATGTCTTGAAAGTTCAAACAATTCCTTGCCATTCCTTACAATTTGAAATATAAAGAGGAATGTCGTAATCATATCATGAATTTGAGGATTCAATTAACACAACCAACATCCATATTGATCTTTATCATATATTTAAATCTATCAGGGAAAGTATTTCCTCACAATCATTCTCATGAATTAGATCAAAAACTTTGCCACCTAGATTTTATGGTGCATATGTTCCCATCTATGTGAATCTATCATTTCCAACCTACAATCATAAGACAGGTTTAGGACAAAACCAAATTCAAATTTAGCTTTCTTTCGTGGACTGAACTTTTCTATTTCTAAATTTCTTGCCCTCTGGTAGAACATGGGTCTACCAATGCTTCCATGTTGTTAGCAACTCACCTATATTGATCAATGTACTTTCACTGACCAACGCGCTTTTGATTTTGTAGTTAAATGAAGACATAAAACTCATAAGAATTTCCAACTCAACTAGAAGTGCACAAAAATAAGAATGTGTCAACCAAACATGATAGGTTATCAACCTCAGGTCGCATGCTAGTGATAACTAAAATGTTTATTGTCGATTGACTCTTGAAACTCTCAAGATCAATATAACTCCCACTGACTTCTTGACATATAAGTTTTCTTTCAAGGAACATTCATTGACGAGCTAAAACAAATATTCAAAAATTCGTGTGGGTTCTCGACAAGAAAACACTTCATAGAATAGGTCCCAGTTTATCTTTTGTTTATCGATTATCGAAAAATCACAACTCCAATTCTATATATGCTAGAGTAAGAAAACATTTTATCATAAAACATGATACTAAAGCATTCTCATTTCTCATCAGATTAGAGAATATTTTATCTTTTTGCCTAATAGATTCTTCTTATTCGTTCTGCTACTCTTTGAATATTTTCAAAGTATTAGAAATATGCTTAATCTTATAAACACAACCATATTTACTGAAACATCATAAAATCATGACGAATAGAGTTATCGTCCTTTGTGGTCGATCTTAATTGTCCATATCAACATGTACTGGATCCATCAGACCTTCACTTGCCTCACACATACATGTGATCAATGAATTAGTTATAATTTTCCAATGAGCAAGATTCTCATATACTATGCAATGCAACTTGTATAAAACCAAGTATCTGTCTAATTGGTGATGAGATTTCTTTTCACTTGGTCAATTATGACAATACCACATGCGATATCATAAGAATCAAATACAAAATTAATATTGCTCATATTTGAAACGTAACCAATACTTTCATAAATGTCATTGCAAGGAAATATAAAATACGGAAACCAAATAAACCAAAATTTCACTTTTATTGAAAATAAAAGAAAATTTGGAATTTATCCTTACAACGCATGAAATGAAAACCATGTTTCTACACATCTCCAAAGAGTAATAGCAATCTATTAAATTATCCCAACTACTCAGTAGTATCTCCAAATTCTGATCTTCGAACCATGTGACTAAAGTCCATTTCTCATGATAAGATTTAGCTCACCTTGCTCAAGCTTCCTTCTTTCTATTAGCCTATTTAATACCATCAAAATGTGATCATCACATCATGTATTAAGAGTGTATGAATAGGAACTTATAAAACAATGGAGTCAGATAATGGATGTACCTGAAGTAGAGTCACACGACTTGACTTTACTATCTCTAAGATCTTTCAGGTATTTTGGGGCTTTGTTTCCAATGTCCCTTCAATTGGTAGTAAAAAAGAATGGACTCTTTGGGGTCAACACATGGAAAGATCTCAGAACTAGCCTGTCTTTTTATCATACGATCAAATGATTTGATCTTGGACGACCCCTTTCCATTGGGAAGAGAAATCTTTTCTGGATCACCATTATCATCGTTGTCAATGTCCATTGAAACCTTGGAAGTAGACCTTATAAGCATCTCTGCTTCAGATGTGCTCTTAAGCATTTCTGCTTCAGCAACCATTAACATTTGGGTCAGATCAACTAGGGTCATGTCGATATTCCTCATATAAAAGTTCTCAATGAACTGATCATATGACTTTGGAAGCGAGAGAAGAACCAAGTCAATGGCTTGCTCCCTTGGGAAAATGACACCCAATCTATCCAACTTGTCAATGCACGATTTCATTTTCAAAACATGTGCACACACAAAAATTCCATCTTGTTGTTTACATGCCAATAGGGATTGAGTAGTTTCATATCTTTCAAATTAAGGAAAAACATGACGTTGGGAGAGTCATAGGGGGAGAAGGTGGAAGAGTTAAAGAAGCATGGTGTCCAGTTCCATCATTTCCTAAGAAAGGGAAAACAATTTCACATTAACTTGAAATTGGAAGACCATCTCCAGAAGATTGAGGAAAACCATTTCCATAAGAATAAGTAAGACCATTTCTATCTTCATAAGACATCAAAAATGGGATAAAAGAGAATTCAAGTTAGTTGATTTTAATCATTAATTATTAACCCATAAATTTAAATTAAGGCTAGGATCCATATATTCGATTTGAACTTTGAAGAGGGATGTCGTAATCAAATTTGAATCTATTTTAGGTAGGTAAGGCTTTTACCAATTCAAATCTGATAAAACTCCTAGATCTTTTGAGATTCATTGAATCTTATCAATGGCATGTTTAATCTCATATTATGCTCTCACTTTTGTGTCTGGGATGCCGAGGATCACAAACTAGATGTGAATAACCATGCAAACCCGCTTGACAACCTCGATCTCATTTATCATATATCATTGATGTGTCGATTAACCACACACACTCCATCACCAATGATAATTTTCAAGATGTAAGGTCCAAATATGGATCTTTACCAGTAGTTAAGCAACAATCAATCACAGAATAAGAATAAGATGAAAAGAAATCAAGCTTGCACACGATTATATTGAGAAAATCGTCTGGTACAACTCGATAGGACTCTATGGCATCAACAACCACTAAAAGACTAACACCTCCTCTATATATACAAGACACGACCATAAACTGGGTTTGCGACCGTAAACAGAGTTTACGGTTGTAAACACACAAAAAATTCAACAATCAACAAACAACCCATAAACACTATAACAGACTCATTCTGAACACAAAACAATGAAAGCCTAGACCAAACCATTTCCAGGGTCCTTCAATCTCCCCCTTGGTTTGGTTCTAGCTTAGACTCAATCCTTGTCGACCACCAGAACATCCGACGTTCCCATCGCTCCATTCCACATCTTTTTTTCAATGATCTCAGCCACCACCAACGTGTATTCTTTCGCCGCGGGCTCGAATATTGTTTCAGCTACCTTAGTCTGCTGAGTAGCAAGATGATGAATGTCCCATTTGTGAAATTGAAGCAAGTCCCTTTTCTCATAGAGACGGATGCAATCATCTTTAAGCTTGATGACAGCGGCATCTGTTAATTCATCATATACCCAATACAGCATGGATGCAAGAGAACCATCAGGGTAGTTTTGAAGAACAGGGACTTGTTTCACTTGTGCGGTAGCTGGCCACATCACTTGTTTAAGTGGCTGATCAGTCTTGGGATCAAGCACATTGGGGTGAACCTTGACGATTGACTGAGCAGTCTTCATCGAAGGAAATCCTTTGGCAACTTGATCTTCCAAAAACGATTTAAACTGGCTCGCCCTGGGATTATTTGAAGGATTGGAGAAAGGAGCCTTAGACAGCTCAATAAGATCAATCTTGGTAAAAGAGTCAAAGTCGTGAGCGTCTTTGTATAGTTCATTTTTGCCGCACTTTCTCCTTACCATGAACATGTTCATCGTGTCATGGAATCCCCATAAGATGATTCCAGACCTGTCACCATAAATGTCTCTGAAGCGATTTTCGCCCAGATCCGTAACAGTAACCTGTTGTTTATCCCAGGGCGCCTTATGATCTGCGCTTCGTTTGAATAGAAGTTGACCTTTTTCAGATTCCTGGGTCGACTTCTTGCGTTTTAAGGCCTTTCCACGTGGAGCTTGCTCTGGTTCCTTTTCAAAGCGGTCTACGACGGTGGTGGTCCTGATAGTTGTAGGAGCAATGGGAGCATCTTGATTAGGAAGATAAATCTGTGGCTCTTCAACAGATGACTTGAATTCGCCCCCAAACTTATCTTCCAGCTTTTTCTTCAAGTCATAGTAACTGGTGGTCAGAAGGCCAAAATGAGTCTGGAGATCTGTAATTTGTTTGGTCTTCGCAACATTTTCTTCATTAAGTTCTGCCATTTGAATACTGAGCTGTGTGTTTTCAGCTTGAAGGCCTGCGACCTTAATGTCAAGCTCAATATTCCTCTGATCCAACTCGACATTTTTCTGACTTAGAGCATCGACCTGCTTCTGAAGACCACAAAGTGTAAGACCTTCTTCTCCTGTGTTATCACCCCCTATATAAATTCCTTTGCCACGCAAGGGTGATGTTGAAAATGGTTCTCTGGCCAAGAGCGTTGCTAACTTGACAGAGGTAGCGTCGTGCTCTGGCCTCGGAGGAGAGAAGTCTGTTGGGAAGGACGAGCCACCGGTTTCGTAGAAGGTACTGGGACCTTCACTGATTGGCTCAGTTGAGACTATGACTGGGGTTGTTGTTGGTGGAGCTAAAGCACTTTGAGTCACCAGTCTTGGGTCAAGTCTTCGTCTTTTGCTAGGAGAAGATGTAGTTTGAGTGACTGGAGGATCACTTTCCATCGGCGCAGATGTAGGTAAGACAACATCAAGGGGAGGAATCCCTGACGTCACCACCATAGGAATTGCTATTTCCGCCGATGTTTTGGTTGGTGGAGGTGTAGCTTCAAGAACATCTTCTTCTTCCCTTGTCTCAGTTGCCGGTTTAGCAACTTCATTGACATTGTCGAGCAACTCATTGAGGTTTACCCCTGTCAGGAAATCCTCGTTACTCCCAAAATTAACAGGAATTTCATCATTGTCAAAACCTGTGAGATCCCGGTCTTCATACAAGTCAGTTTCTGACCCCGACCCCCTGTGAGAATCTTCTTGAACCCAAGCGGATGTCAATTCATGTTCCGAAGCTACATCAGCATTAACAGCTGGATCTTGTTCTTCTTCATGATATGAGACAGTGATGACATTTTCAGAAATGACCCTCTCGGAGGAAGTTGGCTCAGATGACATTTTCTCTGACGTTCCATGCGACTCAGAAGACTCGTCAATTTCAGCAAATTTTCCAAATTTGACCAGAGGATGCAATCCTTGAAAAACGACTTTGCCCTTTCTATTTTGCTTGATAAGACCAACTGTGTGAGGGCCCAAGGATTTGATATCCAACTTGTCACCATCCTTGACCATTTCTAGAAACTGATCGTCGACAAACACTTGGATAAGCCTTGGATAAAGTAGAAATGCATCTCTGGTCCCCCGGGTAATGGAATTAATGTTCACCGAGAACTCATCAAGAATGAACTTTGAGAAATTAAACTTTATGCCAGCAGCCAAGGAGACAATTGCCCCGGTGTTTCTGAGAGAGATCTCATCGACTCCTGATCTCCTGCCAGAAATGCAGCTCACGAACACGTGTGCCAGGAATCGCCAGTAAGGAGGCAGGAGCTTCTTCACTGTGGGAGGGTAGATACCCTCGTATCCCATCCTCTCAAGAACCCTTTGTACATCTTCAATTCCAATTTCAGTAGGGAAATTAGATTCATCAACGACAAGCAAAGTATTTCTGATGTACTCCTCCGTAATAGTAATCTTGCAACCTTTGACTATGGCTTCAATTGTAATCTCTCCGTTGACCTTTTCCATTTTTACAGTTTGCCAAAATTCCCGGATGATGTTTTGATAAATGACGGGATTTACTGTGATGGCATTGGATAAGCAGCACTCCCTTAGCCTGTAGATCATGGATTTGAACTCCGCATGAGCGACTGCAGGATCGTCCAACACGATCGCCAAATTGTGTATACCCGCGAACTTAAGATTGGCCATTTTTTTT
The DNA here is from genome assembly GCF_052849685.1 of Lactuca virosa. Lineage (NCBI taxonomy): Eukaryota > Viridiplantae > Streptophyta > Magnoliopsida > Asterales > Asteraceae > Lactuca > Lactuca virosa. Next base: position 403,606,937 of record NC_136430.1, on the reverse strand, counting down.
GCACTAAACAAGCCAAGTAAGAAAACACAGGATTTTAACAAGTTAAATCATTTAGTTTTCTCAATTAGACAATTTATTTTGGCTTTTAAAAATTAGTTTGACTACAAAATATTGGAGTTTATGGTCAAAATAGTCAAACATTGGAGTTTACGGTCAAAGGAAGTCAAGCATGGGTTTACGGTCAAAGATGGTCAACACACTGTAAACTGAGTTTACGGTCGTAAGACCAAAACTCGGGTTTACGGTCGTAAGACCAAAACTCAGGTTTACGGTCGTAAGACCAAAACTCGGGTTTACGGTCGTAAGACCACTTTGGGTTTACGGTTCTTGAATGATCCGAAACCGTAAACTCCTCGTGAACAGTAAACGCCGACAGAACTTTAAACTTCGATCACTCCTTCGTTTTTGGTCGAAATGGCGAATAGAGAGCATATCCTTGGTCGGATTCATCATACCTTCGAGATGTACTAGGCCGATTTCTCAAAAACTTCAACAAAAATTTCGATGAGAGAGAGTAGAGAGAGAGAATGTGATTGCGGCTGTAAAGGGAGAGGAGGAGGTGGAAAAGGGTTTACGGAAGTAAACTCTTTGTTTTATACTTCCTCGAAATAACTAGTCTCCCACACAGTGTAAAACCCAGTCTTTTATCCCGATAAAATTTTTAAGAATGAATCTCTTGAGGATTTATTTAAAATAAGAATAAAATAAAAATAAAATTAAAATTAAAATTAAAATTAAATTAAAATTAAACTAAAAATAAACTAATTTCTAAAATTTAAGAATTAAAGGATTTAAAAAATAAATTTTGACAATTATAAAAAATAAAATAAAATTAGAATAAAAATTAAAAATAAAATAAAACAAAGGAAAATTTAAATTTTGAATAAACAAAATTTATTTCAACACTACTAACAAGATCTTGTGACACTGGGATCAAAGTTGTTAGACAGCCTTAATCCGCTTGTCGGTACCTTTCATCTTCACATCTTTATCTGGTCGATCGCCAGTATTGTGGTCTACTTAAACACGAAAAATCGTGACAGATTTTGGACATTACTATTTGTTACAAGACAGGTGAGCTTAAGTTCATAGATACTATATCTTAAGGACCATTCAGCTGACGACGACCAGGGATATTGTTGTCCACCTAAATTGAGCAGCGAGATCTATAGACAATCTTTGAGAGTTCAATTGTTAATTGTATTGGAACATGTTTCCCGCTTCCTGATATGCCCCCGTAATCAAGAACTTCCAGAGTACTCCTTACATCGGGTGAGAAGACAATCATTAAGAGAGAGGATGAATTCAGACTATTATTAATTATAGTTTTTAGAGGGATTAAGATGTAGAAGGGTGCATACACTGTGTACCAGGTCGGATTATGAGTCACACAAAGGAGACAGTATATGGCTAACAGATGGGAAGAATTTCATAGATTTAATATGCAGAGAGATAGATTTGCATATGTTGCTGTCCAGGTCGGATCTCTTCCAATCACGCAGAGGAGGCAACATATGACTGACAGATAGGAAGAGAAAGAAAACAATTTTCTACAGACCTAACTTATCGGAATTTACCAGTCGCCCCATCAATACCGGATTTAAGGACAGAATCCGCACATCGAGGAGAAATTAATCCACAGTTCCAAGTACGGGTTCATTTAATGTGACGAGTCGATTCCCATATATATCTCCCTGCTCAAACTATCCAAGCATTGTATTGTCAGGCTAAACGGATCTAACTAGGTCAAGATTTGTTAAGTCTAAGAATTTCTTAAGTTCAACTCTGCCTAGTCAAGTCCATTTATAATCTTTCGTGCCTACCGACGCATCAGCCCATAGTAAAGACCCTTCAATTTTGGGTACGTTACGCAGACTCAGATTGCCTGTTATCACTTGATAATATCACTTCCCAGTCTTTTATCAACAAGCAAAACTGTTAGAGACAATATTTTTGATTTTTCTGAAATTTTTAATGTTTTTGGATTTTTGTTTATTTCTCCTCCTAAATTTGTGCATGGAAGGGAATGAAATGACTGAAATGCTCAAATTTAAACTAAGAAAAACCTAAAAAAAATCCTCAAAACGAATCATTTTTAAAAATCCCACAAGCACATCGAATCGAGCTTTGTGAAAAGGCTTTGTGAACAAGTCCGCCACATTATTATCAGTGTGAACATGTTCTAGCCTAATGAGCGAACGCTCATAGCAATCTCTAATAAAATGAATTTTGATGTCAATGTGCTTGGTTTTGGAATGTTGGACAGGATTTTTAGCGATTTGAATAGCAGCCTCATTATCACAAAAAATTGGGGTTTCTAGATAATTCAAACCGTAGTCCAACAGCTGATGTTGGATCCATATGACTTGAGAACAACAGGCAGACGCAGCTACATATTCCGCTTCTGCTGTTGAGGTTGAGACCGTATGCTGCTTCTTGCACTGCCATGAGACCAGTCTATCTCCAAGAAACTGGCATCCTCCTGAAGTCGATTTTCTATCAAGCTCACACCCGCCATAGTTGTTGTCTGCAAAAGCATAAAGGTCAAATTCAGGATTTTTCGGATACCAAAGGCCCAGTTTTGGGCAACCTTTGAGATACCGAAAAATCCGTTTAACAGCAATTAGATGAGAGAGTTTAGGATTGTCCTGGTAGCGTGCGCATTAACAGACCGCAAACATTACATCTGGGCAGCTGGCAGTCAGATACATAAGCGATCCGATCATTGATCGATAATACGTCTGATCTACGGATTCGCCTTCAAGATCAGGAGTCAGTAAAGGTCTCTCCGCCATGGGTGTAAGAGCAGGTTTCGCGTCTCGGAACCCGAACTTCTCCAGCATATCATCCACATACTTCGCTTGGTGAATTAGGATTCCGGTAGAAGATTGTTTGACCTGAAGCCCCAGAAACATGGTCATCTCCCCAAGAGAACTCATCTCAAACCTTTTCTTCATCACACCTTCAAATTCCTTGCAAAGCGGTGGACAGGTTGACCCGAAGATAATGTCGTCAACATAGATTTGAACTAGTATCTGATCATTACCCACATGCTTGATAAACAAAGTTTGATCAATGGTGTCGCGAGAGTATCCATGCTCGAGCAAATGCTTTGTTAGAGTCGCATACCATGCTCGAGGAGCTTGATGTAACCCATACAATGCTTTGTCCAACTTGTAGACACGATTAGGGAACTTTGAGTCACCAAAACCCAGGGGGTTGATCAACATAAATTTCTTCCTTCACCTTGCCATACAAGAAGGCAGTCTTGACATCCATTTGGTAGACCGTGAAATTCATGTAGGAAGCATATGCGAGAAAGATACGAATAGCCTCCAACCGAGCCACGGGAGCAAATACCTCAGTATAGTCAAGACCCTCAATTTGTCGAAACCCGCGAACCACCAGCCTTGGTTTATTTCGCACGATCACACCCGAATCATCTTGCTTATTACGATAGACCCAACGCGTGTCAAGAGCCCTTTTGCCCTTCGGTAAGTCAACCAACTTCCAAACCCCGAGCTTTTCAAACTGATTCAGCTCTTCATGCATTGCATCCACCCAGCTGGGATCATTCAAAGCCATGTCAACATTCTTCGGCTCTATTTGAGATATAAAGCAAGAGTAGAGACATGCATTAACGTCTCCACTCTGACTTCTGGTTTTAACTCCATCTCCCAGCTGGCCAATGACGTTATCGATCGGATGATTGCGTTGAATACGTGAGGGAATGTCGTGGCTGATATCATTGATAGAAATAGGAAGAGTGTGAATATTGAAACTTCCATCATTTACTGATTGAGTCACATTAGATGAATCTGCTACAAACTCATTTGCGATTTCTTCGGGAAAGAGGAGTTCCATAAACGTTGGATTGACAGCGGAAGCGTCACTGAACATGAACTCTCTTTCAACGGGTGTAAGAGGTGTAGCATCAGTATTAGGAGTTCCATCGTGAACTTTAGACTCTGGACTATTAGGTTGATCAGATGGCTCCCCCTCAGGTGGAGCAGATGACTCCTCCCCAGATGGAGCAGAGGACTCCCCCTCAACCGTTGGAGGTCTGTAGACAACTTCTTCGTCTTCGTCTTCATACACGATCTTCGAACCAGAAGAGGATCCACTTGAACTATTTGAAGACACATTTAAAGATTTGAAAAGTGATGTGTAATCAAATAACCAGTCAGGACCCACTCGAGCGTCTGTTTCATTCTCCTCCAGCCAGCGTACGTCATAGGATTCGACTATCTGCTTAGTCTTCTTGTTGTAAACCCTATACGCGGTGCGCGCAGCATACCCTACAAAGTAACAATCATCGGCTTTGGCGTGGAATTTAGGGTTGGATTCCAAATGAAGAAGGGTGCAGGGGCAGCCAAATACACGGAAATGGCTGACAGAGGGCTTGTGTCCATAGAGAATTTCATACGGTGTCTTCATCTGTGCTTTGTTGATTAGAACACGATTCTGCACGTAGCAAGCAGTATTAATCGCCTCGGCCCAGAAGAAAACAGGTAGTTTGGAATCACAAAGCATCGTCCTTGCGGCGTCTTTCAATGTTCTATTTCTCCTTTCAGCAACACCGTTCTGTTGAGGCGTGTGAGCAGAGCTATATTGATGCACTATCCCCTTTTCTGCGCAAAAATGGTCAAGAACCGAATTCTTGAACTCAGTTCCATTGTCAGTACGAAGCGCTTTCACTTGATTGTTGGTCTGTTTCTCAATCATCACCACGAACTTCTTTATCAAGTCAGCAACCTCCGCTTTGTTGGATAAGAAGAAAACCCACGTAAACCGAGAGAAATCGTCAATCACAACGAGGCAGTATGAGCTTCTGTTGATGCTCAGGACGTTGACCGGACCAAATAGGTCCATGTGTAACAATTGGAGCACTTGACTTATTGAGTTGACATGCTTGGGCAGGTGTGGTTTCCGATGGTGTATGCCTTGAGCACAGGAAACACACTTTTCAAATGTAATAAACTCTCAGACGGGTAGGCCTCGGACCATCTCATTCTTGGCAAGACGATTCAAGTTTTTCGCGTTAGCATGACCGAGCCTTCGGTGCCACAGCATTGCGTTTTGTTCGGCGACTTTTGAGAAGAGGCAAGTGACTTGTTCAGGGAGATTGGTGTTCATGTCAATAATGTAAGCATTCCCATCCCGCTTAGATTTGACGAGGATCCATTCTTCCGGGATGACAATGCATGGCTTTAAGATCATACATTCCTTGTCGGTAAAGTGGGTGGAGTAGCCTTTGTCGCAAATTTGGGAAACGCTCAACAAGCTGTGCTTTAACTCGGGAGCGAAGTTGACATTCTCAAAGCTTAACACTCCATTTGTAACAGTTCCTCTTTGCGTGATCTTTCCTCCATCTCTGCCCGCAAAGGAAACATACCCCCCATTAAAGGATTGAATTTCGCTCAATTGGGATATGTCTCCAGTCATATGCCGGGAGCAGCCACTGTCGACGTACCAGGGACGAACGACATTCCTCCGCAACTGTCCCTGCAAAATGAGCGGAATCATTTAGATTTAGGAACCCAGGTCATTACAGTCCTGGGTTTCCTTTTTACTTTCTCTGAATTAACATTTAAAGATTTCAAACTAGGATCCTCATTCCTAGTTACTTCAGAGGGTGGCAAAGATGGATTAGAAAGTGATTTAGGCTTCCATTGAAGTTTAGGTTTTACAACATTCTCTTGTGGTTTTGAAATAGATTTCGTAGGAGTTTGCACAAAGCTTCTGGATGTTCTACCAGAAGTGGTTGAAGATCTAGAATTGCTTTTTGACGAAACCGATCTTGGCGGAGCCTTGTTCGGTTTTGGCAAGCTCTTTTGAGTTTTGTTGATAAAAACCTTTTTATTCTTTTGAAAAACAGCTCTTTTTCTACTTCGGTCATCTTTCCAATCATCAATTCGAGAACAATTTCTTGAGGATTTTCTAATTAAAGACCTTCCTTGAGATTCGTTCTCTCCTATTGGTGACAGATAGTTCACAAAGATCCTGTTATGGCAATTCCTAGCTATGTGACCACCAACGCCACAATTAAAACAAGTCTGTTTATTATTTGAACTTGTGCTACATTTATCAGATTTATTTTTTTGATGGACACTCTTACTTTTCTCAAAGGAGCATACATGAGAGACAGATTGTGATATAAGTGAGGGTACCTCAGAAGGTATGACATGTGGAATTGATGGTTTTTCATGAGAATTGTCAGCATCAGAATTACCAAAAAGTTCATCAAACATATCAAAGAAATTAAATTCAACAGAATCAGAAATAGGAACATCACACAAAATACTATCAGTCTTAACATCAGAATCACAAATAGGAATAGAAACATCAGAAATAGGAACAGAAACAGAAACACCAACTCCATGCTTTGCCTAATCTAAAGGATGATCTGCAGAGGAAGAAGAAGCGTCAGTACTTTCAACATTTATAAATCCTCCTGAAACGAAGCCAGATGGATTGCCATAAACCATAAAATATTCATTGGCAATCTCATCTTTGGACAAGGGTTGATACTGATAGGTATGATTATATGGAGGAGGCACGCTATCATATCCTAAACCCTTAGACTGATTTCGTTTAAAATCCACGCAGTGATCAATCATGGTGGCAACTACCTCGCTTGATCCATCAAATTTTTGAAAAGAAAAGTTTGCAGAATTAAACCTTTCCTTTAATGTATCAAGCTCGGCAGTTAGCGCATCATTTTGTCTTTTAACATAATTGTACAGTTCACATTTCTCACTGTACTCTGCCTGGATTCTTCTAAAATCGTTTATCTTAGCTTCTAATTGGACTTTAAGAGGCTTTTGTCCTTTCCTAAGTTGGTAGCCCTCATATCTAAGGTCCTCTACTTCTCTACGCAATAATTGGACTTCATCACAAAGAACTTTAACATATTCTTTACATGCATAAGAACAGGATGGTAGGGTTACCTCGCTTCTCTTGGGCTCAGAAGAAGTAGACGCCATGAAAGCAAACTGCAACTCCATCATTTCTGCCTCGGGATCAGCTTCATCAGTCTTTAATGAGGCATCATCGATCTGATCAAGGTGAGCATTTTCTGGCCCTGAAATGTTCAAAGCCTGAATCTGGTCCTCCCAGTCAAAAGACTGAGCGACCATAGCAGTCTCACCATTAGCTGCAGCACCTGCACGGTTGTTTCCCACTGCTACCATCATTCTGTTGTTGTTGACCCTGCGATCTGGTTTAGGACATTCACGAGCAAAGTGACCCGGCTCGTGGTAGTTGAAACATCTCAGCGTGCTCTTGTTGAATCCCACCTTCTTGTCAGCATTCATGCCCTAATTGCTCTTCCCAGTCTTCTTAGCAAACTGCTTGGCCCTGAAAACAGCCATAGCAATCTGCCACGTGATGTCCATCTCTTCTACGTCTTCAGGATGAATCTGGTCCAGGTCAGCAAATGACAGCTGAGGTGGAAGCTCTCCAGCTACAAAAGCATTATAGCAGTTAACAAGCCCAGTAGCTAGAGCCAGATTTTCATCAGTATCCTTAGGGTTTGAGGAAGAGGCTACAGTAGGTACATTTGGGGAAGGAACAACTTATGGGGAGATAAATGGTTGATTCTGAGGATGAGGAATAGGTGATGCAGCAGCGAAGGTCTGAATTTGAGGAGGTTTAGCAGTAAACCCTTGACCCGAAGAGGACATGATTGAGGAAAGAGCATTGTTGGATGAGATCCCAAGATTTGTAGTAGAGTATGAGCTCACGTGATTGATCTCTCTCTGTTTGTCATCAATATCACAAGATTTGATGATTGCCATGGTTTCAGCAAGAGTGAGGCGGTTTAGATTCTTAGTCGTCTTGATCACAGCAACATTCATATCCCATGATCTGGGAAGAGCATTGAGAAGCTTTTTGTTGATTTCTGACTTGGTCAAGTAAATCCCAGATATGTTCATATCCGTTGTGAGAGTTGTGAATCTCTGCAATTGAGCCTCAAGAGTCTCTCCTAGAATGTAGTTGAACATGTTGAACTTTTGCCTCAACATGTCCTGGCGACTCTCCTTCATATCCTCATTGCCCTCATAAACTTCAATTAGGGCTTCCCATAGATCATTAGCTGAAGTGTACTCACGAAAACCTTGAGCAATATCAGGAGATAATGACATGGTTAAAGTGGCTAAAGCTCTTTCTTGCTCTTCTATTTTCTCAAACTCCTCATCAGTGTAGTTTTCAACCTCCTTGCAATCACTTGGCCTGCAACTGTCGTAGTGATTCTAATAGGGCCTCTAAGAATGCTTCTCCATACCTTAAAGTCCTTCATTTTGATGTACTTTTCAATTCTATACTTCCATTCGGGGAAACCATCCGCAGACATCAATCTTGGAATTCGTGTGGTGGTGCCCATAACAGCGTCAAGTTCATGGAAATGATTTTGACCTTGAGAATCCATTTGAGATTAAGCAAATTAAGCAAATTAAGTTCAAAATTTGAGTTTACAGTTGAAAGGGTTTACGACCGTAAACCGAGTTTACGGTCCAGATGATTTCGACCGTAAACGGAGTTTACGGTTCTGAGCTTACGACCGTAAATTGTGTTTACGGTTGAACAGTTTACGGTTTGTGAGTTTCCGGTTTATGTGTTTACGGTTCGCGAAACTTGGTTTACGGTTTATGAAGATTCAGTGTTTACGATTCTTGATGTTTTTGATTCAACAACCGTAAATGGAGTTTACGGTTGACAGCAAACTCCCAGAAAACCCTTATGAACACGATTTTTCAGTAGAAACGATTCCCTTCACTACGTAAACACTAACAGCAGGTTCGAACTTCAAAGATATCGGTTGAAATAGCCCAAAAATCGATTGAAAGAAGCTTTAACACCGGTTTTCGCTCTGATACCAATTGTAAGGTCCAAATATGGATCTTTACCAGTAGTTAAGCAACAATCAATCACAGAATAAGAATAATATGAAAAGAAATCAAGCTTGCACACGATTATATTGAGAAAATCGTCTGGTATAACTCGATAGGACTCTATGGCATCAACAACCACTAAAAGACTAACACCTCCTCTATATATACAAGACACGACCATAAACTGGGTTTGCGACTGTAAACAGAGTTTACGGTCGTAAACGTGTTTACGGCCGTAAACACAGTTTACGGTCGTAAACACACAAAAAATTCAACAATCAACAAACAACCCATAAACACTATAACAGACTCATTCTGAACACAAAACAATGAAAGTCTAGACCAAACCATTTCCAGGGTCCTTCACAAGATGCTCATCATATCTCTTTATAGTCTCTATTAGTGTGCCGGTTAACCACACATGCTCCACTAACAACATATAAAGCATTATGTGCGTTTTCACGGATTAGAATATTTTTCACAATTTTCCTAAAGTAACTAAGAGTGAGATTTTAAAAATGGTTTAGTTACTTTATGTCATTATACTTATTAGTGAGATTATGTCCTATCAAATCTGTTCGGCTAACGACCGTCCACCATACAAGAGAGCGGTAGTAAGAATAGATACCCAATAGCGGTCATTGATAGGTCGCTACCTTAAACTCCCCTTATAGTATGGCTTCGTGAATGAAGCATACTAGCGATTTAACTGACTTGTCTTATACATATAATATTTTAATATATATATATATATATATATATATATATATATATATATATATATATATATATATATATATATATATATATATATATAAGGTGTATTTTAAAACCTTTCTAAAATATTAGGTTTAAAGTTATATTTTTGAACTTAATGAAAAAATATTAATAAAACAATAAAAAAAATATTTAATTTATCTAAAAATAAACCAATTTTGATTTAATCATTATCTTTTAATTAAATAATTAATTAAATTAATTAAATCATTATGGGTTATATAATTATTTACAATTAACCAATTAATAAAATAATTCAAATTTAATCATATTCCTAAATCTTCTAATTTTCGAAAATAGGCTAGGGTTTATTAGGTTTTAATTTTTCAAAATTTAAGGCTTTTAAATTAACAAATAAGGAAACAAGGTAACCCCTAAAAGGGATACCTCAATATTCGAAATGGGAAATGGAGGCTATGGTTTCTAAAACCCTTGCAAAAATAAAAAATATAAGGGTGGAGGCTAGGGTTTCAAGAACCCTAAGGATTTTCGAAAAGTGCCTCCTTAGGGTTTTGTTTCTATAAACCCTAATTTTGATCTATTCAACTTTGTGCAAGATCAATGAGAACAATGGCTCTAATACCACCGATGAGTTTCATAGGTTACAAAAATCTTATTTTGGCGAGAAAACTTAAACCCTAAGTTCACATGTAACCTAAAAGATCTATGTTCTCACTATGATTTGCAACAAACAATTGAATATCAAGAACCATAAAAGTACATTGCTATTGTACAAATTATGAAAGGGTTATTATAAAAACATACTTTTTTTTGTTATAGCAAATAAACAAATATTCCTTCTTTATTGGTCTTTAGAAAGCAAGCACAGGAAATCTCGTGTCTCTAATGGCTCACACCCAAACTCTAGCAATTGGAAGCTAAAAAGGAGAGAGGAGAAGAAGGAAGAATATAGAAATTCTAAACCCTTAGGGTTTATATAGGTGTTAGGAAGGTTATTTGTAAGACATGACCCTTTTAAATAACCTTTACCTCATTGCTTCCTCCCTAAGGCATTCCAAGTTTCCTTATAGCCGAAGAATACCTTTAGAAACCCTCTAGATCCCTCAAGAAATCGTCCACTCTATGGGAGGTTCTAGAATTTGTCAATGCTCAACTTTTGAACATTGTCACATTTAGTCCTTCTACTGTTAATTAATCCAATTAATCCCAAAATTAATTCCGATTAATTTTGTTAGAACAAAGTTCTATTAGGATCGATAGATTCTATGCAGGCAAACAATTAAGGACGTAATTATGAACACAAGAATGGCTTTAAAGATGTCGTATGATTAAAACTTTAACACCTCAGAAGAGCTCGATTAAGAACTTCGACTGTAGAGGTGTTTAGGGTTACAAAACAATAATCAATGATAATCAAGAAGATATCTAATGCATACATGCATGCACTATTTATAGTTTAACCCTACTAGATAATCAAAAATGGACAAGCCCAATCCGGATATACAAAATAAGCCCATGACGCAACACAATAATACCCAACAATCTCCCCTTTTGCGTCAATGGAGCTGAAAGCTCACTTCGGTTGAGCTGCAGAAGACTTCTTGACTGTCTTGAACACCTTCGGTATGATGGCCAAAAGAGTATGACGAAACGTGATGTACCACCGAAGCATGTCCGTGAAGTTCTTCTTGTCTGCATCAGAATTCTGCTTGCACCGATGAATGATACTGATAATGTGCTCTAAGCAGTCTGTTGAGAACAAATGTTTGTCAACAAGAGCGAACATAAAACAATTGGCTACGCCTCTTGTGAACATTACAGTTAGATGTGAAGAGTCAATTTGGCCCATCCTCATTTTATTCACATCTATTGGTTTCGTTGTTGGCTTGACAGTCGGTTTCTTATTCATCACTTTTGCTATCTCCTGATCCATAGCAGCAACCTCATGGATGTAAGAGGCCAACATCCTCTTCTAATGATCCAATATCGGCTCATATTCTTTCGGATTGGTGAGGAGAATGTTAAACAACAGGATCTAGTCATGAGGATTTAAATTTGGAAGATCTGCCAGGGAAATAATCGAAACCGAGTTTGCTGATCCTCGGGTGATTTTTAAACTAACATTTATGAACTTCCCAGCAGGTGAAGGTTTTAGTACCTTGACAGTAACAATCTTCTGTGCACTCCACGTCAAGTACTGCGGTTGACCGAACTTCAGATAAAAGTCGATAAGCTCATGATTAACTTTTGGATGAGGGAAAGGAACTTCAACAGTCGAATCAAAACAATGAAACGTAAATGCCTTTCATGTTATCGGCATATCGAACTGTGAATCCTTTGAATTATCACAATCAAAAGAAGCGACAGGTTCCAGCCAGTAGACGCTTGGAAACTCTATTGCCTCCTTGATGAGTGTTTCTCTTGTCCAGAGAGGAAACAAGGCCTTTTTACAGTTTAAGGCATCTTGTTCTTCCTTGTTCCTCCTTTCCCTTTCCTCGCGACCCTTAGGGTTTTATCCAATTCTCTGTCCCTCTTCTTTCTTTTTAGGGCCTCAGCAATAGTCACTTCTTCTTCTTCATCACTGTCATCATCAATCCCCTTCTTCTTAGCTTGAGAACCAGAACCCGAAGCTTCATTACCCTTCGGTTCGGTTCTAACTATGACCTTCGGTTTAGCAGATTCGATTTTCACAGTAACCTTCGGTTGAGCACCTTCTCCCCCTTGTTTCGGAGATACGAATCTCTCCGAAACACCCTTCATTTCATGTAACATTGCAAGGGCAGGAAGAAGTTTTGAAGTCAGATGATTTCTTATAGTGAGAGTAAGGATAGGATCATGAGCACCAAGAAGGTTGGTAAGCATATCCTTGACATCCCCAACACAGCTTCTGAATACTGCACGCTCAGTTTTCAATAATGAGATCTCCTTTTTAGCCTGAGCCAACTGCACCTTCTGAATTTCAATTGTTGAGGCTTGGCGGGCAAGATCTTCCTTTAGAGCACTCTCCTTTGCTAAAGCAGCTTGGAAAGATTCAAGCCGAGAATTCACAGAGCTGATAAGTGAAGTATTCTCTGCTTGCATTGAAGAACGAACAGCCTCAAACTTAGTTTGCTCCTCTTGAAGGGACTTGGATAAGGAATCCACGAAGGCGGTCACTTTGGCTGCATTGGAATCAGCATGCCCTTTGAGTGATTCGAGAAAGATCTGAGTACTGTGAACAATTTCTGCAACATCAGTAGTGGCCTTCTTGCAAGAAGAAGTAGAAGCGTTAACAGCCTTTGTGGATTTGTCAATAGCCCTAGTATATTGCTCAAGAGCAGTGTCCATAAAAGCTTTGAGCACAACATCATTGTAGGACTTGTTGGCATCAAGCAATTTATCGAGCTTATCATCAATACTCTGCAGTTGTTGACGAGTGACAGGAGCTTCTTCATCATCATCGGTAGGAAGACGATAGGGACTGTAGTAAGTAGAGTCAAACTCATCATGATCACCACCGAGAGTGGCACCGGAATCGGTTGAAGGTGAGGGTGAAAGAGGTTTATAAGTAACTGGAGGTTCGGTTTCAGTAGTCGCCCCCGTATTAGATACGTTGACGTTTACTGTTGGTTCTGGGGTAGTAGTGGTAGTTGATTGGGAAATAATAGGAGGAAGTAAAGGAGTTGTAGAAATAGGAATGGTACTAACTGGTGGTGGTGGTGGTGGAATAGAATTTGTTATTTGAGATGTGGTAGGTGGGGGGAATAGGAGCAACCGAAATTGGAACAGTTGTTTTCGGTGGAGATGGAGAAGGTGTTGGAACCTTATCATTAAGAGGTTCGGTTGGAGTTGGTGATCGAGGAGGTGTGTTACCTCTCGGTGATTCATGATGCTCTTCTTCATCCTCCTCATCATTGTCTGAACTGGAAGGAGAAGGACTCTTGGATTTCTTCGCCATCTTCTTAATCTTCTTTGGCTTAGAAGAATCCCCTTTTTCAGACTTTCGCTTCCAAGACTTGGAAGGCTTAGACGGATCATCCTCGGTTGTTCCTTTCTTTGTAGTTGCCCTTTTTCCTCTGTTTTCAGGTTTCTCCACAGCATCCAAAGCAGCTTGCTGTTCAGGAGATAGTACTCTCGGTCCTTTGGGAGGAAGTTTGCGATAATCAGCCATTACCTTACTTTCGGATGAGACACACATGTACATCGTCTCAGGTATGGAGCCATTGTGAGGGAACTTTGTGGGATCAGAAAAGATAATTTTCTTGGTGTGAAACGTAGCCACAGACGAGACCAGGACATCCTTCATTACCGAAATCTGCAAAGTATCAATCGCCCTGCGTGTGATGAGAGTCCAAAAGCGACCACACGAAATTTCAGAGTGCCTCGTTGAAGTGTTGAGGCTTTGCACCACCTGTGACCAGATAATCGACCCATAGTTGAGATTTATCCCATTGTAAAGACCATACAGAATGGTCAGAAAACCCTTGCTGGTACCATCAGACCCAGCAATCCTCTCCGCCAAACTCTTGATGAGAAGAGTAAGCAATCCATTCCATTGGGGCGGTAAGCATGACTTCTTAACCTTCGTAACCATGGTAAGCACATCATTGTAGCCCATCTCGTAGAGCATCGAGAATAGTTGAGTAGTGGTGATAAAGTCAGGTGAGATCACAGACAAATCCACAGCAAGCTGTAACAGTGAACAAAACCTCCCTTTCGAAATCGAAGCCTTGTGAGAGAAGATTTGGAAGTAGATCCTCTCCTTGTTCTTATCATATGAAGCAGTAGTGTAGACTTGCGATAGGAGTGACATTGGAACAGATTCCACCTGTGTTAGGGCTAGAACCAGAGGTGAATACTTCAAACACTTAACCACTTGTAGCATATACGAATCATACAGAAAAGGGTTGAGTTTAATGATCATGTTCTGGTTTGGCTTGATCGAGAGCAATGTGGACGAAGCAGTTTGATCGTGAGCAGATGAAGAAGTCGCCATTGTTGAGTGAAGGAAGAAAATGAACAGTTGCAAATCGCCTTGTATATTGAGAGAGTTTTGTTGCTGGTAAAAGAGACAAATGTAATTAGAAACCCTTTATATACCGTTGCCAGGAGAGAGAAAGAATCGTCATGATAATGATGAGGTCACTGAAACGTCGCCTGAAAAAGCGCGATGTGATAGGTTGGTTTCTCCCAGGTATACGTCAGCACGCATGGGTATAGGAACCGTTCAAATTCACGCGCCCAAAAGCTTATCTTTAATTCGTCGTTTGAAATTCAGCTTCGCTCCAAAAATTAGGATAACCCCTGTTGCTCCAAAAGGTAAACGAACCACCAGCAACCAGAATGTTGGAAAATCACAAAGAATTTCCATGCAATAGTGTGACAAAAGATAAAGAAATAAAGCAAAATGTGTATAGGATGTGAGTGATGTCTGTTAGAAGACATAAAGCAGATGATTTCGGGCAAGAAATGCTTCCTTCAAAGTCAAGAGAGACTTGAAGTGCTTGCTTGGTTTCCCGAGAAAATACGATCGAGTGCTTGTAGAGAAACATCGAAAGGCTTCTTTTAATTAATAGGCTAAGGGTAGCTTATCTTCAACCGAACGTCGATGCTTAACATAAGACCGAAAGTTGGAAGAAGTACTTGTGAGACCAATGTGGTCTGTTGAACAAGTAGGTTGGATATAATATGTTGTGACTAAAGATGTGATAGAAAACTCAAAACAAAAATAAACTGGATCTTTTTGGGAAGAAAAGTCTTGGTGTTAGACATTTTCATAAAAGACCACTCAAAAATAAAATGAGATTGCATTAGGTAACCAGTAAGATCTTGAACACAATGATTCACCGTCAATTCTTTATTGGTGTTAGATTGTGGGTTTCACTCAGCACGTGGTGTACGTATCTAAGATCACAAACACAGATTTTATGCAACCATAAACCTCTGTGGTAAAGACCGAGAGTCTCAAGGGTTACAGTGGTGAACCGAAAGTTGATGGAGAATGTAAGGAGGGTGGTTAAAGAACCGAAAGTACCTCTGCTATATAAACATGACAAAGCAGAAAACACTTAACTCATTTGGGAAGAGTAAGGTAGCTCTTGACTTCAGTTGATTGTAACAGCCTGATTGGGAAGAAACGATAGGTATAGATCGAATCATTAAAGCCTTGCTCTTAGTCGTAGAGGCTTCGGTCGACATGCAGCAGCATGCTTCTAGGGACTCTTAACTAGTTCAGATGAAAAGAATCATACCTGCCTTAGCTCCAAATTCTGTTGCACTGATATACTTGGGACCTAATTAAAAGAACGAGCAAACAAACACACCACACAAACAAAATAAGCAAACCAAAAAAAAACAAAAAAAAATATTTTTGTAGTTTTGAAATTTTCTGAAAAATAATAAAAACAGAAAGATAAAAGAAAAAATATTTTTGGATTTTTGAAGTTTTCTGAAAAATAATAAAAACAGAAAAAACAAACAAAAATAAAGTAGCACAAAACACTCTTAAAAAAATAAGAAAATAGAGTTAAAAGAATAAACAAAATGTACAACCGAAACCAAATCTTAAAAGAATGAAGCGAAATAAGCCGAGCGTTCGGTTCATTTCGGTTCCTTAAAATTCCGGAGCCGAAATAGACCGAGCGTTCAGTTCATTTCGGTTCCCGAAAATTATGGAGCCGAAATAGACCGAGTGTTCGGTTCATTTCGGTTCCCGAAAAATCCGGAACCGAAATAGACCGAGCGTTCGCTCTATTTCGCTTGTCTAATTTTTAGAGAGAGATTTGAGAATTCGGTACCGACTCTTCTTCCATCATTCCCAAACCTTGTAAAATTTTATTGAAGCTTGCTTCAGGTAAGGCTTTAGTGAATATGTCAGCCAGTTGATCAGAGGACCGAACGAAATGTACTTCCACGTTCCCATCTTCTACATGGTCCTTGATGAAATGATATCTTAGTGCAATATGCTTTGTCTTTGAGTGTTGTACTGGATTGTGGCATATTCTTATCGCACTTTCTGAGTCACAATAGAGAGGTATTTTCTTCATACTTAGCCCATAGTCTCTTAGTTGGCTTTGTATCCATATGACTTGAGAGGTACAGGATGCTGCAGCTATATACTCAGCTTCGGCTGTTGAAAGTGACACACAGGTTTGCTTCTTGGACTGCCAGCTAACGAGTTTACCGTCAAGGAATTGGCATCCACCAGTTGTGCTCTTTCGGTCCAGACCACATCCTCCAAGATCAACATCAGAAAAAGCTTGAATAAAAAATCCAGATCTAGCAGGGTACCAGAGACCGAGAGACGAGGTTCGCTTCAGGTAACGGAAAATATTTTTCACTGCCACCATGTGAGGTTCTCTAGGATTTGCTTGAAACCTGGCACAATAACAAACAGAAAACATAATGTCCGGTCTACTAGCCGTTAGATACATAAGGGACCCTATCATTTGACAATATAGTGTTATGTCAACAGCAGGTTTTTCCAGAGATGGTGTTAACTTGGTGCCAAATGCCATAGGAACCTTCACTTTCGAATCTCCCGTCATACCGAATTTTGCCAGCATGTTCTTTGTGTAGGCCTCCTGGTTGATAAATATACCTTCTGGTCCCTGTCTAATATTCAAACCAAGGAAAAAATTAATCGGACCCATTGCGCTCATTTCAAATTTAGTCTCCATCAATATCCTGAATTCAGCCGTTAAGCTGGGATTCGTGGTGTCGAAGATGATGTCATCGACATAAATCTGAACTATCATTAGATGTTCGCCTTCTTTCTTTCGGAAGAAGGTTGGGTCAACCGAACCTTGCTTAAATTTTGACATTTTCAGAAAGCGAGTTAAAGTTTCATACCAGGCCCTCAGTGCTTGCTTCAAACCATATACAGCTTTATCCAGCACATAGCAATGATCAGGGAATTTCTCGTTCACGAACCCAGGTGGTTGCTCAACATACACCATTTCTTCTAGTTCTCCATTCAAGAAAGCGCATTTTACATCCATTTGGAAAACTTCGAAGTTTTTATGAGCAGCATATGCCAGAAAAATTCTAACTGATTCCAACCTTGCTACATGAGCAAAGGTTTCCTCATAATCTATCCCTTCCTCTTGGCAATATCCTTTCACCACCAACCGAGCCTTGTTTCGAATAACGTTCCCCTCTTTGTCCAGTTTATTCCTGAAGACCCATTTCAAGCCAACCACTGAAGCATCCTTTGGTGTGGGAATCAGCCTCCAAACTCGATTTCGTTCGAACTCATGGAGCTCATCTTGCATTGCTTGTACCCAATCAGAATGATCAAGTGCAACATTAACTATCTTCGGTTTGACTTTGGAGACAAACGAATTGAACATACAGAATTCAACATTAGAGAATAATGCAGTTTGTTTCGCTTCCAATTGAGAGCATGTGAGAACTACCTCAGATGATTCACCAATTATTTGTGCTTTGGGATGATCCTTGGTCCATTTCGTTAGAGGAGGGTAATTTGGGTCATAGGCTGGATCCAACTCTGCATTTACTTCCTCTTCAAGTTCTGATTGATCACCTTCGTCATTTGTATTCTCTTTCTCCCCCTCAAATGGCGAAGTGTATCCCTTGTCAGGTTCAGAGTTTTCCTCTTCTGTGGGAGTTGGATTCTCCCCCTCGATTGGACTATTATTGGGTGGTTTTGGACTTGGATGCTCCCCCTCGCCTGGACTTTTATGGGTTGGAGATGGAATTGGATTCTCCCCCTCGAAAGACATATCGGTTGTCTTTGGTGCTGATGAACCCTCCCCCTTGAACATTGAGCTGTTGTTTGGAGGGTCAGTTGAGGGTTTACCAACAGTCGGTTTATGAGGTTCACGTTCCATTTCTTTGGCAGCTTCATCTATGATCTTTTTGAGATTGTCGATTTTGTTGTCTACTGCTTTCGCCTCTGAGTGTGCAGCTTTCTCTGGTTCATCAAATAGCCGAATGTACTCTTCAAACAAGTTGGATATAGGAACCGAGACTTGTCCTGATTCAGGAAATATTTCCCCCAAGGCACTTTTGCTCCTTTGAACTTTCTTCATGTAATTATCGTCAAAGGTTACATAATATGTTTCTTCAATTCGTTTGGAGCGTTTGTTCAAAACTCTGTATGCCTTTGAAGTGAGTGAATAACCAAGAAAAATTCCCTCATCATCTTTGACGTCAAACTTGTTTCGGTTCTCTTTGGAATTAAAGATGAAACACCTTGAACCGAACACATGGAAAAATTTGACGTTGGGTTTTCGATTGTTCAGAATCTCATATGGAGTGATTGAGAATCGTTTGTTGAGCAAGGATCGGTTCTGAGTGTAGCACGCGGTTGCAACTGCATCAGCCCAGAAGTATAGCGGTAGAGAAGCGAAGCTTAGCATGGTCCTGGCTGCCTCACATAAAGAACGGTTTCGTCTTTCAACAATCCCATTCTGTTGTGGTGTATAAGGGGCCAAAAAGTTGTGAGATATCCCCTTGCCAGCCAGAAAATCCTCAAAAACTTTATTCTTGAATTCCAGCCCATTGTCGCTTCTAATATTCCTCACCAGCTTTCGCAGCTGCACTTCCACTTGCTTGATGAACGTCTTCAATTTGGGAGTTGCATCTGATTTCTGTTTAAGAAAGAAAACCCAGGTGAAGCGTGAAAAATCATCTACTATGAAAAGAATGAACTTACTACCACCGAAGCTTTCGATAGCCGAAGGTCCACATAAGTCAATGTGCAGAAGTTCAAGAGCTTCAACAATCTTTGTATTAATTCGTGTAGGATGGCTCTTTCTGCTTTGTTTGCCCATCTGACACGCTGCACACAGATGTTCCTTATCAAACTTGAGAAGAGGAAGGCCTCGAACGTGATCACCAAGCACCAGCTTATTAATGTCTTTGAAGTTTAGGTGCGATAGACGTCGATGCCATAACCAGCTTTCATCAGTGTTCGCCTTTGATAGCAGGCATATTGCTGGTTTTCCTCTAATTGGGTTAAGATTTAAAGGATACATCTCTCCCTTGCGTTCAGACTTCAACAGAATCTTTTTAGTTTGCTTCTCAACTATTTCTGAGCCCTCATCATCAAATGAAACCTTCAAACCTATTCCCACAACTAATTGTGATACACTGATGAGGTTATGCTGCAACCCTTCCACATAAGCTACTTTTCGAATCGAGAAGTCTCCGTTGGTTATCATACCATATCCTTTGATTGTACCATACGAGTTATTGCCATACTTCACACATCCACCATCTTTTAGGGACCGAAACTCCCTCAACTCTTCCTTTCTTCCTGTCATGTGACGTGAGCAGCCACTGTCTATATACCATTCATCATCGAACTGCTCGTCACTTATCACCTGCAAATTCAAGCAGATTTAGGAACCCAAAGTTTCTTGGGTCCTGGTGAGTCTTTCACAGAAAAAGGAATTCCAGTAGAAATATCAACCAAATAAGTTCTTTTTATTAGAGTGGATTGATCTTTTCTTTTGATGGTGTACACCTTGATTTTAGTTTTATCTTGTTTAAATTTTGGTGTATTCGATGGTGTTTTGTTAGATGGTTTTGGAATTTTCTTTTGAATCCTAGGGTTAGCTGATTTTTTCTTATTATTGAAATCAAAATCTGAATCAAGCTTTCCCTTTCCTTTGATGTCCTTCACTGAATTCGATTTTCTTTGGGAGTTGGAAGGACCGAAACTGGACTTGGGACCGAAAGTAGACGTTCGGTTGTTAGCCTTGACGTATGGACCGAAACTAGACGTTCGGTTCTGCGCGCTAGTTTTGGAACCGAAAGTAGATGTTCGGTTCTGAGCTTTGGAATAGTAGTAATTTGGACTGAAATTTTCTTTTCCTTTTAGCTTTTCCTTTCCTTTGTCAATTGATTCTTTCTTAGGAGGTGCGTAGTTGGGATTTTGAGATTGCCAATAACGTTTTCGCTCATTCAGATTTTTCATGTATCTTTGATTTCGTTGGCGTTTCTGTTCAGCTAACTCCTTCTAAGATTTGTGGATATTGAAACTAGCCTTTGGCTTTTTCTTTTGAGTTTGGGTTGTCTTAGTTGGAACAATCGGTTTTCTTATTGGTTCTTCAGGGATTTCTTTTGTTCCACTTGTGCTTGGTTTGTCGAAAGTCGAGGGTTTGTTGATAGGTTCAGCAACATATCTTCCTTTAACCCTCCATGAGGTTTGCTCAGATAAGCCTATGGTTTCGGCTGCGTTGTCAATAGGGGCTGACCAGAAGTAATCATCGCACCCTTCAACATTGTCTTTGTCGACCAGGATTTTCAATTCTGCTGTTTGTTTTGCAGTGACTCCTGTAACAGCATAGACCTGATTCGGCACAGTTTGAACCTTTTGATAAACCATAGCTTTCTCTTTGAGTTTCTGTGGCTTGTCTTTTGACAGGCGAGCGTATTCAACCGAATTTTCAGATATGGGGGGTTTCTCATTCTCGGTTTCGCTCTTCATAAACTCAGAGCAATCAACTAAGTCTTCTACTGAGATTTCGCTCATCTCACTTTCCTCATCAAATTCAGATGTATTTTCTAAGTTCATTTTATGTTCTGAAATTAATTTGGCGTTAGACGAGTCAAATGATTGAATGGTTTCGGAAATTTTTAGCCTATCATTTTCATCTAAAAGATTTTTGAGCATACATTTATGTTCCTTAGAGTCAATGAAGGTTTCTATCTTGTCCAGTCCGATTTTGTAAGCAATGGATGTTTCTTCTGAGGACATAATTGATTCACATTCAGCGATGACTTCATCCTCCTTAAATTCAAGGAAGGGTAAAATCATCTTATGAATCTTTTTCCCTATTTCACAACTTAAATGCAATTGAGCAATATTAGTATATAAGCGCTTAGCAATTAAACAAAAAACATTCTTTTGTTTCAAAAATTTTAAATTGTCTCGTTGCAAATAATAATTTCATCCCTAGCCCTATTTAACTCTGTCTCCTTCAGCTCAATCCACATCCTTCTCTCCTCACTTTTTGAAGACACCCTGCTGAGTTAGTCAGTTAGGTTAGAATTCGCTAAGCGAGTTTGCATGAGATTACCACTTAAGTTAGAAAATTTAAACTTTAATTCATTTAATTCTTCTTCATAGTTTGTTACTGGAACTTTAAGTGATTCAAGGATGGATTGTACCTTTTTGATCAGCCGATCACAGTCGTTGATCTTCTCGCTCACGGGCTTGGCTGCAAAGCACTTGTCCTCAGTTAGGTTCGGCTCCTCACTTGCACTTTCGGTTGATCTACCAGCTGTGACCATCAAACATCTTCCAGTCGAACCTGCATCCTTTGCCACATAAGCTCTTCCATGAGTGGGCTTTCTCACCTCTTCATCCTCAGAATCGGTTGACCAAACTTCAACGCCACCGAACTCATCTTCATCTGCATTTTCCTGCACAATCAAGGCATTCATAGAACTGTTAGATGCCTTCTTTTTCTTCATCTCTTCCAAATTTCGCATGTAGTACGCCTCATCGTCTTCACCATCTCTTTTCTCAGCCATCTTCCTCAGCATGCAATCTTTGGCAAAGTGGTTCTGCCATGACAGTAATTGCAGTCGAACCCAGAGTCTCCTGCAAGCTTGCTCTCCTTCTTGTCTTCATCCTTTTGAGAGGTATTCTTCGCTTCATCTTTCACCTTCTCATAACTGTAACTTCCCTACCAGTTTTGGTTCTTATTGACAGGAAATTTTCTTCGTGCAAACTTCTTTGGATTGGTGACCATCATAGCATATTCTTCGCTTGTAAGGTCACACTCAGACATATCCGACTCCTCCTCTTCTTCTGCAATACCTTTTCCTTTTGAAACGAGGGCCAACGATCCCACACCCGAAACAACCTTTGCCTCCTTGGTTACCACACTTTCATGGGACTTAAGTATTCCCACAAGTTTCGCTAGTGAGTAAGATTTAAACTGTTCATGAGCTTTCACTGTTGAAACCACTGCCATCCATTCTGGTCTCAGACCATTCATGAAGGTTACCTTCTGCTCGATCAACTTTCTTTCTATTCCATGCTTGATCATTTTACTTAGGAGATGATTGAACCGATCGAAAGTTTGTATCAATTTTTCTTTAGGTTTCTGTTCGAAAACTCCAAATTCTGAGAGCAGCAAGGTTTGAATAGAGTGTTCTAGATCTTCATCGGTTGAGTAAAGTTCTTTCAACCTATCCCAGATTTCTTTGGCCGTCGTGCAAGAACCAACTAACCGAAAAGTGTCAGATTGTAAGGCGAATCTGATCATTCTCATGGCCTTCACATTACACAGCAACTTGTCCTTCTCATCCTGTGGCATCTTGTCTACGTCCGCCACCAGCTTGTTATATTCTTTTTGGGTCTTAACAGTCGTGTTCGTTCCAGAATTAACAAATGGCCCAAGCGTGATGGCTTCCCATATGAGATAACCATTATCTTCAGATCCGACCACATAATCTTCAAAGTGATGCGCCCATACATCATAATCTTGAGTGTAAAGAATGGGAATCCTGGTAGTGGATCCAATGCTGTTAGAGATGTTGATGGGATTTGTTTGAGAATCTTCGTGAGACATGGTGAGCCGCTAGAATTAGACCTGTAAACTTGATATTAGGGTTTTATCAAAAACAAGAGTTACCGTCGACAGGAAGAAGACGGCTTCTGTATATTCGATAAAAGCGGAAACCCTAAAGAATTCTTAACACAGAAGGAATGTGTATTGATCACACAGTCTCCTGCTCTGATACCAATTGTTAGAACAAAGTTCTATTAGGATCGATAGATTCTATGCAGGAAAACAATTAAGGATGTAATTATGAACACAAGAATGGATTTAAAGATGTCGTATGATTAAAACTTTAACACCCCAGAAGAGCTCGATTAAGAACTTCGACTGTAGAGGTGTTTAGGGTTACAAAACAATAATCAATGATAATCAAGAAGATATCTAATGCATACATGCATGCACTATTTATAGTTTAACCCTACTAGATAATCACGGATGGACAGGCCCAATCCGGATATACAAAATAAGCCCATGACGCAACACAATAATACCCAACAAATTTTTAATTAAAAAATATTATTTGTAATTGATATATTATTTTCATAATATATTAATAAATCATTTATTTTGATTTCTATTTAATTTATTAACTATATAATAAGTTAATAAATCAGTCTCTTTCTCAAAAAAAAAAACATGCCAGTCAATTACTAGGTTTGAGGCCAACCCAAAAGGACTTTGCTAATAATTCAAGATTATACTAATTTAGTTATTGGCTTATACATCTAATCCAACAGTTTTGTGATATGCTTCATTATCTACACACAACCATGTGAGAGTCGTTGGTAATTTAGGTTATTTGTTTTTGAGGTTATGGATGAATTGATATGAACGTATAGTGTTTTTATGTGATATGAATGATTATTATACATAACCATTCGATACTTTGGAAAATCATCTAAAAAAATTGGAAAAATAAAAATCAACAATTGACGACTCCTTCAAGTAGCGATGATTTGAGTTTTGTAAATTAGATTCTTCACTTTTTTGTCATTTGGTCTTTACATGAAGTAACAATTTTTGAATGAAATGACCACTTGGTATGGCCATCTGAAGTTTTAGCCAAGCAACAATTTTCTTCCGATGGCTTTCCTTTAAATATGAGAATTTAGTCATTTTTGTAACGTACCTCGCTAGGGTGTAGTTAAAAACATACTTAAGAAAACATTTTTGGAAATTTCCCAAAAAAAATATCAGAGTATATGTTTACGGAAAAACACTTTGGTCCTAGAGTAGTAAACTTAATCAAGTTTGAAATTAGCGAGGTTGTTAACAATAACTACATAAAAACAAGGTTCAAATACCATACAACTGGGGCTTTCTAAATCTCTTTGCCATATCCTAGCCTCGTCAAGTCTTCACTATGAACACACATTAAAATAAGTTAGAAAATGAAATTTTCTACTGAGTTATCTGATGTTTACTAATTAAAGTAAGAAGATGGAAATCAACTTACTCAAGCCAAACCCCCAAAATACATTTGTAAGATATCTTTCATAAAATAGGGTAGTTTTCCCAAAGTTTCTAAAACAACTCAAACTAAGTATTCGGTAAGCAAAATTCAACATTTCATCTCAAAGCACGAAAAGGTTAAATAAGGAATCATACGACAACATAATATGAAATCATGGAGTTATTCCCCTCCTTGTCCATCTCATAAAGTCAACTCACCAATAGTTTGATGTCTAAACCTAGGACTCATTGTTGGTGCCATAGAGGAAACCACTTGTAACGACCTAAAAATCTCATATTGTGTGTTACAATATGTATTTGGTATAAATATGGTTAAGAGTGAACTAAGTAGTGAAACGGTGATGTTATTGGTAATGGAATATGTATGTCTTTATACTTATTTCATTATATCAGAAAATGTATAAATTTTATAAAATTCTTATTAGGATCATAGTGTAGTTTACTCTGAGACGGTTCTATGGATATAAAGTTTATCAAAAACGAATTTTGTATGAAAAAGTTATGGTCATTCGAAAATTACGTTACCATTCTAAAAAGTCAGCAGAAAATCAGAACGCGCGGGGCGCCCCTTTTAAGGGCACGGTAGGTCCTGATTCTGGGTGGAGAAACATGTGTCGAATAAGAAGGATACATGGCAACGAGAGACAAACATGGTGTCTTCAGAAAGTCATGTGGCATAGGGAGTGACGCGTCTTCAGGGAGTCACTACACATCCTTAGGGAGGCGCAACGCATCCTCATACTTCTCAGCCATTATAAATAGCTCGAAGTGTCATGAGGCCGTTTAGCAAGGGTATGATTGTCATTTGGGCAAAGGTATCCTCTTGATTTTTAATACGTAATTTTATGTATGTAAGCATTGACTCATGAAGGGTTTATAAACCTGATATAGTATTTAAAGTTCATATGGTGTTATTATAAACTAATTGGTAAAATTGATAAAGGGTTTCCGTGGTGGAACTCTCGATTGGATAACAAGGGTTGAAAACCCTAGTTTAAAGGATTGTCCAACTGTAAGATTAGACAATCGGCTTATGGAGTAAAGCCGTTTGGTAATGGTTTTGAGGAGCTTGGTGATTTGGTAACAAATGGTTACCCATTTGTGTTAGTGATCAGAAAAAGATCATGTAATATATATATATATATATATATATATATATATATATATATATATATATATAAGCTCATAAAGTGTATTGGGACAAGTTCTGAGGAGCTTGATGTGTTATCCAAATAGGTTGGACCAGTATTTGAGCTTAAAGATAGTGTGAGGCTAGAAACCAGAACAGAAGCTAGTCTTCACTAACTGGTTAGGTGAGTACATGTAGAATTTCTGGGTACATGGCACATTAATATTTGAGAATGTTTCTTGTTTGAAAAGTAATAAATCTTATCTAGAAAATAAATGGACTCATTTCCAAAAATGAGTAAATAAAGGTTTTGAAAAACAAAAGTTTTCGACCAAATGAGCTCTTTTATGAGTAGTGGTTAGCTAGCTACAATTTGTTACGTGGATTAATGAAAAGGATTAAAGAATTATATTTAATGTCATAGTATTTTTGAATATTTTACCATGCAATCTTATTATTAAAAGTGCATGACCATAACATTAATCATGTGTGTGTGATTGAGTCAGTAAAAGAAAAATGGTGATCATCCATGAGTGAATTGCTTAGTCCTAAGAAAGTTCCGGCTAGACGTAGGGATCAACATTGGGGACTAACTGTGGGGCCTTTCCTGGATGATTTGTTCTCTCTTAAAGGTTAATCTAAGTTGTCACTTTATGTAATCAAACCAATTCGAGGCGTTTACTTGTCACTACAGTGACCAGTCCAATTAGGGGTGTTTATATAGGGTCGTACTAGGAAGGTTCGCTTCCTCGTATCGATCAATGTTTGAGTCATTTTATGTGACTATCCCAATTCGGGGTGGTCCTTATGGACATTAGACTTAGCGGATAGTTGAGGCTCAGTAAGGACCAAGAAGATTTGCATTGAGTGAGGACATGCATAACATGCTTTGCATTCTATTTATAAATACATGTCAATGACAGTTTTATTAAATAATTTTGATAATGAATTTGTGTCTTAACCCATGTAGCTCACAAGACAATTTTTTTTCTTACGTATTTTGTTTGAAATTCCATGTATTCCAGGTTCTGTGATATAGCATAGAAGGTTATGTTGAGATAGATAATAGAGAGCCAACGGAAATTGGACATAGTTTCCATGACGTAAGCAACCTTGCAGCTTTACTATGGTTTATTTGTATCGGTTGTTATACCCGAAAGAATATTTTTATAAATGTATTTTTAAATGAATTGGAAATTTTGGGACAATATTTTGTAAATGGGGCCTTATTTTATAAACCATAGTATAAAAGATCGGGTGTTACACCACTACCCCTATTGTCTGATATATATGTATATATAAATGCTAGGCATTAGGGAACCATCCACCCTAAGCCACACAAGCGGTAGTGATCCCACATGTGCAATAATGAGGATTATCTAGAAATCTCACTCGCCGACTTAACGACCCCTAGTTTGTCAAATCTTTCATGAATATAATGAGGGACGCTCATAGACTCTCATCGTAGATGTATACACATGGAATGAGGCAAAAATAGTTTTAAAAACACCAATTAGTAGCTCAAGTGAGCAAAGCACCTTTTCAAAATGGTTTTCATTCCATGCTCACGTAATACATATAATATCCATATTGCATCTCAGGAAACCAATAAAAATCATATATAGTTAACACCAAGTGTTATCAAACAAAATAAAGTATAGTAGGGATGTGTGTTCCCAGTAAAACATCTCAACTTCTAGTTATTGAACCCACTCTCTTCCTCATTGGAAGTCTTATTTAAACACCACCTATATCATATAAGTATATGTTATTAAAATTACCAAAATATCCTTAGCGGTAAAAAACTCCCAAACACTCAAAATGTCCATTTTTAACCTAATTGGGAATTATGGAAGTGAAATCAGACAAAACAAATAAGCCAAACTCTAAAAATGGAAAAATATGGAACGAAGACAATATAAAAAATGTGTTGTGTTCACAAGGAGAACGAGAGATGCTCTACATTATGTGTTGTGTTTGGAGAACGTGTCGCGTTCTGCACAATGGATTACCATTTTTAGTTCTCATTCTCATTTGGTCATCCTACTTTGGATATTAACTTATGGTTTCTTATAATAATCTTTAGTAGAACCACTATAGGTTCCCAAACATATTTGGAAGATTTTTAGATATACACTTGACTCAATCCGTTAAGTGCATCACAATAATTCCTTGGTCTTACTGATCATCAAGCCTTATGGAGTTAAAGGCTTAATTTTCAACAAAAGCTCACCATTGACCAAAGTACTTTTCCAAAACCCCTTTGACACCATTTGGATAATATTATATGCTTTCTAACATCCATTAAATCAACCCTAAAAGCTTGTAGGCTTGTATCTTAACTATGGAATCACTATTTTAAATCCATAGTCTCCTATTTTGCCATTAATGGGCCAACAATCATTAAAATCACTCTAGATGCTAGTAACTCTTCTTGTTTTGGATCCAAGTCATCACCCCAAGTATCAATTCAATATTATGAACATCATATACTCATATTAGTCATCTAATTTCCTTGAAATCCATAATTATAACAATAAAGATTTAACTCTCTTATCCAATGTCTTAACAATCCTTAGAATCACTTTAGGGTTAAGCAATCCTTCATGTCTTGAATCCTAGTTATAACAAATGTATCAATTCATGATTCTATAATACCATTTAAAACTTATAGATGCTTAATATGTAACATATGGGTCCTCGAGGTGTGAAAATATAAAGTCAAATTGAGTTTTTGGAGGGTCACTAAGTAAAGGAACCACCGTCACGTCATGCAATGGTCGCATTCTTCGGGGGGTGGGTGGATCTTTTGAGTGTCACGACGTGACACTCTATGTGTCATGACGTGACACCTCATCAGATGCAAAACCCTAATTTCAGACTTGGACCCTATTTAAAGGAAGTGACGGGCTAGGGTTTCTTTCACCCTAAGCCTCAATCACCTCTAAACGAACCTTTGGCCAAACCCTATTTCTATTGAAGTTTTTAGCTCATTTTTTCAAGTTTTGGTGGTTTTAAAGGAAGGGGGAGAAGTTTTGGTGCCCAGTTCCTCCAAGAAATCTCTCATCGTCCTTGTGTGCAGCTTCTGGACTTTTTGTAAGTCCTCAAACTCCCATCTTTTTGTTGTATGCCTCTTAGATCTAAGCTCTATGTCGTATTTGGCCCCATTTGTGGTGATGGGATGAGTAGAAGCGATAAACTTTGTAACTTTATGATCTCTTTGTGTCCCAAGAGCATATTATCTCATAGATCTAGGATATGGTGGTGATTTGGGATCCTTGCATGGATTTTTGTTCACATTGTATCTTTTGACCTAGGTTTGGGAAAGGACATGCATGGGTAATGCATGTCCATTAAGTTTGCATTTTTAGGGATCATTAGGGTCCCTACAACCCTATTGGATGTTCTGGATTGAAGAATTAATGAATTAATTGCTTAATGGTTGATTCCATGCATCAAGTTGCCTTAAACGGCCTTGAATCTTGGCTTAGTGGATAAAGTTGGAAACTTTATCCATTAATAACTTGGGAAGAATCAGATCTGGTCTTTGGAACTCATGGAATCGATGGAAAATGGCTTAATCCATTAAGCTGGGATAACCAGTGTTCAGGACAAAACGCCCTTCTTGTCATGACGTGACGACTGGGGTTTTCCCGTATTAA
Organism: Lactuca virosa; assembly: GCF_052849685.1. Taxonomy (NCBI): domain Eukaryota; kingdom Viridiplantae; phylum Streptophyta; class Magnoliopsida; order Asterales; family Asteraceae; genus Lactuca; species Lactuca virosa. The sequence goes on along the minus strand of NC_136430.1, from coordinate 403,577,518 downwards.
CTTGAACTGATTCCGTTACGACGTGATGACTTGTAATATCAGGACGTAACGATGGTTTGGATCGAGACTGATTTGAGCTAAGACTGAGTTAATTCGTGACCGAGTTAGGACCGGGTTGAGTCTATTTCCCACGACGTGACCATGAGCCGGTCACGACGTGAGGGTCAGCTAATGGAAGTGTTGACCATTGACTTGTTGACATGGCTTGACGTTTGGTCAAAATGGATAGTTTTAGAGGTTAGACTAAGGTGGGACCTGTTTGAATTAATAGGTTGGTGGTAGCACCGTTCACATGGCAGTGAGTTGTGTTCTTAGTTGGTTTTGTGAGTCAGGTGAGTTCTCTCATGATACTGTGTAGGATCCTAGCTGTCTTTGTGAGTCTTGCATTTATATGTATACTGGGTTGGGCCCATTGGTAGGTATATTAGGCTAGGCTCATTTTCATGTATGTTGGAATGGGTCCATTTGCATATTGGGTTGGGCCTATTTTCATGTATGTTGGGATGGGCCCATTTTCATGTTGGGTTGGGCCCATTTTTATGTTGGACTGGGCCCATTTGTATGGTATGTAGTATTTTAGGGAACCCACTAAGCTTTGTGCTTACGGTTTTGTGGTTTAAATATTTGAGGTACTTCAAGTTCTAAAGGGAAGGGTCTGACTTGACTGCACAACATTATCCCCTTGATGATTTTTCCGCATTGATAATTGTTATTGTACTCTAATCATTATGATACATTTGTTACTATGATGGGTTTTTTGACAAATAATATGTGATCTGATGAATTAAAAATAAAAGAAATTATGTCTGTTTTGGAATGTTAGAAGTTGGTATTATAGGCTTGGTTTGAGGGATTCATGCACACTATAGGGTATGTCTGAACTCAAACTGAGGAATTAATAATCTTTTCAAAAGAAAATAATTTTTCTAAAAATATTTTTTACAAAGAAAAGGGGTGCGATCAACCGAGCTCATGTAAGTGATTCCCAAAATATCCACACATAAGTGTTATGATTAGTATGTTATTTTGTGAATTGCATGCAAGATAAGGGCTAAGGATACCTTCAGTAATTGCATCGTAGAATTTCCTGATTTGTGTGATGCCTTGTAGCCTAGGGAATTTGGATGCTAAGTATTACTACGAATCTATATCGGAAAAGTTAATTGCTAAGTGTATGCTTTGAAATTGTATATGATTAGGATCATATAAACCTAGAGTGACTGATTTAGCCTTATTTCCTTTTCGTTGTCTGGTTGTCGGCTTAGGGTAGAATCATTTATTTGACAGTCTATGTGATCTCATATTTGTATAACTTACATGCATAAGGGAACGCGGTGTTGGTAGAAGTTCCTTGTAGTGTATGAGCAAATGAGATGAGGGTTCCTAGGAGAGCCTAGGAAGTACGATAGCAAGTTTATATGTTGATTAACATAGGGTTTATGTGAATTGGCACGGTTGAGTAACTTAGGGAATTCAGAATGATTCTTGCGGAAAGTACGGATAGGTGTGTAAGCTAGTATTGGGCCCATACTATTGGAAGCATAGGATCTGTACTCAAGCCAAGGATGGTCATGAAGATCTTAAGGAGCTTGCAGTGTGAGAGTGCGCTTGAGTATTTTCTGATCGTTTATATGTTGTATTTCAGTATGGTAGTGACTACTTGGGGAAGGGGTTCTGGTTCACGTTCATGTTCTGGCTCTGGTGCAGAACCGATTAATGAGAGGATACACGAGTTCATCATGTCTAAGATCACTCATGGTATTATGGAGGCCACCCATGTAATGTTCGGTACCATCAAGGAGGGGATCATGAAACATTTGGATGAGCGTTTAGGGGCTTTCTGTGCTAAGATGGACACGGGTCATTTAGGGGCTCAGACTCGCTCTTTTCGAAAGTTTAAGTCTCGTGGAGCCCTGGAGTTCTTCGGGAAGAAGGACCCCATTTCTAGTCGACATTGGATCACTGACATGGATAATGCTTAGCGAACAAGTTTCTACCCCGAGGGGTCGAAGGTGGGATTCACATCCTACCTTCTGAGGAATGAAGTATGTGAGCGGTAGGAGGATGTCAGACACTCCCTGGGAGCTGAGGCCATGGAGGCCATGACTTAGGATGATTTTGTGATGAGATTTAGGGAGAAGCTTACACCGGCTATTGAGGTGCAACAGTTGGCAAGGGAGTTTCAATACATCCTCCATTCTATGGAGACTGTGGCGAAGATCACCACCAAGTTCTGGGAAAGAGCGTTGTTGGATCCACAGTATTTGGAGGACAAGGATATGAAGAAGATGAGATAACATGATATGATAAGGAATAACATCTGGGAATTTGTGAGCATCTCTAGTTGCAGGACATTTGAGGATACGATTGTTAGGGCCCGGGAACGGGAGATTGATTTGGAGCTTCTGAAGAAGCAGAATCCAGTTCAGATGCAGATGGAAGAGGGCTCAACAAAGATACCTAAGACTTTAAACTCGCGATCGAGAGGCCATCAGGGTCGGGCCGTTATACCAAGTGTGAGAAGTATCATGAGGGGAGCTGTCGCGAAAAGGGAGGAAGTTGTTTCAGATGTGGCCAGATGAGCCATTTCAGTAGGGATTGCACTCATGGGGCATTGATATGTTTCCACTGCAATCAGATAGACCACAAGAAGGCAGATTTCCTGATATTTACAGCGGGAGCAATGGTGGCCCCTGCACCAGCCACCTTGAGGATTACTGATGGCTGTCAGGGCAAGGCGAAGGCTCCCATGGTGAAGGCTTGCATTCCAGTTGACAGTTGAGGAGGCACAATCAGCTCCAGATGTGGTTATCGGTATGTAATTTTTATGTATCTTTTACTGCTTTCCTTATTTATGCTTATGTTTTATCTGATCTTGTTTAGGGATCCTTTTATTCAATGGTATTTCGGCTCATGTTCTATTTGATTCGGGTGCTACCCGATCTTTCGTATGTCTTGCACTAAGCAAGAAGTTTATTGATGCTCTAGGGACTTTCGATTATCCATTGGAGGTAGATATTTTCGATGATCGTTCAATGAGTTCTTCGAGGATTCATTGAGGATGTGTTTTGAATATGTTCGATGAGAGATATTCGATTGATCTGGTACCGATTACTCTGCGAGGTTCGAAGGTTATTTACTTATTATGGGGATAGAATGATTGGGACCCAATATAACTATGACTGATTTAGAGCACCATTTAGTGAGAGTTGGAACCCTAAGTGGGGGAGAACTGGTTATTTTTGGCGAGAGTGCTCAGCATGGACCAACAGTTTGTTCAGCTGTGAGAGCTAGGAGGTATTTTCAGAAGTGTTGCTCTGGATTCCTAGCTTATGTGTTGGATACATAAGTGGAGGATAAGAAGACAATGGATGATGTGCCCATTGTTCGGGAATTTCCTAATTTTTTCCTGAGGATCTTCCCGGGGTGCCTCCCAAGAGGCAGATTGAGTTTTGGATTGATTTGAATCCGGGAGCGGCTCCGATAGCCAAGGCGCCCTATCCCTTAGCACCTCCATCGATGCAGGAGTTGTATACACAGCTGCAGGAGTTGTTAGGAAATGGATTCATCAGATCGAGCAGTTCATCAGGGGGGACCATCGATCCTGTTTTTGGAAAAGAATGATGGTTCACTCAGGGTGTGCATTGACTATCAGGAGTTAAACAAGCCGACTGTGAAGAACCATTATCCACTTTCGAGGATTGATGATTTTTTTGACCAGCTTCAAGGTGCATCTTGGTTCTCCTATATTGATTTGATATCGTGTTATCATCATGTGAGGGTCGAAGACGAGGATGTGCAGGCGATGGAATTTAGGGCTTGTTATGGTTATTACGAGTTCGTGGTCATGCCATTTGGGCTTACCAACGCACCGGCAGCATTCATGGATTTCTCCAAGATTGTTGTTCCTTTGATACGCCTGACGAAGAAGAATATTTATTTCTATTGGGGGCCTGACCAACATGAAGCTTTTGAGAATTTGGGGCAAAAATTTTGTGCGGCTCCGATTTTGACCCTCGCTGAGGGTATGGATGACTTTGTGGTGTTTTGAGATGCGTCGATTATGGTTTTGGGTGTCGTTCTTATGAATACTGGTCATGTGATTGTGTATGCATCGAGGCAACTGAAGCCTCACGATGTGAACTACCCTACACATGATTTAGAGTTGGGGTTGTGGTTTTCTCGCTCAAGATATGGAGACATTACTTATATGGTGTCAGGTGCACTATTTATACTGATCACAAGAGCCTGAGGTATCTGATGGATCAGCCCAATTTGAATAAGGCAGCGCATATGATTGGATGTGGTGAAAGATTACAACTTCAAGATTTTGTATCATCATGGGAAGGCCAATATTATGGTCGATACCTTGATCCGCAAGGCGGCGAGTACACCTATTGGAGATTTATGTCTGAGGATGTTCATTGTTTCACCACTAATAAATTTGATTAATAAAGCTCAAGTTGAGGGGTTGAAGAGGGATATAACATGGTTCGTGATCGGTGCTTGACATGCCGAAAGTCAGGGTCAAACATCAAAGACCCCATAGAAAAATGTAGTCGTTACCCATTCCCATGTGGAAGTGGGAAGAGATCACTATGGATTTTATTACAAAGTTGCCAATGACGGTGTGTGGGGTTGATTCTATATGGGTGATTGTTGATAGATTGACCAAGAGTGTTCATTTCATACCCATTGTTGAGAGCATCTCTGCCGAGAAATTGGTTGACATCTACATTGTGACATCCCCATTTTCACGGCCAGAAAAGACCGATTTTGTTTATGCTTTGTTTAAAAATCAGAGTAACATTTTAAATAAAAGTGTTGCGGAATTTGTTCCCAAAATAAAATTATGATAAAGACTTATCAAAGCATTTCCGTAGAAATGTATTTCATTAAAAACATCGGGATGTCATGTTCGATACAGATCAAAAGCATAAACAGTACAATATAGCCTTACTACATTTATTCATAATCTCTCATCCCAAACATCATATCTATGCTCGTGCGCCACTACCTGTAATACAAGAAACTGAGTGGGTCAGGCTTGGGAGCCTGGTGAGCACATAGGGTTTTCAACCCACAATAAATAAGTTTATTAATTTCATCAATCAACAATAACCCGATTACCCGTTCCCGTTATCCTCACATTACGTCCCTAAAACACCTATCATAAGGGACCTAGACTAAGGATCAATATCGGGATGGATACTACTGCCAAGGGGTTTCCTCAGCAATAAATATCCTAAAGGCAACCATGAGGGGGATAGAGTACACCGGTGAACACATCGTTCACAAACACCTACAGGTTGCGAGCCTGCTAGCGTTCCACTGGACTGTCTAGAAGAGTCCGTGGTCGTCATCCATACTCCGCTAGATGACAGAATCAATAACAACAACATCGAGGCCTCTCATCATTTTATCACACATTGTCTTATTACATCTACCCATGTTTTACCCCAACATTTTTGTAGATATAAAATACATATACAGTTTAAATTATTTAAAACATGTATAAAAATCTTTCATCAGCATAGGCAGCAAGTATTCAGATAATATGCACACATAGCACGTAATTAATATAAACTACTTCATATCTATGTGTAAGATGAAAGTAACTATGCACTCACCTGATTAGGTGGTGACTCGGTATTTGAACAGCACTTCGTTATCTCAAAACAATTTTTCCTTGACCAAAACCTAGTATTAATACCACTAGAGTTTAGTTTTAACGTTAACCGTGACTAATTAATAGTTTAGCTATTATTATTATTATATAAGCGTTAAATAACACTCAATATATAAATAATAATAGCCCAAATAATTATTTTAAGGACCTAATAACATTACTATAATTATTTAAAAGTTATATTAAAAATTTCTTAGGCGTACCTTACTTACAGCGGGTTTTTTTTCCTCAAAACCGGGTTTCGTTCGAGCAGCGTTTCCGAGCCGAAAGGTTCTTTTCTCGGGACTCCGGGAGCCTCGGGACTTCCTTCGGGTGCTAGGGGGTTTACCTAGACTTTTAGGGGCTCAAGGGAGCTTAGAGAGAGAGTTTAGAGAGAGAAAGTGGAAGAGGAAAGGTGTAAGAAATGAGAGAACCCGACACTTCTATTTATAGTGAGTTGGGGCATGTGGTGGCCTTCTGGTGGTGCCACTTGTCCAAATTCTGGTGGTGTCACATGTCCAGTTTCTGGTGGTGCCATGTGTCCAATTTCTGGTGGTGCCACATGTCCAATTTCTGGTGGTGTCACGTCACCCAATATCGCGTATCGGCCTCCCGACTTAGAAAAATCATAACTCTCGCATACGAGCTCCGTTTTTGACATTATTTATATCCACGCGAAGGCGGGAACGTAATCTACAACTTTCGTTTAGACTCCGTTGACTAATTTTGAATTTATTTTAAAAGTTATATTTTTAACAGGTCGGGACAGGATTGGTCCGTTAAAAATTCATAACTTCTTCATCCGACGTCCGTTTTCGTCTGTCTTTTTATTGTTACGCCACAATTAAAGAGCTCTTCGATTCTCGTTTAGGTCGTGTCGGCTAAAAACTCGTTTTATCATAAATTCACTATTCACGCTTCCCGGTATCGTGCCGGTTCCGTCGTGAAACTTCGTCGGGTCATAACTTCTTCATTATAACTCGGATTTCGGCGTTCTTTATATCTCCGGAATCCTTGTTTTGACCACTACAACTTTATGTAAAGATATCGGGCTTATCTTATATTTTAATTTTGACGCTTATTTTTATTCTTTATTAATTATACATTTATAATTAAATAATAAGCACATAAATTCACAAAATACTCAAATATTTCATTTTTATTACATCAAAAGAGTTACAATAGTTGACCTAGACTATTACATCGTCTAAAAATGCTTAGCCCCGAAACCCGGGCGTTACAATTCTCTCCCCCTTAGGATGATTCCGTCCCGGAATCATGCGTCAGCAAACAGATGCGGATAGCGACTCATCATGTCATCCTCTGTTTCCCAAGTGAGATTCGGCCCATTCGAATGTTTCCATCGGACTAGCACTAAGTCGACCATCTTGCGTCGTAACTTCTTAATCTTACGGTCAACAATTGCCTCGGGCTCTTCGATTAGCCTCTTATTCTCATCCATTCTTAACTTCGAGATCGGAATTATGTCGGGAACTTCTCCCGTGAATTTCCTCAGATAACATACATGGAAGGTGTTATGAATTCCATCGAGTTCTTCGGGCAATTCCAGCTTGTAAGCTTGGTTCCCAATCTTCTGAAGAACTTTGAACGGTCCAATAAACCTTGGACTCAGCTTTCCTCGTTTCCCGAATCGTATAAGTCCTTTCCACGGTGAGACTTTAAGCAAAACGGAATCCCCAACTTCGAAGGTCATCGGTCGTCTTTTCTTATCAGCATAGCTCTTCTGACGATCCTGAGCTGCTAACATCCTTTCCCTGATCACCTTCAGTTTCTCAGCAGTCTCATGGACTATCTCGGGGCCCATAAACTGCTTTTCTCCAGCCTCGAGCCAACAAGAAGGCGTACGACACTTTTGTCCATACAAAGCTTGATAGGGTGCCATCTTGATGCTCGAGTGGAAACTGTTGTTGTAGGAAAATTCTACCAAAGGTAAGTGCTCATCCCAGTTACCTTGGAACTCGAGGGTACATGCTCTCAACATATCTTCAAGCGTTTGAATCGTTCTTTCACTCTGACCATCAGTCTGCGGATGGTAAACTGTACTCAGACATAACTTCGTACCCAATTCCTCTTGTAGACTTCTCCAAAACCTTGACGTGAAACGACTATCACGATCCGATACAATTGTTAGAGGAACACCGTGAAGTCTCACAATTTCCTTCACGTAAGCATTTGCAAGCTTATCCATAGACCACCTTTCATTGGCAGCTATGAAGTGTGCACTCTTTGTGAAACGATCCACGACCACCCAAATCATGTCGTGACCGTTCTTCGTCCTGGGTAGTTTAGTCACAAAATCCATGGTGATGTCTTCCCATTTACCCATGGGTACAGGTAAGGGTTCTAAACTCCCATATGGTTTCTGATGTTGGGCCTTAACTCTTGCACAAGTTACACACTCGGCCACATATTTCGCAACGTCGAGCTTCATCGTCGGCCACCAGTAGTAGGGTTTTAGGTCCCTATACATTTTAGTGCTACCGGGATGAATCGAGTACATGGTCTTGTGAGCTTCTTCCATCAGAAGATCTCTTATTCCTCCAGTCTTAGGTACCCAAATCCGATCTTGGAATACCTTTAGTCCTTGACTGTTTGTACCGAACACTAATGTTTTTCCCAAACGTTCTTCTTTTCGGTCACTCTTCTCTGAAGCTTCTTCTTGAGCTTCCCTGATACTTTCCACAATGGTCGATACAATTTCTATTCTCAACGCTCTTGGCCTTTTTCTTTCAAGGTTGACTTTTCGACTGAGAGCATCAGCGACAACGTTTGCTTTACCGGGGTGGTAAAGTATCTCACAGTGATAGTCCTTGAGTAATTCTAGCCAGCGTCGTTGCCTCATGTTCAATTCTTTCTGATTAAAGAGATATTGGAGACTCTTATGATCGGTGAAAAGTTTGCACTTCGTGTCATAGAGGTAATGCCTCCATATTTTTAGAGCGAAAACTACCGCCGCCAACTCCAAGTCATGAGTCGGGTAGTTCTTTTCATGTTCCTTCAACTGTCGAGACGCATATGCGATCACCTTTTCTCTTTGGGTCAAAACACAACCCAACCCAACACCAGACGCATCGCTATAAACAGCGAAGTCTTCAACTCCATTGGGTAGAGAAAGTATCGGTGCCTCGCATAGTTTCTTCTTTAGCTTCTCGAATGCTTCTTTATGCTTATCACTCCAAGCATAGGTAACTCCTTTGTGGGTTAACGCTGTTAATGGACTAGAGATTGAAGAAAATCCTTGGATAAACCTTCGGTAATATCCGGCTAATCCCAAAAAGCTTCGGATCTCCGTGGGACTTTTTGGTTGTTCCCACTTCATTACCGCTTCAATCTTTGCTGGATCGACCATTATCCCTTCTTGGTTGACCACGTGACCCAAGAATTGGACTTCTCGAATCCAAAAATCACATTTGGAGAATTTAGCATACAGCTTCTCCTTCTTCAAGACTTCTAACACTTCCCGCAAGTGTCTACCATGCTCTTCTTGGCTTTTCGAGTAGATGAGAATGTCATCTATGAACACTATCACGGATTTATCGAGGAATGGTTTACAAACCCTGTTCATCAGATCCATGAATGTTGCTGGAGCATTAGTTAGTCCAAACGACATAACCAAGAACTCGTAGTGTCCATATCTCGTTCTGAACGCAGTCTTCTCAATATCCTGATCTCTCACCTTCAGTTGATGATATCCTGACCTAAGATCGATCTTTGAGAAATAACTTGAACCTTGCAGTTGATCGAACAGGTCATCAATCCTTGGCAACGGATATCTACTCTTTATTGTTGCCTTGTTCAGCTCTCTGTAATCAATACACATTCTCATACTTCCATCTTTCTTTTTCACGAATAACACCGGAGCTCCCCAGGGTGATGAACTAGGTCTAATGAAACCTTTGTCCAATAACTCCTGAAGTTGCATCATCAGCTCCTTCATCTCCGTCGGTGCTAATCGGTAAGGTGCTTTTGCTATTGGTGTCGTTCCTGGTAACAAGTCAATACGGAATTCTACTTGTCGATCAGGCGGTAATCCGGGAAGATCTTCGGGAAATACTTCCGGATAATCACACACGACAGGAATGCTCTGTATCACCTTCTTTTCCTTCTTAGAATCGATCACGAATGCTAAATATGATGTACATCCCTTGGTCAAACATTTTCTGGCTTTCATTAGAGAAATGATTCCAGAATTTACCCTGCGTTTGTCCCCATACACCATAAACGACTCTTTCCCAGGCGGGTTTACTTTTACGATCTTCTTTTTGCACAGTATTTCCGCATCATTGGTGCTAAGCCAATCCATTCCCAACACGATGTCGAAACCGTTAAGTTCGATAGGCAATAATTCCTCGTGAAACTTATTCCCGTTCAAATCAATTAAGACGTTTTTCATACGATGGCTAACAGGTACAAACTTGCCACTAGCAACTTCGACTAATAAGGCATTATCTAGTCTATCGACAGGCAAAGCTAGCTTTCTACCAAATTCATGCGAAATAAAGGAGTAGTTGGCTCCAGAATCAAATAAAATTTGGGCAGGCAATTTGTTTACGAGAAAGGTACCTGAAGCGACATCAGCTTCTTCCTTAGCAGCTTCCAGTGTCATCTGGAAGGCTCTAGCCTTCGGCTTTGGTGGAATGTTGGGTCTTCCTGCTTCCTTCTTCTTCGGGCAGTCCCTCGAAATGTGCCCCTCCTCGTTGCACTCATAACAGACCTTCTTAGTGAATGTGCATTCATTGGCATAGTGCCCAGGCTTCCCACATTTGAAACAAGTGACCCCTCCGTCGCACTTCCCAGAGTGCTTCTTCTTGCACTTGTCACACCACTTCACTTCGCCTCCTCCACCTCCTTTCGAACTAGACTTTGAGAATTTACCCTTTTTGCTGGACCCCGAGGGTCCGTCAAACTTCCTCTTCTCACCAACCTCTGACCTTTCCAGACCTTTCTCCCTGATCTGGGTCTCAACATTTCTGGCAGCCCAGTTGGCGGCTTTCAACGTGGTTGCTTGCTTAACCATTGGACCATAGTCCGCTGGTAGTCCAAGGGCAAACTTATTGACCTTTGAGAGTTCTGTTGGAACTAGGTATGGGATAAGCTTCATTTTCTCCGTGAAACTTGCAGCGTATTCAGCAACGCTCATCTTTCCCTTCTTCAAATTCTGAAACTCGTTATTGATTTCCAGTAGGTCCTGCTCTGAGCAGTATTGCAGTTTCAGTTGTTCCACAAAATCTTCCCAAGACATTTTACTCGCTTCTCCCTTGGGCATAGAGTCAGCTAACAGCTTCCACCAACTCAACACGCCAGATTTCAACAACGGGATCGCAAGAGCGGTCTTCTGCCTGTTGCTGCATTCGCAACTTTCAAACATTGTCTCCATTTCGGAGATCCAATCCATAATTTGCACCGGCGTCGGGCTTCCGGATAGACACGGTGGCTTAGACGCCATAAAATCCTTGTATTTACATCCTCTTCCATCATTTCCTCCATTACGATTGCCTTGTCTAACAATTTGTGGGTTGTCTTGACCAACGGTACCACTGAAGTTTCCACCTTCCGATGGCCCTCCATTCACTTCGGGCTCTTCAACTTGGATTGAAAGTTCTTCACGATTTTGTCGAAGCAAACGTCTAGTTTCTTCCATCTGATTATCCAACATCGCCTGAATCATCAATTGTACACCAGCCATCGTTACTGGCTCAGGTGCTGCAGCTACAACAGGTATTTGCTCAATTACAGGTGGTCGATTCCTCTTTTCGTTTGCGTTTTCAGCTCCACTGCGGGTTCTTGCCATTTTGATCTATACACCGAATAAGGTGAATTTAGATATTTATTCGGGATAGACGTTTAAATCATCCTTATCTCTCCGAAACGTTTACATGTTAGTTCTAATATCGTAGTTGTACGTTTAGAATCCTAAACACATAAGGTTTCCAGATCCGGTCGGCAACAGACCATAGATCCGAACAAATAACAGCATATAAGGCATAAATCATTTAGCACATAAAAGCATTTTAGGCACAATTCCTAAAATAAGCTAGTGCTCACACCTCACAATCATTGCTTAGCATTCTAAGTTTAAGTCTAGAAATCCTACAAATTCCTAGTTCGCTTAAACTAATGCTCTGATACCAACTGTGACATCCCCATTTTCACGGCCAGAAAAGACCGATTTTGTTTATGCTTTGTTTAAAAATCAGAGTAACATTTTAAATAAAAGTGTTGCGGAATTTGTTCCCAAAATAAAATTATGATAAAGACTTATCAAAGCATTTCCGTAGAAATGTATTTCATTAAAAACATCGGGATGTCATGTTCGATACAGATCAAAAGCATAAACAGTACAATATAGCCTTACTACATTTATTCATAATCTCTCATCCCAAACATCATATCTATGCTCGTGCGCCACTACCTGTAATACAAGAAACTGAGTGGGTCAGGCTTGGGATCCTGGTGAGCACATAGGGTTTTCAACCCACAATAAATAAGTTTATTAATTTCATCAATCAACAATAACCCGATTACCCGTTCCCGTTATCCTCACATTACTTCCCTAAAACACCTATCATAAGGGACCTAGACTAAGGATCAATATCGGGATGGATACTACTGCCAAGGGGTTTCCTCAGCAATAAATGTCCTAAAGGCAACCATGAGGGGGATAGAGTACACCGGTGAACACATCGTTCACAAACACCTACAGGTTGCGAGCCTGCTAGCGTTCCACTGGACTGTCTAGAAGAGTCTGTGGTCGTCATCCATACTCCGCTAGATGACAATATCAATAACAACAACATCGAGGCCTCTCATCATTTTATCACACATTGTCTTATTACATCTACCCATGTTTTACCCCAACATTTTTGTAGATATAAAATACATATACAGTTTAAATTATTTAAAACATGTATAAAAATCTTTCATCAGCATAGGCAGCAAGTATTCAGATAATATGCACACATAGCACGTAATTAATATAAAATACTTCATATCTATGTGTAAGATAAAAGTAACTATGCACTCACCTGATTAGGTGGTGACTCGGTATTTGAACAGCACTTCGTTATCTCAAAACAATTTTTCCTTGACCAAAACCTAGTATTAATACCACTAGAGTTTAGTTTTAACGTTAACCGTGACTAATTAATAGTTTAGCTATTATTATTATTATATAAGCGTTAAATAACACTTAATATATAAATAATAATAGCCCAAATAATTATTTTAAGGACCTAATAACATTACTATAATTATTTAAAAGTTATATTAAAAATTTCGTAGGCGTACCTTACTTACAGCGGGTTTGTTTTTCTCAAAACCGGGCTTCGTTCGAGCAGCGTTTCCGAGCCGAAAGGTTCTTTTCTCGGGACTCCGGGAGCCTCGGGACTTCCTTCGGGTGCTAGGGGGTTTACCTAGACTTTTAGGGGCTCAAGGGAGCTTAGAGCGAGAGTTTAGAGAGAGAAAGTGGAAGAGGAAAGGTGTAAGAAATGAGAGAACCCGACACTTCTATTTATAGTGAGTTGGGGCATGTGGTGGCCTTCTGGTGGTGCCACTTGTCCAAATTCTGGTGGTGTCACATGTCCAATTTCTGGTGGTGCCATGTGTCCAATTTCTGGTGGTGCCACATGTCCAATTTCTGGTGGTGCCACGTCACCCAATATCGCGTATCGGCCTCCCGACTTAGAAAAATCATAACTCTCGCATACGAGCTCCGTTTTTGACGTTATTTATATCCACGCGAAGGCGGGAACGTAATCTACAACTTTCGTTTAGACTCCGTTGGCTAATTTTGAATTTATTTTAAAAGTTATATTTTTAACAGGCCGGGACAGGATTGGTCCGTTAAAAATTCATAACTTCTTCATCCGACGTCCGTTTTCGTCTGTCTTTTTATTGTTACGCCACAATTAAAGAGCTCTTCGATTCTCGTTTAGGTCGTGTCGGCTAAAAACTCGTTTTATCATAAATTCACTATTCACGCTTCCCGGTATCGTGTCGGTTCCGTCGTGAAACTTCGTCGGGTCATAACTTCTTCGTTATAACTCGGATTTCGGCGTTCTTTATATCTCCGGAATCCTTGTTTTGACCACTACAACTTTATGTAAAGATATCGGGCTTATCTTATATTTTAATTTTGACGCTTATTTTTATTCTTTATTAATTATACATTTATAATTAAATAATAAGCACATAAATTCACAAAATACTCAAATATTTCATTTTTATTACATCAAAAGAGTTACAATAGTTGACCTAGACTATTACATCGTCTAAAAATGCTTAGCCCCGAAACCCGGGCATTACATACATCAAGGAGGTAATGGTTCGGAACGGGGTGCCAGTTTCGATGGTTTCTAATTGAGATGTTTGCTTCACCTCCAGGTTTCGGAGGAAATTTCATAGGGAGTTGTGTACTCAGTTACATTTCAACACCGCTAACCACCCTCAGACTAACAGACAGAGTGAACCGACCATTCAGATGCTCGAGGATATGCTCGGGGCATGTGTGTTAGATTTTGGGAGGAGTTGGGATACTTATCTTCCATTCATCGAGTTATCTTACAACAACAGTTATCATGCCAGTATTGATCGACCTCCCTTTGAGATGCTCTATGGGAGGAAATCTCGGACCCCAACTTGTTGGGGTGACGTCGGCCACCGAGTCATGGGGAGTACTAAGGTGGTACTCAAGACCACTAAGTTGATCCCGCAGGTGCGCGATCAGCTGCAGACCACGCAAAGCCACCAGAATAGTTATGCCGATCGTCGACGTTCAGACCTCGAGTTTTAGGTCGGGGATTTTGTGATTCTGAAGGTATCACCTTAGAAGGGTGTCATCCAGTTCAGGAAGTGGGGCAAATTTGGCCCTCGGTATATTGGTCCTTTTAGGATTATTGCCAGGGTGGGCAAGGTTGCATATCGGTTGGATCTACCTAAGGAGCTTATCTAGATCCACAACACTTTCCATATCTCCCAGTTGCGCAAATGCTTGGTTGATGATTCCACTGTAGTTCCACAGGATGATATTCAGGTTGATGAACACCTAAATTATGTTGAGAGGCCGATTGTGATTCTCGACAAAAAGACGAAGACGTTGCGCAACAGGGTAGTGGGTTTGGTGAAGGTGCAATGGAAACACCGGAAAGGTTCCGAGTGGACCTGGGAACATCTGGTTCCTTGAGGTATGAAAATATAAAGTAAAAAGTGATTTTTTGGAGGGTCACGACATGAGGGAAGCACCATCACGTCGTGATATGGTCACATTCTTTAGGAGGGATCTTTTGAGTGTCACGACGTGACACCTCATCAGATGCAAAACCCTAATTTCAGAATTGGACCCTATTTAAAGGAAGTGAAGGGCTAGGGTTTCTTTCACCCTCAGCCTCCATTACTACCAAAATACCCTTTGGCCAAACCTATCTCTTTTGAAGCTTTTGAGCTTATTTTTTCAAGTTTAGGTGGTTTTGAAGGATGGAGAAGAAGTTTTGGTGCCTAGTTCCTCCAAGCAATCTCTCATTATCCTTATGTGCAGTTTTTGGACTTTTTGTAAGTCCTCAATGTTGGATTAAGTTTCTAAGATCCTAAGTAAATTGGTATAATGTTGATGAATAAAAGTAAAGTCCTTTTGGATTGCCCTCATAACCAGGAAACAACTTGCATTGATCAAAGGAAAGAGAGATAAAATGTTTTGTTAATATATTATGTGATTAATATATTAATTAGAAAGTGTTAATTAATGATTTGTTAATGTTGAGAGAAAAACTTGAGACACACTTGAACAAACGTTAGAACAAGTATAGTTGCGGAATAGTTTATCTCACAGTATCTAAAAGCTCAACAATAACAATAAGTTAACGAGTTAGATAATTAGAGAGTTAGTTGCGGAAATGTAAGGAAATATAAATGACAGCAGGTGTTATATCAAGTATACACATAAGTTGATTCTTAACAAGGAATGCATTCAGACCAAGTTAGTAAGTGAGATCAAACTTAGTGATTAAGTCACGAATGACTTGCTCCGAAGAGAAATACTATTCAGTTATATTCAAGTGAACTTTGAGAGTAAGAAGGAGAGAGTATAAGATTCAAGATGCGTAATCAGATAGATCTAAGAGATGTAATTGATGTCATGGAAGTTTTGTTTGAATAAGAAAGATTGAGCTCTATATATAGAGACTCAAGAATTACATTGGATCAATTCTCTAAGCGTAGCCATGCAAGGTATACTGGACAATAGAGAGTATTTTAATAAAGTAGATAAAAAGTTAAACTAAGAAAGCTAAAGCTGCTGATGATGACGACTTCGGATATGGTTGCTGATGAAGATTGATTGCGGATCCTTGAGAGCTGCGGTAGATTAAGTTCAAGAGGGTCACTTTTATGATTCAACAATTTCCCCCTAAGTGACCTCTTTAACTTCTCTTCAGTTATCAAGTTTTAGCAACTTGATGAGAATCCACCAAAACTTTCTGACATTCTCCAACCAGGTGATCCTCCTTAAAATTTCGAACTTGACTTCTGCAGTTGTGTGTTTTGACGTTTGAACTGCGGTTCGACAAATTTCAATTTGATTCCTTGTGAGACGATTCATGGCAGTCATAGGAATGAAGTATTTGGTTTCATTGAGCTTTCGCTTAAAGATGACTCCAAGATCACGGAATTTTGTTGCACCCAAAGATCTTTCTTGATAACCTTCAGTAAGCATCGGTGCAGGATGAAGTAGTGGAAGATTGAACTTTTTGGCAAGGACAGGGTGAATATTTGCATCAATCTTTGCGAAGTCACAGACAGTTTCCCTTAGGAATACGCTTGCCCTTTCAAATGCTATCTTCATCTTCGGATACTTCTCAGATTTGTTTTGGAACACCTTAGCTATCAGGAAGACTTCTTCTGGATTCATGCATGGGAAATCAGTTTGGGGGCGGACATAGTCCTGATTCCTTCTTGTAAGAGTATACTGGATGAAGTCAGCTTTCATGAATTTTCAGGGCTTAAAGTTCTTGACTGCGGATGGTCTATCATTAGACCATATTTTTTCTATTGAAGAAGCATGTTTGGCATAGAATCGATTGAGTCTTTCGAATTCCATGGGCAGTCTCTTGTGATCAGGTAGGCTGTGGTCAAACTGCTCAAATACAGTAAAGTATTTAGCATTTGGGGAGATTGGAACATCCCAGTAACCGTCAGAAGGGGGTTCAGCAAAGGTAAGATAGGGTTTATAGTCATCATCTAGCAGTCTTCGGTGGGGATTGATCCAGGAATTGACTAAGGATTCATCCATGGTGATGTCGAATCCGTTTTCTCTCCAGATGAGTTCAACAAATTTGGCTGCTTTCCAGTCTGCTTTCTTCTGTTTCGTTGCGGGAGAGTCATTGGAATGTTCGGATGACATGTTGGATGCTAGATTCTTGAAGTGGGGAGGAGTCTCCGATCGCTCAGGAGAAGTTTCTTGAATGATTTTCTGTTGCGGTGGAGACTGATGTTGCGGTGGTGTCTGATGAGGAGATGGTTGCGGAGAGGGAACTCTTTCATTGATGACAGGGGAGCTCCTATGTTGAGAGACATTGTTTGAATGATGGTCTTCATCACTTCCCCCTCTTGAGGAATGCAAAACCGGAGCATCCTCAAGTCATTGCTTAAGACCATCGACTTTGGCACACACCTCCTTGAATTGGGCTTTGAGAGCATCAGCCAGTTGCTGATTGTCTGGGATGGCGGCGTTTAAGAGCAGTCGATGTATCTCCTTGGTAAGTTGAAGAATCTCAAGGCCATGAAAGTTTGAAGGCAGGGAGCGTTGAAGTCTGTTGATGGTAGATTGAAGAACCGAGATGGTGGACTCATAGGCAGTGTGAGTTTCAGCTATCAGCTTCTGTGAGTGAGTTGACTGGTCCGCAATGGATGTTTGTAAATCTGCCTTGATTGTGGATACCTCAGAGATGAGGCGCTCCGCAGCAGCCATGAATTGCTTATGATCAGCCTAGCGTCTTGTATCTAGGGATCGAATTCCCATTTCAACTTTTAAAGAAATTCGCTCAGCAGCTAGGCGTTCACAAGTTTCCAGTCGTTCGATTCTTTCAATGAGTGACTACGGTTCTGGTAAATCTTCAAGTTGCGGTTGAGTGGGCTTAACCGCAGCAAGAATCTGATCTACTTTGGCTTGTAGACTCAGAAATTCTTTCCTGGACACAGCGATCTTCTTTTCTTCTTTTTCTCTTTTGGCTTGGAGGTTGAGTGTTGAGAGCCACTCGAAGCTTCTTCCTCATCAAAAATCATTAAATCGTCATCAGAAGGGTTAGGATGATTTACCTCATTGAGATCAAAGTCATCGAATCCGAAGGTAGGAGCGGAGCTAACTTCTATTGCGGTGCCATCGTCTTGAGAATCTCTGACAGTTGGAGTTGGAGCTGGAGCTGGAGGGAGTTTAGATGTACCTTCACCACCACGAGTGGACTGAGCATTGTGGATTGTTTCAGCCATTGAGGACATCCACTCTTGTACTTTCAAAATGGTGGCTACGGTATTGGCGTTATTGATGGCGTCCGCCCAATACTTGGCTACGGATTGAATCTCTTGTTGTTTCTGTTGAAGTTGCTTGATTTGCTGGTCCTTCCTTGCTTGAAATGCCCTACGGAAAGTGGCATATTTCTTGATATCGGATTCAGAGACCGGATTGTAGTGTAACCATGAATCATTTGATTCGTCACCGTCAAATCCTTGGAATCGCACTGAGGTGTCCCTCGGGTCCACGGAACCTGTAACATACACGTTTTGAAATCGTGTTATGTAAATTAAAAAGTTAATAATATTATGAAATATTATGAGAAATTGAGTGTTAAGTTCTAACAGATAGTTTTTACTAGAAATGAAGTAAACCTATGTTTAGAATCACTCATTAAATGTTGGAAGTCTTATGAGATTCCAATTAAAAGCCAAATAGTGAAATTTAGCGAAAATATAAACTTTGAAATAAGTAAAATTTTATTAATGAAAGTTGTAGATAATCTCGTTAGAAACACGTAGGCGAAAACCTCGTCGAAATCCGAGTTATAACGAAGAAGTTATGACCAATCGAAGATCCGTGATAAAACCGACACGGTGCCGAATGACGTAAAAAGTGAGTTTTTGATAAACTACTTTTTAGCCTTAGTGATCTAAATGAAAGTCGTAGTATTCGTTAAACCGAGAAGTTCGATAAAAAGAACGCCAAAATCTGACTTCGTATGAGGAAGTTATGATTTTTACAAGTTTCAGCTTAGCAGTAGACAGCTAAAAACTCGAATTTTAGATCGAGTGGTTTTTAGCCGACACAACCTAAACGAGAATCGAAGGTCTCATCATTAGTAGTACAACGGTAAAAAGTCTGACGAAAACGGACGTCGGATGAAGAAGTTATGAATTTTTAACGGATTTACCAGTCCCGATCTGTTAAAAATAATAATATAAAAATAAATTCAAAATTTTCGGACGAAGTCTACACGAAAGTTGTAGAGCATAATTTTCTCTACGCGTGCATATAAAGAACGTCAAAAACGGAGCTCGTATGAGAAAGTTATGGATTTTACAAGATTTGGCACAATTTTCGAGAAAAATCGCGTGAGTAGTAATTGCCACGTCACCCTCGCTAGGAGCTGGCCACGTGTCCGAAGCTACTGCGTGGCATGCCCGAGGAGCGACGCGTGTCGCACAGGTGTCCGAAGAAAGCCACGTGATCCGCGCATGAAACCCACGTGATCCGACCCGCGTGTAGGCTTCTGATTCGACCGAAGAGGAGGCCCAATCCGAAGCGAGCAGGTGTCCGAACCGAACCTCACCCTGCTGACAGCTGGTCCGAGCCTCGCATGCGAGCCTCTCGCTTCCCAGCCTCGGATCCGAAGCTCCGGAAAATACCAACCTTGCGAGACTTCCCGGCTAATTTTGGAAATTTCACACTTTTTCACCCCTTTTCAATATTTTTACCATTTTGATTTCTCTCGAAGCCCCGGTATCAACTTTAGCACCCGAAACACGCCCCGAGGTGCCCGAAGACCCGGAAAATTTATCTTTTCGGTTTCGAAGCCCAACCTTCGTAGGGCCCGGTTTTCAAGAAAACTCCTGGTTTTCAACGACGAAAGTCATATTTAGAGCCGAAATGCTGCCCAAATTATTATTTTGACCCCCGGTTAATTCAAGGTGAGTTTAATATGTAGAAACAATTGTATGTTATGTGTTATATGTGCTATGTGCTTTTCCATGTTATCATCTCGAGTTGTTGTACCCGCTATTTTCATAGCAAGGTTGTACCTCTGACTTGAAGTGTATGACATAGGCATCACTTGGGTATTGGTATGAACCGTTGACCATGAAGTGTATGACATAGGCATCACTTTGGCTTTGGTAGAATGTTATTCTTGAGTATTTTCCCGTGTTATTTTTATTTTTGCTATTTATGATAGCAAAGCTATACCTTTGACCATGTGATCAGTTTACGAACTCAGATTCACAGCGGCACTGGTATGTAGCCTCTGGCCAGGTAGAGCATGTCCCCCAGTAAGTGAATGACTCTATTCTATGGCATTGGCATATGGTTAGACAGGGCGTGAAAACCTGAAATCTACCTTAATGTTAATCAGAAATTGTTTGTCTTCAGTGCCATTTGGGCCGAAGCATTATTGATGTTTATCAAGTATGGAAATTGTTATGTCTAAATGATTGTATATCTTTGAATTAAATCAATGATTGTTAGGGAAAGCTTATCACATTATGCCTTTGTTGTTCCTTGCTCCTATTTGCTTCTGCCATATTGGTATATATATGGCATAATGTTATATTGTATCTATTATTGAACTCACTAAGCGTTATCGCTTACCCCTCCCAATGTTTTAACATAATGCAGGCAATAAGCACCCAGTATATTTGGAAGACTTAGAATAGTTGTAATATTATTTTTTTTGTATTTTGGTTTAGGTTTGTATAGATTTACAATATCCTGGGTAGTTATGTAAAATATTAAAACATAGTCGGTTTGTATCCAATATTTTGTAATGACTTTATCAATGTAAAAATATTATTTTATAAATATGCATGTAGCATGTTTTGGAGTAACTATATTGTCAAGTATGAAAGTTTGGGTCTTTCAGAAATATGAAAGTATAGAAAGGGGTTCTTTCAATTCATGGTATCAGAGCAGTGGTTTAAGTGAACTAAATCCCATGGATTGGTATTTAGACTTAAACTATTGCAAGTTCAATATATGAACTAAATCATTGTAAATATATGGATACAAACCATAGGAAACACTTAAGTGGGGTATTGGGTAGTGATAAACCCTAGTATTTTAAAACATTAAGTTACTTCAAAACTTTTAGAGAATTAGTGTATATGAACTAGGAATTTTGAGAATTTCTAGATTTAAACATGAATTGTTAAGTGAAGATGATACAATATGTATCTGATATATTTTAGGTTGAATACCTAATGGGGTAAGCACTAGAATATTAAGACGAGATATGCATTATATTATAATATGTGCTAAATGATAAGTAAATATAGCATGCTTTAGGTTTCATACCTATATTGCTATTATTTGAGAAAGTTTAAGGTCTGTTGTCGACCTTGGTTTAGAAAATTTTATGTTCAGAACTTTAAGAATTTTCGTAATAGAATTTACATGAAACTTTTCGAAGTAATAAAGATACTTATGATAGTTGATATCGATAAGTTTATAAATAAACGATTGCGGAAAATCGTAAAATAATAAATATGAAGTGAAATCGTAAATAGTGTATTAATACCAATAGAGTGGTATTATACATTTAAAATATGTAAGATAATATAATAACATCTTTGGAAGAAAGATGTGCGTTTAAAATACATTTAGATGAGATAAATGTTTTGGCATAACCGATGAAGTTGTTCAACCGCTGCCCAGATTAATGCAGTGATAGTTTATAGAGTCGGAAGAACCAAGGATGGTGATAAATACTTCAACAGTATTGAAATTAATGTAGTACAAGATTTAGAAGAATTAAATGAAGATCAAAGGAAAGGCTAATGAAGTTTTTAGACTTATTAGGCCAAGACTTTGTGATGAAGTATGTAGTTCGATTAGTAACCCTATACAAGATGCTCAGACTTAGAATTCAATAATACTGAGTGATGATTGACTTCTATCACCTCCTTATGGAAGTTCCATTGTGTGTTAAGCCGACTTTAACATACAAGATTGGGATAGCGAAATAGGTTATTTGGTTGTGAAAAGACTGAGTGGCTTACTTGTTAGAGTAAGGTAGAGTACTTAGTTGAAGAAGATATACACTCATATTATTATATGAGAAGAAATGTTGTAATTAAGAATGACAGAGAATCAAGTTGAAGCTAGTAGAGCTTGCTGAGATGCAGCTATAATGCAGACTTCTTAGGATAGACTCATATGAAGTAGACTTAAAAGATACAACTAAGAGAAGAAAACTTACTCAGATACAGGAATGACGATGTCATGAAAGGATAATGAAACCAACAAATATGCATGATGGTTTGCATGAGTTAGAAGATGATGTAAGTAGTTGGAAACTATTTGTCATTACACTGCTAGAGGAAATTTTGGTTGTAGTATGTCTTGCAGAGTAGACACTACCCGAGAGAGAATTTATAAGAAGAAATGGAAGTAAAATTTCTATCGACCTATGGAAAAATATTAGAATATTCTAGATCTAGTATATACGTGAGAAGAATCCTAGAAGGCGAGTATAGGTAATCCAATATATGTTTGATAGAAATGCGAAAACCCTAGTTGAGTCTAGGAGAAATTGTTGTATGTACTTGTTTGAACACACTCAGGTGTGAAAAGTTGCTTTGTGAAAACTTTTGAATGGTGACTTGGGAACTGCGAGACAATACTTGGGACGAGTATGAGTATGTGTGAATAGTAGTAGAGGCCTATACTACTGGAAGCACAGGACTCACACTTGGATCAGGCAAAGTCACAAGGTTACCAAGAAGCTAGTAAATGATTCCGTTTTATTCATGTGTGTCGTTACCTTCGTTTCGGTAATGACTAAGAAGATAATTATTGTTCAAATCTTAATGTCATAAAGAATCGAGTCCGATTAGTATAAATCCGCGAAAAGAGTTGATTGGTTCAGAGAACCATGTCTTATATAGTGACGAAACTTCAGTAGGAATACTGAAGAAGTAAATGGTCGAGGTAGTCGATAGAAATATAACAATCTTCGTTAAAGGATTGAGCAATCATTAGCCAGAGATATGACTTGCTATGTGGTGTTACTGGCCACAAGAAATGTTTCCGCCCTACTCTTACTAGTAAAATGACGGGGATTCAAATTTCCGTTCAACAATCAAAGAGTACTCCAACTAAAAAGGAGGAGGTGCCAAAAGCTAAAAGATGTATATGTCCGAAAGCACGAATTAGAGATACGTGGTGCTATTCTTTCTATTCCGAAGCATCCACGTGTTGTTCAAACCCTTTTTGTTTTCTTTATTCCATCAGCTTGATTTATTCGATCTGATTCTAATACAAGAGTTTGGTTCGTTATGTGTCTTGTGCGTTATAAAATCAAAGGTCATTAGAATAAGACCATTTGAGTTGTTATTATAGCAAAAGTAAAGACCTTATCTTGGGTTTAGTCTATAAACCAAGAAGGAGCAGGAGTCTGCAATAAGAATTGAGTTTTAACTCAAAGATTTGGATCGAAAGCCCAATAGAGAATGATGAGCGGGTGCAGGTTTGAGCACCGCTAGTAATTGAAAAGTTTGAAGAGTCTGACAATCGTTTGGCAAACCAAAAGTTAAAAATAGTACATTTTAGATTACCACAGAGGAAGTAAGTTAGGACTCGAATGTTGTGACTAGTAATTTCTCGTAAATTTTAGATCTGCTCACATCTTATTTGATTGTGATGCCTCAGATTCTTTCGTGCCTTATAAATTCGCACATTATTTTCAAATTGCTTATTATGCAAATTGTCCAATCATTTCATATAGATAACATAGGAAATATATTATTACTTGCTGATAAAGTCTATAGAGATAGTGTTATAGGAATTGAAAGTTATAATCTTCCTGCTAACCTAATTCCTATCTTTGATATTATTCTCGACATGGATTGGTTGTTAAAGAACTACGCAGATCTCTTGTGCTACGAAGAGATGATATGCATCCCTATCGAAAGGGAAGATTCTATTTATGTCTACGGCGAAAATAATAAATTTCTTTCTTAAAAACTCGTAAATTTATGTCGAAGGGATATTTCTATGTATCCGGCTTATACAGTTAATACCTTGAAAGAGGAGAAGAAAACTGTGAATGATAGCCTTTGGATAATTATCGACCGGCTGATTAAGAGTGCATATTTTCTCGCCATACGTATAACAGTTCTAATGAAGAAATATGCACAAGTTTACTTAGACGAAATTGTGGCGAGACATGGTGTGCCACTAAAGATTATTTCCAATCGTGATACTCGCTTCACTTCTCACTTTTGGGCGAATATGAAACGTGAATTGGGATCTCGAGTTGCTCTCAGCACAGCTTATCATCCCCAGACGGATGATTAGACGGAGAGAACAATACAAACAGTAGAAGATATGCTTCGTGCATGTGTCTTAGGGTTCGGTAGTAACTGTGAACACCATTATGTTGGCATAATGTAGGACAGAAAATCCTTGGTGGTCCTGAATTGATTCAAGACACCACTGATAAGATTCAAATCATACGAGAATAAATGAAAGTAGCCCAGGATCGACAAAAGACATGTGTAGAAATGGAGGAGACGATCCATAGAATTCCAAGTGGGTGATACTGAAGGTAACCTCGTGGAAAGGTATTATGAAATTTGAGAAGAAAAGGAGATTGAGTCCTAGATTTGTTAGACTTTTCAAAATTAGTCAACAAGCATATCGCTTGGAAATTGCATGAAGATTTGGCAGGTATTCATGATGTATTTCATGTAAGATATCTACGTAAATGCTTGAGCATGTATGATGAAACGGTTCCATTATCCAAGGTGAAACGGGATAATAAAATTATACTTAGGGAAAATAAGAATGAGATAAGAGCGAATATCCTCATTTGTCTAAATCGTTGTGATTTCGGGGACGAAATCCTCAAAAGGAGGAGGTATTTGTAACATACACGTTTTGAAATCGTGTTATGTAAATTAAAAAGTTAATAATATTATGAAATATTATGAGAAATTGAGTGTTAAGTTCTAACAGATAGTTTTTACTACAAATGAAGTAAAACTATGCTTAGAATCACTCATTAAATGTTGGAAGTCTTATGAGATTCCAATTAAAAGCCAAATAGTGAAATTTAGCGAAAATATAAACTTTGAAATAAGTAAAATTTTATTAATGAAAGTTGTAGATAATCTCGTTAGAAACACGTAGGCGAAAACCTCGTCGAAATCCGAGTTATAACGAAGAAGTTATGACCAATCGAAGATCTGTGATAAAACCGGCACGGTGCCGAATGACGTAAAAAGTGAGTTTTTGATAAACTACTTTTTAGCCTTAGTGATCTAAATGAAAGTCGTAGTATTCGTTAAACCGAGAAGTTCGATAAAAAGAACGCCAAAATCTGACTTCGTATGAGGAAGTTATGATTTTTACAAGTTTCAGCTTAGCAGTAGACAGCTAAAAACTCGAATTTTAGATCGAGTGGTTTTTAGCCGACACAACATAAACGAGAATCGAAGGTCTCATCATTAGTAGTACAACGATAAAAAGTCTGACGAAAACGGACGTCGGATGAAGAAGTTATAAATTTTTAACGGATTTATCAGTCCCGGTCTGTTAAAAATAATAATATAAAAATAAATTCAAAATTTTCCGACGAAGTCCACACAAAAGTTGTAGAGCATAATTTTCTCTACGCGTGCATATAAAGAACGTCAAAAACGGAGCTCGTATGAGAAAGTTATGGATTTTACAAGATTTGGCACAATTTTCGAGAAAAATCGTGTGAATAGTAATTGCCACGTCACCCTCGCTCGGAGCTGGCCACGTGTCTGAAGCTGCTGCGTGGCATGCCCGAGGAGCGACGCGTGTCGCACAGGTGTCCGAAGAAAGCCACGTGATCCGCGCATGAAACCCACGTGATCCGACCCGCGTGTAGGCTTCTGATTCGACCGAAGAGGAGGCCTAATCCGAAGCGAGCAGGTGTCCGAACCGAACCTCACCCTGCTGACAGCTGGTCCGAGCCTCGCATGCGAGCCTCTCGCTTCCCAGCCTCGGATCCGAAGCTCCGGATCTCCTCCTCTATAAATACTAACCTTGCGAGACTTCCCGGCTAATTTTGGAAATTTCACACTTTTTCACCCCTTTTCAATATTTTTACCATTTTGATTTCTCTCGAAGCCCCGGTATCAACTTTAGCACCCGAAACACGCCCCGAGGTGCCCGAAGACCCGGAAAATTTATCTTTTCGGTTTCGAAGCCCAACCTTCGCAGGGCCCGATTTTCAAGAAAACTCCCGGTTTTCAACGACGAAAGTCATATTTAGAGCCGAAATGCTGCCCAAATTATTATTTTGACCCCCGGTTAATTCAAGGTGAGTTTAATATGTAGAAACAATTGTATGTTATGTGTTATATGTGCTATGTGCTTTTCCATGTTATCATCTCGAGTTGTTGTACCCGCTATTTTTATAGCAAGGCTGTACCTCTGACTTGAAGTGTATGACATAGGCATCACTTGGGTATTGGTATGAACCGTTGACCATGAAGTGTATGACATAGGCATCACTTTGGCTTCGGTAGAATGTTATTCTTGAGTATTTTCCCGTGTTATTTTTATTTCTGCTATTTATGATAGCAAAGCTATACCTTTGACCATGTGATCAGTTTACGAACTCAGATTCACAGCGGCACTGGTATGTAGCCTCTGGCCAGGTAGAGCATGTCCCCCAGTAAGTGAATGACTCTATTCTATGGCATTGGCATATGGTTAGACAGGGCGTGAAAACCTGAAATCTACCTTAATGTTAATCAGAAATTGTTTGTCTTCAGTGCCATTTGGGCCGAAGCATTATTGATGTTTATCAAGTATGGAAATTGTTATGTCTAAATGATTGTATATCTTTGAATTAAATCAATGATTGTTAGGGAAAGCTTATCACATTATGCCTTTGTTGTTCCTTGCTCCTATTTGCTTCTGCCATATTGGTATATATATGGCATAATGTTATATTGTATCTATTATTGAACTCACTAAGCGTTATCGCTTACCCCTCCCAATGTTTTAACATAATGCAGGCAATAAGCACCAAGTATAGTTGGAAGACTTAGAATAGTTGTAAGATTATTTTTTTTGTATTTTGGTTTAGGTTTGTATAGATTTACAATATCCTGGGTAGTTATGTAAAATATTAAAACGTATTCGGTTTGTATCCAATATTTTGTAATGACTTTATCAATGTAAAAATATTATTTTATAAATATGCATGTAGCATGTTTTGGAGTAACTATATTGTCAAGTATGAAAGTTTGGGTCTTTCAGAAATATGAAAGTATGGAAAGGGGTTCTTTCAGAACCTTGCACAATTGTGCTCACTATGCCTAAACCACCTGTAAAAGATGTAAGTAGAGTAGGATTTCCTGAGCTTCCTCGATCTCCTTGACTCGTGGTCAAGTCTGGCCTCGGCTCAGTTCTGGCAAGGGCGGAAGAATTGCCCTGCGGTTGGGAAGGTGTTTACAGTGTTTGGGTTACAGACAAAAGGATGGAGTTCAACTCCTCGGGAGAAAAGAAATGTAGACGGGATGCCCTGGAGACCTTAGGGTGAGAACCAGTTCCATCCCCTTGGGAGTGAGTTGGGGGTGAGTTTCCACGTTCAGTTGAAACAGACACACTTTCTGTGTCTGAGTGGAATTCGATTGTGGTATTGAATGGGTCTGCGGCCACCCCAAGGACTACTGGAGCCTTTTGAGAGGCTGCGGCATCAGTCCGGTCACGCATTTGGTCAGTGGGATTGGTCTTTCTTTTCTTGAGGATAGAGATGGGTTGTGCATCCTCATCAGAATCACTCATAGAGGGAGAGTGAGATCGGTTTTCGGTTGATTCGTCATCTGTGGACACAGTTTGTTTCCGTTTCTTTGATGGTTCAGTTTGTTTGGGAGCATCTTTCTTCTTCGGGGTTCCATGTTTCTTGGTGATGTTACGGGGGGGTTGGTGGACTGAGGCTAACTGCTTGCGTCTTTTTGATAAAGACAAGTTGGATAGAGTGGTGGAGGATGGGACTACGGTACTACCAGGGATGGTGAGTGCGGATGTGGCTTGTTTAGGTAGAGGCGGGGTACAAAGTTATGGGTTAATACCTTCCGTAGCCTCTATATGGTCTGTGACATCAATGGTTTCAAGTCCAAGGGTAGACAGAATGTGGACTGGTAGCCGTCTAATGGGTCCAAAAATAGATTGATCCGTAGAGGGATTGTACCTTTTTAGATCTTTGGTGATGAAGAGGTTGACATCGTCGCCCATGCTTACTCCTGCATCCGCATGAAGATCTGAGATGCATAGAGACCAGAATCTAGCAAAGGTGAGCTCGGTAGGGTTTTCTTTTCGACTTTCCTTGGGAATGTACTGCAAGAAGTCATCCCACAAGATCTGACCGTAGTTGACATCGTGGCCAGTGAAAATACTCCATACTAACTCTAACAGCTTGAGGCCCATGTTATCAGTGCCTCCGGTTCTTCCTGACAGGCTGCGGATCACGAAGTGGCAAACGAAGTGCCACACCGCAGGCAACTGGTTTTTCTTGAATTCGCCTATGCCTTTAAGCTTCTTTTCGTAACCCATTTCGTAGAGTGCAAAAAGAATGTCTACCATGCTTGGAGTGAAGACCTTGGTTGAAGGATGAACTAACAGGTTGATGGCAGTGAGGAATTTTTCTTTGGTCAGAATAACCAAAGAATCGTTCACCAGATTCAGATGCACTTCTTGAAGATTTTCGAGGGGTCGATATGCAGAGAAGGCACATTTGAAGAGGGTTGATAGAGGAACCACATCTGTGAAGGAATCGAAGGGACCAAACAATGGGTGATTGGACAGGAACTTGATCATCAACTTGATCGGAGCATTATAAGATGAATGCTTTTCGAACACAGCCCTAAAATTGCTTGAAGCAATTGATGGCATTTGGTTTCTTGAGGCAGAGTCTGAACCACTTGGGTGTGCTGAGGCAGATGCCTTGGAATGTTTCTTCGAGATACCGGATTTCACCATTTTTGAGGAGTTGAAGAACTTGCAGGAAAACAGAGTGCAAGAAGAA
Organism: Lactuca virosa; assembly: GCF_052849685.1. NCBI lineage: Eukaryota > Viridiplantae > Streptophyta > Magnoliopsida > Asterales > Asteraceae > Lactuca > Lactuca virosa. The sequence continues at coordinate 403,548,568 of NC_136430.1, read as the reverse complement.
GAAGGACAAGAAGTTCGTCGAGTTTTCAGAAAGCGTAAAACTTTCTTGGGGAAGAAGAAGGGGGTTTTATAGTGGCGGATTTGAAACAGTTATTGTTTTTACCCTAAGTGAAATTGAATAAGGTATAAACATTTGGGTTGTTTTCTTTGATTAGGAAAGGAAATCTCAGCCACAGATAAGAAAAAGGTTTAATTTATTTTTTTGAGATTTTCAAAAGGGGTTAGCATTTAATGAAATGTCAGTCCCTAAAACATCACGTCTGAGGAACGTGTGGTGGGGGGTTAATCCGTTGTATAAAAGGGAAGATGTAACGGATTTGACGTTTTGGGGTAATAGGAAGAGACAAGTTAAAAAAGGATTTTTTTATGGAAAACCGTTCTTTTTGTCATCATACCCAAAATAGGTCTGACACAAGGTTTATTCAAAAACTGGAAATGAGACAGTGATATGCTACACAAGGAATGTTTTTTTTAATATTTTTCTTATTTAATGAAGGATCATTAAATAGCACACCACATTTCAAGAATTTATGAAACAGTTGAGAAATCAATCAATGTGATTGCGGATTGAGACTTCATTGCGGATGGATCTTTTGTCATTACGGATGGATCTTTTGTCATTGTGGATGGATGGTTAGATGACTGCAGTAGAAGAACTGAGGAGAACACTTGAGCAAAAATTAGTAACAACAAACAATAAGGACCATTGAAAGATAAATATGATATATAGTTGTGGTACATAGAGTATACTGCGGTACACAGGATATACCAAAACTATCTATCATACATAACTTCAATTAGGACCGCAACAGAGACCAATGATGGTCTGCGGTACCTATCAATTCAAAAAGAATTGTGGGTCCGGATTCATCATTCCTAACATTTGTAAGAAACTATTGAGTTTTGTAGAGTCAAGTGCCTTTGTGAATACATCAGCAATCTCTTCATGAGTCTGGACAAAAATTAGTTCAATGTTACCTTTCAGGATGTGGTCTTTAATGAAGTGATACTGTAGTTCAATATGCTTTGTCTTAGAGTGTTGAATTGGATTGTGAGAAATCGCTATAGCACTCTAAGAGTCACAATAAATTGGTATTCGCAGCATTCTGTATCCGTAGTCCATAAGTTGTGTTTTCATCCATAAGACTTGTGAACAACAGCTGGCTGCGGCCACATATTCTGCTTTTGTGGTAGACAGTGATACACAATTTTGTTTTATTGATGACCAGCTGACGAGTCTTCCACCCAGAAATTGACATCCACCGGAGGTGCTTTTTCGATCTAGTCTGCATCCGTCATGATCCGCATCAGTGAATGCTTGTAGGCTGAAGTCATTCCCTACGGGGTACCATAAACCAAGAGTCTTGCTACCCTCTAAGTATCTTAGAATCTGCTTGGCTGCGGTCATGTGTGACATTTTTGGATCAGTCTGGTACCTTGCGCATACACCTGTTGCAAAAACAATGTCTGGTCGGCTTGCGGTGAGGTACATCAATGAGCTAATTATACCTCTATAAGTCTTGTGATCCACTGATTCGCCTGAGGGATCAGCAGATATCTTATATCCGAAGGCCATGGGGACCTTAGCCGAAGAGCAGTTGTCCATTGAATATTTCTTTAACAGTTCAGTGGTGTATTTCTCCTGATGGATGAATATCCCTTGAGGGACTTGTATCACTTGAAGTCCTAGAAAGAATTTAATCTCTCTATTCATGCTCATTTGGAACTTGTTGGTCATGAGCTTAGCAAATTCATCCACCATTTCTTGATCAGTTGATCCGAAGATGATATCATCCACATATATTTGTACAAGCATAAGGTGATTACCATTTGCTTTTCTAAATAAGGTGGGATCAATCACTCCTCTTTTGTATCCGGACGAGACAAGAAATTCAGAGAGAGTCTCGTACCACGCTCTTGGGGCTTGCTTTAGACCGTAGACTGCTTTTTCAAGCTTGTAGCAGTAGTCTGGGAATTCAAGACTTTCAAAGCCCGGAGGTTGCTGAAGATAAACCTCCTCTTTTAATTCACCGTTGAGAAAAGCACTTTTCACATCCATTTGATGTACCTTGATGTTCTTGTGCGCTGCATATGCTAACAAGATTCGGATGGCTTCCATTCGTGCAACCGGAGCATACGTTTCATCATAGTCAATACCTTCAAGTTGACTATATCCCTTGGCAACTAGCCTTGCCTTGTTTCTGAAGACCGCACCGGATTCATCCAACTTATTCTTGTATACCCATCTAGTACCAACAATAGTGTGACCTTGCGGCTTCGAAACGAGCTGTCATACTTTGTTTCTTTCAAATTCTTCTAGCTCTTCTTGCATTTGAGGATATCCAGTCTGGTTCTAGTAATGCTTCTCTGATCGTTTGGGGCTCGACCGAGGACATAAACGCTGCATAGTGATAGTGATCAGATAAATCCTTGGAAGATCGAGTCTGGATACCTGTGGATGGGTTGCCGATGATTTGACCTGGTGGGTGGTCCTTCGTCCATACGTGTAAACGGGGTTGCAGATGATCAGCAACTGTGGAAGAGGGAATGTCTTCAATATCGGAAGACTCTGCGGTTGGAGATGGCAGTTCCCCCTGGACTTGAGAACATCCTGCTGAATTGTCTTGAACTGGAAAGGTGGGATCAGAGTTTTCTTGGGCAGATGGTGAAGGTTACCCCTGGATTGCAGACGGGAGTTCCCCTTGAACCTGAGAAGATTCCCCCTGGATTGCGGATGGGAGTGTGATAATCCTCGAGTCTGTTCTTATGTCAATGTTCTCTATGTTTTCATCATCCGAGTCCGAAGAAACGTTTGATGATTGAAATACTCTGTGGATAAGGATTGGAGCAGTGTCTTCTAGTACTGGAACCTCGATGGTTGTTGTATGGTCCGGAGTTGAATTTTCCCCCTCAACCGGCGAGGTGGAAGTATTTAGTGATACCTCATCAGATGGTGTAGGACCAAATACGTCAGCATGTTGTTGTAGAGCTTCCGGGGACACAAGAACTCCGGATAACTTGGATGTTTCTACAAGGTCAAAGAGATCGTCATAGTTTACTTCAACTAGGTTTAGTGGACCTGAAGAAGCAGGAATATCACTTTCTAGGATTGTTGTGGTTTCGGTTGATGGAGCGGTGTTGCGGATGTGATAGTCATCAAATTTCACATCGAAGCTTTCAATTATTAGCCTTGTGCGTCTAATGAGAACCCTATAAGCAACTTCGTTTGTTGAGTAGCCAAGGAAGATGCCTTCATCAGACTTTAGTGCGAATTTATTAAGGTGGTCTCTGTTGTTGATTACGAAACATCTACACCCAAATATATGGAAGAATTGGACATTTGGTTTGCGGTTGTTGAGGCCCTCATAAGGAGTTTTACTCAGACGCTTGCATACAATGCTTTGTTTTTGTACAAAGCATGCAATGGCCACTGCTTCAGCCCAGAAGTAGAGAGGAAGGTGTGCGAAGTTGAGCATAGATTTGGCTGCTTCTACCAGAGTGCGGTTCCTTCGCTCTACTACCCCATTTTGTTGCGGTGTGTAGGGAGCTGAGAAGTTGTGAGTGATGCCCTTTGAAATCAAGAAACTATTTAAGAGATGGTTAGTAAACTCGGTTCCATTATCACTTCGGATGCGTCGTACTGGTAACTTGATCTGAAGTTCAATTTCCTTGATGAAATTGATCAGCATCTGCGGAGTTTCTGATTTGAGTCTTAAGAAAGAAACCCAGGCGAACCGTGTGAAGTCATCAACTATAACCAGTATGTATTTCTTGTAATGAAGATTGGCTACGGTAGATGGACCACAGAGATCAATGTGTAATAGTTCCAGTGGTTCAGAAATTGAGGAGTCAATCACCATGAGGTGACTTGCTTTGGATTGCTTTCCACATTCACATGCAGGACAGAGAGTATCATTGTTGAACTTGAGGATTGGAAGACCTCGGACTAGTTCTCCGGTGACCAAATTGTTGATGTATCTGAAGTTGAGATGAGCTAGCTTGTGGTGTCATAGCCAGCTGACTTTGGATACTGCTTTGGATAGGAAGCCTACCTGCGGTTTGCCTATGATCAGAGACACGTCCAGAGGATACATAGTACCTTCAGATCGGGATTTGATCAGACACGTGCTCCTATCGCTTGTCATTACATAGCAAAATTGGTCATCAAATTCAACTCGATAGCCTGCCTTACATAGTTGACCAACACTGATGAGATTGTGTTTAAGGCTTTCTACATAAGCAACCTTTTGAATAGAGAAGTTTCCCGTAGTAAGAACACCATAACCTCGGATTATCCCATTCGCATTGTTGCCGAATGTGACATTTCCACCGTTGCAAATTGGCCTGAAATCCCGAAGGTATTCTAACCTTCCGGTCATGTGCAAGGAGCAGGCACTGTCGATTAACCATTCTTCTTCTTGGTCCTCCTTGCAAAAGGCTTGAGAATTACACGGTTAGCTTAGGCCTCCAAACTAGTTTGGAGCCTGGGACAAAAAATGATTTTCTGATTGATGCATGAACCGAGGTTGCAGGGACTGGTTTCGTGTCAACTTTTGATCCTAGTCCTGGGTGTTTGTGAGTTTTTGGAGTGTTGCGTTTTTTAGAAAAGTTACGAGGTTTCTGAAAAGGACCAGATTTGACATGAGATGAACCATTTTGACAACTACATTGACATTGACATGCTGAAATTTTGTCTTTTGCTCTGACACTGTGTTTGGTCAGCGGTCTAAAGGATGAGGTAGGCTTGTGACCGGTCCGAGGGTGGTAAGATATGACATTGGTGCTGTTGGAATTTGAAAAAGTTTGTTTTGAAAAAGATTTAGCACGTGTAGATTTTTTTGACCTTTTTGTTGGGTTTGGTAAAATACCCTTCCACTTGTTAAAATTTTGATGTGATTTTAAAAGTGTTGGAATGGGTAAGATACCCTTCCATTTTGGATCATCTGAGGAATAGATTTGAAAACCATTGCTTCGAAAAGACCTTACTTTCTTTTGGGTTGTGTCAGATGAGTTTGGAATGACTGTTGAAACAGTACATTCCTTTTTGTATGTTTTCTTGATGGGAGAGTTTTTTGAAAAATAGTGTGAGAAAACAAACTTTTCTGGACTCTTAGATTTTGGAAATCTGATATGTCTTTTGTTTTTAGAAAAGATTTGTCGATTTGTGCCTCGGGATCGAAATTCCTCTTTGAAAGCCTTTTTTGCTAAGGTTTTTGGAGAATCGCAGTCATTGGTGTTCAGCTGCGGTTTCCTGGAAGCCTTAGAGAATTTTTGAAAACGAGGGCTAGATTCATCCGAACTGGAAGATTCAGGGTTTTGCGAGCATTGACCCACTTCAAAGTTTTCTATGGGTAATTCATGATGAATTGGCTGAAGCGTCACAGAGCTTTTGATGGAGGACTGTGGTAAGGATGATTTGACTACCGCAGAGTAAGACTGAGTTGGGACTTCAGTGGGACTTTTGTGGGACTTTTGTGGGACTTCTGCGGCTCATGACTACAATGAGAGACACTGCGGTCTGAGGGTAGAGATGGGAAGTCATGTGAGGCTTTGGGACTCTCTATGATAATTTCTTCATCAACCACTGATGAAGTCTGAGAATTTGGATAGATTGTGCCACAGATAGGAGTTTGATCACATGTGTGACCCGAAACCTCAGGCATAATTTCCTCTATGACACAGTTATTACTTAGATTATGAAGTCTACCGAAGTGTGTTCTGATGTCTTCGGGAAAAGTTTTGTCATTGACTGGGAAATGAAATTCTCGGTCCGGAGGGACATACAGTCGATCTTTGTTAAACCGGGGTGAGGAATCCTTTGCGGTAGGATATCCATTGGACCAACCCCAATTGTATGTATTGTCCACAGTTCCATTATTCACCAAATTTTCAATAGCTTCACTTTCATTGAACAGTTTTTCTATTAATAGATTTAAGCGTACAATCTCACTCTGAGCTAAATCTCTTTGGTTCAAAGCTATCTCTAGTTGTGTTTCACTCAACATTCTTGCATCTTTTTCTAACTCTAAGTCCTTTTCTAACATAGCCATTTTGAGTCTTTTGTTGTCCATTCGTCCTCTTACATGAAACATCTTTTGGGACGCTATGTTCTTCTCATCTAAAGCTTTGTTATAGTCTGTAAGGACGGCAGCACATGTGTCATTATGATTGTCTATGAAGGGTTGACAGTCATGCATGCTATAGTTTAGAGTTTGAATCAAGAGTTTTACCTGTTCGACGATGCTTAGAGTTCCATCCTTTGCCATGTAGCAGTAGTTCATTTCCAGCTTTGTAGACCCAACATCATCCGCAGTTGCCAGCATGCAGATTTTGCCTTTTCCTTTGACATTGCTGATGGCTTCTTCTTCATCTCCGGATGACCAAACTTGATGGTCTCTTTTGACATGGGCTACGTATGCCCTAGCCTTTTCCTTTTCTTCCAATTCTTGAGTCATTCTTAGGTAGAATGCTCTGTCTTTCACTACATTTGCCTTGCAATCTTTTGCAAAATGATTCTCTTTGTTGTACTTGTGACAAATCACAACATCACTTTTGTCTTCTGAGGGAGTACCGGAGTCAGCGGTTTGGATGGACTACGGTGCCTCCTTTGGTTGAGTATTTTGAGATTGCGGTGGTGGATGAGAACTTTTGGGATATCGAGAATGGTTATTGTGCGGGTTGAAGTTACGGTTGAATGGAGGTTTGTTGAACTGCTGATTCTTACGAAAAGAAGGAGGTGGTAGCCGGTTGAACTGTTGACTAACAAGAGCAATAGCCTTCTGAAATTCTTCTTCATCATCATACTCTGAGTCGGCTTCGTATGACTGCGGAGTAGTGTCATACAAGGGAGAGTAGGATTGATTATGTGGAGCCTGTGCTATAAGAGCAAGTGGTCCTCCGAAGTCAGCACGGTCTTTGAGTATGGTGGATTCTTATGCTTGCAGTTCCCCGTAGAGCTTGTAGAGAGACAAAGAATGAATCTTTCTATCCCCTTGAACTATCATCTTAGCAGTAGTCCAATGTCTTCCCAAACCATTGAGAAACTGAATGTTTGTTTCATGGTTACTGCGGATGGTGCCAGCATTCGATAACTTGGTGACTATCATGTTGAACCTTTTGAAGGAGTCTTCTAAACTTTCGCCAATATGAGCTTTGAAATTGTTGAACTCCTTGAGTGCAGTTGTGAGCTTCTTATCTTGAGCTTGTTCTGAGCCTTCGTACAAATTCTTGAGAACTTCCCAGATCTCTTTTGTTGATTTGCAGTTTATGATAATGTCGAAGTTGTCAGGAGCAACTCCACAAGAGATTTCATAAAAAGCAACAACATCATTTTCCATTTTATCGAGGTCATCTTTAGTGGGACGGTTCATGACTGGTTGACCTCCTCCTAGTCTGGTTGTGGCGCCATCAGTTTGAACTGGTGTAAGAACAGGGACATGTGGTCCTTTTTCTACGAACCGCCATACATCTCTACCAAGTCTCCTTAAGTATCTTTCCATTCTCTGAGACCAGTGATGATATTCATTTGCCACCAATATTGGGGCTCGGTTTGAACCACCAACACTGTTGGAAACATTCAGAGATAGTGCTTGTGCCATTTTTCCTTGTTTTTTTTTTAAGTTTTTTTTAAGAAATGAGCTTCAGTGGTATTGAAGGCCTTTTGAAAATCAGAGTTTTGTTTTTCAAAAAGCAACCACTATGGCTCTGATACCAATTGTTGAGAGAAAAACTTGAGACACACTTGAACAAACGTTAGAACAAGTATAGTTGCAGAATAGTTTATCTCACAGTATCTAAAAGCTCAACAATAACAATAAGTTAACGAGTTAGATAATTAGAGAGTTAGTTGCGGAAATGTAAGGAAATATAAATGACAGCAGGTGTTATATCAAGTATACACATAAGTTGATTCTTAACAAGGAATGCATTCAGACCAAGTTAGTAAGTGAGATCAAACTTAGTGATTAAGTCACGAATGACTTGCTCCGAAGAGAAATATTATTCAGTTATATTCAAGTGAACTTTGAGAGTAAGAAGGAGAGAGTATAAGATTCAAGATGTGTAATCAGATAGATGTAAGAGATGTAATTGATGTCATGGAATTTGTGTTTGAATAAGAAAGATTGAGCTCTATATATAGAGACTCAAGAATTACATTGGATCAATTCTCTAAGCGTAGCCATGCAAGGCATACTGGACAATAGAGAGTATTTTAATAAAGTAGATAAAAAGTTAAACTAAGAAAGCTAAAGTTGTTGATGATGATGACTTCGGATAGGGTTGCTGATGAAGATTGACTGCGGATCCTTGAGAGCTGCGGTAGATTAAGTTCAAGAGGGTCACTTTTATGATTCAACAGTTAAGTTATTATATGAATAATAAATTAATTAAAAATAGTCAAAATTGATTAATTATTAATCAGAATTAATCTGGAATTAATTCGAGATTAATTGGAATTAATTAAAGGTGCAAGGGGTGAATTGTAATTATTTAATAGTTGAACAAAAGAGGCAATTCTAGAATAGTCCATGGCATGGACGGTTTTGGAGCTTTTCTTAGGATTTCCAGAAGCCTCCTGATGGTATATAAGGAAAGGATTTAGATTATGATTAAATCTATTATTTAATCATTCAAATCTTGTTTTGTCCATAAGTTACCTAGACTATAAATAGGACCCTTGGACACCTAATTTCCGTGGATCTCTTATACCTAAAGGGGGAGAACGAAATTCTCCTCCTCTCTCCCTTCTCTCCTTCAATCCTAGGGTTTCTTGCGTTTTTGTAGTAAACCATTAGAGGCTCGCACACTATTGGAGATAGGTTTTCTAAGGAGACTACAAGACTTCAATTATCTTGATTAGGATCTAAAAAAGGTATGTGTTCTTGATTATAAATTTTATTTCTACTAGGGTTTATTTGTTTTGTTTTTCAATAGTATGTTGCTTCAATAGTGTTATGACATAAATCAAAATAGGTTGCATGTACCCTTAAGAGTATAAATAATTTTCCGCATTATTACATGTAAAACCAACCAGTGATATCAGAGAATTAGGTTGTCTAACAATTGAATATGAATTAGTTGAACTTGAACCAATTGAAGAAAACAAAATCGACAATCTGTCGCAGCCACGACGTGGGCATCTCTCTGCCACATCGTGGCGATCTTCTGATCCGTGTTTTTTCTTTTCTATCATGACATGGGCTTTCCTCTGCCACGTCATGAGGAGCATCTGATCAACGGATTTTTTTATGTGATTAATTCAAATTGATTAGGATAATTACCTAAGTTGATATTATTTTAAGTGTATTAAATCTGAATATTTAACTTGATAATCATATATCCTAAATCTTGAATTTGTGAATTGTCCTCATAATTTAATCACAGTTAATTGTTTGATTAATTAATGGATTATTATTGATTAATTTAAAAGTCTAATTTAATTAACATTAAACCTTGTGATTTTAAAATGTTTAAAATACACCCTTATACTTATATATTAAAAGTTTAATACTATATGTATAACATAAGTCAGTCGAATCGCTAGTACACCTCATTCATGAAGCCATGCTATAAAGAGAGTATAAAGAAACAACCTATAAAATGATCGTTGAATGGGTGTCTCTTTCACCCACCGCTTTCCTGTGCGGTGGAAGGTCGTTAGCCTAACAGGTTCAATAGGACATAACGTCATTAAAAGTATAATGATATAAATTACTAGAACCTTCTTTAAAATCCCACTCTAGTTACTTTAGGAAAATGTGAAATTGTATGTTAATCCATGAAAACACACATCAATCATTATGAGTCGTTAGTGGAGCGTGTGTGGTTAACCAACACACTAATTTGGGACTATAAAGTTGTTATGATGACACAAATCAAAAATTATCACTAGTTAATGGAGCGTGTGTGGTTTACCGGCACATCAAATTTGAGATGATAAAATACTTCAAGGTTATTAAGCAGGTTTGCATGGTTATTCACATCGTATTTGTGATCCTCGGCATCCTAGTCACAAATTGAAGAGCATAATCGAAGATTAACACGTTATTGATTGTTCAATGATATCAATAGATCTAGGAGTTTCATTTTGATTGAATTGGTAAGTGCTTTACCTACCTAAAATATATTCTTGATGTGATTACGGCACCCCTTTTCATGTCACGAGTCATATTTATGTACCCTAGCCTTAATTTAAAATTAGGTTAATATTTAAGGAATAAATTGACTTAATTAAACTTTCTCTTTTAGCTTAAACGGAATACTCTCCTACCTCCTCACTCACATTCTAGCTTCTTTATGTTCTCCCTCGAAAATGGCTCATTTGTTATGGGTTCTTCCTTATTTTTTATATTGGGAAAAATGTCCATAAGGATCATATCTCTTAGATCAATAATGCGTCAACTTTAGATAACTTGTTATTCCCATAAAATGTAGATTTTTCAAATATGGTTCTCTTGCATCATTATGTCTATGTCCTCGATGTTCCAAAATGACCTTTTGTGAACATGTGAATATATGAAATGAATTTGCATTTGAGTGAATGTTTCACCAAAAGGCGAGACAAGAGTAATTTTAAAATCATTAAAATTTCCTAATTTCATTCGAATTGAAGAAGAGAGTTTGTATGACAAACTCGAGAATCCCAATCTTGCACTTGACAAGAGTCTTGCTATAGATCTTGTGCTTGGATATTTTATTAGTTCTTATAATAATATCAACTTGATTTATCATATGAACAGTATGGAGGAAAACATTGATGAGATTCTTAAACCTTATCCAAACTGGAAATAAATTAGAATTCTTATCCAATTCCACTTATCGCTTTTGAATGTTGGTGGAATGAATAGGAAACGTTCAAATTCTAAATGGAACGGAATGGTTTCGGCCAGAACTTCCCATTATGAATGAATCGAATTGGTGTGTCCTCTATTCCACCAACCATGATTCAAAAGAGGCAAGTTGTAATTAATGCAATGATAAGGATAATAGGAAATGAAGTTACCCTAAGTACTTTGAGATGGTAAAGTAAAATGTTTAAATCTACATCAAGTACTTGAATAATCAAACTCCAATTACATCCAATTCATGGAACCTTGATGCATGATGTGGTAATCACATTTGGATCGCATTATAGAATCTATAGGAAAGAAGTAAGTTAAGCATTAAAGGCTTAACCTAATCATTGGAATGGACGAATGTTGCATGTCTCAATGATTGAAGATCTTGAGCTTGTGTTTAGTAATGGAGTTAGGATAAATCTAGTGGCTTGCTATTACTCTTCAGAGATGTCTATAAACAAAGTTTCATCCTATGCATTGTATAAACATGGATTTCAATTTTCAGTTGCAAATGGAAAGGTGATAATTCTATTTTATAAAGATGATGGTTTTATGTCTAAAACATCTTCTTGAAATTGGCATTTATTAAATTGTAGTTTGTGTTTCTAATAATAATAGTGATGACTTGATTATTGATTCTTCTAAATAGTTCAGATATGATCATGTTTGTGGTACAATTACCTTGACCACATAAGTGAGAATCGCATCACCAAGCTCCAATTGGACCGGACTTAGAAACCTTCGACCTTGAGTTGGATGATATATCTGAATCTTGAATTTTGGAAAGATGATGTGGTCACCATTTACATTAACATGTAATGGAGATAAAGGATTGTTGGATCTTGTATGCACACAAATGTGTGTAGACCCATCAGATCCACCACAAGGGATAACATATACTACAATGTCATATTTATTGAAAAGTTCAGTAGATGCGGTTATGTTTATATGATTAAATGTAATTAAGACACTTTGAAAAGTTTCAAAGAGTATCATAACAAAGTAGGGAATCAATTGGGAAAGAAGATAATGGTTCTTCAATCTGAAAGGAAAGGATAATGCCTTAGTATCGAGTTCTACGATCATCTTAGAGATTAAGGAATGGTTTCCATAACCGGATTCTCCACGGATACCATAATGTGATGATGTTACTAAAAGGAGAATCTAATGAGATATGGTTCGATCTATGATGAATCGTGCTTCGCTACCATTCACAATTTTTTGGGAATATACACTTGAAATAGTAGAGCATATTTTAAACCTTGTATCTAACTAAGTAGGTTATGATGACACCTCATGAAATGTAGAGTTGGAAAGTTCCCTCACATTTAGAACTTGTGTTGTGAGGTCTTTCGTTAGATGAGAAACCAATGAGCAACTTGAATCGAGATTTATGAAGTGTTACATTGTTGGGTATTCACTGAAGACTTTTGATATTTGGCCTTATAACTCAAAAGGAATGTTCCTCGAGAAAAAGAATATATAGATATCAAGAAATCAGTGGGAGTCATATTGAACTTGAAGAAATTCGAGATATGACCGACAATGAACCTATATTTGACACTAGCTCTCAACTTGAGAAACTAGCTGAGTCAAATGACATTGCCTTACCTCTTCGCAAGATATAGTAAAGTTACAGCACCTTCCAAGTTTTATGAGTATCATCTAACTATGGAAGGAGATTTGTTGATTAATAATAAGACATTGATCAATTTGGATAAGTCTACTAGCTACTAGGATGCAATTGTGGGCCTTATGTCTGGCATTATAAGAGTCTAAGGATATCTAAATTCAATCCATGAAGGGTAAGTAATTTTGAAATTGGTTGATCTAAAGCCTAGTCTTATGACAGTAGGTTGCGATTAGATCGTCAATGTGAAGACTAACATGGATAGGAATGTACACACATTCAAAGTTAGTATGGTGGAAAAGAGTTCCGCTTATACTCAAGATATTGATTATGAGGAAACATTCTCACCAGTAGCTGAGAAAGGTCTATTTGGTTATTTGTTACCATTGTTGCATTCTTTGATTAAAGATATGGTAAAGTGGATGTTTAAATGACTTTCCTCAAAAGGATACCTTCAAAGAATATATGACATTTTTGAAAGTATTTAAACATACAAAGTATCCAAATAAGGTTTTTAGGCTTGAGAAATCTATTCATGGATTTAGACAAGCATCACGTAGCAGGAATTTGTTCTTTTATGAGAAAAGCAAGAGTTTTTTCATCCTAAAAGTTCATATTAGACTTGAGTACATGTCAAATCTAGTGGGAGTGTCTTTGTCTTCTTGATATTGCATGTTAACAATATCACTCATAGGAAACATTGTCCTAAGTTTCAAGATGCAAAAGCTCGGGAATTGTTTCACTGTGATGGACAAGGGAAAGCAACATTGATAATTCGTTTTTGGATATAGATTGAAATAGGATTCAGTCAAAGCAAAATGTTTTGAAAGGTTTCAACAATGAAATTTCCAAAACTTTACTCATTTATATAAACTCAGTTATCACAGTACAACAAGTGAGAAGGAAAACGGGCAACAAGTCGCGCCACTAAGCCTTTTGTATGGTAAAGCTAACCCGTTCACATGGAGGAGGCAGCGTTATTCTTTGACAAAGGCTTGTGCGGGGAAATTGACGACATTGTGCTTTGTGGTGGTTCTTTCTTTAGCGACATAAAGTGGTGAATTGCCTCCCTACCCATTAGGTTTGGTGGTTTGGGTATGTACTCGGCAGTAGAGGCTGCCTCATATGCTTTTGTTTCCTCAAGGGCCCAATCTTGGGTGTTACAAGACCACATCTTACGTGATAGCGGCATATATGGTATGGATTCTGATTATGCTTTTGCACTGGCTTCTCTTCGTAACAAGCTTCCAGACATTGATGTTAGCAGTTTTACTACTAAGGACACCCCCCCCCCCCCCGCTAAATCCCTGAATACACTGCCCTTTTTATTAAGATTTTCCGAGATATGGAAGTGCATTTTGACATGTCACCTCGACATAAAGCAAATTTCCAGTGTTTTTGTGTACCACATGCTCAAAATTTTCTTCTAGCTATCCCTATAGATGGGATTGGCCAAAATATAGCTCTTGTGGAATATCGTACTATCCTTAAATATCGGCTCATGATCCCAATATTTCCAGATGACGAGATATGACCGGTGTGACGCAAGTCATGTTTGGACTCTTTTGGAGAGCATACATTTCACTGTAAAGAACTTATTGTGACATCCCCAAATTCACGGTTATTTTAAAATTTTTATTTATGCTTATTTAAAAATTAGAGTATCCTTTTTGAAGAATAATATTGCAGAATTTGTTCCCAGAAAAACATGATATTAAATTATCAAAGCATTTCCAAAGAAATGTATTTTATTTATATTAAAACATTGGGATGTTATCGTCAATATAGAAACATAAGCATAAACAGACCTTACATTCATTTACACTAATGATTTACATCTCCTTTAAACTCTCAGTGTAGTGTCTTTGTATCGATACCTGTGATACAAATAAATTGAGTGGGTCAGGTTGGGAAACATGGTAAGTACATAGGGTTTTCAACCCACAATAATATAGTCATTATGTTTAATCATCAAACAATTAACTCAACTTCCCATCCCCATTATCTTCTTTATTTGTAAGGATCTACCCTAAGAATCATCTGTTCTTCCTTCATTCATTCCTAAGGATTGTCCTAAGGAATAGGCACGAAGTCCATCATTGCCAGGTTTTATCTAATAGGCACTAAGTCCATAGTTGCCGATGTTATCTGATACGCACTAAGTCCATAGCTTCCAATGTCCATCTATAGGGCACTAAATCCATAGCTGCCAACGTTCATTTGTAAGGCACTAAGTCCATAGATGCCCGGGTTTTTAGATTACATCTGGTGAACACATCGTTCACAACACCAACAGGTTGCGAACCTGCTAGCGTTCCATTGGAGTGTCTAGAATAGTCTGTGGTCGTCATCCATACTCTGCTAGATGACTGGATCATCGTTAAGGTCAAGGATTCTCATCATCTTTCACCTCTCATCATCTATATCATCTTTCATCTCTCATCTTTCATCTTTTATCTATCCATATTTACCCAATATATTTATAGGTATAAAAATACATATACAGTTTAATTCAAGTAAAACATGTATAAATCGTTCATCTAGCATATATATCAGGAACACAGATAATAAACACATATAGCATGTATTAATATAAATACTTCATATATATGTGTAAGATGAAAGTAACTATGCACTCATTTGTTAAAGTGATGACTCGCAATTCGGGAAGCGCTTCGCTTCTAACAATCGTCTTTTCCTTCGATGAAACCTAGTATCATTATTACTAGATTTTAGTCTAATATTTATTGCGACTAATTATTAATCTAGATTTATCATTAACTCAAGGTCTACGAGCAATATTGTTTTTCTTGTATTATATAAGTGTTAAACAATACTTTTCAACTACTATGTACAGACAGGGGCCAGACATGAAACACTGTAAGGCAGGACCATTTTGACATTTAAGCTGTTCTGAAATCCAACAACCCTATGCGGCCCTTCAAGCCAGATTCCCCGTACCGTGAGCAGTTAAAATGGATTATAATAACACTTTGTATAATTTATAATACTTAACACATATATTGTTTATAGGTTCATAATAACGATAATAAAATTAAACATAAGTTATACTTAAAGTACGGTAAGCATAACTCACTTATAGGTGGTTTAGCGAGAAACTGGGCTTTGTGCGGGTAGAACTTCGTCGCTAAATCTTTCTAAAAAGACTTTTGTAGCGCTTCAGCGCTCACCTTACTATACTAAAATACAGAAAGAGAAGTTGAATCACGAGAGACCGAAATGCTCGGGGGATAAGAAGAGAAAGACTCTTGAATCAAGAGAATGGTGCAAGAAATATGAGAGCCTACAGCCTCTTATTTATAGTAAATGAATTTTCAAAAACCACCATCTATAGTTACTTAAATGACCTTATAGTTATTTAAATGACTAAATATCCATTTATAATAGTATTTTAAATAGATTTAATGATATTTGTACTAAACTAATGTCGAAAGTACTTAACACTAGTCTTATAACGACCGCATCGTCGATACCTTTCTAATGATATATACATATGTATATATATATGTATACGTATATATGATTTATACTTTATTTTAATTCGTAAATATGCTATTATAAATTATAGTTCGTTCATACGAACTCCGTTTTTGACGTTCTTTATATCCATGCGTAGCTATCGACGAGATCTACAACTTTCGTTTAGACTCCGTCGGCAAATTTTGACTTTATTTTCGTCCATATTTTTATAAAATTAAATGATTTTGCTAAAATCATAACTCTCTCGTACGGACTCCGTTTTTGGCATTCTTTTTCTCAAAATTCTTATTTTAAAGAGTACTACGATTTTCTTTTTGGTGGCTTTAGCTAAAAGTCAACCATTCTCTTCGTAGTTTTTTACGTCATACATTCATTGTGTGCGGCTGACTTTTATATCTTATAAAAATCATATCTAATTTATACGAAGTCGGATTTCTACGAAATTTATATTTTAGGGATCGGAAGACGTGTACTTTATGTATATATATATATATATATATATATATATATATATATATATATATATATATGTTTTGGTGCACTTATTTTTACGATTTAGGGACGATTCGGTAGATTTTTCCTATTTTATTATATTATAATAATCATGAAACACATAATATTCATATAATTCTTCTTTATTACGTCAAATAGGTTACAATTGTTGACCCTAACTATTACTTTGGTTTAGATTATTTATCCTAGATAATCTTCTATCAAAAAAATCATTTTTAACGCTTATTATATCTTAATTGACTAGCCCGAATCTGCGAGTGTTACACTTCTTAGGTTCAAATACATGTATGATATGGTTATAGATGCTTGCTTGACATATTTAAGTGTGTCGAGGTTTCTGCCAAAAGAGAGGCACATGTGAATTTATTGACTGACTCGGCAGAAGGAAGGTCAACCCTTAGACCGTCTAACGTTTTGATTTTTGGATGGGTTGGAGGGAAACAGACATGTGTGGACCTTATATGGGTATCACCTCTCGTGGGCTTAACAACTGGGAGTTTCAAGGCGGGACATGCTGCTTTAAAAGTTGCTACATGAAAGGTCATAAAACATGACAAATTGTGCATGTAAAATCAACACCTATTCATACCATTTGTGTTTATATGTTTGGTTTCCTCGCACCGGATGCGGTGGAGCTTCTTAATAGAGTACAACGGATCATGCATATCAATGTTATATTCCCTATATCTATGGATGTAGTATTCAAATTCCAAAAGGGATTGTTCATATGCTTCATAGCAAGAACTTGAGAAAATCTCAAAGTTTTGTTTTGTTCATGAAAATTACAAGACGAGTCGAGTCTCATATGCTTCATATATAGGATCGATCATGAAAGCTATGACTTGTGCTTATTCTGATGTCTCAAATGTTTTGAGCATCGTGAGATTGTATCATAAATTTTATTTGCCCGAATCGCTAGACGACTGTCAAGAACATTTTGAGGTATTGAAAGATACCAAGGAATAGTTGCTTATAGACAATAGAGAACATGATTGAGAAGAGTTATAGTGACATGAATTTTAGAAATGACTTTGAGTCATAGTCTAAATGGAGATTCTTTTTAATTTGTAGCATGAAAGGTTTCCTGTAGAAGATGGTGGTAGATTCGACAATGTGGGTAAGACTACATTAGTGCAAGTGAAGTATCCAAGGAGTGTACCTGGACTAGAAAAGTGCATATTTGACCATGGATTTGTTTTTAGTGACAAATTTCCATTAGAAACATTCTATGAAAGTGCAGTCATGTTGATTAAGGATTCTTGAGATTACAGAAAGTCAATGCTTAGAAGGAGAATATTCCATTACATATAAGATAAAGTTGAGAAGTGAATATCTTTCTGATGATTCATTCACAATAGTGATGACCAAAGGATAACATGATATGCATGCTAAGAGCATTTCCATGAGCATTGTTAACAAGTTTAGTTGTTAAGTCGATTTCACCAAAACATTTTTTTTTCAATAGACAAATCTGTAATTGTTATGATGATTAAATAATAGTGAATTATTTAGATTCAAAGAGTGTGCAGCCATAGAACAATTATTTTATTATTGTGTTTCACTTTGCGTGTTACTTCCTGAATATTAATTTATTTGAAATGCCACATTCAGTCATACTTTTAGGAGTAAGAATTGATTTAACAATGTCATGAATTGATTGTAGATTTGTCCATAAGGATTGGACATTGCATATGCATTGTTGCAATATTCATGAGTACTTTAAAAATAGAGATTTTGAGTATTGTTTAAACCTGCACTTAGAGATTACTTTATGGATTCAATCACGAGTAATTCTAATAGAGTAATATCTTTTATTCTTCAAATGGAGATATATAAATCATATTTTACAAATATGTTATTCATTGGTTTACACCAACGCATCTCATAACTGAGTGTTATAATGTGTAATTTCATGCATGATTTGCTGAATGAAATTTATGATTATATAATCGAAGTTTAATCGTTTTTTTTCCTTAACAAGAAAAGCGATATCTTTGGTCCCCTCGATAATTTGTTTTCGACATCTGAAGTGCTTAGCCGAGCCCAGACTAAATTGTTGTGTTTAATTAGTAGTCTGAATTTAGTCGTCACAAAATCGGGAAATCAAGAAATAGCATCTTGGACTGTGAGATTGATTCTAATCCATGTCTCATGTCGATACAATATGTTGTAGAAAGAAGGGATAGCTTATCACTTATCGTAGGACCAGCGTCTAATCAGAGTTTGGCAGTGTCTTTGGGCAACACTCTTTACTGGTTATTCGGAGTTGTACTTGCAATTGTAGTTAGCGACTTATCCAAGTGGAAGACTATTAGATTAAGTGTATGTCACGTCCCGAAAATTCATAGTAAAATTTTCATTTTAAAAGCACTTAAACCATACAAATGAGTTGTTCCAAAACTAATCAAAGTGATTATATCATTTAAACATCAGAGTAATTATCATCAATAGCCATTGCGGAAAATTCTGGGGGATGTTGTGCAGTCATGCCAGGCCCTTCTCTTTCAAACCATAAACATTAAACCGTAAGCACAAAGCTTATTGAGTTCCCCAAAATACCACATATCATAAATATCATTAGGCCTAGCCCGCACATTGGGCCCAACCCCTGATAATGGGCCTAGCCCCTATAAAAATGGGTCTAGCCCATCATACCATGGGCGCATCCCACTCATGTACATGGGAACAGCCCTACATGCATGCCAGTGGGCCCATTCCAACATACAATGTGATAACGTCTATTTTATGCATATATTTATGACGTTTTCTTATTATTCTATATTATGTTTTTATGTTATTTATAACTAAAAGATACTTAATATGCTTTGAAATGTTCAAATATAGTTAAAATGAGATCTGGAATGCAAAAGAAGGAGAAAGGAGCTAAAAAGACGCAAGAATGATGTTGTTGGACAGCTTGACCCCTCGTCAGTGTTTTGGCCATATCTCATGACTCGTAACTCCGCTTGACAAGATTCAAAATGTTCCGAAAACTAGAAAAAGAATTTCGGGCGACTTTCATGTTTTGAGAAAATGATGATTCCCAACAAAAACGCCGTGGTGAATGGAATCTTCGCGGTTTTTGACGCTGACTTGGAGAATACGGGATTTTAATGAAGAACACGGCGTGTTGGCTATCAACCACGTTGTATTGACGCTGAAACCTATAAATTGAGCCGAAAATTAGCCCTAATGATATATCTTGAACCCTATATCAATTCCTGCGATTATAAACCCCCAATAAGCCGTTTTGAGGGTCTAGAAGGCGGTCGGAAGGCCGTTAAGCTGACACGAGCAAAGATCTGAGGGATTGGAGAGCGGATTCATGCCGGAGATCATGTGGTATGTTATCATGACCATGTTTAGCATTCTACTTGATTCCATTATGTGTTTACTTTCTTATTTGGGTTTTAAAACCTTTTACTTTGTGTTTATGATTAGATGAATCCTTGAACTTGTGGATTAATTGTCATTTGGATTGTTTATTCGTGTTTACTTTATTTTGTCAAGTTTGATTGCAAGATCCATATGTGTTAAGATTGTTACTTATTCCTTATTGCTGAATTAATGGTGTTTAGATGACCATATGACTTTGTTAATTTGAATCAAAGTTATCCACTAGGATTTTGACCAAAACCTAGGGTTTGGAAATAAGTGATGAATTTTAATGTGTATGCATGAGTAGACGACCAATCTATGCATGATTTAATTCCTATGACCATTAGGATTAATAAAGATCAAATCTTCCTTAATACGAACTAAATACTGATTTGCATGATTGTTTGTTCACTTGATCAATGAATTAATAGTTGTGCTAAAATCAAAGGATTAGTTATCTAGAACTAGAGCTAGTCATTTTAGGAATCGGTAAACAAGAATAAATAAATATGTGTGCGCAATTATCTATGATTTTAAGATGTAATTTATCTAAACCAAAGTACCTAAAGAGATTTGTCTTCGATCAGTTTATCGAGATTTGATGTTTAGTCGTTTGTTTGAGTTTTAATTCCATAAAACCCTTTCTTTAATGCTTTCGTGTGTTTAGTGTAACCTATAATCAAAAACTCCAAATTAATTCACCACTGTTCCCCTTGTGTTCGACACCTGTTCTTACCACAGATATACTATTGCACGATTAGGTTCACTGCCTAGTGTGTGTGTGTTAGTCCGATTGCGATAAAATCAGTTTTATAAATTTAAAACTTGAGCAATTAATATATATATATATATATATATATATATATATATATATATATATCACACATCATGTTTTTGGTGCCATTGTCGGGGAATGGTTTTCAATTAATTTAGTTTGTTTGATTATTCGTTATTTGTTTTTAATTTTTAATTTTATTTTATTTTTCTTTTTATTTTTTTTGATATCATGTCACTTGTCGGGAAGGTTTTTGTTGTTATGTGTAGGAATTCGTGATCATACGCATTGCTTGGTTTTACTTTTTGCATGGGTTTCGAGATTACAAGCGATTAGGGAATTCTTGACTTGTTTAGTCTACTACTTTGGTGATTTTTCCAACTCAATCCATGAGGCGTAGTATAGCAAGACGCATCAAGGTGGTTAAGTGGAAGACCGAACTCTTGCTACTCTTGACTAGTTGGGTCAACTCTTGTTCTACTTATTATTTAATGGTGCAAAGAAAACAAAGGAAATAGTCTGATAGATCCCGAAAGTTTTTGTTTTCACAAACTCTTGCATGCAAGGGATTTAATCAACAATTGTAGCTTGATTTCGACGAAGACGAGTGATCGTGATATCATTTTTAGTTATTTTGGTTTGCTGTTTTTTTAGTTATTTTAGTGAGTTTTTATTTTTATTTTTAGTTTGTTTAAATTTTTGTTTTCCATGTTGATGCTCTTGATGTTTCAGATCTTTGCAGAATTTTTGCCCTTCGGATGCTTTCAAAAATTTTAACAATCGGGGTTGAATGTTGAATTGTCACGAGAGAAAAAGTCGTGCGGTTTTTGAAGATTCAATTGAAGACCATATTTTTGAATAAGTGTGGGGTTCCCTACTTGATGAAGAGAAGATTTTTGAAGGAATTATATAGAAGGAAGAGTTCGGTAATGGTCCTAAGACCTTAAGAACAAAAGATGCATTATTTTGGTTCTTAAAGACATTCTGAGAAGTCACCACGACGTGGAACCATTAGACCACGTCGTGGCATTCTTATTTTTCACAATCATTATGACTCCTCACTCGACACCACGACGTGGCGCTGCTTTCCCATGTCGTGGATGAGGATCAGCACACTTTTTGAAGATGGTCTTTGGTTTATTTTGATTCGGCACATTTGCATTCATGCGAGAAGAGCCTAGAAGTATTGTTTCCAACCATTATACGAGATGTCCAAGTCTTCCGGCACATTCAGAAGAAACATTCCAGTTTCTAGTCTTCCAACAATTTTTGGAGCAACTTTTAGCCGCCCCATTCGATATCGTCACAACTAGCCCATGGGAGTCTGTTCCAACTCTCTCTCTTTAATTTTATGTTATTTAATTGTTTTAGCATGCAATGGGGACATTGCATCAAATAAGTGTGGGGTAGGGGTCGAATATAGGAATACAAGCTTACTAATAAATTAAATTTTTGAAAATTGACTAAGATTTAAAATTTATTAGAAAGATTTGAAATAATAATCTAAAACTAAATTTAGTGAAAAATTGTTGTGTTGAGATCTAGCTTGCTAGCGTTGTGTGGGACGATCCGATGCGAGTTTCAATGTTTATTTGAGCCAATATATGTTATAGTGTATTTGTGGCTTCCCTATCCTAGTGAGATAATAGAACAAAAACACGACCTTGCTTTGTTTGAGAGTCGCAATATGTTTAGCATTGTGTACCAGAAATGTATCTAATAGAGATTATGTAGTCATTGCACATTAGACTAATATCTCTAACCAATAAGGATTGAAGTTACGTTCCCTTTCTTAAGCATATGTTTTTAGGATTTTTAGTTTTGAGTGAAAAAAGTGAGAAAAGAAAAAAAAATTGAAAAAAGTTATTAAAAAAGGAAGATAAAAAAAAGATAAAAAAAAAGAAAGATAAAAAAAGAATTGCAAAGTTTGAAAGAGTCTAAAAAGCTATGAACATCAAGAATCATCAAAGACTCAAGAATAAGGCGAAATTTGTCAAGTTATTTATTGTATTTGGGGATGGATTTTGAGGGATGCATAAAATGAGTGTTGTTCAAAAGAAGTGGGCTAGTGTTTATGAAGATTCTGAGTATTTAGGATTAGGGAGGTTCTTAGGAAAATTTAGACACAAATGCATGCATTGCGGTCTTGGAGTAATGGAGAGGCTCAAAATGGATTGTATTGTGCGATGTTGGTAGCTAAAGTATTGATATGATAATAATAAAATCAGTTTTGCTTGAGGGCAAGCAAAAGGCTAGTGTGGGGTAGTTTGATAACGTCTATTTTATGCATATATTTATGACGTTTTCTAATTATTTTATACTATGTTTTTATGTTATTTAGAACTAAAATATACTTAATATGCTTTGAAATGTTCAAATATAGTAAAATGGGAGTTGGAATGCAAAAGGAGGAAAAATGAGCTAAAAAGACGCAAGAAAGATGTTGTTGGACAGCTTGACCCCTCATCAGCGTTTTGGTCATATATCATGACTCGTAACTCCGATTGACGAGATTCAAAATGTTCCGAAAAATAGAAAAAAATTTGGACGACTTTTGTGTTTTGATAAAATGTTGATTCCCAACGAACATGCCATGGTGAATGGAATCTTTGCGATTCTTGATGCTGACTTGGAGAATACGTGATTTTAATGAAGAACACGGCGTGTTGGCTATCAACCACGCTGTGTTGACACTTAAATCTATAAATCGAGCCGAAAATTAGCTCTAATGATATATATATTGAACCCTAGATCGATTCCTGCGATTATAAACCCTCAAGAATCTGTTTTGAGGGTCTAGAAGGCGGTCGGAAGGTCGTTAAGCTGACACAAGCAAAGATCTGAGGGATTGGAGAGCGGATTCATGCCGGAGATCATGTGGTTTGTTATCATGACCATGTTTAGCATTCTACTTGATTCCAGTATGTTTTTACTTTCTGATTTGCATTTTAAAACCTTTCACTTTGTGTTTATGATTAGATGAATCCTTGAATTTGTGGATTAATTGTCATTTGGATTGTTTATTCGTGTTTACTATATTTTGTCAAGTTTGATTGCAAGATCCATATGTGTTAAGATTGTTACTTATTCCTTATTGCTGAATTAATGGTGTTTAGATGACCATCTAACTTTGTTAATTTGAATCAAATCTATATACTAGGATTTTGACCAAAACCTAGGGTTTGGAAATAAGTGATGAATTTTAATGTGTATGCATGAGTAGACGACCAATCTATGCATGAATTAATTCCTATGACCATTAGGATTAATAAAGATCAAATCTTGTTTAATACGAACTAAATACTGATTTGCATGATTGTTTGTTCACTTGATCAATGAATTAATAGTTGTGCTAAAATCAAAGGATTAGTTATCTAGAACTAGAGCTAGTCATTTTAGGAATCGGTAAACAAGAATAAATAAATATGTGTGCGCAATTATCTATGATTTTAAGATGTAATTTATCTAAACCAAAGTACCTAAAGAGATTTGTCTTCGATCAGTTTATCGAGATTTGATGTTTAGTCGTTTGTTTGAGTTTTAATTCCATAAAACCCTTTCTTTAATGCTTTCGTGTGTTTAGTGTAACCTATAATCAAAAACTCCAAATTAATTCACCACTGTTCCCCTTGTGTTCGACACCTGTTCTTACCACAGATATACTATTGCACGATTAGGTTCACTGCCTAGTGTGTGTGTGTTAGTCCGGTTGCGATAAAATCAGTTTTATAAATTTAAAACTTGAGCAATTAATATATATATATATATATATATATATATATATATATATATATATATATATATCACACATCATGTTTTTGGTGCCATTGTCGGGGAATGGTTTTCAATTAATTTAGTTTGTTTGATTATTCGTTATTTGTTTTTAATTTTTAATTTTATTTTATTTTTCTTTTTATTTTTTTTGATATCATGTCACTTGTCGGGAAGGTTTTTGTTGTTATGTGTAGGAATTCGTGATCATACGCATTGCTTGGTTTTACTTTTTGCATGGGTTTCGAGATTACAAGCGATTAGGGAATTCTTGACTTGTTTAGTCTACTACTTTGGTGATTTTTCCAACTCAATCCATGAGGCGTAGTATAGCAAGACGCATCAAGGTGGTTAAGTGGAAGACCGAACTCTTGCTACTCTTGACTAGTTGGGTCAACTCTTGTTCTACTTATTATTTAATGGTGCAAAGAAAACAAAGGAAATAGTCTGATAGATCCCGAAAGTTTTTGTTTTCACAAACTCTTGCATGCAAGGGATTTAATCAACAATTGTAGCTTGATTTCGACGAAGACGAGTGATCGTGATATCATTTTTAGTTATTTTGGTTTGCTGTTTTTTTAGTTATTTTAGTGAGTTTTTATTTTTATTTTTAGTTTGTTTAAATTTTTGTTTTCCATGTTGATGCTCTTGATGTTTCAGATCTTTGCAGAATTTTTGCCCTTCGGATGCTTTCAAAAATTTTAACAATCGGGGTTGAATGTTGAATTGTCACGAGAGAAAAAGTCGTGCGGTTTTTGAAGATTCAATTGAAGACCATATTTTTGAATAAGTGTGGGGTTCCCTACTTGATGAAGAGAAGATTTTTGAAGGAATTATATAGAAGGAAGAGTTCGGTAATGGTCCTAAGACCTTAAGAACAAAAGATGCATTATTTTGGTTCTTAAAGACATTCTGAGAAGTCACCACGACGTGGAACCATTAGACCACGTCGTGGCATTCTTATTTTTCACAATCATTATGACTCCTCACTCGACACCACGACGTGGCGCTGCTTTCCCATGTCGTGGATGAGGATCAGCACACTTTTTGAAGATGGTCTTTGGTTTATTTTGATTCGGCACATTTGCATTCATGCGAGAAGAGCCTAGAAGTATTGTTTCCAACCATTATACGAGATGTCCAAGTCTTCCGGCACATTCAGAAGAAACATTCCAGTTTCTAGTCTTCCAACAATTTTTGGAGCAACTTTTAGCCGCCCCATTCGATATCGTCACAACTAGCCCATGGGAGTCTGTTCCAACTCTCTCTCTTTAATTTTATGTTATTTAATTGTTTTAGCATGCAATGGGGACATTGCATCAAATAAGTGTGGGGTAGGGGTCGAATATAGGAATACAAGCTTACTAATAAATTAAATTTTTGAAAATTGACTAAGATTTAAAATTTATTAGAAAGATTTGAAATAATAATCTAAAACTAAATTTAGTGAAAAATTGTTGTGTTGAGATCTAGCTTGCTAGCGTTGTGTGGGACGATCCGATGCGAGTTTCAATGTTTATTTGAGCCAATATATGTTATAGTGTATTTGTGGCTTCCCTATCCTAGTGAGATAATAGAACAAAAACACGACCTTGCTTTGTTTGAGAGTCGCAATATGTTTAGCATTGTGTACCAGAAATGTATCTAATAGAGATTATGTAGTCATTGCACATTAGACTAATATCTCTAACCAATAAGGATTGAAGTTACGTTCCCTTTCTTAAGCATATGTTTTTAGGATTTTTAGTTTTGAGTGAAAAAAGTGAGAAAAGAAAAAAAAATTGAAAAAAGTTATTAAAAAAGGAAGATAAAAAAAAGATAAAAAAAAAGAAAGATAAAAAAAGAATTGCAAAGTTTGAAAGAGTCTAAAAAGCTATGAACATCAAGAATCATCAAAGACTCAAGAATAAGGCGAAATTTGTCAAGTTATTTATTGTATTTGGGGATGGATTTTGAGGGATGCATAAAATGAGTGTTGTTCAAAAGAAGTGGGCTAGTGTTTATGAAGATTCTGAGTATTTAGGATTAGGGAGGTTCTTAGGAAAATTTAGACACAAATGCATGCATTGCGGTCTTGGAGTAATGGAGAGGCTCAAAATGGATTGTATTGTGCGATGTTGGTAGCTAAAGTATTGATATGATAATAATAAAATCAGTTTTGCTTGAGGGCAAGCAAAAGGCTAGTGTGGGGTAGTTTGATAACGTCTATTTTATGCATATATTTATGACGTTTTCTAATTATTTTATACTATGTTTTTATGTTATTTAGAACTAAAATATACTTAATATGCTTTGAAATGTTCAAATATAGTAAAATGGGAGTTGGAATGCAAAAGGAGGAAAAATGAGCTAAAAAGACGCAAGAAAGATGTTGTTGGACAGCTTGACCCCTCATCAGCGTTTTGGTCATATATCATGACTCGTAACTCCGATTGACGAGATTCAAAATGTTCCGAAAAATAGAAAAAAATTTGGACGACTTTTGTGTTTTGATAAAATGTTGATTCCCAACGAACATGCCATGGTGAATGGAATCTTTGCGATTCTTGATGCTGACTTGGAGAATACGTGATTTTAATGAAGAACACGGCGTGTTGGCTATCAACCACGCTGTGTTGACACTTAAATCTATAAATCGAGCCGAAAATTAGCTCTAATGATATATATATTGAACCCTAGATCGATTCCTGCGATTATAAACCCTCAAGAATCTGTTTTGAGGGTCTAGAAGGCGGTCGGAAGGTCGTTAAGCTGACACAAGCAAAGATCTGAGGGATTGGAGAGCGGATTCATGCCGGAGATCATGTGGTTTGTTATCATGACCATGTTTAGCATTCTACTTGATTCCAGTATGTTTTTACTTTCTGATTTGCATTTTAAAACCTTTCACTTTGTGTTTATGATTAGATGAATCCTTGAATTTGTGGATTAATTGTCATTTGGATTGTTTATTCGTGTTTACTATATTTTGTCAAGTTTGATTGCAAGATCCATATGTGTTAAGATTGTTACTTATTCCTTATTGCTGAATTAATGGTGTTTAGATGACCATCTAACTTTGTTAATTTGAATCAAATCTATATACTAGGATTTTGACCAAAACCTAGGGTTTGGAAATAAGTGATGAATTTTAATGTGTATGCATGAGTAGACGACCAATCTATGCATGAATTAATTCCTATGACCATTAGGATTAATAAAGATCAAATCTTGTTTAATACGAACTAAATACTGATTTGCATGATTGTTTGTTCACTTGATCAATGGATTAATAGTTGTGCTAAAATCAAAGGATTAGTTATCTAGAACTAGAGCTAGTCATTTTTGGAATCGGTAAACAAGAATAAATAAATCTATGCGCGCAATTATCTATGATTTTAAGATGTGATTTATCTAAACCAAAGTACCTAAAGTGATTTGTCTTTGATCAGTTTATCGAGATTTGGTGTTTAGTCGTTTGTTTGAGTTTTAATTCCATAAAACCCTTTCTCTACTCCTTTCGTGTGTTTAGTGTAACCTATAATCAAAAACTCCAAATTAATTCACCACCGTTCCTCTTGTGTTCGACACCTGTTCTTACCACGACTATACTATTACACTATTAGATTCACTGTGTAGTGTATGTGTGTTAGTCCGGTTGCGATAAAATCAGTTTTATAAATTTAAAACTAGAGCAATTAATATATATATATATATATATATATATATATATATATATATATATATATCACATCACAATGCAAGATTCATAAAGACAGTTAGCATCTACTGGGCCGACATTGGTGCCTTCGACCCACGGGTACAGTGAAGAGACTCACTTGACTAACGAATCAGCTAAAACACATCTCCAAGCCTTGTAACCACTACTACAGCAATCCTATCACATCATACAAGGTCCAACCTTAGTCTACATACTAAAACCAACCATTTTGACGAAAAACCAACCTAGGTCAAAAGTCAATGGCCATCGTTGACTTTAGTCAACCGCCACATCGTGGCCTTCCTTGGCCATGTCGTGTCCCTCATACAATCACACAGACAGGAAATTCCCAGTCCCCATGTTGAGGCGACCTATGGCCACACCGTGGGCACTGGAATTCTAACAGCTTAATGGATTAAGCCGTTTTCTTTGATTCCAAGAGCTCCAAGCTCATATCTAGTCCATTCTATGGTCTAAATGGATAAAATTTCCAACTTTATCTATTAAGACACCCAAAGAGATCAAGATCTCTAACCCTGGGTTCAAATGAAGCCAAATACCACAAAGTCTTAACCATTAAGTCCTTAATCTGCAAAAGTCCTTAACCCAACCACTCCAAAAGGGTTTATAAAACCATATCTATCATAAAGATGAAAGCTTCGTAGGCACGCATGTCCAATACATGTCTAAAATCCATTTTAGGTGAAAATGAGCTCTAAAGCCCAAAACTCAAGAAAATGACAAGAACTTCTACCAAAGACTAGATCCACAACATATGATGCTCTTGGGACTTAGGAGAGTCATAAAGTTGCCAACTTTATGAGCTCATTCCTTCCAAACTTTCCCAAACATGAAGAACATGGGACAATATTCAAGATCTAGCCACTTTAAACCATAAAGCAAGGAACCTGGACACTTACAAAGGTCCAGAGATGCCCAAAATAGGTCTTTACTTCAGCCAAGAAGCACCATAATCTTTTCCAATGCCTCTTCTTTCATCACAAGCAACCCAAGTCACCAAAATGGACTCACAACTCACAATGAGGAATTAGGGTTAGGGTTTCTGAAACTTGAGGGAGATGGAGGCTGAAAATGAACCCCAGAAATGGCTAAGAGGGGTTTAAATATGAAGCAAAACCTAAAAAAATCATGGGCTTGGGCCAAAACAGCTGCCACATTGTGGGCATCCTTGGCCACGCCGTGGTGGTCCAATAAAACATGCGGTCCATTTAATTAGTGCCATGTCGTGGGCATCCTTGCACCACGTCGAGGCATAGGGTTTTTTCCTAAAGCTTCATCTTCAGCACCTAATAGAAGTAAGCTTAACCATTCTGGAACACGGGTGTTACAACTCTCCCCCATTTAAACTAGATTTCGTCCTCGAAATCATTCCTTACAACTTTCTCTGTCAAACCCGACATCACTACCAAACCTTCCTGGATACTAACCAGGATTGAGAGGTCTTCTTGAGTAGAAGACTGCCTTCTGTTACTGATATCAAATCCCCAATCTTAGCAAAGATCACATATTATGACGAAGACCGAATCCATAACCAATTATCTTAACCGGTGAGGAGTAACCATCACTACTCTACTTGAAATTCTGTAACCCAATACCTTGATTGTCTTACAAGCAGAAAAACCATTCTGAAACACAACCAATATTACTCAATTGTGCTTCCCGAACTGAACGTATACATTCCAACCCTGAATTATCCTGCTGGTACCACTGGAAAACAGAATCCTTGACCAATCATTGCTACTGAAACCTTCCATTTAAAAACAAGGGGGACTCCCAACATGAGTCACAACCCTAAGTGCCAAGCCAATATCTAACTCACATCCCGATAACCAAAGATTCACATATTCATTCTATCCGAGACCTCCTGATTCTATGGTGGCCTTCTACTAAACTGGGATGTAGAATCCCCATCCTTCCACTGAGACTGACAACCTCGTGCTTGGTCGTACCACGAGACTCCGCCCAAGAGTCTTACTGATATGGTTATCCTAGCATGTTTTCCAACATGGCTCCAACAGTCCCTAAGGGACGACATAACCGACCAACGCATGAATAAGAAGGTAATCCACTTCGTCCTAGGTGAATGCTACCGACTTATTCGTAGTCTTGCATCACAACCGAACCCAAAGCGGGCTACAACCTTCCTCGATCCCATGAATATTGTGGCCATCCCACAGACTCACAACCAATCCTCCAATGGTTTAACTCATCCAAGTTAACCTAACCATTTGTGCCTAGCCCATGGGTCTCACCCATCCTATCATAACCAAACAGGCCTCGCCCACACGTCTCACCCAATCCACTCAATCGAACGGGCCACGCCCATGGGTCTCACCTAGCCTAGTGTATGCTAAGACTCACATCATAGACTTACAACACTTCCACAACATCCTATCAACCTTGTGTATGCTACGGCTATCCTGTAATCTTACAACACTTCCATATCAGCCATGAGCCTACCCTATGGTCTTGCCATCCACCCACCATACCAAACTAGAATAAATCATGAGTCGAAACCTCATCCGAATATACTCCAATCAAGTTTTTGGGTCATGCTTCGAACCCCAAAGCCTTTATCAGAAAAGAACAAGTAGAAAGGCTCTAATACAACCCTCACCCTGAACCTATTCACATATACATCATGCGCCACTACTGGTGCTTCACGTATTCGGCAAGATACTCTGAATTCTCATTCCTCGTACAAACCTCAGTCCAAACGGTTCTCCCTCACTTTTATTCAACTATGCTTTTCCAACCACTTAATTGATGGATTTCCGAACCATCTCACAACCTTACTATTCCACTGATATCCTTCTGAACTTACAAGAGCTAAGATTCCAATACCAAAAGGCATGGGGTATCCACTCCCCTAACCGGATCAGACACTTTACTACCCTTGCAGGAAAACATCATTGCACCCAAAGCACCTTCCCCCGATACAATTCCATGTCCTTGAGTAACTTCGGTTGTTCACAAAAGACGAATAAACCCTTGATAGAATCGGATGGATCTCCAATCCAAAAACTCACTTGTCGAAAGTCTGATGCACT
Organism: Lactuca virosa; assembly: GCF_052849685.1. NCBI lineage: Eukaryota > Viridiplantae > Streptophyta > Magnoliopsida > Asterales > Asteraceae > Lactuca > Lactuca virosa. The sequence goes on along the minus strand of NC_136430.1, from coordinate 403,517,392 downwards.
CGGAATGTTGCCAACAGATACAGTTCGAATCCTCATAACCATTCCAATGGTTGAACAAGCTCATGAAAACAAAGTATCACCCACATCCAGTAGTGATAGATCGCCAATACTCTTACCCTACGGAAGGTAGCGATTAGCTCAACGAACTAATCAACCATTAACTGAAATTCAACCCGAGCGACAAAATTACTAGGTACTCTCACTTCACTTTCCCTAAAGGGGCAGCCAACTACCATGAGATCTTGGCCTGAAGGAACTTATGTTGCGAGTGCCACAATCACAATCCTGAAAACATGAATCTGGCATCAACTTCCTTGATCTCACGATCTGACCAATCCTTACACTCCGCAACCATCCGAAAATCCAATAATCAAACGAACTTACACAGAAACTCCCCAATGTCTTAAACCAACTTATCCAGAAACACTTTAATCATAACTCTCGGCATCCAAAATGGCATATGAAGATCCTTCGATAATAATAACCATGCAATCAAAAAGGAACTATGATTCTTAGGTGGAGACTACTAAACCAAACATAATTACACAACAATCGCATGATCCAATAGCATATATATATATATATATATATATATATATATATATATATATATATATATAAGGCATGAAGAAAACTAAATGAAATGTACCCACGATAGCATCTGATGAAACTCGAGTCTCCCCCTTCTTCAACTGTAATGCTTGACTCCTCGTTGTTGTAGCCTCTGCTTTGCCCTCACAGCCGTCAGTAATCCTCAATGTAACTGGAGTAGGTGCACTCACCACTCCACCCATCAACCTCATACAGTTGGCCTTCTTATGGCCCACTTGATTACAGTGAAAACACATCAGAATCGAGCCTCGATGACAATCCCTGCTAAAGTGACCAGTCTGACCACAACTAAAACAACCCCTTCCTTTCTCACGAGAGCTCCCCTCGTGAGTCCTCCCACACTTGGCATAATGTCCTCGAACTTAATGGCCTCCCAATCGTGAATCCTGAGTCTTGGGCCTCTTCTCATGGCCCACTGCAGTTTGAACCTCCTCCAGTCCGCGCTTCAATCGAAGCTGCAACTCAATCTCCCGCTCCTGAGCACTAGCAATCATATCATTCAGGGTCTTACACCCTAACAACCTCTATGATGTCATCCCTTAACATATCTTGGTACATCTCTTTCTTCATCTCCTCGTCATCAGCATACTGTGGAACCAACAAGGCCCTCTCTTAAAACTTGGCAGTGATCTCTACCATGGACTCAGTAGTCTGGAGAAGGTCCTGAAACTCCCTCGCCAGCTGTTGCACCTCTATCGTTGGTGCAAACTCCTCCTCGAATCTCGTAACAAACTTCTGCCAAGTCATGGCCACCATAACCACATATCCTACAGCATGACTGACCTCCTCCCACCAATCTCGGGCTCGATCTCTCAGAAGACAAGATGAAAATCCCACCTTTGCCCCCTCATGGAAGAAACTCGTTCGCTGAGCATTATCCATGTCAGCGATCCATAGGTGGCTAGCAATGGGGTCCTTAGCCCCAAGTAACTCTGGAGCTCCACATGCCTTCAACTCTCGAAAAGAGGGAGTCCGAGCTCCGAACTGACCTGTCGCGGCCTCGGCCCAGAATGCCCTGAATCGCTCATCCACAATCCCGGTGCGAAACGTGTCCAGACTCTTGTCCAAAATCTCCATGATCCCCTCCTTGACCGTACCGAAGATCACAAGAGTCAACTCCAAAATACCGTACGTGATCTTCGACGAGATAAACTCCCGCATCTGCTCATCCGTCGGCTCGATACCAACACCTGAGCCTGAACCAGATCCTCCTCCATGAGTGTTGATCACCATTCTGAAAAGAAACCATACAATAATCAGAACATACCTACAAAATTCCTCATCCTACAAGCTTCCGAGGATCTCCGTCACTTTCCTTGATTCGATTATGGATCTTGTGCTTTCACTACTACGGACCCAATACTACCTTCCATACCTACCCTTACTTTCTTTAGAATTATCCTGAATCCTCTAAGTCACCTTCACAAACTGGTACTCCAAGTACTCACTAAAAAGCGCATCCAAATCCCACTAAAACACTTCCTAGGCTCTCATAGGTTCCCCACCCTACCATTAGCTGCTAAAGAAATCTCACTAATATAAGCTAACCGTTTCATGAATACAATCACATGCAACAAGGCTTAGATAATCCTTCGACTAAAAGACTCAACCCTACAACGGTTAGACTCAAACGAGAGTTGCGTAATAGGGCCAAATCAATCACTCTGAAATTATTTAACCTTTGCAACATGAAAATTAACATATTCATGAAATAATTAACTCACATCAACATGAGTTCAACAAAGCACAAAGCAAGCAACATTTGGGCATCGAAAAAATCTAACCGGCACATCACCTAATCATGCCATTATATCTAATCATCAGTAATCCATACTAGCATGTAGTTCTAAAGCTCAACTAACAGGCATGTAAAGGCATTTCTCCTAGCATTCTATCATACATTCCTGAGCAGATCCTTATCCCTAACCATTAAGTCCTTACCCCCAACCACTCCATAAGGTTTTCTAAAACCATATCTATCATAAATATGAAAGCTTTATAGACATGCATGTCCAATACATGTCGAAAATCCATGTTAGGTCAAAATGAGCTCTAAAGACCAAAACTTAAGAAAATGACAAGAACTTCTACCAAAGACTAGATACACAACATATGATGCTCTTGGGACTCGGGAGAGTCATAAAGTTGCCAACTTTATGACTCCTTCCTTCCAAACTTGCCCAAAAATGAAGAACATGGGACAATATTCAAGATCTAGCCACTTTAAACCATAAAGTAAGGAACTTAGACACTTACAAAGGTCTAGAGATGCCCAAAAGAGGTCTTTACTTCAACCAAGAAGCACCACAATCCTTTCAAATGCCTCTTCGTTCTTCATAAGCAACCAAAGTCACAAAAATGGACTCACAACTTACAAGGAGGAATTAGGGTTAAGCAGTGGCGGCCCTGGGGTGGTGTCGGCGGTGCGGTCGCACCAGGCCTCCGATTTTAGGGGGCCTCCGATTTTTAGGATAATTTATAGTTATAGTATTGGTATTTTTGTAAAATATATTTTTATGTTTTATCAATAAATAAAATTAGCCCGGTAACTTTTGGTTCCAATTTTAGATGCGTTTTAACATTTGGCCTCCGATGCGTTTTAATTACCGAAACAAAGTCTCACTTTAAAATCATTGTCAACTAAAAGGTGGGAAAGTAGGATTGAAAGTGTGAAAGCCATAGTTACTCAAGCTCCTGAAATAGTAAAAGCTCTGCATAAACTTGTTGAAGAAGAGACAGACATAAAGATCATAAGTGAAGCTACTTGTCTAGCAGAGTATGAACCTGGCAGATTTGACTTTATAACAGGTATGGTTATATGGTATCATATATTGGCTAAAGTAAATAACCTGAGCAAACAACTTCAGTCTGAGACTATGCGTATTGATGAGGCAATGAGTAGTGTGGGAGCACTTATTGAGTTTTTTAAAGACTATCGAGAGAATGGGTTTGGGAAGGCTTTGGATTGTGCGAGAGCTATAGTTTCTGATTTGGAAATTTATCCAGTGTTTGTTGAGAAAAATAATAAAAGAAAAGTTGTTAAAAAAAGACATTTTGATGAGAATGACATTGGGTCATCAGAGCCGGTACATGAACTTTCACCTCAAGAGTCATTTAGGATTCAATATTTTGTGTACATAGTTGATCAAGCTATTGGTTCATTGGAGCGAAGGTTTGAACAATACAAACAATATGAAGACATTTTTGGTTTCTTATTCACAACAGAAAAGTTGAAGTCAATGAATACTAGTGAGTTAAAGTCATGTTGCAAAAATCTGGAAAAGAGGCTGCAAAATGGTCATATCTCAGACATTAATGTTGATGATTTATTCAACAAACTGGAGTTGTTACAAAAACATTTACCGGTTGAACACAATACAGCTAACGAAATACTAAATTTCCTAAAAATGATGAACACTTATCCAGTTTCTTGTCTAGCATACAGAATATTGTTGACTATTCCTATTACAGTTGCATCAGCGGAAAAAAGTTTTTCAAAACTAAAGCTTTTAAAATCTTATTTGCGCTCGACCATGTCTCAAGAGAGATTAAACGCTTTGGCATTGATTTCGATTGAGAACGAGTTTCTTGATTATGAAAGTCTCATAGATGAATTTTCTTCTAAAAATGCTAGAAGGTCAATGTTTAGAAAATAGTAATGCGTTGTTTTTTTTTGTTGAAAAGTTGTCTATAACAGTTTTACAGTTTTATTTGATTACTAATGAGTGATGAAGACATTATTTTGTGGTAGTGAATTTATGAGATGTTTTTTAGCAACTTTATGTTTTGAATTAGTGGTAGCAAATGTAGTTAATAATATTTACAAGAAATTTTTGTGGGGCCTCATTTTAGTTTTTGCACAAGGCCTCCGAAATGTCAGGGCCGGGCCTGGGGTTAGAGTTTCTGAAACTTGAGGGTGATGGAGTGATATGTGCATACCTACATATATTTTTTATATCATATCTTAATATTATTAGCTATATTTATGCTTGTTATAGAACAAAAGGTACTTATTATGTTTAATATCGGTTATGTAGCGTAAAAGACATTCTCGGAAGCAGTATGGAAGCTGGAAGCAGGAATGAAGAGCTTAGGCAAGAAGAAGACACAAGAAGGATGTTGCTGGACAGCTTGACCCCTCATCAGTATTTTGACCATATCTCATGACTCGTAACTCCGATTAAGGTGATTCAAAATGGTCTGAAAACTAGACACAATTTCAGACAACTTTCATGTTTTGAGAAAAGTCGGATTTCCAACCACCACGACGTGGTGCTCCAACTACGACGTGGTGCACCAACCACGACGTGGTGAATGGAATCTTCGCGATTCTTGACGCTAGCTTGGGGATTACGGGATAAACACGAGGACCACGACGAGGTGCCATTACCACGTCGTGGTGGACAAATTTTAGGCAAGTATATATCCGAACATTATGACGAATTGGGGGACTTGGAGGTGACTTTCTGGAGAAGTATTGCAACAAAAACCCTTCTAAGAACCCTTTGGGGTCGATTTTGGAAGCTAGGAAGTCCATTGGAGCAAGGATTCGCATCTACACATTCGGTTTGATCAGTTTAATGATGTTTAGCTTAGTTTACCTTATGTTTATGTGTTCATCAGCTGTGATTATGAGCTAAAAACCATTGCTTTCGTTTAGTTAGATGAAACCTAAAACTATGAGTTAGTTTCTTACCTTATGGATTATATGAATTTGATTTATGCATGTGTTTGATTATCATTACCTAGCATGTGAAAGTTTGTGACTTTGTTACTTAAATTCAAGTTTAGTGTAGCTTAGTGACCATTAAATTACATGAACTTGTTTACCTAGTGATTTAGTGACCATTAAACTGCTATAGCTAGGATCGACCAAATCTTAGATAAGTAATAAAATTAACAAATTTAGCTATGTTGGAGAACATAATTGTGACCATTATTGTGTTTGCTTAGATAAATCTTACATAGCCCATCTATAATGAATAACTAATTCTGTGTTTTGCTTGTGTATGACCATACAAGGTAGTTCATGAATTGGTGAAAATATTAGTAAAATTGGACTTGAATTGCTAATTACATATAACTTGGTAACCAACTTCATTAATCCATAAATAAGAACTAACCATATGAAAATGTGGATTCGAAACTAAATGAAAGTGTTTTTTATATATTGATTACAATCATTTTTAGTTGAGTGCTTAAGTTTTTCTGAACTTGTAAAATCAGATAAAAACCCCCCATTTTAGTTGTTTTTCTTAGTTTAGTTTTTAGTAGTTATTTTATTAATTAAATACTGTTCCCTGTGATGGACACCCGACTTACCTAAACTATTCTATAATTTGACTAGGTACACTGCCTGGTGCATTTTAGCTAGTTAAGTTCGTTAGGTTATAAATTTAAAACTAGTGGGTAATTTTTAGCACGTCATGGAGGCTGATAATGAACCCCAGAAATGGCTTAAAGGGGTTTAAATATGAAGCAAACCCAAAAATAATCATGGGCTTAGGCCAGAACAGCTGACACGCCGTGGTCATCCTTGGCCACCACGTGGTGGTCCAATAAAACGTGTGGTCCATTTAATTAGTGACACATTGTAGGCATCCGTTCACCACTTCGTGGCATAGTGTTTTCCCCCAAAACTTCATCTTCGATCCCTGATATAAGTAAGCTTAACCATTCTGGAACATGGGCTTTACAGTGTCTAAGGTCCTAACTAACTTGGTATAATGTTGATGAATAAAAGTAAAGTGCTTTTTGGATTGCCCTCATAACCAGGAAATGGCTTGGATTGATCAAAGGAGAGAGAGAGAGAGAGAGAGAGAGAGAGAGATAAAATGTTTGTTAATATATTATGCGATTAATATATTAATCAAAATTGTTAATTAATGATTTTTTAATTTATTATATGAATAATAAATTAATTGGAAATAGTCAAAATTGATTAATTATTAATCAAAATTAATCTAGAATTAATTCGGGATTAACTGGAATTAATTAAAGGTGCAATGGGTGAGCTGTAATTGTTTAATAGTTGAAAAAAAGAGGCAATTCTAGAATAGTTCATGGCATCGATGGTTTTGGAGCTTTTTTAAAGGTTTCCAGAAGCCTCCTGATGGTATATAAGGAAAGGATTTAGATTAGGATTAAATCTATTATTTAATCATTCAAATCTTGTTTTGTCCCTAAGTTACCTAGACTATAAATAGGACCCTTGGGCACCTAATTTTCGTGGCTATCTTATACTTAAAGGGGAGAACGAAATTCTCCTCCTCTTTCCCCTCTCTCCTTCAATCCTACGGTTTCTTGCATTTTGGGTGTAAACCATTAGAGGCTCGCACACTATTGGAGCTAGGTTTTCCAAAGAGACTACAAGACTTCGATTATCTTGATTGGGATCTACAAAAGGTACGTGTTCTTGATTATGAATTTGATTTCTACTAATGTTTATTAGTTTTGTCGTTCAATAGTATGTTGCTTCAATAGTGTTATGACATAGATCAAAATAGGTTTCATGTATAATTAAGAGTATAAGGAATTTTTCCGCATCATTACATGTAAAACCCATCACTCAAACTCCATCTTTTCGTTGTATGCCTTTTAGATCTAAGCTCTATTCCATATTTGGACCCATTTATGGTGATGGGATGATTAGAAGAGATAAAGTTTGCAACTTTATGATCTCTTTGTGTCCCAAGTGTATATTATCTCATAGATCTAGGTTGTAATGGTGATTTGGGAGCCTTGAATGGATTTTTGGTCACATTGCTTCTTTTCACCTAGGTTTGGGAAAGGACATGCATGGGGCATGCATGTCCATAAAGTTTGCATTTTTAGGGATCATTAGTGTCCCTACAACCCAGTTGTATGTTCTGGATTGAATACTTTATGAATTAAGTGCTTAATGGTTGATTTTATGCATCAAGTTGCCTTAAAGGACCTTGGACTTGAGATCTTGGCATAGAGGGATGTCCTAATAGATAAAGTTGGAAACTTTATCCATTAAGACCTTGGGGAGAATCAGATATGAGATTTGGAGTGCATGGAATCGATAGAAAATGGCTTGATCCATTAAGCTAGGATAACTAGTTTTCACGATGTGACGACGTGACGAATGGGGTTTTCCCAGATTAACTTGAACTGATTCTGTCATGATGTGATGACATGTACATCACGACGTGACGATGGTTTGGATCGAGACTGAGTTGATTCGTGACCGAGTTAGGACTGGGTTGAGTCTGTTTCCCACGACGTGACCATGAGTTGGTCACGGCGTGAGGGTCAGCTAATGGAAGTGTTGACCGTTAATTTTGACCTTTACCGTTGACTTGTTGACCTGGCTTGACTTTTGGTCAAAATGACTAGTTTTAGAGGTTAGACTAAGGTGGGACCTTGCTTGATTCGTGACCGAGTTAGGACTGGGTTAAGTCCGTTTCCCACGACGTGACCATGAGTTGGTCACGAAGTGAGGGTCGGCTAATGGAAGTGTTGATCGTTGATTTTGACCTTAACCGTTGACTTGTTGACCTCGCTTGACTTTTGGTCAAAATAACTAGTTTTAGAGGTTAGGCTAAGGTGGGACCTTGTTTGATTCAATAGGTGAGTCGTAGCACTGTCTGCGTGGCAGTGAGTTGTGTTCTTAGCTGATTTCGTGAGTCAGGTGGATCTTCTCACTATACTATGTAGGACGCTAGATGTCTTTGTGACTCTTGCATTTGTATGTATATTGGGTTGGGCCCATTGTGTAACGCCTAGTTTCAGATCGTTTCCATTTCAGGGTGGTGACCAAGGATTGGGTATTAGCGGGCTTAGAATCCTTGGAGAAGTTACTTTTGGGCTTATTTGGAGGTGGATGATATATATTGGATGATCCGGGTATTTGGTTTGTGTTTTGGGGTTAAAGGGTAGTTCGGTAATTTGTCACCTCGGGCTTCTATGGAAAATGGATGTTTTTCCGGGACATGGTAAGGAGGGTACGAGTTGATTAAAGCATAGAGCTTCTCGTTACCTTTTCATGGATATATGGATCGTCGGAATCAGAAATATATCGAAGAAGTTATGGCCTTCAGAATGTGTAGGGTTTGAGGGGAAACCCTAGTATGCGGGGTGTACCTAGGGAGTACGCGGCGCGTACTGCTGCAGAGGAGGATACGCGAGGCGTAGTGTGGATTACGCTGAGCGTAGTGCGAGGGTTGATCGGGAATGCGAAGCCTCGTACGTTGGGCGTACGAGGAGTACGCGGGGCGTACGAGGAGTACGCGGGGCGTACGAGGGGAATTAAGAAACCCTAATTTTTGGTATGGAACCCTATATAAATACATTTAGTCATTAGGGTTAGCCTCTTTACTAGCCTCCAAGTCCCCAAAACCCTAGAAATCATCTCTAAGCCTCCATGGTTGTGATTATGAGCTCATGATGTGAATTTTGGTGTTTTTGGGTCATTTCCAAGAAGATGGAGTTTGATGCAAGGTTGTGAATCAAGAATGAGCTTATGGATCTGGATTATGTGCTTCATTTCCAACTTGTGTGAGGTAAAAAGCTTGAATGTTGTTCATTTTTAGCTTAGATCTCCTTCGTTTGAGTTTTGGACCCATTTTGGTCCCTTAGATGAGATCTTGTGGATTATTATCATTTTTGAAGCTTAGAGTTGCTACTCTTGGTGTTCTTTTGGTCCTAGAGTCATAAAGTTGTCACCTTTGAGGCTTAGAACCATCCATGCATGAGTTATGACCATTGTTATGGAAGTAGAAGGTTATATTTTGAATTTGGGTTCGTTTGGGTCATGCAAAGTCACCAAGTCAGTGACTTTATGGTTCTAAACGATGTTTATGGCTTAGATCTATGGCTTGGACTTCTGGACTTAAGCATTAAGAGCTTAATGTAAAATATGGCTTAAAGGAAGAGTACAATGGGCGTACAAGTCTGTACGCGCAGCGTACAAGCCAGATTTCATGTACGCTTAGCGTACAACTGAGTACGCCCCGCGTACTCTGTCGGGAGGGTTTTGGCCTTTTGGGATTCGTGTTGGGTTTCCTTTTTGGGATTGGGTGTTTGAGTTCTTATTGGGCCATATGAGTATGAGTGTCATGGACCAGGAGTTTTGGTTGGGCTTTAGGGTAAGGCCCAAGTATGGGGTTTGGGCCCAATTCGGAAAATTAGGCCTTGGTTGGTTATTTGACTTTTGGGCCTTTCAGGTTATGAGTTTGGGCCTTGGTCCTAGATCAAGCTAGGTTAGGGGTAAAATGGTCTTTTACCCCGAGTATGAATTTATGGTTATGGTTTGGAACCCAATTGGTAATTAGGTGTTGTTTTGATATTGACAGTTCAAGGAATCTGTCAGCCAACAGCCAGAGATCGTCGGTGTGATTCGTCGGTGCGAGGTGAGTCTCCTCACTGGGTTTAATGGGTCGAAGGCACCAATGTCGGTCCATGGTTTTATGTTAGGAAGCTAGATATATGTTCAACTCTTGTACGTGTTATATTATGATATTGTTTACCGAGCAAGGCCCGATGCCAGGCGAGGCCTGAGGAGGTTATCGTATGTTGATTATCAGTATGTGTCTTATGATTACCGGGCAAGGCCCGATGCCCGGCGGGGATCGATGACTGTATGGAATGCTATAGTCTTTGTGATTATTGCATGTGTTGGTAGGTTGTATGTTTACATGATTATATGGTTATATGATTATGTGAGTATCGGGTGAGGCCCAATGTCAGGCGGGGCCTGGAGAATGACAGATCTGTAATCCGAGCGGGGCTCGATGCCGGGCGGGGTCCGAGGCCGAGTGGGACTCGAGACCGGGCGAGGCCCGATGGAGGGCGGGGCCCAGTACTTGATTTACGTATGTGTGTTATGTGGTATCTTGGGGAACTCACTAAGCTCTATGCTTACGGTTTTCAGTTTATGTTTCAGGTACTTCGGTTTTCAAAATGGAAGAGCTCGGGATGATTGTAGAGTACACTTTATGTTCCGCATTTGACCCTGTTCTGGGATTTATACTCTGATTGTAATGTATCGGTTTGAAACAAGTAATTGATGATACTCCTTAAATATTTAAAAATGAAATTTTATGTTAATATTTTTGGAATGTTACACATTGGTATGTATATTGGGTTGGGCCCATTTTCATTTATGTTAGGCTGGGTCCATTTGCATATTGGTCGGGGTCCATTTATATGTAGGGTTGGGGCCATTTGTATGATATGTGGTATTTTGGAGAACCCATTAAGCTTTGTGTTTATGGTTTTGTGGTTTGAATAGTTGAGGTACTTCCAGTTCTAAAGGGAATGGCCCGACTTTACTGCACAGCATTATCCCCCTGATGATTTTTTCTGCATTGATAATTGTTATTGTACTCTGATGATTATGATACATTTGTTACTATGATGGGTTTTTGGACAAATACTATGTGACTTGATGAATTAAAAATAAAAAAATATGTATGTTTTAGGATGTTACATAATCACAATACGATCATGATTCAACAATAGAAGTCCCAATTCCATCTTTCAAGCTTTAGATTCTTTCATTCAATGGGTTGTGCAACCAGTATGGATTTATTGCATTAAAACCATATCTATGATCATTGATTCTATTTACAAATCTTAACAACTTCCTAATCCTCGATTTGCAATCTAGGGTTCATGGTTAGATTTTACCCAAACATTAATTCCATCAAGCGAATGATAAGACTGCGATTAGAACCATATAAACCACTCAATGAGGGTTAGAAAGCAAAACCCTAACTATCAATACTTGTTAAAAACGGATTTGACTCCATAGCCAAAACCCTAACTTAAATTTTCAATGTAAATTAGGAGGATTTTTACCTTTACACCTCCCATGCTTTGATTCATATATTCAGTTCTTCATTTGAACTTCAAACTCCAACCATAGGGCTCCTTTTAAAACCTCAAAATCGCCATCCCTATTCTATCATTCATTTTATGTTGAGATATGCTCCTAGAGCTAGAATTTGATGAGGAAATGCTTGTTCACTAGATCACCATCTATTACTTCAACACACCAATGGAAGAGGTAAATCGCCATGGAGAGTGCTCCAATCATCGAAATCGACACATAAGCAAGGGAGAGGGGGGATGTTGCATCTTATTTCCCATATTTTTGAATTCTAACCTCAAGATTGCATATTTGTCTAAAACCACCACTTTCTACATATTTGTGACTTTTAACTTTGGATAGTAACCCAACCAGTCCTTCCTCGTCTATAGTATGCTTTAATAGTCCAACCTTCCATATTTGGGTCCACTCTTTCGTCAAAACACTTTCCTTGTTTTGACACTTTCAATCATTGAACCCAAAATGTTATAACTTAAACATTGAGGATGCATTTGGTTGTAAAAAACTGTTTTCATTTCTCAAGAAAATGTTTTTAGAAAATAGAGTTGAGTTTTTATTTCAATTTTCAATGAAAATTTTAGAAAAACACGTTTGGGTGGAGATGGTGAGTTTTCATTTTTCATCTTAGAAATTTAGAAATCTTTAAAAAACTGTAAAAAAATCACTTTTATAATTTACATACAATTTGAAAAACAGAAAATTTACATTTTCTTGGAAATTTTTTTAAAACTGAATCAACCAAACACGTTTTCCAAATTTTCATTTTCATTTGAAAATTTTCATGGAAAACTAGAAATTTTTTCATAACCAAACGCATTCTTAACTTCTCCGTCTGTCATTTTTACTAATAATATGATTAATTTTTGTTATTGTATATAAATTTATTAATTTTTATTTATGTATTATTAACTTGTTTAAATAAAAATTTAAAGTTACCCAAAAAATTCTAGATTTCTAGCTCTGGCTAGTTTTTCTCTTTCCTCTCTATCAATTTCTTTGAAGACAAAGGGTTTTGTTTTTTTATTTTGGTCACTTGTAAGTTATTTGTAACCCACTTTGATTGTTAATTAATACATGTTGTCCGTTTCTCTCTCTGTGAATGTACACAGTCACTCTTATTGTGGAACCACGTTAAGTGCTCGTGTCCATAAGTTTATTTGTTTGCCATTTTCATTTGTTATATATTGATACATTTTGCTCTCATTATTAAACATTGTCATCGTCTTTTCGCATCCTAGTTTGTTATCCCTATCGTTATTGGGTTTTACATTTGTTTATAGGACCAAATGTTTGATATTTTTTCAGGATATGTTTGGATTGCTAAGGTAATCGTTTGGATCACCCATAGGATCCGAAACAGATTACAGTTTATTAAATCTTATTTTCTTTTTTTAATATGTGAATTTAATGTTATTATATGTATATTCCAGGCTATACTGTGTGAACTCGCTGTGTTGCAATTCCAAAGGTAAATATGTATTTCATATTATAACATAAACTTTATCCGATAACATTCGAATTCCATGATATAGTACGGAAATTCATTTCATATCATGTGAAATTACATGTTATAATTTTTTGAACCAACAACAAATTCTTCAAATTTTAGGCAAGACGTAGACTGTAATTATTTATGCTTCTCAAAGTACAATGATGATAGTTTGAAAGATACCAACAAAAAAGATTTCATCCTTAAATTCATGAACTCTTATTTTGTTATTCGATAATACTAAATTTATATATTACCACTTATGTTTTATAATTGTAACTATTCCTTTTGCATACTCAACTTTAAGTTTTTATCACAAAAGCTTTTTCATCGGGCTTGTTTTGTCTAAGAAAATCTTGTATGTTACAGAATCAACTCAACCCGATCTTCTTTAGTTTGAAAACTGTAACCAAAGTAAAGAAAGGAAAGAAAAGGGTAAATACTAGTTTCAAGTGTCAACACTAGTCTTAAACTGATTAAAAAAAAAAAAAAAAAAAAAAAAAAAAAAAATCTCACCCAAAGACAGTTAAAAGATAGAAACAGTTTGTTGTGGCTTCTTTCTTGAGACCTAAAAAACAAGAAACCTGGTTGAAGAAGCCAAAGCCAAAATGATAATATGCTTTTTTTTTGATGAAAAGATAAAAGTTGGTTGGTTAGTGGTGTTCCATTAATATGATCATAGCATCAGCAGTCCAGTTTTTGAAGGCGTTTTCAAGAGCTTCACGCATCCATGAGTGGCGACAACACTCGACAGCTTCGGGTATTGTGACCCAACTTCTGACCCTACGGCTCTGTTCTGGCCATGAATCCAGTTCTTCCTTCACAAACAATGCAAACATTGCTGCTCGACACCTGCCTTCAGGGCTAAATTCATCTTGTAGTGTTTTGCTTTTGAAATGGTAGTGCCCCAGAAAATGCTGTTGATACATAGATATACTATTAGATTATGTCATAAAAGATACAAACTACATGTTTTCAAGCCTAAAAAACTGACAAATAACATCTAGACTACTCATAAAGTTAGAAAGAGGGAAAAGGGAGCCATTCTTAAACTGACCATTAATTCCCCACGAACTCCAGCCTCTTCCAATGCTTCACGTGCAGCTGCCTCCTCAACAGTTTCATCATTTTCCCATCCACCCTAATAATACATAACCAAATCATAAAATCAAACACAAAATGACTAATAACTAATATGGAGTTGTTTGTAATTAGTACCTTTGGGAACAAAAGACCAGGTCCACTTGTAGAGTTGATCATTAGTACCTCCAAAATCTTCTCAGATTTGTTACCATTACTGCCTTCAGAGTACCGAAACCTGAAGGGGATGCACCTAATCATAATCATAAAGAAAGTTACTTTGAGAACTATTGAAACTCATATATCAACATTTTATCTCTTATTAAATGAACTGCAGTCTGCAGATACCAAAATGGACAATTACAATTACCACAGAAGCTAATTTACAGAACAAGGAGAAACTTGGGGAAGTTCATACTTCATATGCAATAGCTGCCATAGCGTCTTAAACTCCCTACTGGAGTTGAATAGTCGAACAGAAAGCAAGATTCAAGATGATAACAGAAAGCATCGAATGAAGAATTAAGCAATTTAACAGAAATCCTTTCATTACGACTCCCTGGATTACACACAACTACTGACAGATGTATGAATAACTCAACAACAAGCAGAAATCGGGAATAACCTATCTAAATTTGGGGAAAGAGAATGCAGGTTCTTCTTATAAACAAGCTTAAAGATTGAAATAGTTAGGGGAATATTCTGGATTCAATATTAAACAAAGGCAAATGGGAAATTTTATAAATTAAAACACGAAGAGGAACAAGAAAGGGGAGAACAGTCTACCCGGCGATGAGACGGCAACCGGCCTCATAACGCTGCTGATGACGACCAGTGCGGGCCACCAATTCAGACATTTCACTATCAATACATATACCTAAACAGTTTAATCCCTAATAATGCCCTTTTATCATCTCTCTCTTTCTCTTTCTCTTTCTCTTTGTGTCTGCTATTATACCCTTCTTGGGGAATCAAACAAAGACAAAACACCACTCACAAAAAAACTTGTTTTTTAGAGCTCCTTTTCCGGACGAATTCAACCCTGTTTTCAGCAGCAAAAAGATTCCGATTCCTTCCCAATGCGTGTCGCCCAACCTCACCTCCTTCTCAATGCCATTAATCCCGTTTTGATTCTTTGATTTCTATTGCTTATTTTACTGGAAACAAAAAGAAGAATAAAGAGAGAAAAGAAAAAAGAGGGATTGAAGAGATGAGAGAGAAAGGGGAAAAAGGAGAAAGGAGAAAGGAGAAAAGTGGGGAAAGGGGTAGGCGCACGGATCGGAGATTTTGTGTGTTTGGATCGGAAGGAAGGTGTCAAGTTGGGGGACGCAACAGGGTCGGTTACATATATAGAGTGTTAATGAATCTAAAATCTTGACAAAGAACAAATTGTGACTCAAAATATCAAGATTCCATCCCATGCAAACCATGGAAGATCATCTGCAGCGTTTGGTAGCTCCACTCTATTTCCTATGCTTTGATTTTGGATTTTATTCAAGCGATATATCTCACTTTTTGGTATTATTAGAAAATATATTATTTTGCCAATAACAAATAACGGAAATCGTCATTGTGGTTAGTTGCACGTTTGTTCTAAAGTTCTTTTTTTTCTACCGTTAGGTCATTTCTAATGTATTATTTGTTGTGTTTTTCGTTTCTGGCCAACTTGAAATTACTCTTTTGTACTTTTTGATTGATTTTTTTTATTTAGTTTTATTATTGGTTTATATTTATTTAATAAAACAAATTAAAATGGTCTGTTTCACAACCCCCTCCCACACTCCTCTTCTAAACCTTCTCACCATAGAAAACCCTAAAACACTATCCACTACCATCTTAACCCCTTTCATTAGACTGTCGTCAGGAAACCACCTCCTACCAATGAAAAAAACCATCACCCACACCTTCTGCCCTAACCTAAAACTTAAATCCAAGATCTCACCCTTCTTTTTTCTTAGTTTCCAGTATCAACTTTGGCGAGACCATAACGTCATTGAACACCACACGACATCACCATCGTCGTTGTGAAGCCACCACAACCACCATCGGATTCAGATATGTTGCCACCACAACCACCATCACCATCGCATTCAGATCGACTGCCACTGTTGCCTGATGCCACCACCACTACCATCGACCGCCGTCAAACAGTTCTAGTTCAAGAAGAAGGTGACACATGCAGATCTAAGCTAAGAGAGGAAGAAAGTGAACTATATAGAGTTGACGATGGTGGCGACGACGGTTTCTGACGAGATAGGTAGAGAGCGACATAGGTATCCAGCGAGATAGTGGGGTAGAGAAAAGCAGTGAGAAGAGAAAGTCAAGAAATACGGAGAGATTGTGGTCTGATGGTGTGACGACGATCTGATGGTTCTAACAGCGATCTGACGGCAACCAACGGTTTTAGTGGTAGGGTTTAGGTTTATATATCCTTCGATTGATATAAGAGAGAGAGAGAGAGAGAGAGAGAGATAATATGTGAGATGAGAGAATTAGATGGTTCGGTTGGGGTTGGGAGTATGACCTATATATTTATTAATTATATAATTTATTGTTTGTAATTAATAAATAACAAAAAATCTGAAAAAAAAAATACAAAAGGCAAAAGGGTCATTTCAAGTTGGTTAGAGACGAAAAACGTAACAAAATAATATGTTATGGACAGTCTAAGTGCAAAAATAAATGGACGAAACGCACAATTTTCACAATCTACATGGACAATTATAATAATTTTTCTCTTGGGTGCCAAAAATGTTATAAAAATAAACAAATTATGGTTTTTCGATTTTCACATTATATATTTTCGAAATACCAGAAGTCGGTGGATAGGTTCAACCCTCTTCTTTGTACCCACGTACATTTTTTAACCTCTACTTTAGAAAAAGATGATTTCCATTCTTTTACGTTTTAAAATATTGATTTATCCCTTTGAAACTTTTAAAATTTTATTTCCACCTCTTTCTTTTTTCACCCTCTACTTTTTTAAGTGTCACTTTTATCCCCCTCCCCTCAGTTTTAAGATCGACTGCCACTGCTGCCTGAAGCCACCATCACTACCATCGACCGCTGCCAAACAGTTCTAGTTCAAGAAGAAGGTGAACATGCAGATCTAGCTAAGAGAGGAAGAAGGTGAACTATAGAGAGTCAACGATGGTGGCGACGACGGTTTCCGACGAGATAGGTAGAGAGCGACATCGGTATCCAGCGAGATAGTGGGGTAGAGAAAAGCAGTGGGAAGAGAAAGTCAAGAAATACGGAGAGATTGTGGTCTGATGGTGTGACGACGATCTAATGGTTCTAACAACGATCTAACGGCAACCGACGGTTTTAGTGGTAGGGTTTAGGTTTCTATATCCTTCGATTGATATAAGAGAGAGAGAGAGAGAGAGAGAGAGAGAGAGAGAGAGAGACAGAGATAATATGTGAGATAAGAGAATTAGATGGTTCGGTTGGGGTTGGGAGTATGACCTATATATTTATTAATTATATAATTTATTTTTTGTAATTAATAAATAACAAAAAATCTGAAAAAAAATACAAAAGGCAAAAGGGTCATTTCAAGTTGGTTAGAGACGAAAAACGCAACAAAATAATATGTTATAGACAGTCTAAGTGCAAAAAGAAACGGACGAAACGCACAATTTTCACAATCCACATGGACAATTATAATATTTTTCTCTTCCAATGTTATAAAAATAAAAAAATTATGGTTTTTCGATTTTCACATTATATATTTTCGAAATACCTGGATAGGTTCAACCCTCTTCTTTGTACCCACGTACATTTTTTAACCTCTACTTTAGAAAAGATGATTTCCATTCTTTTACGTTTTAAAATATTGATTTATCCCTTTTGAAACTTTTAAAATTTTATTTCCACCTTTTTCTTTTTTCACCCTCTACTTTTTTAAGTGTTACTTTTATCCCCCTCCCCCTAGTTTTAAACTTTCTAAAATATCACTTTCATCCCTCCATTTTTTAAACCTTCATGTTTACCTGGTAGTATACATAATCTGATTCTCCTACGATTACCACCATCGACTTTGCAAAATGTAACTTTCACCTCCCTCGGCTTTGAACTTTGTAAAATTCATTAAGTTATAAAAAAATTAATCTATTATGTGTTTATTTTTATATATGTGTAGATATAAATTCGAGGTGGTCAACGTTTCGACGTAAATTTAGAAATTTCGACATTTAATTATAAAAAAAAACTTACTTGTTTTTTCTATGTGTGTGTCGGTATAAATTTGAGTTTGTCTACGTTTCGACGTAATATTTTTTACATTTTCATCTTTCAAGTTTGTCTATGTTTCGATGTAAATCTTTTTTTATGTTTAATTGTTTATTGTTAAGCATTTTGTTTGGCATGATTTTGGTCCCTCACTTTTTTTACTTTGGCAACTTAAGCCCTCCTAAGTTTCTATGCATGGCTTAGTCCGTGACTTTTTCTATTGTTATCGAAATAGTTCATTTTCTTAAATCTATTAGGGAAATTGACATATTAAGTTAATTAACTTTTCGGTTTGTTCACATCTGAATACTATATTTTTTTGTATACATCTAGGTAACGAACTTGTTGAAAGTGTTCACATATGACCATTATGACCGACTGTAGCAAGTTACATCAAATATGAACAAAATGAAAAGGTAATTATCGTGATAAGCCAATTTGCATTTTTATTAAGGTAGTCGATCATAATGTTTGTAATATTAATAGATTTAGTTAAATTTCCTTAAACAATATTTATGACCATTTAGGAGCATTTAAATTGGCGTTTTGGTAACATATTTATCAAATATATATATATATATATATATATATATATATATATATATATATATATATATATATATATATATATATATATATATATATATATATATATAAACACACACACACACACACTAGGTATAAGACACGTGTATTACACGGATTTTAAAAAAAAATATCAAGTTGTAACATTAAGCAATTTTTAATGTAATACTTTGTTGATAATTTTGAATTTTATTTGTAACACCATGTTTCGAATCGTTTCATAATTAGGGGTCGTGACCCGAAGATCGGTTATCATAAGGCTTAGGGCCTTTGGGAAAGAGGGGATTTAGACCCATGTGGGTGTGGGTAATGTAGGTTAGATGATCCGGGAGTTCGAATTATGATTTGGAGCCTAAAGGTATATTCGTAAAGTGGCAGTTCGGGCCTTTTATGAATTTTGGATTTAACTTCGGAAAGCTTTAAGGCAAAGGAGAGTTCATAGAATTATAGAGATTCTCATTACCTTTCCGTGGATATAAAGAACATCGAAATTTGACTTAGAACGAAGGATTTTATGGTCGATTGAAGTTAGGAGTGTTATGGAGCTTAGGCTAGTACGCGAGGTGTACTCTTTGAGTACGCAATGCGTAGTGTTGAGATTGATCGTGGGTGACCTTCGAGTACATCGGGCGTACTCAGGAGTATGCGGGGCGTACTCCAAACAGCTAAAAACCTTAATATCTAGGGTTTTACCCATATTTAAGCTCATTATGTCCCTTGAGCCTTGTCTCTTATCAGCCTCCATATCTCCTAAACCCTAATATCGACCCTTAGCCACCATCTTTGAGTTCTTGAGCTCTTGGGAGGAATCTTAGTGTGTTCTTGTGCATTTTGAAGAGATTAAAGGCTATTGAAGATTCATCACTTGGAGTGAAGCTTAGAGATCTAGAATTGTCACCTCTTTTGTAATCTATTGAAGGTAAAAAGTTCTTATATTGGCATCTCTTTGAGTAAATCTAGTTTGGGGTGATTTTTGGCATATTTTGGTCTCTTGGGTTTGTCCTTTTGAGAAAGAATTACTCTTTGAGTAAGAGGAGTTGGTATTAGGAGCCTAGTAGTTTTTCCCGTTAATGAGATAAGACTTATTATCGATGCCTAGTTCAATTAAGTTTGATATTGGGTAGTCTCATTCGGAGAATGTGTGTAGGTTAGGAACGGAGAGTAGAGTTATGTCCTGTGACACTTTTAGGTGTCGATAGTCATTCATTATTGATCCAAGAGTATGGATTAGGTGAAGTCATTCATCACTGATCCGAGAGAATGGATTAGGTACAATCATTCATCTCTGATCCGAGAATATGGATTAGGTATTGTCACTCATCACTGATTCGAGAGTATGGATTATGTATAGTCGTTCATCACTGATCCGAGAGTATAAATTAGGTATAGTCATTCATCACTGATCCGAGAGTATGGATTAGTTATAGTCATTCATCATTGGTCCGAGAGTATGGATTAGGTACAATCATTCATCACTGATCCAAGATTATGGATTAAGCATAATAATTCGAGAATTCCATACTTTTTCCCAGCTATCTCTATTGGTCCTCGTCTACTGCTAAGGAATCCTCGAAGTAGCATAGTCAAATGGTTGTTTACATAATCTCTTCTGGTTAAATGTCGTAAGGTCATTGTATAGGATCTATATATGAGGATCGACGGGATGAGATTTATTGCTTATATGAAAGATATTTGTGTTAATGATAAAATTTGATTCTTGCAGATTTTAAGATATGTATTATGGGATTGAAAACCCTATGTATCTCACCAGGTTTCCCAACATGACCCACTTAGTTTCTTTATATCACAGGTATCGGTACAAAGGTACACGGATAGTGATCTGATGAGAGATTTGAGGAGATAAAGGTCATTAGTATAATAATATATTGTAAGGCCTATAATGACTACTTTGTGCTTATGTTTATTGTATCAGTTATGACATCCCAAGTCTTTAATAATCAATGAAAAACATTTCTTTGGAAATACTTTTACAGGACAAATTCTACAATTATAAATAAACTATGTTTTAAAATAAGCACAAATAAAAAGGTCTTTTCTGACCGTCAAAATTGAGGATGTCACATCATTGATGGCTTTAGGTAACTCATGGATAATTTCATAATTGAGGAAACTTCTCTCTACAATGCACAAATAACAAGAATGGTTAATAAGATGCTAAATGCAAAGGTCATAAATTTGTAGAAGCTTTCATATCAAAGGAAGTTGCAAAGTAAAATCAGTAACAAAAGTCATACTTTTGTAAAATAAAAAACAAAATTTGGATAACCAAAAATCATGATTCACATATTACATTATCAAGTTTACAAATCTAATAGTTAGAAGATGAAAGTCTGAAAGAATCAAATCAAGTTAGAAACAAACATAAAAAAACCTGGAAAATAAAACTTCTGATTATACAGTTACATATAATGATACAAAAATCTACACATATATAACCTTATTTAGTGAAAAAAATTGAAACTTAGAGCATTAAGTTTCACTATTTTAGGGTGAAACTTTAAAGAAATTGACTTCAGAGATATGATATACAAATAAAACAAGAATAAGAAATTATAAGCTTCGAGAAACAAAAATCTGATATGCAGATCGAGAATGTGAAACAAAAAAAAAATCAGAAACAAGAAAAGAAATAAGAATCATAAATAAAAATCAAAAGCGTTGATGTTGATCAAACCTTATCTGATATCTCCAAATCACATTAGAAAGTAGCATTTCATCACAGAAGGGCCAAGGGTAGGCAAAACTAACACTTCAATGGGGGAAGTCGTAAAATCAACAGTTCGAACAAAAAGAGAATGCAATATTATAAAGATTTGAGAATGACTGTGTGAGAAACATATAACGACTTGACTATAATAACAAGAAAGAAACTAGAGAATTACAATGTAAGACTTAAGAGCACTAGAGAAACGATATTGGTGATGTCGAGATTACATTTGATAGAAGCAGGAAGGCGAGATTACATATACGTCTTATAATGTCGAGATTTAGGCCTCGATTAATTATTTACAGATTCACGAGGAGCCGATTTAGTTCTCTCCTATATGCGCCCTAATTCCTTTTTATTGTTCAATCCCAAATACATACATGCTCAAGTTTGGTAAATCTGTTCAATGTTAAATGTTTACTTGGGCCAATTTCGTGTTGAGTAATTGAGCTAACTTGGGGCCTAAGAAATATGTACATAAATTAGAATTTTATATATATATATATATATATATATATATATATATATATATATATATATATATTGTCACACCCCCAAACCGGAACGGCGGAAACGTTCGGGGGCGGAGGACGTCATGTTTAGTATCACAAGACATGAATCATAGTAATCAAAGTAACAAACAAACATTTCATTTAGAAAGAAAGTGTTTACAAATTATGTGGTTCACATAAGATAGACTACAAAAGTAATTAACAAAACAAGACATGGAGCTACTATGCTCCATCTTCTGAATCCCAGTGCGCATACCTGTCTACTGGTTTCTTGAGAATGAAAGTTATTTTGTAAGAGTAGATCAACATTTAAGCTGGTGAGTTCATAAGTATTTTAGTGATGTAAGTAAGTTGTAAGTTCTTTTAGAAAAGTTCGCCTGTTCCTCCAGAAAATCCTATCTTTCCTGCTTTGATGAAAGATAAGTAAAATGACTCTACAATCCTTTCTATGAGTACTAAATGGATACAAGCTATATAAAACCCAGAGTAAACAAACAATCTATTGTGTGAATCTGCCCTAAGCCCACAACCAAACAAGGAACAGGAAATGAGGCGGAAGCACACATCCCATTGTTTGTTAGATCATCGTTGTATATAACCCTGGTGTATTCACTTGGTACTTACGGAGTTAACTGTAATAGTTCCTTTATACTTGATGAAAATATTCTTTAAGAAAACCCTTATTTCTTTTAGTAAAACAGTAACCACAATAGCTCCTTCTATAATCACTTAGTTTATACTAGCTATATATAATCTAATATCGAACGGATAGTTAATTATGTGAATCTGCCCTAAGCCCACAACCAAACAAGGAACAGGAAGTAAGGCGGAAAGCACACATCCAACTATCTATCGGATATTAATTAGATATAACCCTCATGTATAAACTAAGGTATTATAGAATTAACCACTAAAGGTCCTTTAAGTTATACTGGTTTAATAAAATGGATTAAACCCTTTTTATTGGTAAGTTTCTAGTTTTGTCTACCAAATGTTCTATTTGAAAAGTATGTTTTGTACTAGAAAACGGTGTATTGAATTAGTATACTATGACCTGAACCATACCTGGTACTCCTTATGATTACTTGGTGTATACAGAATATATATATAAAGCTAAGATCGAATAGATAGTAGACTGGGTGAATCTGCTCTAAGCCCACAACCAAACAAGGAACATGAAATGAAGCGGAAAGCACACATCCTACTACTTGTCGGATTCAATTAATATATATCCTTGATGTATCTACCGAGGAATCATAAAGTTAGCATTATAGGGCCCCTTTTAACTGAATGTACTAAGACTCGACTGTTCTGTTTGTCGCTTGTAATGATGTAAGTTTTCCCTAGTTTATAACTATCTTTACTCGAAAATAGTTTGTATTACCTTTTATGTGAGAATATCACAATTTGAATGTAATGGGAAAATGAAAGTATGAAGTAGACTTTTAAACTGACTACTGAAGTACTGACTACCTTAAACCAATTCGTTTTATTAAGGTAAAATGTGATGAGGTTATAACCATACTCGATTTGACTAGTATAAAACACAGCGCTCCAAAGGCGTCGAAAATGGTATGAC
The DNA here is from genome assembly GCF_052849685.1 of Lactuca virosa. Lineage (NCBI taxonomy): Eukaryota > Viridiplantae > Streptophyta > Magnoliopsida > Asterales > Asteraceae > Lactuca > Lactuca virosa. The sequence goes on along the minus strand of NC_136430.1, from coordinate 403,493,716 downwards.
ATTTGTCACCCGTAGACTTGCAAGTCCCACTGTAGCTAGCATCAAGGTGTGGGGTGTCAATCCCATATAGATCTATACACAAACTCACGCTCTCCCTCCAGGAGACTCTGGTTACAAAACGCAACCTAACAAGTGGATTGCTAAGTCGTGAAGTAGTGGTTTCACATTATTTTTATCTTATTCTTGTTATAGTATGTTCCTCCCTGAACTAGTTATAGTATGTTCTCTCTGTTCTAGTGTATAGTATGTTCTCTTTGTTATAGTGTATAGTATGTTCTCTCTGTCATAGTGTAGTATGTTCCTCCTTGTATTAGTTATAATATGAACTGAACTCCTAAACTATACCTCTTATAGTTTACTAGTGTTTACTTGAACTGAATCTGTTTTGTAGAAAATACTCGATTAACTACTAAGTTATGATTGTACTTTAAAAACAGAGTTTTATAAACAATAAAGTAACATAACTTTAAAAGAGTTTTTGAAATGATTTGATCACTTATAGATACATAAGCAATCCTTTAAAATGATGTTTATCACAAAACATTTACACAATTATCATTGTGTTCAACTTGTATTCCCCCCCCCCTTTGAAGCATTTAAAACATTTAAAAGATTGATTATAGGGGTATGAACTCACCTTATGTGGGTGATTCAATCAAATATGCGCGTAAGGATGAGAAGTTCCATGAATGAAGTCCCGAGACACAAACGAGTCCTAGATGACATATGATGGCATATATTGGCATGTAATTAGTGTTTATAAGCAACTAACATGCGAGGAAACTACCTTAGGGACTAGGAAACACTTGGAATGAAGTGTTACAATCACATGTGATTGACTAAAGGGGGTTTACAGCCACACACAAGAGTGTGTTTACGGCCAATGGTGTTCATGGCCAAGGTGTTTACGGCCATGGTGGTTTACGGTCATCGTGTTTACAGCCATGGGAATTTACGGTCAAGGAAGATCTTGATGAGGGTTTACAGCCAAGGGAGATTGCATGGCTATAAACTCTCCAAAATGGTGCAAATTGGTTCTGTGTTCAAGCTTAAAGGGTGTTTGTGTGACAACCCGGAACTTATGTCTTGCACATCTAGTCGATTCAATCAATGATAAGCTCATTTCTGTTAACTTCTAGCACTGTTTAAGGGTTCATTTAAGTGTTCTAAGATTGAGTACAACCAAGGTTGAGATCAGGAATGAGTTAGCAAGTCGTATAGTAGCAAAATTGGGCCATACACTCCTTTAGGAGGAGTGTACGACCGTACACCCCCCTCATGGCCGCACACCCACTCCTATATAAAGGGTAGACCCATTTCCTTTCATTCCTTTCTCTCCTTGGCCGCACACTACTTCTTATCTCTCAAGTTTCTTCAACTGTGAACCCTCCAAAAACTTCAAGAACGTGAGTAATCCATCCTCTAACTTGTTATCCTTGAAAGACCACTCTATCTAAGCCTTGATTCTACAAGATTCGTCATGTTCTTCATGTCTTGAAGAGAGTACGGCCGTACACCTTCATAAGGTGGGCCGTACACACCTTAAAGGCTCTCCAAAGTGAGAGTTTGACCCCTATCTTCAAGTTGGACATGACCCTAGCCTTGTTTCACCTTAAAGTCGACATTTTGGGCATGAACATGAAGGGTGTATGGCCGCACACCCCTATGTACGTACGTACACACCTCATAGGGCCGTAAACCCACTTCAATGATCCTTATTGACCTCAAACTTGCACTACAACTAAGCATGGACCTAGAACATTTCGTGGATGCTAGTATGAACCTTGGAAACACCTCAAAGGCACATCCCATCATGAGTGTATGGTCGTACACTCATGGGCTGTACACTCATGGCCGTACACACCCTTAGGGTGGCCGTACACCTCCCTCACTCAATCCCATGTGGCTTTAACACTTAGTCCACGTGTTCCCAAGTCCCTAGGGTGGTTCCTATCTTGTCTAGTGGTGAAATACCCTAATTTGGTTCCTATATGTGTTATTACATGATAAATAGGATCAAATTGTGTTCGAGGCTTCACTTGACACTCAAAATCCCATACCGGTCTTTCGTGCAAACCACTCACTCAAGGTGAGTTCATACCCCTGCATTTTCCGAGTTTTTAATGTTTTCAGGGGGGGAATACAAGCCAAACATAAATAATTTTATGAAAGTTATACAAACGGATTTCAGTAAACATAAAACGGATGAAATTAGTACAAACATGTAGTTACAACAGCTTTACAAAATATTCAGATATTTTATCCCTTTTGTATTATGCTAAGCATAAGGGACGTTTTCAACTTACAAGCTTAACCACATAGTTTTCAGATCAACACAAGGTTTTACATTTAAAAACACACAAACTATAGTAGATATAGTTTGGGAATTCATACAAGGTTAAAAACATACAAACACACAAACTGTAGTAGGTATAGTTTGGGAATTCATACAAGGTTAAACACATACAAACACATAAAATATAGTAGGTATAGTTTGGGAATTCATACAAGGTTATATATATACGTACACATAAACTATATTAGGTATAGTTTGGGGAAATCATTAAACAGTTTACAAACTTATACTTTATAAACCTTTCAGTTATGTACAAAAAGGGTTTTCAGCATTATTACTTGTAAATTTGTTAGTCTAGTTGGAGACACGTCCTTGGAACAGTCACAAACTTAACTGAGTGAAGGACTAGCACTTATGATCAAAATCTCCTCGAAGGAGAGCGTGACTGTTGTGTATAGATCTATACGGGACTGACTATCCTGCACCTTGCTGCTAGCTACAGTAGGACCGACAGGTCTACGGGTGACAAAGTCATAAAAGATACTAGTGCCCGATTCGCGCCATATAAATTCAAAGTATGGTCATGACACTCACAGTGTAGATAAAAACGATTTATTTACGTAATAATAACACATGAACAATACTTATTTAGCACAAGTACGGACAAATACATGGTTTCTCAAGGAAAACTAAAACTACTATACGTACTGGTAGTAACCAGGGTTTTCAAATAGAACCTTTCATACAACGGTTTTTCATACAAAGTTCATCCTACAATACACCTAGTGGTAGTCCAATCATACAACATTTTACTAAGATTATCTCACTTTTACTAAAGAAAATATTGGATTTTCTTGGAGTCATGCAAACATTTTTCAGAGTTAACAACCGGTTTTCCATACACAAACATCGCTTATGAACTCACCAGCTTTATGCTGATACTCTTTCAAAACTGCTTGTATTCTCAGGAAATCAGTAGACAGGTACCTTTCTGGAGTTTTGGGAGAAGTCGGAGTGAATAAAGTCGTGTCTATATATTTATCTACAATTTTGATGTATTCGAACAAGACTTAAACAAATGTAAACCTTTTTCATACATGTATTCGATGTTTGGTTGTGTTTACTATGATTGCTATGATACAATTGTTGTGATACTACGCATGACGTCATCCGCCCCCAAACGTTTCCGCCGTTCCGGTTTGGGGGTGTGACAGTTTGTTTCATGAGGCTTTGAGTGTTTCTAGTGGTTAACAAGATTATGGAAGAAATACTCACTTTTGGAAGGCTTTAGGGTGTTCACGGCCACCAAGAACAAGTGGGTGTTCTTGGTGTAAGTGATGAAGGTTTGAAGATCTAACCAAAAGAGATAATTTCATGTATGAAATCATAGAGTTCTACTAGATTAAGAAGGATATCAACTTATAAATGGAAGAATCACTTACACTTTTGAAGATCAAGGTGAAAATTCTTGATGATACTTGAGAGAGAATCGAGTTTCTTGATTTGGAAGTGTGAGAAGTGTGAAAAATGAAGGAATATCATGTATAAGGGAGGAGTTTACGGCCAACCAAGAGTTTACGACCGTAATCTCTAGTTTACGGCCCTAAACTCCAAGTGATGGAGTTTTCGGCTCGATTGCAACTTGAAGAATTTAAGCTGACACCTCCATACACTTAATCCTTAAGTGTACTAGGCTTAAAACTCCTTAGAATGACCCTTAACAAGGCTAGAAGGCAATAGAAATGAGTCTGACTTTTGGTTGATTGGCTGGACTTACAAGATAAAAATTTTCAGGTTGTCACACACACACACACACACACACATATATATATATATATATATATATATATATATATATATATATACACACACACACACACACACACACTATGTATCCTAGAAAATTTGGGCCCCTTAAAGACATGGGCCTTAGGCGGTCGCCCCGTTTGCCCACCGTCAGGACCGAGCATGTCCGCATTAAGGATCATACTCTGATTTTTGGAATGTAAACTTTTTGAAACAATGCTTTTATAATATTACTTTATGAAAATGGCTCATTCTTTCTTAAGATACAAATCGAAATGTTTGCCTTGAAAAAATGGGACGTTACAGTTAGTTTTCATATTTTAGTTTCTTATTTTTTTAAATTATATATCAAATATTAAACAATCATAATTTGGGTTTTGGGTCGGTTTCTGAACCAAAACCAAATCCAAAACCAAGTTTTTCTGTTTTTGAAATCTGAACCCAAAATCGACGGTTTTGGTTTAGTTTTTGTTTTTCAGTTTCATTGATTTTTGTCAATTTTTGGTTTTTGGGTTCGGTTTTGCTCACCCCTAACCTACACCTAGGGATGAAAGTGGTCCAAACCCGACCCAGATGTACCCAAACTCGGAAATCGGTTAACATGATTTTGTAAGACAGAAAACCAGACCGGTATGCAGGAACCTGTTCCGGTTCGGTTCCAGGTATAATATGGGATAAAGTGGGTTTAGAACTACAAAAACCGGTAAACATCAAAGTGGGTTGGGTGGAACTGGATAAAATGGGTCTAGAACCGAAAAACTCGAGAAAACCATAATTTTTTGGTAAGTACTTAGTGGGTTGAACTTTGAAAATTTATATCTTTGATATCCCGAATTTGAGGGACTGTAAGTCATTGAATAGTAAACAAAAAATGACAAAAGTATAGTCTAAAATCATATACATACTCTAAACTATACGTTGGAAAAAATTGCATTATAACATCCCCAAAAAGGAGGTATAATTTCTTAACCTTAATCTTTTATGTGTATGTCAAGTTCAACCCTTATTGTGAAAAAGGTGGAAATTGAGTACGCAGTGCGTACGCATGTGTACGCTTAGCGTACTCATGCACATATCATGGACGCAGAGGCCACCTAGTACGCTGGGCGTACTAGGCTCGGAATGGAACCCTAATATCTTCTTGTGTCCCTCTTTAAAGAACAAGATGACCTCATTTCTAGCCACCATTATCAGCCTCCAACCTCCTACAAACCCTAATCCCGTTTCCATAGCTTGTGTGAGTGCTATGTGGCTCATTTGAGTGTTGTTGTGAAGCTTTTGGTGAAGAAGGAACCTTGAAGGAAGGATAGCTTGTGCTTCTAGCTTGTGGATGTGAACTTTACCTCAATTTGTGCATCTTGCAGAGGTATCCAACTCAAAACTTGTTCATTTTATGTTCTAGTTCTTGTTTTGGGTCCTTTTTATGGTTTTAGGTCCCAAGTTTGGAACTTTGTGAGTCTGGTGAACTCCTGAGCTATTCTTTTGTCCTTTTAGGTAGGGGTGTTCAAAACCGGATATCCGAAAATTCGGATATCCGAATTTCGGATATCCGAAATTTCGGATAGTGAATTTTTAATATCCGAATACGTATCCGAAATTCCGGATATCCGAAATTCGGATATCCGAATTTTCGGATACGGATTCGGATACCAAAACGGATATCCGAAAAGTCTAAACTTTTGTAATTACTAAATACCAATTCATTTAATATCAATGTTAATATATTGCATTTAAGCATCCACACCACATAAATTTATAAACAGTTTGTTTTTTATTAACAAAAACCAATTCATTTTTATTTTGTACATGTAAAAAAAGTTGTTGCATTGAGTCTTCAATCACATACATAATCATCAACTGATAGTCATTTTATATGTAATATTATATGATAGTACTAATTTGTTAATCTTACGCCAAATTAAAATAAAACAAATGCATGAATGCTTCTGTTCTTTAATTCTCGTGACCAGCATGCTATTTCAATACAAAGGCAGATGTATTAAATAAGTAGTTTAACTAATGATATTATGAATAGTTTTAGTTATTAATAAAGATACTGTAAGATATAAGTGTTTTGAAATAAAGAATAAACACAAAATAAAATCATATTTTTCGGATTTCGGATATCCGAAATTTTACAAAATTGTTATCTGTATCCGAATCCGAAAAACCGGATATCCGAATTTCGGATATCCGAAAATTCGGGTATCCGAAACTTCAGATAATATAAGATCGGATTTTCGGATCGGATTTTCCGGATGCGGATACTTTTGAACACCCCCACCTTTAGGTGTATTAGAGTGTTCTAGTCCATAAAAATGAGTGCTTGGGCGTTTTTATCCTTCCATGCATGACTTATATGACCTTTTGTGTGAGAAAAATGGAGTTTTTGGGATTGGGTCTTGACTAGCCATGCAAAGGGTCAAAGTCAGTAACTTTATGAAGGAGTAGGTCTTATTTAGCCCATATCCATGGGTGGAATGTTTGTCTTAACGGGTTAAGACCAAAAGAAGTGAGAAAAGGGAGACTGAGGAGTACGTCGTGCGTAATCCCAGCTACGCGCAACGTAGGGTGGAGAATCCCCTTACATGCTTTGCCAGCTGTACGCCCAGCGTACTGGGTGTTGACTTTCGTTGACTTTTGAGTTTAGGAGGACTTTTGACCAATAAGGGGCAAAATGGTCTTTTACCCTTCTTAGATTTAGTTTAGAGGATTGGTCTAGCAATTTGGGGTTATTGATATTATTATTAATTAGAGTTATATGTGGCACGTTTAGGAGGATTCTAGACCGGCAGTTCGGGTACGGGGTTACTTGCTTTTCTACGTGTAACAACCCGTTATTTTCAAGTCAATAAAAGTCAACAAAAGTCGATAAAAGTCAAACCCTCTAAATAAAATTCGAGTTTTGTTTATTTTGTTAAGATCATAAGGGTTAAATATGATTTAAAATATATAAATGATGTTTTTATATAAGTATTTTAATGTTTAGGATAAAAACATTTAGACCAAAACACAATTTTGGGGCCAAAAATAGGAATCGAGAACATGCGAAAGGTCCTACTCTTCGGATCGAAAACTCGGACCGCAAACCTCACTCTCGGACCGCAAACCCCACCGAGAACCCTCCACGACCGAAAACTCCCCTCGACCGAAAACCCTCGTTATATATATGATTTCACCCGAAAACATGAATCATTTCTCACTTTTCAAACCGAAAACACATTCATTTTGCTCTCAAGTATCATCCAAGAATCTTCAAATCTTCAAGCATAATCCTTCAAATCTTCATAAATTCACCAAGAACACCAAGAACACCAAGAACAATCTTCAATTCTTCAAGCTGACCGAAAACCATCTGGACCGAGAACCACTAGACCGACATCCTTCCTGACCGAGAACACCTTAAGACCGTGAACTTGGTTTTCGGTTGACGTTTTAGACCGAAATCAAGGGATTTCGGTGAGGGCTAGACCGAAATCACCTAGCAACACTCCAAATAATTCTCGATAATTTTTGTAAGTATTCCTTACATAAATTAAGTGTTGTCTAACACTTTAATAAATTATTTCTCTAATTTAAATACGATTACATGTTTAAATATTATTAGGATACCGTTATTTCCACATACGTTAGCCCGAGGATCATCTCTACAATTTCGCTACCTGAACACAACACACACTAGAGCTGAGTTCATACCCCTACGTTTTCACTATTTTTCAATGTTTTTAGGGGGGGGGGGTACAAGTTAAACACAAGGACTCTTGTGTTAACATTCAAACTATTTCAAACCATTTCAAACCATTTGCAATTGTTTCAAACCGATTTATCGCTGTATATATATATATATATATATATATATATATATATATATATATATATATATATATATATATATAACCCTTTTGTAGCATGTCGAGCAAAATGGAATTTTTCATAAATCTCTTACTACCGCTTTATACACACTGTTAAATTGCAAATGCTACAGTTCATTACAGGGCATACATTTAAACTATAGTTGGTATAGTTTGTGAATCGCTACACTATTTTGCTAAGTTCAATAAACGATACAAGAACATACATTTAAACTATAATAGGTATTGTTTGGGAAACACTACACTATTTTACAAGCTCAAGAACACTATACAGAAACAAGTATATAAACTATAAAATGTATAGTTTATGGAACACTACTCTATTTCACTAATTCAAGGATACACTACTAAAATATTTATTTAAGTATAATTATTTTACATTACAAAGTACACTACTACAAGGTAATATATACAGTTTCTAGTACAAGAGAACACTACTACACTACACGTAAACTAGTTAATACAGAGTTGTGAGGCATTACTTCGTTGTACCCATCGGGGTACATGTCCAAGTCCTATAAATTATAAACAGAGTCTCCTGGAGGGAGAGCGTGAATTTGTGTATAGATCTATACGAGACTGACAATCCCGCACCTGAGCTGCTTGCAACAGCTAGGCCGGTAGGCCTAGGGTGATAAATGTCATAACATTCCGACGCCTGAAGAATGTCGTAGAGGTCACTAGGCGATACCAGCATAGTTATATGAAACTCACAATAGTATCAACTAAAACATTTGTTTACGAGATTATCACTACTTCAAAGGTTTTATTTTAAATAATGAAACTACAGTACATTATTTTTACACTATAACTGGTGGATTCCATACACTCATACAAAAGGTTTTATTTTAAATAATGAAACCACAGTACACTATTTTACACTACAGCTGATGGATTCCAGGAACACATACAAAAGGTTTCCATACAAACACTACTACGATACACTGCTATTTCAGTACAAAGTACACTAGTACAACATACAATTTCAACAAACATTTATGATATAGTTTTATATATTAATAAGACTACAATTTACTATTCCAGAGTACAGTTTACTATTTCAGAGTACAGTAACAAACATATATTTTGGTCTTAAGTCCTAAGACTATATTTCATCTACTAAAGAAAATAATGGATTTTCTGGAAGTACACTATAACATTTTCAAAGAACAAAGACAAGCTTCCCATCTCAAAACATACTTATGAACTCACCAACTTAAATGTTGATACACTTTCAAAACCACTTGTATTCTTATGGAACCGGTAGACAGGTACACCCACAGGTTTTGAGAAGACGGAGCTTTGTAGAGTCGCGTCTTTTATACTTTTGCTATACATTTTTGATGTCATACAAATTATGTATTGAACAGATGTAAACACTATATTCTATCAATGTAATGGTTGTGTTTGCTTTGATTACTATTATGCAATTGTTGTGGTACTGTACATGACGTCCTCCTCCCCGAATGTTTCCGCCGTTCCGATTTGGGGGTGTGACACTACGAGAGGTGAGTCTTCTCACTATACTTACTTGTGTGGTAACTTTTGTGTGACCGAAGGGTCTGATTTGTATTACTGACCGGCGAGTCTTATCTATTTATGTGTTATTATGCATTTTGTCTTTATGACTTATGCTGTTATGTCATTATGTGTATTTATTAAGCAATGACCGGAGGTTCCATACCGAGATGTGAGACCGGAGGGTCTTCACTAAGACACATGACCGGAGGGTCCTTATTGAGATTTAGCCACGAGAGGCTAATTACTTGTATACATGGTATTTTGGGGAACTCATTAAGCTTTGTGCTTACAATGTTGATTAATGTGTTTCAAATACTTCACAGGGTCGCGGGAAGGCACTGACATGATTGTACACACCAGCTTGATGCTATGAACTATGTTTCGAGAATTTTAAAATGAAAAAAAATGTTTGAAATTTGTACCGTTACATGCATGCTAATCTGACTTCAAATGAATTAGATATATACATGTTTTAAAAGTTTCACAGAATACAAAAAAAAAAAAAATTGAATAACTGGAAATTTCTAACTTTGATTTCCCGACTTTAGGGGATTGTAAGACACTGAATATAAACTAAAAATATCAAAATTATAGTCTAAAATCATGTATAAACTCTAAATTATACGTTTGAAAAAACATCGCGCTAATCCGATTTCAAATGAAACTGATATATATATATATATATATATATATATATATATATATATATATATATATGCATGTTTTACAATTTTCACTGAATACAAAAATATGAAAAAGTGGAGATTTCCAACTTTGATATCCCGAATTTGGGGGACTGTAAGTCATAATATAGTCTATAATCACGTACAAACTCTAAACTATGTGTTGGAAAAAACTTCATGCCAATCCGACTTTAAACAAATGAGACATGCATGTTTTAAACCTTTCAAAGAAACCTGTTCTAGCTCCTAAAACCGGTTCTGGGTTCCTAACACCAGTTCCGGTTCTTAAATCCGGTTTACCCGAACCCGAATAACCCAAACCTGGATTGCCCGAAATCCGGATAAAGTCATTCTTTAAACTCGGAACCCGGACCGATTCTACATATTTTTGTTCTAACGGTTTTGGTTCGATTTTATGGCATTAAATCTCATCCCTATCCACACCCACATGCACACTGACACATCCACACCAAAAATCCCACGCCAACATCGAAGTCGATGCCCACCCCACCATGCCCCTACACCTACATTCATACCCATAAGCACTCGCCTATCCCTACACCAACAAGCCCACATAGTTTTGATCAGATAAGAGTTTAATAAATGTAAGTTTTTATCATTTTTATTCTTGAGTTGCAAGAAATCAATAAAAACTAATTTTGATCATATTACATAATTTTTTTTTTGACAAATCTCAAATAAAGTAGAGAATAAATTATATTCCATGTCAAACAAACACATAACATATTTCAATTAATTCAAATTTCAAACATTTTGAGATTTTACTTCGTAGATTTTCATACAAGTAAAAGAAGATGTTTTCATCCTAACAAAAAACAACTACAATACTTGCGCTTTTTAGATTCTTTTTCTTTCAAGTAATCAAATGTTAGAGATAGAGTCCAAATCAATCCTGCGATACTTTCTTACAAATAATATTCGTCTTTGTAGAAGAGAAAACCGTTCTCGCATTATATGAAAACTTCGTTTTACATTCAAAAGATCGAAAAACATAAGTACACACATATATCGTTTTGCATAATAAGTCGTTTTTGTCTTTAAAAAGAAATCCTACTCAACTTATATGTGAACAATAAGTTTTACATTAGAAAATGGGAAAACATGGGCACCCAAATAGTTTTGTTATCCGATTGTTTTGTATAAAACATGGGAAGAGCCATGAATGGCAACAAGATTCTTACCAACCCCAAAGCAAAGGCATGTGACTATGTGAGTGAGTTGTCACCAACCACAAAGCCCACCATAACTCCGATTGGGCTACTGCGTTGACGAAAGATTTCACATTGAAAATTGAATCTGTAACCCTATTCTCAAAAATGGCAAAAAAATATCTTACCCCGAGTATTTCTCTATCTCTCTTGGGACCTGTCGCCTCAAGATAAGAGGAGCAATCAATCGAAACGACGCTCCCTGCACAAGCCTACAAGTTTCTTCTTCTTAAACCTTCTCCCTTTCGGGATATAGGAGAGAGAAGAAGATTCTTTGTTTCTCCAATCTGGGTTTTGGAGAACAATTATCAGATACCAATACTTACATATGAGATATTAGGTTAGCGATTCGATTAATTGGTTAACTTTTTTTTGAGGAGAAAATATAGAAAAAAAAAGATACGATGGAACACCAAAATTCAGTATCGTCAGTAACCACAACGACGACGGAACCTTCTTACGCGACTATGGCGGTGGATCCTTTCTTGGTTGAGGCTCTCCAGAACCCTCGTCATCGTCTCTCCAGTTAGTTATTTTTTCAATTTTATTTTTCTCAATTTTGCCCTAAATTTAGATGCTGATTTCTCGATCTATTCGTTTCTTTTTTTATCGGGTGTGTTAGATTGTGTTTGTTTGTGGTTTCTCATGGCGTCAAAGTTTGATTCTTCTAGCTATATGATGATTAGGGTTAGCGGAGCTGTAGATCTGGTTTTGATGCTTGATATCGTACATAGGAATCCTGCATAATACGGAGGATTACATCAATTACTGTTGTCAATGAAGTCACATACCACATCTGTTGTTAATACTATATATAACCATTGCATTCTGTACCAGATCTTTTTTCATCGGATTTTTTTCTTAAACCAACATTTTGTTGGGAAAATTTTCTATTTTAGTGAAGTAAATCCATCAATCACGTTAAATTTCTTCACAGATTAATAGGAATGAAGTCCCCCAAATCTAATACACCATGAACAGCTGTAGCAACTAGCAACCATATTCAAACCAGCATTTAATTCAACACTTTTTTGGAATGATATATCCTTCAAAACCTCCATCTTACACATTGTTCTAATGTTCAAAGTTCAAACTAAATTTCTCTATTTCATTTCAGTTCTTCGAATGGAACTTGACATTCAGAAGTTCATCCAGAACAATGAACAACATCAATTCGAATTCCAACATTTTCCTACATCCTATCTTCGCCTAGCAGCCCATCGTGTGGCCCAACACTATGGGCTTCAAACCATGGTTCTTGATAACTTCACAGATGGTCAAGGGACCCGGATTTTGGTCAAGAAACTACCCGAATCCAAATACCCTTCAATCTGTCTATCCGATATCCCAACCAAACAGTCTGAAAACGAAAAGAAAGATGTGAAGATTGTTCTAAAGCCAAGGCCAAAATCGTCTTTTGATGGAACAAATGATCAGGGAAAGAAGTGTAATTTGGTACGTAGTGTTGAAGAAAGAAAAGAGGAGTATGATCGGGCACGTGCCCGGATTTTTAGTACTCCGGGCAGCCCTCAATCAGAAGGTACTACAGATGGAGATGATTATGAAGGTTCTAGAAGCTTCACCATTGATGGAAATGGAAATACTTCTCGTGTAGCCATTCTTAGGGACAGAGAGAAGGACTTAACTGATCCAGATTATGACAGGAGTTATGACAGGTATGTATGTACTATAACTTACTGGATTAAGTCATTATAATATTTTTATTTTATTGTTAACATTAAATATGTCAGGTATGTGAGGAACCTTCCAATTGGCCAAGGGTTCAACTTGTTTCCACCTTTGAGTCTCCCAAAGTTCCAACCGCCTCCGCCAGGTGTCCAGTATGACCCCATAATACCTCACGTGGGACCCACACCAAACCCTCAACAAGTGCCTATTGGATATAGGAATTCAGCCATGAATAATCAATATGCTGTTGTTGGAATGAATCACATTTCAAGGGATGGTGCTGTCTACATGCAATGGCCTTCTCATTCAATGATGTATGCACACACATATGATCAGTTTAGACATGCGGTTTTTCAGGTAACTTTTACATTTTATAAATATTTCATTTTATAATATAGTGGTTGATTTGGTTATTGGAATTTAATGATAACAGCAGGCACCATTTTGTCAGCAGCAGCCCTTGAGTTTTGATTACTCACAAAACCGTTAGGCTTGTATTGGAGGTAAAAGATTGAATTGGATGAAATCGATTTTGTTTGTGTTAGGAATTTTAATCTTGTTAATGATGGAACTTTTGTTTGTGGAATACAACCTTTATGTTCTTTTTGTTTTATGCACCTATTAAATATTAATACATTACATTACTCCTATCTAATCTTTCAGCTTCACAACTACTGTGCCAAATTTTGTATTGTTTGTATTGAAGTTTTCTGAATATGGATTCATTTTTATTGTGTTTGATAACGTGCATCATATCATATGATCAAATGCTACAATCACATTATCTTGGGTCTATACATTTTCATACTTGTTGCAATTAGGTCTACAAAAATTTAAATATAACTTGGGAAAGAGTGGCTTCAAAGGAACATCCCTGCACCCCTTGCAGAAAACAGTTTTATCACTAATGCTAATCACCTTTTTTAAACAAAAGGTTAAATAAATCCCTCTATTTTCCAACTCGTCTACAATCTCCAATCCTTGAGATATTGAGCGAAACTCCCTTAATCAAACATTTTGCAATCGGCTTATCATCCACAAATTTTAGATTACGAATAGATTTAATACAAGAAGCACAAAAGGAATTATTATCATTTTTAAGTCTTCACCACCACTTGACAAGAAGAGCCAAGTTGGTGAAATTGAGTCGACGGACACTAAGGTCACCTTTGCTCTTTGGTTTTGTAACCACCTCCCAAGCCACCCAATTGATATTTATATTTTGCTTTTGTTAGAATTATAGATGGCCAATTTTCACAAAAGAAACAAATTATTATATTACGTTTCATCATCAAATCTGTTATAGATTTTTGGGGTTAATGAAAGTGTTTTAAGCGACTGGATGTTATTATTATATATAATAAAATACAACACATGTGTGTGAATAGTGTATTTTTGCCTTCTTGATTTTTTCTGCAATAGTTTTGGTTTTTACACTTTTGCCGCAATGCCTTTTTTTACTTTTGTTACAATGGTTTTGTCTTTTAGATTTTTGTCACGATAATTTTGTATGTTGATAGGTTTGGCCCCTATATAAAAAATAAAATACAAAATTTGTCCCTGCAATTTACAAAAAAGGCCCCTGTCCTTTTTTCTTACGTTTGGATTTTAGATTTTAGCCACAAGACTTTCGTATGTTGGTATCTTACACAAAATTTATAGATCACACCCCTTTGCAAAGCAAACATAAATATACTTCCAATCCTCGTCTCCCGTGAAGTGGCAATCGCGTAATTTCTAGTTTCTTAAAAATACGCAAGTGCAAGTCTGTGGAACAACATGAAAATTGATGAGGGATACACTAGGAAAAATCTATATCCAAAAATCTGAAATCTGATCCAAAATTATCTGAAATTTCGGATGTCCGAATTTTTGAATATTCAAAATTCAAATATCCTATTTTTCAGATATTTCGGATGTCCGAATCCGAAAAATATAAATTATTCTATTTTTTTGCAATTATTTAAAAATAATGTAGGTTGCGACTTTGGTTTTAGTTTTCACGCCTCCACTATACCTTTCATAATTTTAATTTTACATTTAATGTTTATAGTTTTGTCTTCCTTTCATCCTTCCTGATGAGTGCGACATTTACTTTTTTCACTTTATTAATATGTTAAAATTTGTGAATGAGAATTGAGAAGTAAGGAGAACCACAAACAAACAATTGGAAGTAGGGAAGTACTACCCAATATGATTAACAAGTTTTCGTTCTTTAGTTTTTATGATGTTTCTTTGTATAAAATAAGGAAAAAACGCTAATTACATTGTTGGAATAAACATTTAATTTAATTGTCAGTCTATTGTTGTATTTATCTCATTCCGGAAGAAGAAAACAACAAAGGAAGAAGAAAACAACATCAACTATAATAAATGAAGATCCATTTTGCCACATGTCAATCTCTCATGAGTTTTGACACTTGTCATTTTGTGATATCAACTATAATAAATGAAGATCCATTTTGCCACATGTAAATCTCTCATGAGTTTTGACACTTGTCATTTTGTGATATTTTTGAAATAAATAATATCCACATGTCAATTCTTAGGTTTTTCAAATTTTAAAATTAAAAAGCCACATAATATTTATATATTTATATATGTAAAGTATTAAAAATCATAAATATGATATTAAATTGCAATTAATACATGTCTTTATTTCTTATTTCAAAATTTTATTTTAAAAAATATTTATTGTTTATACTTTAATATTTAATTTCTTTTTTAATCAACCCGTGTAACACACGAGTTTTACACCTAGTTGTAAAATATTTGAATATTTGTTCCTTATTCGGATTCGTATCCGAAATTTCGGATACATATTCGGATATCAAAATCAACTATCTAAGATTTTCAGATATTCGGTTTTAAACACACCTATATATAGAGAGACAAAACTTCAAAAGTAGGATCTTAATAAAATCATATTACTTAGTAGTTTCTTTAACATAATACATTTACAAAGATGTTAGGTGTTTTTTTAGAACGGCTGAATTGAATAGAAACAAGACTCTATCAAGAAACTAGAGCAAAAAAAGAATTACAACAAAGAGTTTAAAATGGGATTTTGAAGCCATAAATTCCAATCAAAATGGAACTTATGATTCCTATGACTCACCCAACAAAAAGAAGTAGCAACAATAACATCGACTAAACTATCTTTTTTAGGGGAAACTCGATCAAACACATATTTATTCCGAAAATACCATAAATGCCACCACGTTGTAGAAATGATATCATCCAGCACCATTCTTCTAGATGTAGACATCCGGGTTGAGGACACAAAGTTTTCGAAATTACTGATCATAGTCAAGGAAGAGAAATCCAAATCGCACAATTTACCTAAAAAAGCAAACACGTCTTTCGCCAATTGACACCCTAAAAAAGTATGATTAACCTCTTCCATTTCTTTATTACAAATCGGGCAAAGCAAACTAGGAATGTCAATACCTCGCACCAGAAGATTGTCTTTAGAAGGAAGACGATTCAAAAGTAATCTCCAAAGGAAAATGTTAACTTTAATAGGAAGCAACGAATTCCATAAAGTATGACGATTAGAGTGACCCAATAAAAAATCATCAATGAACAACCTCGTTTCCTTAACTATGAACTCCCCTCCCGTGCCTAACTCCCACGTCCAACTATCTTTCCGTTGATAAAAAACTACATTTCCCACCATGTAAATGCAAAGTAAACATATTATATCTTCAACACCGTCGGTAAAAAAAAATAATATATTTTTTGATAGTTTTATACCTTAAACATCTTATGTGATGACATGTTTCATAATTTTAAGGGCGTATTTGGCAACAGACATTTAAGGGCTTCTAACTCTAAAAAAAAACACAAATTAAACAAAAATATTCGTTTGGTAGTACAAGCATTTAACTTTTAGTTTAAACAAAAAACTTCAAATCTAAAAGCTACTTCATCTAGCGCTTAAGAAAAGGCTATTGCGATTTTTTAATCAATTTTCAGAATTACCCTTAAACATATATTTGTTTTTGTGTTTTCACATCAAGAATTATTTGCAGACGAAGGAATGTCAAAAGGGCTTCTTACTCCCTAAAAATCGTCCTACATCTCTATATAAACGCTAGTTTATCAAGAAGACGCAAAAAAAACACTTCAAATATATTTTTTTTAAACAATTGTCAGTTTATGTAATTTTACACATTTCAAAAGTCTTCAATTACTTTTGCCAAAAACTTATATAACAAATAAAAACTATAATTTCAGCTTTTAGCTTCTAACTATCTTCTAGTTTTGCTAAATACTATCAGTCTTAAGTTCTTTTAATCTTTTGAATTGGTCTTTAAGATATGGATTTGCTTGGAGCTTGAAATTAAATATTACTATTTGGATAGATCTTAAATTTCATTTATAGTCTCAGACTTTAAAAGTTTAACACCCATAATCTTCAGAAAGCTATCATAAAAATCATACCGAAACACAATATAAATATGATGTACTAAACTAAAATCATGAAATCATCAAAGTGTTTCTTGTATCTATTTTTTATCGATCAATTCTAAGTTGGTTTCTTAACACATTTTCATCTCATGCACATTCTTTGCAGCTATAATTTGGGGTAATACAACATAGCTGACATAACTACCACCCTATAGAATTTCTCTTCAACTTTAACAAATCCCATAGTGTCACATAATACTCTTGTGGCCACCCTTCACTTTAACCATCTCGCCTTTATGCAATTGATAACATCGTGAACTACTTCCCTTCATTGTAGATCATAGACCCTAAGCTTTAAGTGTTGTACTCCATCATCATTACTCTTCCTGTTGAAATTGCACCAAAATGTCACTCTTAATTATGTTAATATGCAACCATTTACTTGTTGGATTAGGTGTGTAAAGTTATAACTAAATTGGTATGAATTTGTCGAATAAAAGCGAAGTCATTTTTGGGTTGTCCTTAATAACTAGAAATAGCTAGGAACATATTTAGAGGCGTAAGGAAATGATTTGTTAATTTATTATATGATTAATAAATTAATTAGAAATGGTTAATAATTAATTTAGAATTAATCATAATTAATTAAAATTTAGTTTTTGGTTAATTAGAATTAATTAAAGATATAATGGTTGAATTGCAATTGTTCAATAGTTGAGCAAATGAGACATTCCAGAACCTTCCTATGGTGTACAGTTTTGGAGAGGTTCCAGAAGGGTTCTGGAAACCTTCCTTAACTGATAAGGATAATCACTTGAATAAGATAAATATAAAATATTTTATTATTCAAATTAAAGTTTATCATGGTATCCTAATAGCTATAAATAGGGACCCTTGGCATAGGATTTTTGGCCTTAACCTCTTGAGAAGCAAAAGCTGAAATTCCCTCCCCTCTCCTCTCTCTATATCATTAATTAGGGTTTTCTAGGGTATTGAGTGTGAGCCATTAGAGACATCATACTTTTGGTGCTTGCTTTCCAAAAAACTCTTGAGGATTAAAGGTTGAGTATTTTCGACAATACTCAAAGGTATGTACACTAACCTTTTGTGATTTTCGATTTTACATAGGTCACTTCATAGTTTTCATAGTATGTTGCTATTATGAGAAAAACCATAGATTTCTAGGTTGCACGTGTCCATAAAATGGTTTTATGATTCTGATGTGCAAATTTTGTTTTAACTTTTAATGTAACATTGAAAACCCAATATTACTTCCAAGTCCAATGTTGTACTCTAAATTCCAAACCTAACATTCAACTCACTCATTGTTTGTGCGACCAATACAATGTCATCTACAATGAGCATACACCAAGGCACCCTACCTAAATCCTAAAAAAAAAACCTCATCCAAAATCATTGTAAAAATGTTGGGCTAACTAGCGATCCCTAACAGAGTGTTAATAACTTAATTTACACCGAAAAAGACTTCAAGTCAGCAGTTGGATTTCGGACACAAATCCTTAATAATAAACCCATATTTCATATGGACCTAACATATTTTCCTAGAACCCCTCCATAGGTCACAATTCTCCAAATCCGGTGTTTAGTATATGTTGGTGCACTTTATGCATGTGAGCATCTGACTTGCATATAACAATCTTGTTTGTTTTGATGATAACAAACATTAAATCCAAATCTTGTTATATTTTAATGAATTTAATTAGCGTGAAGTTTAACCAATATTAATAAAATTAATGATTATGATTCAACAAATTAGAGCTTCAATTATACGTCGAATAAATATAGAGAGCTCTTTCCTGACTTTCCATTTCCAAAATATCGTATTCATTGGACACTGCTACAAGGAACATCATAGGAGACCCTAAAATTCCCACATATAATCCGTTTTTTTTTAAAATAAAAACAAGTGTATTCATGGATGTATGTTATTATGATTCGCTTCCAAATAAAAAATGTATCCTATGCCATACATTTTCTCTTCGGTGCATGCTAAAATCTTGAATGTTTAAATTTTAATATATGATCCGATTAAAAAAAGGATCTTATGACGTAACTATATGATTCGGTTTTGTTAACATGATTTTTTTAATAACACATATTTTTAAGGATTAATAAGATCCATTTCCAAATAAAAAACATGATCCTATTACATAAGTATAGGATCCAATCCCAAATTCACAACCATATTTTTTTGATGATGCTTATTTGCAGTGGTAGGGTAGTGTGTCGCCTATTGAGTTGTTGCGAAAATGATTTTTTTGTCCATTTTAACAAAGGTTTCAGGGGCATATGAGCTGGTTGCAAAATTAGATTTTTTGTTTCGCGTCTTTGTAATAGTGGGGTAGTGTGCCGTTTAGTTACCTAACATTTATGAGTAAAGTCGATAGAATGTATGTGGAGAAAGACTTGATCAAATAATTGTTCGTAAAAAAAAGATACACATTATATTATCAAATGCATTTCTATTTCGATATCAAATACAAAGATTTGTCAAAATAAAGACTGCATCAACAAGTTGTTAGGTAAAATATGAAAGGTTGAAAACATGTGGCTATGCATGTGAAATAAAAGAATCAATTGTTGGACGGCTAATGTGAATGGAAGGAAATTCAACGTCAATATTTGCGGCTTTCACATTTGAGTACTATTGTCACGACGACTCAACATTTGCGGCTTTCACATTTGAGTACTATTGTTACGACGACTCAATTTCATGTGCAAATTGCGGCTCTCTCACCTATATATATGCATGTATGTTTTGCATATTTTGTGTGCAAAAACTTGAGAGAACATCAAGTGTAGAGTGTCAAGCCAATTGTAATCTTGTGAGTTTTAATAAAATTCTCTAGTTGCAGCCCGTGGATGTAGGATTTGCACCGAATCCGAACCACGTAAAATCCTTGTGTTCTTCTTGCTTTATTTTCGTGAGTTTGTGTGTGTGTGATAGTGTGTTTCCGCTGCATGTACCCGGTCCGGTTCCTAACAACTGGTATCAGAGCCAGATTAGCGAGGTTTGGAGGGTACAATCATTTTTTTTATCACGCACGAGTGTACCTGATTTGTATCTTGTTTGTCGTAATGGCTGAAGACAAGGTTGTAATCGAAAAGTTCAACGGTTCTGATTTTAGCTGGTGGAAAATGCAACTAGAAGCATTGCTATGTCAGAAAGACTTGGACGTGGTACTCGGAGACAAACCGGAGAAAATGGAAAAAGCTGCTGAAGATGCGTGGAACTCAAAGGACAAGAAAGCCAAGGCGGTTATTACATTGTCGTTGACGAAGAGCGTTGCTTTCAACATCATGAATGTAACCACGGCACGTGGTATGATGGAGGCTCTGTCAAATATGTATGAGAAACCATCGGCGGCTAACAAGGTGTTCTTGATGAAGGAGCTGTTCACTACAAGGATGAATGAGGAAGGCTCAGTTACGGTTCACATTAACAATCTAAATTCAATTCTGTCCAGATTATCATCTGTGGGAATTAAATTTGATAACGAGACTCAAGCATCACTGCTACTAGCTTCTCTACCTGATAGCTGGTCCGGAACAGTTACTGCTGTTACGAGTTCCGTGGGGACCAGTGGTATGACTTTTGAAGGGGTTAGAGATTTGGTTCTAGGCGAGGATATCAGACGCAAGAATCAAGGTGGATCTTCCTCTTCTGATTTATTAAATGTCGGAAGAGGTAGAGGGAATAGCAGGAATAGTGGAAGCAGTGGGAGTCGGGGAAGAAGTTCATCTAGAACTAAGAAGAATGTGAAGTGCTGGAACTGCCAGGAGGTGGGACATGTTAAGAGTCAATGTCCAAAGAAAGAATTGAACATTGCCGGTGCTGAGAGTGTGTTTGAGGATGATGCATTGATACTCAGTATGGAAAGTTCTGTAGACTCTTGGGTCATGGATTCAGGGGCTTCGTTTCACGCCATGGACAACGGGGAAACGATGGTGAATCTAAAAGAAGGAGATTTTGGAAAGGTACGTTTGGCAAATGACGAGATGCTTCAGGTAACGGGCATGGGAGATATTGATTTGGTTACTTCATTGGGAACTACATGGAGCCTGAAGGATGTCAGGGTGATTCTAGAGCTGAAGAAGAAATTGATTTCTGTTGGTCAGCTGGATAAACAAGGACTGGAAGTAAGGTTTGGTGGTGGTAAATGGAGGGTGATCAATGATAATCTAGTGATTGCTCATGGTATGAAGTGTGGGTCATTGTATATGGTTGAGGTATCTGCTAAGGGAAGTATGAACGTCCCTGTTAAGCAAGACAAAATCTGGTTCGCTAAATCTACGGCTAAGAGAGTTCATTTTGCAAACATGAATTCTGGAGCCAAGGGGATGTTAGCTGAACGAGTCAGAAATTCTAAACCATTCAGGAGATTCTGTGACAGTGGGAGCACGGGGTGTGTTTCGGGTACAGTTACAAAGAGCCGTTGGGTTTTTTGAAGACTAAGACTGAAAAAGTCTCTCCTGTTGAAAGTTTGCAAAGTTGGGAGAGTGTTAGTGGTCCTCGGTGTATCTCTGGATCTGGTGGAGTGTCCAAACCGGTTGAGACAGAGGATGAGTCGGTGGTGGGATTAGCCACGACTGAGTTGGAGCTAGTGGGAGCTTCAACTGTCCCTTCTAGTACTTGAAGATGAGGGGCGGCTGCAATTAGAGAAATGGGACTAAGTTTAGCTTGTTCTTAGGAACTGGAGGCTTGGAAGACTTGGTTGTTTTAAGATTACTGGAGTTGGATGACAGAGACGGACCATGTTGTTCAAACTTTCAAGTGGGAGATTGTTAGGTAAAATATGAAAGGTTGAAAACATGTGGCTATGCATGTGAAATAAAAGAATCAATTGTTGGACGGCTAATGTGAATGGAAGGAAATTCAACGTCAACATTTGCGGCTTTCACATTTGAGTACTATTGTCACGACGACTCAACATTTGCGGCTTTCACATTTGAGTACTATTGTTACGACGACTCAATTTCATGTGCAAATTGCGGCTCTCTCACCTATATATATGCATGTATGTTTTGCATATTTTGTGTGCAAAAACTTGAGAGAACATCAAGTGTAGAGTGTCAAGCCAATTGTAATCTTGTGAGTTTTAATAAAATTCTCTAGTTGCAGCCCGTGGATGTAGGATTTGCACCGAATCCGAACCACGTAAAATCCTTGTGTTCTTCTTGCTTTATTTTCGTGAGTTTGTGTGTGTGTGATAGTGTGTTTCCGCTGCATGTACCCGGTCCGGTTCCTAACAACTGGTATCAGAGCCAGATTAGCGAGGTTTGGAGGGTACAATCATTTTTTTTATCACGCACGAGTGTACCTGATTTGTATCTTGTTTGTCGTAATGGCTGAAGACAAGGTTGTAATCGAAAAGTTCAACGGTTCTGATTTTAGCTGGTGGAAAATGCAACTAGAAGCATTGCTATGTCAGAAAGACTTGGACGTGGTACTCGGAGACAAACCGGAGAAAATGGAAAAAGCTGCTGAAGATGCGTGGAACTCAAAGGACAAGAAAGCCAAGGCGGTTATTACATTGTCGTTGACGAAGAGCGTTGCTTTCAACATCATGAATGTAACCACGGCACGTGGTATGATGGAGGCTCTGTCAAATATGTATGAGAAACCATCGGCGGCTAACAAGGTGTTCTTGATGAAGGAGCTGTTCACTACAAGGATGAATGAGGAAGGCTCAGTTACGGTTCACATTAACAATCTAAATTCAATTCTGTCCAGATTATCATCTGTGGGAATTAAATTTGATAACGAGACTCAAGCATCACTGCTACTAGCTTCTCTACCTGATAGCTGGTCCGGAACAGTTACTGCTGTTACGAGTTCCGTGGGGACCAGTGGTATGACTTTTGAAGGGGTTAGAGATTTGGTTCTAGGCGAGGATATCAGACGCAAGAATCAAGGTGGATCTTCCTCTTCTGATTTATTAAATGTCGGAAGAGGTAGAGGGAATAGCAGGAATAGTGGAAGCAGTGGGAGTCGGGGAAGAAGTTCATCTAGAACTAAGAAGAATGTGAAGTGCTGGAACTGCCAGGAGGTGGGACATGTTAAGAGTCAATGTCCAAAGAAAGAATTGAACATTGCCGGTGCTGAGAGTGTGTTTGAGGATGATGCATTGATACTCAGTATGGAAAGTTCTGTAGACTCTTGGGTCATGGATTCAGGGGCTTCGTTTCACGCCATGGACAACGGGGAAACGATGGTGAATCTAAAAGAAGGAGATTTTGGAAAGGTACGTTTGGCAAATGACGAGATGCTTCAGGTAACGGGCATGGGAGATATTGATTTGGTTACTTCATTGGGAACTACATGGAGCCTGAAGGATGTCAGGGTGATTCCAGAGCTGAAGAAGAAATTGATTTCTGTTGGTCAGCTGGATAAACAAGGACTGGAAGTAAGGTTTGGTGGTGGTAAATGGAGGGTGATCAATGATAATCTAGTGATTGCTCATGGTATGAAGTGTGGGTCATTGTATATGGTTGAGGTATCTGCTGAGGGAAGTATGAACGTCCCTGTTAAGCAAGACAAAATCTGGTTCGCTAAATCTACGGCTAAGAGAGTTCATTTTGCAAACATGAATTCTGGAGCCAAGGGGATGTTAGCTGAACGAGTCAGAAATTCTAAACCATTCAGGAGATTCTGTGACAGTGGGAGCACGGGGTGTGTTTCGGGTACAGTTACAAAGAGCCGTTGGGTTTTTTGAAGACTAAGACTGAAAAAGTCTCTCCTGTTGAAAGTTTGCAAAGTTGGGAGAGTGTTAGTGGTCCTCGGTGTATCTCTGGATCTGGTGGAGTGTCCAAACCGGTTGAGACAGAGGATGAGTCGGTGGTGGGATTAGCCACGACTGAGTTGGAGCTAGTGGGAGCTTCAACTGTCCCTTCTAGTACTTGAAGATGAGGGGCGGCTGCAATTAGAGAAATGGGACTAAGTTTAGCTTGTTCTTAGGAACTGGAGGCTTGGAAGACTTGGTTGTTTTAAGATTACTGGAGTTGGATGACAGAGACGGACCATGTTGTTCAAACTTTCAAGTGGGAGATTGTTAGGTAAAATATGAAAGGTTGAAAACATGTGGCTATGCATGTGAAATAAAAGAATCAATTGTTGGACGGCTAATGTGAATGGAAGGAAATTCAACGTCAACATTTGCGGCTTTCACATTTGAGTACTATCGTCACGACGACTCAACATTTGCGGCTTTCACATTTGAGTACTATTGTTACGACGACTCAATTTCATGTGCAAATTGCGGCTCTCTCACCTATATATATGCATGTATGTTTTGCATATTTTGTGTGCAAAAACTTGAGAGAACATCAAGTGTAGAGTGTCAAGCCAATTGTAATCTTGTGAGTTTTAATAAAATTCTCTAGTTGCAGCCCGTGGATGTAGGATTTGCACCGAATCCGAACCACGTAAAATCCTTGTGTTCTTCTTGCTTTATTTTCGTGAGTTTGTGTGTGTGTGATAGTGTGTTTCCGCTGCATGTACCCGGTCCGGTTCCTAACAACTGGTATCAGAGCCAGATTAGCGAGGTTTGGAGGGTACAATCATTTTTTTTATCACGCACGAGTGTACCTGATTTGTATCTTGTTTGTCGTAATGGCTGAAGACAAGGTTGTAATCGAAAAGTTCAACGGTTCTGATTTTAGCTGGTGGAAAATGCAACTAGAAGCATTGCTATGTCAGAAAGACTTGGACGTGGTACTCGGAGACAAACCGGAGAAAATGGAAAAAGCTGCTGAAGATGCGTGGAACTCAAAGGACAAGAAAGCCAAGGCGGTTATTACATTGTCGTTGACGAAGAGCGTTGCTTTCAACATCATGAATGTAACCACGGCACGTGGTATGATGGAGGCTCTGTCAAATATGTATGAGAAACCATCGGCGGCTAACAAGGTGTTCTTGATGAAGGAGCTGTTCACTACAAGGATGAATGAGGAAGGCTCAGTTACGGTTCACATTAACAATCTAAATTCAATTCTGTCCAGATTATCATCTGTGGGAATTAAATTTGATAACGAGACTCAAGCATCACTGCTACTAGCTTCTCTACCTGATAGCTGGTCCGGAACAGTTACTGCTGTTACGAGTTCCGTGGGGACCAGTGGTATGACTTTTGAAGGGGTTAGAGATTTGGTTCTAGGCGAGGATATCAGACGCAAGAATCAAGGTGGATCTTCCTCTTCTGATTTATTAAATGTCGGAAGAGGTAGAGGGAATAGCAGGAATAGTGGAAGCAGTGGGAGTCGGGGAAGAAGTTCATCTAGAACTAAGAAGAATGTGAAGTGCTGGAACTGCCAGGAGGTGGGACATGTTAAGAGTCAATGTCCAAAGAAAGAATTGAACATTGCCGGTGCTGAGAGTGTGTTTGAGGATGATGCATTGATACTCAGTATGGAAAGTTCTGTAGACTCTTGGGTCATGGATTCAGGGGCTTCGTTTCACGCCATGGACAACGGGGAAACGATGGTGAATCTAAAAGAAGGAGATTTTGGAAAGGTACGTTTGGCAAATGACGAGATGCTTCAGGTAACGGGCATGGGAGATATTGATTTGGTTACTTCATTGGGAACTACATGGAGCCTGAAGGATGTCAGGGTGATTCCAGAGCTGAAGAAGAAATTGATTTCTGTTGGTCAGCTGGATAAACAAGGACTGGAAGTAAGGTTTGGTGGTGGTAAATGGAGGGTGATCAATGATAATCTAGTGATTGCTCATGGTATGAAGTGTGGGTCATTGTATATGGTTGAGGTATCTGCTAAGGGAAGTATGAACGTCCCTGTTAAGCAAGACAAAATCTGGTTCGCTAAATCTACGGCTAAGAGAGTTCATTTTGCAAACATGAATTCTGGAGCCAAGGGGATGTTAGCTGAACGAGTCAGAAATTCTAAACCATTCAGGAGATTCTGTGACAGTGGGAGCACGGGGTGTGTTTCGGGTACAGTTACAAAGAGCCGTTGGGTTTTTTGAAGACTAAGACTGAAAAAGTCTCTCCTGTTGAAAGTTTGCAAAGTTGGGAGAGTGTTAGTGGTCCTCGGTGTATCTCTGGATCTGGTGGAGTGTCCAAACCGGTTGAGACAGAGGATGAGTCGGTGGTGGGATTAGCCACGACTGAGTTGGAGCTAGTGGGAGCTTCAACTGTCCCTTCTAGTACTTGAAGATGAGGGGCGGCTGCAATTAGAGAAATGGGACTAAGTTTAGCTTGTTCTTAGGAACTGGAGGCTTGGAAGACTTGGTTGTTTTAAGATTACTGGAGTTGGATGACAGAGACGGACCATGTTGTTCAAACTTTCAAGTGGGAGATTGTTAGGTAAAATATGAAAGGTTGAAAACATGTGGCTATGCATGTGAAATAAAAGAATCAATTGTTGGACGGCTAATGTGAATGGAAGGAAATTCAACGTCAACATTTGCGGCTTTCACATTTGAGTACTATTGTCACGACGACTCAACATTTGCGGCTTTCACATTTGAGTACTATTGTTACGACGACTCAATTTCATGTGCAAATTGCGGCTCTCTCACCTATATATATGCATGTATGTTTTGCATATTTTGTGTGCAAAAACTTGAGAGAACATCAAGTGTAGAGTGTCAAGCCAATTGTAATCTTGTGAGTTTTAATAAAATTCTCTAGTTGCAGCCCGTGGATGTAGGATTTGCACCGAATCCGAACCACGTAAAATCCTTGTGTTCTTCTTGCTTTATTTTCGTGAGTTTGTGTGTGTGTGATAGTGTGTTTCCGCTGCATGTACCCGGTCCGGTTCCTAACAACTGGTATCAGAGCCAGATTAGCGAGGTTTGGAGGGTACAATCATTTTTTTTATCACGCACGAGTGTACCTGATTTGTATCTTGTTTGTCGTAATGGCTGAAGACAAGGTTGTAATCGAAAAGTTCAACGGTTCTGATTTTAGCTGGTGGAAAATGCAACTAGAAGCATTGCTATGTCAGAAAGACTTGGACGTGGTACTCGGAGACAAACCGGAGAAAATGGAAAAAGCTGCTGAAGATGCGTGGAACTCAAAGGACAAGAAAGCCAAGGCGGTTATTACATTGTCGTTGACGAAGAGCGTTGCTTTCAACATCATGAATGTAACCACGGCACGTGGTATGATGGAGGCTCTGTCAAATATGTATGAGAAACCATCGGCGGCTAACAAGGTGTTCTTGATGAAGGAGCTGTTCACTACAAGGATGAATGAGGAAGGCTCAGTTACGGTTCACATTAACAATCTAAATTCAATTCTGTCCAGATTATCATCTGTGGGAATTAAATTTGATAACGAGACTCAAGCATCACTGCTACTAGCTTCTCTACCTGATAGCTGGTCCGGAACAGTTACTGCTGTTACGAGTTCCGTGGGGACCAGTGGTATGACTTTTGAAGGGGTTAGAGATTTGGTTCTAGGCGAGGATATCAGACGCAAGAATCAAGGTGGATCTTCCTCTTCTGATTTATTAAATGTCGGAAGAGGTAGAGGGAATAGCAGGAATAGTGGAAGCAGTGGGAGTCGGGGAAGAAGTTCATCTAGAACTAAGAAGAATGTGAAGTGCTGGAACTGCCAGGAGGTGGGACATGTTAAGAGTCAATGTCCAAAGAAAGAATTGAACATTGCCGGTGCTGAGAGTGTGTTTGAGGATGATGCATTGATACTCAGTATGGAAAGTTCTGTAGACTCTTGGGTCATGGATTCAGGGGCTTCGTTTCACGCCATGGACAACGGGGAAACGATGGTGAATCTAAAAGAAGGAGATTTTGGAAAGGTACGTTTGGCAAATGACGAGATGCTTCAGGTAACGGGCATGGGAGATATTGATTTGGTTACTTCATTGGGAACTACATGGAGCCTGAAGGATGTCAGGGTGATTCCAGAGCTGAAGAAGAAATTGATTTCTGTTGGTCAGCTGGATAAACAAGGACTGGAAGTAAGGTTTGGTGGTGGTAAATGGAGGGTGATCAATGATAATCTAGTGATTGCTCATGGTATGAAGTGTGGGTCATTGTATATGGTTGAGGTATCTGCTGAGGGAAGTATGAACGTCCCTGTTAAGCAAGACAAAATCTGGTTCGCTAAATCTACGGCTAAGAGAGTTCATTTTGCAAACATGAATTCTGGAGCCAAGGGGATGTTAGCTGAACGAGTCAGAAATTCTAAACCATTCAGGAGATTCTGTGACAGTGGGAGCACGGGGTGTGTTTCGGGTACAGTTACAAAGAGCCGTTGGGTTTTTTGAAGACTAAGACTGAAAAAGTCTCTCCTGTTGAAAGTTTGCAAAGTTGGGAGAGTGTTAGTGGTCCTCGGTGTATCTCTGGATCTGGTGGAGTGTCCAAACCGGTTGAGACAGAGGATGAGTCGGTGGTGGGATTAGCCACGACTGAGTTGGAGCTAGTGGGAGCTTCAACTGTCCCTTCTAGTACTTGAAGATGAGGGGCGGCTGCAATTAGAGAAATGAGACTAAGTTTAGCTTGTTCTTAGGAACTGGAGGCTTGGAAGACTTGGTTGTTTTAAGATTACTGGAGTTGGATGACAGAGACGGACCATGTTGTTCAAACTTTCAAGTGGGAGATTGTTAGGTAAAATATGAAAGGTTGAAAACATGTGGCTATGCATGTGAAATAAAAGAATCAATTGTTGGACGGCTAATGTGAATGGAAGGAAATTCAACGTCAACATTTGCGGCTTTCACATTTGAGTACTATTGTCACGACGACTCAACATTTGCGGCTTTCACATTTGAGTACTATTGTTACGACGACTCAATTTCATGTGCAAATTGCGGCTCTCTCACCTATATATATGCATGTATGTTTTGCATATTTTGTGTGCAAAAACTTGAGAGAACATCAAGTGTAGAGTGTCAAGCCAATTGTAATCTTGTGAGTTTTAATAAAATTCTCTAGTTGCAGCCCGTGGATGTAGGATTTGCACCGAATCCGAACCACGTAAAATCCTTGTGTTCTTCTTGCTTTATTTTCGTGAGTTTGTGTGTGTGTGATAGTGTGTTTCCGCTGCATGTACCCGGTCCGGTTCCTAACAACTGGTATCAGAGCCAGATTAGCGAGGTTTGGAGGGTACAATCATTTTTTTTATCACGCACGAGTGTACCTGATTTGTATCTTGTTTGTCGTAATGGCTGAAGACAAGGTTGTAATCGAAAAGTTCAACGGTTCTGATTTTAGCTGGTGGAAAATGCAACTAGAAGCATTGCTATGTCAGAAAGACTTGGACGTGGTACTCGGAGACAAACCGGAGAAAATGGAAAAAGCTGCTGAAGATGCGTGGAACTCAAAGGACAAGAAAGCCAAGGCGGTTATTACATTGTCGTTGACGAAGAGCGTTGCTTTCAACATCATGAATGTAACCACGGCACGTGGTATGATGGAGGCTCTGTCAAATATGTATGAGAAACCATCGGCGGCTAACAAGGTGTTCTTGATGAAGGAGCTGTTCACTACAAGGATGAATGAGGAAGGCTCAGTTACGGTTCACATTAACAATCTAAATTCAATTCTGTCCAGATTATCATCTGTGGGAATTAAATTTGATAACGAGACTCAAGCATCACTGCTACTAGCTTCTCTACCTGATAGCTGGTCCGGAACAGTTACTGCTGTTACGAGTTCCGTGGGGACCAGTGGTATGACTTTTGAAGGGGTTAGAGATTTGGTTCTAGGCGAGGATATCAGACGCAAGAATCAAGGTGGATCTTCCTCTTCTGATTTATTAAATGTCGGAAGAGGTAGAGGGAATAGCAGGAATAGTGGAAGCAGTGGGAGTCGGGGAAGAAGTTCATCTAGAACTAAGAAGAATGTGAAGTGCTGGAACTGCCAGGAGGTGGGACATGTTAAGAGTCAATGTCCAAAGAAAGAATTGAACATTGCCGGTGCTGAGAGTGTGTTTGAGGATGATGCATTGATACTCAGTATGGAAAGTTCTGTAGACTCTTGGGTCATGGATTCAGGGGCTTCGTTTCACGCCATGGACAACGGGGAAACGATGGTGAATCTAAAAGAAGGAGATTTTGGAAAGGTACGTTTGGCAAATGACGAGATGCTTCAGGTAACGGGCATGGGAGATATTGATTTGGTTACTTCATTGGGAACTACATGGAGCCTGAAGGATGTCAGGGTGATTCCAGAGCTGAAGAAGAAATTGATTTCTGTTGGTCAGCTGGATAAACAAGGACTGGAAGTAAGGTTTGGTGGTGGTAAATGGAGGGTGATCAATGATAATCTAGTGATTGCTCATGGTATGAAGTGTGGGTCATTGTATATGGTTGAGGTATCTGCTGAGGGAAGTATGAACGTCCCTGTTAAGCAAGACAAAATCTGGTTCGCTAAATCTACGGCTAAGAGAGTTCATTTTGCAAACATGAATTCTGGAGCCAAGGGGATGTTAGCTGAACGAGTCAGAAATTCTAAACCATTCAGGAGATTCTGTGACAGTGGGAGCACGGGGTGTGTTTCGGGTACAGTTACAAAGAGCCGTTGGGTTTTTTGAAGACTAAGACTGAAAAAGTCTCTCCTGTTGAAAGTTTGCAAAGTTGGGAGAGTGTTAGTGGTCCTCGGTGTATCTCTGGATCTGGTGGAGTGTCCAAACCGGTTGAGACAGAGGATGAGTCGGTGGTGGGATTAGCCACGACTGAGTTGGAGCTAGTGGGAGCTTCAACTGTCCCTTCTAGTACTTGAAGATGAGGGGCGGCTGCAATTAGAGAAATGGGACTAAGTTTAGCTTGTTCTTAGGAACTGGAGGCTTGGAAGACTTGGTTGTTTTAAGATTACTGGAGTTGGATGACAGAGACGGACCATGTTGTTCAAACTTTCAAGTGGGAGATTGTTAGGTAAAATATGAAAGGTTGAAAACATGTGGCTATGCATGTGAAATAAAAGAATCAATTGTTGGACGGCTAATGTGAATGGAAGGAAATTCAACGTCAACATTTGCGGCTTTCACATTTGAGTACTATCGTCACGACGACTCAACATTTGCGGCTTTCACATTTGAGTACTATTGTTACGACGACTCAATTTCATGTGCAAATTGCGGCTCTCTCACCTATATATATGCATGTATGTTTTGCATATTTTGTGTGCAAAAACTTGAGAGAACATCAAGTGTAGAGTGTCAAGCCAATTGTAATCTTGTGAGTTTTAATAAAATTCTCTAGTTGCAGCCCGTGGATGTAGGATTTGCACCGAATCCGAACCACGTAAAATCCTTGTGTTCTTCTTGCTTTATTTTCGTGAGTTTGTGTGTGTGTGATAGTGTGTTTCCGCTGCATGTACCCGGTCCGGTTCCTAACACAAGTGTGCCAAAGCATCGTAATGCATCAATGTGTTTTGTTGTAACGTTTCAATTTTCAAATTAAATTTTTTATTTTTAAAATAAGATAGATATACACCTATTTTCATAAAATTATAATCAAGGTAAAACCATTTGTTCATAAACCAAAATACAAAATTAGAGTAATAAAGAAAATCATCATGAAATCTCAAAACATAAAACTGCTGATGTGTGTGTACAATCATGCATTCGTCTTCCCACGATCCGAAAAAGTACTTGAAAACATTTAATTCCCAACGATAAGAACAAAATTTATTGACTTCCCAAAAATATCACATACAACACAGACCAACTATACATAACAACAAATAATCTGTTTCAACCCAACAAAACATGTAAACATACAAGCAACAAACAAGACTCTACTAGTCTAACTAAGCATACAATCATGTCATAACAACTATGTCATAATTAATACAGTGAGATGACTCACCTCACACGAAACCCGGTAAATCACCACATCATGCAAATAAATATGTAACGTCCTAAAAATTAAAACATAGATTTTTCATTTAAAATAGATTAACCAAAAAATTATTAAGTGACATTCATTTGTTTGAAAACCATGAACCGAGGAGCACCATAATAAGGCTCTAATACCAATGAATACATGCGATAGACTTCCTCCTCCCCATGAACCGAGGAGCCCACAAGCATCAAACTCCTTGAAGGTAACCTCACGAGCCCATGGTCGACTGACCTCCAACTCGGCTCACAGAACCCTAAAGCGCTTGTACAACACTGAAATCAACTCATCCCTGACTGAGCTTATTACACTAGGAAAATCCTCCAGCATGAACCTCGAAACCTTTGCAGTGATGTTGTCATGAACATCCCTCTCACTCAGACCTGAATCTCAATCATGAGTAGTCACCTAAAAATGACAGGAACAAATCAAAATCAATGCACAATGCTAACCCACACTATGTATACCCATCTACAAGTTCCTTGGTATTCATGTAACACTTCCTTGACTCAAGTATGTATCTTGTGCTTTCAGTAGTACGGTCCAAATACTACCTTCCACACCTATCCATACCCGCTCCAAGGATTGTTTCAAGACTCCTAAGTCACTTCACATCACTCTAATAAACTCCTGGAACACATGCATATGTCTAGTCATATGCATAATACTACACCTCCTAAACTCTCTTTAGGATTCTTCCTTCCTACAAACCCGTAAGTCGAACAAGCCTCTACTAGCATCATAGGAAATGCCTCACGAATGCGCAACCGTATATAATCCAGAATGAAATAGACATTCGAATAAATGTCTCTACCCTAAAACCACAACCAGACAAGGAACATGTAATAAGGCCAAAACAGAAATTCTAAGGCTATTAGATCCTAGTTATGTACAATCCATATGGCATTCGATTAACAATTCAATAATATCAGACAAAGATTCTAAAACATATACTACAATCAACACATGTAAGGCATATGAGACATCTATACAAATCATGCAATTCTAGCATGCAATTCCTGAACAAATCCTTAGCCTACAATCTGGCGTGCATAACAATCCATAACATAAATACATAACCATATGGGTATATTGGGAATCACTTACTTCCTGAGCTCCGACTGAATGTACACAATGTATTCTCATTTTATAATTTGAAGTTAGATCAGGAAACCATGTTCACGATCTCAAGCTAATAATCAAACAAGAACATGGCGAAAACCGAACTCATGTTTCTGATCAAACTATTTTCTTAAGTTTCTTTGAATAAAACATTCCCTTTCAAAAACTTAGTTTAGAAAATCTCTCTGTCCTCATTTACTGTTGACCTTTGACTTTTGACTAGTATGACATGCATGTCCAATGTATGTCCTCTTCCAAACTTAGATCAAAATGGTGAAAATGGAGTCAAAACTCCATGCATGGCATCAGTCAAATGAGTCACTTCGGATCTGAAATGTATGATGCACTAGGGCCCTCTTAACCCATAAAGTTGCCAAGTTTATGGTTTCCATTCATTCAACATGCTCAATCAAGAAGAAAAGTGGGACAAAACTTAGATCTGGCCTTATATAACCACAAAGGTAGGAGCTTTATCACTTACAATGGTCCAGAAACAATGTAAGGTGATGTTGATGTTGATTCCTTGAAAGCCACAATGCAAGACCACCTTTTTTTTTTTCCTCCTTCCAATTCAAGAAAAGCTCCAAAACCACCAAAGATAAATCAAGGATGGGCACTAGGGTTTTTCTGAGGTGAAAGAGGGTTTGGGGCTGATAAAAAACCCTAAAATAAGGTTAGAGATGCTTAAATACGAAGGAAACCCTAAAAGATCATGGGCTTGGGCTGCATCGCTCCTCACGTCGTGAGCTATTATTGCTCATGTCGTGAGCTTACTCCTGGACAAAAACTTCATGCAACCCATCTCACGTCGTGAGCCTTTATGTCTCACTTCGTGAGTATCATTTTTCTCTAAAATCCAACCTTTTGACTCCTTGAAACCCTAATTCTACTCGTCCTGGAAAGACGGGTGTTACAACCCAAGTATTATTGTGTTGTAAGGATTCAGTTTATTCATGCATGGCAACCATCCATTTGGGATTCTTGGAAGCCGACTTGTATTCGTTTGGCTGTGGTGATGAGAGAAAGGTTGCATGAAGGGCATGCATATATAGAGTAGCAAAATCTGGGAAATGGCGTGTCTTGAATATTCTTGATTGAGATTTAATTTTCATTGGATGAGAAGGTGTAGGTTGAATTGAAGGCAGAATGTGACATCCCCAATTTCACGGCCAGAAAAGACCGATTTGTTTATGCTTTATTTGAAAATCAGAGTATACTTTTAAAGAAATATGTTGAGGAATTTGTTCCCAAAAATATGATAAAGATTTTATCAAAGCATTTCCGAAGAAATGTATTTTCATTATATTAAAAACCTCGGGATGTCATTCTCAATACAAATCAAAAGCATAAACAGAAACAACATATATAGGACTTACAACATCTATTTATTCTAGCGGCCTATAATCCATTGATCTCTCATCAGATCATCACTCATGTGCTCTCTTGCCACTACCTGTATACAAGAAACTGAGTGAGTCAGGCTTGGGAGCCTGATGAGCACATAAGGTTTTCAACCCACAATAATTAAGTTCATTAACTTCGTCAAATCATTCAACCCGATTACCTGTTCCCGTTATCCTCACCATATGTCCCTAAAGCATCTATTATAAGGGACCTAGCCTAAGGATTTTCATCGGGATGGACAACATTGCTTAGGGGATTCCTCAACAATACATTTCAAATAAGGCAACCATGAGGGGGATGGAGTACACTTGGTTAATACGTAGTTAAAATAAACACCTACAGGTTGCGAGCCTGCTAGCGTTCCACTAGACTGTCTAAAATAGTCTGTGATCGTCATCTATACTCCGCTAGATGACTGGATCATCGTAAACATCGAGGCCTCTCATCATTTTATCACACATCAACTATTTCATCTACCCATGTTTTACCCAACATTTTCGTAGATACAAAATACATATACCGTCACACCCCCAAACCGGAACGGCAGAAACGTTCGGGGGCGGAGGACGTCATCTACAGTATCACAACAATTGCATAATAGTAATCAAAGCAAACACAACCATTACATTGATAGAATATAGTATTTACATCTGTTTAATACATAATTTGTATGACATCAAAAATTGTATAACAAAAGTATAAAAGACGTGACTTTGCAAAGCTCCGTCTTCTCAAAACCTGTGTGGGTACCTGTCTACCGGTTCCCTGAGAATACAAGTGGTTTTGAAAATATATCAACATTTAAGTTGGTGAGTTCATAAGTATGTTTTTGCGATGGAAAACTTGTTATTGTTCCTTAAGATGTGTTAACATGTTCCTCCAGAAAATCCAATATTTTCTTTAGTAATGAAAAGTAGTCTTACTAATGAATAAAACCATATCATGTACAGTGGCGAACGCAGAAGGTTTTAATAGGGGTGGCACTAAAAAAAATTTCCAAAAAAATCTAAATTAGTAATGACACTCGTATTTTAAACCGGTGCACCTAATAGAAAAAACATAAATAAACATAAATAAAAAAAAATTTACACTACGTGCCGGAATCGGAGCAGTGGCCCGGGACCCCTCGGGCACCACTAAGGTCCGCCACTGATCATGTATGTTTTCCCTAAACTGTATGTAGTGTTAGTGTACTTGATACTAGGAAAGTAGTGTATTGTAGTAATGTTTGTTATGAAACCTTTGTATGAAAACCTGGATACTACTAGCAGTAATGTATAGTAGTGTAATGTATGAAAACCTTTGTATGAATGCCTGGATACCACCAGTTGTAATGTATAGTAGTGTATTGTATGAAAACCTTTGTATGAAAGCCTGGATACCACCAGTTGTAATGTATAGTAGTGTACTGTATGAAAACCTTTGTATGAAAGCCTGGATACCACTAGCTGTAATGTATAGTAGTGTACTGTATGAAAACCTTTGTATGAAAGCCTGGATACCACCAGCTTTAATGTATAGTAGTGTACTGTAGTTTCATTAATTAAAATAAAACCATTGAAGTAGTGTTAATCCCGTAAACAAATGTTTTAGTTAATACTATTGTGAGTTTCATATAACCATGCTTGATATGACCTAGTGACCTCTACGACGTTCTTCAGGCATCGGAATGTTATGACGTTTGTCACCCCAGGCCTGCCGACCTAACTGTAGCTAACAGTTTAGGTGCGGGGTTGTCAATCCGGTATAGATCTATACACAAACTCACGCTCTCCCTCCAGGAGACTCTGGTTATACTTTATAGGATTTTGAACCTATACTCTGATGGGTACAATTGAAGTAGTGCCTCACAACCCTGTATTAACTAATTTACGTGTAGTGTTGTAGTGTTCTCTTGTACTTGAAAACTGTATGTATCAACTCATAGTAGTGTACTTTGTAATGTAAAATAATTATACTTAAATAATTATTTAGTAGTGAATCCTTGAAGTATTGAAATCGAGTAGTGTTCCATAAACTACACCAATTATAGTTTATATACCTGTTTCTGTATAGTAATATTGAATTTGTAAAATAGTGTAGTGCTTCCCAAACTATACCTATTATAGTTTAAATGTATGTTCTTGTATCATGTGTTGTACTTGGCAAAATAGTGTAATGATCCCCAAACTATACCTATTATAGTTTGTATGTATGTTCTGTAATGAATTGAAAACCTTTGCAATTTAATAGTGTGTATAATTCGAAAATACAAGAATTAAGAAATCACCATTTTGCTCAACATATTACAAAAAGGTTAATATATATATAAATATATTTTGATAAATGCAGTGATAAATCGTTTTGAACAATTGCAAATGGTTTGAAATGTTTTAAAATCGTTTGTATATTAACACAAGAGTCCTTGTGTTTAACTTGTATCCCCCCTAAAAACATTGAAAAGCAGTGAAAACGTAGGGGTATGAACTCACCTTTATTGTATTCGAGTCTGGATAGTGGACTATAGAGATGATCCTCGGGCTAGCGTACGTGGAAATAATCCTAATATTATTTAAACATGTAATCCTATTTAAATCAGCGAAATAATTAATTAAAGTGTTAAACAACACTTAATTTATGTAAGGAATAATTACTGAGAATTATTGGGAGTGTTGATAAGGTTTTTGGTCTTGCCTTCACCGAAATCCTTGATTTCGGTCCTAAAACCTCAATCCGCGAACCAGGTCCTCGGTCTTATGGTGTTTTCGGTTGGGAACGTGTTTTCGGTCAGATAAAGATTTAAAGATTGTTCTTTGTGTTCTTGGTGGGAATTATGAAGATTTGAAGGATTTTTCTTGAACATTGGAAGGTTCTTGGATGATATTTGAGAGAAAAACGGAAGTGTTTTCGGGTGAAAATGTGAGAAAATGACTTATTTTTCGAGTGAAACTACTTATAGCGGTTGGGTTTTCGGTCGGTAAGACATTTTCAGTCGAAAGGGTTTGCAGTCCGAGGGTTCTCAGCCAAAAAGAGGTTTTCGGTCCGAGGGATTCTCGGTTCCAACGGGAAAAACTTTGATTTTTCAAAGTATTTTATTCCAAATACTTATACAAAAACACCATTTATATAATTTAAAACATATTTAACCCCTATGTTCCTAACAAAACCAACAAAACCAACAAAATTCAAGTTTTTTATTTAAAGGTTTTGACTTTTATTGACTTAAGAAATAACGGGTTGTTACATATACAGTTTAAATCATTTAAAACATGTATAAACCGTTCATCTAGCATAGATATCAAGAACACAGATAATATGCACACATAGCACGTAATTTATATTAAATACTTCATATCTATGTGTAAGATGAACGTAACTATGCACTCACTTGTTAAAGTGGTGATTCCAACTTGGATAGCGTTTCGCTTCTTAACAATATAATTTCCTGCGACGAAACCTAGTATTATTACCACTAGATTTTACTCTAATATTTATTGCGACTATTTTCGAGCGTTATTATTTTATAAGTGTTAAACAATAATTTTCAACCACTATGTACAGACAGAGCCTAGACATGAAACACCGGAGGGCAGGACCATTTTGGCATTATAGCACTTCTGAAATCCAACAACCCTATGCTGCACTTGAAACCAGATTCCCCGTACCGCGAGTAATTAAAAGATATTATAATAACACTTTTTATGTTTTATTATATATATATATATATATATATATATATATATATATATATATATATATATATATATATATATTGTTTATAAATTCATAATAACGATACTAAATTTAAACATATGATATATTTAAAGTAGGGTAAGCATATCTCACTTACCGCGAGGTTTGCTAGAAACCGGACTCTGTGGGGGCAAAACTTTCCGAGCCGAAAAACTCTTTTTCTCGGAGCCTTCGGGCGCTCCGGGGCTTTCCTCTAACACTAGGGAAGTGCTAGGGAAAAACCTTGAAGGTTTAGGAGTATTAGAGAGAGAAATGTGAGAAAGGTGTGAAGAATGAAGGCAACCCTTGCATGGTATTTATAGGGTTAGGTCCTCGGTTACGCTGGGCGTACCTTCAGTGGTACGTTGCGGGTACCTCGGTGCGCAGGGCGTACCTGCTTACGCAGCACGTATGAGAGGACAGGTGGCGAGCTTCGGGTGAAACGACGTGGAGCAGCTAGAACCGCGCATTGTGAGACCACCGGTCGTACTCGGTACGCAGGGCGTCCGAAGTGTCATGCTAGGCGTACGATGGCCAGCTGTCAGCATCTGAGGCGAGGACCGTGGGGAGCAAGCGAGGGTTCGGATCATGCCACGTCACCCACTTCGCATCAACCCACTTCGCATCAACCCACTTCCGACTTCTAAATTTTGTAACTTTCGCATACAAGCTCCGTTTTCAACGTTCTTTATATCCACGCGTAGGTAGAGATGTACTCTACAACTTTCGTTTAGACTTCGTAAGCTAATTTTGACTTTATTTTTAAAGTTATATTTTTAACAGGCCTGGATAGGTAAAGTCCGTTAAAAATTAATAACTTTGTCATCCAACGCCCGTTTTCGTCTGTCTTTTTATCGTTGAGCTCCTGTTAACGAGATTTTCGATTCTCGTTTAGGTTATGTTGGCTAAAAATCAGTCGATCTGATATTCGAACTCCGGGCTGCATACTGCTATGCCAAATCTTAGAAAAATCATAACTTCCTCATACGAAGTCAGATTTGGGTGTTCTTTTTATGCACACTCTCGATTTAACGTATACTACGACTTTTGTTTGAATCGCTAAGGCTAAAAGTACTTTATCGTAAACTCACTTTTTACGTCACACAGCGTCGTGCCGGTTTTGTCGCGAAACTTCGACATGTCATAACTTCTTCGTTATAACTCGGATTTCGGTGTTCTTTATATCTCTGGAATCCTTGTCACGACCACTACAACTTTCTTTATAGATATTGGGTTTATCTATTATTTCATTTTTGACGCTTATTTTTTTTCTTAACTTATTATATTTTATAAATAAGTATAATGCACATAAAATCACATAATTCACATAATATTAAAGTAATTCCTTTTTATTACTTCAAAGTAGGTTACAATTGCTGACCCTAACTATTACATCATCATACTAATGCTTAGCCTAGAAACACGGACGTTACATAGAACATTTGGTTCATAATGAGAATCTTGATTATCATCTTGATGTTCATTTGTGTAATTTGTTCCAATAGGAGAAGAAGAGTCGAATATAGTTGGTGTTGGTGACACGATAACTTCAATATGAGGAACACATAAATTATAAGGTGTAGGATTATGGGCTGGAGGGTGGACCGACCCATCTGTGATGTTTGTGGACGAGGATTGAGAAGAAGGTGATGATGAGGTCGGTTGCATCTGCATGTCAGGCCCATATAAAGGTGAAGTGGAGAAGCTACCATCATCCAAAAAAGTGTAGAGTTCCAGATATGAGAAGGCTTGTGTTGAGCCCAAAAATGGAAAAGAAGCTTCATTGAAACTTGCAGGTCGTGTTATGTAGATACGAGAAGTGGATGGATCAATACATCTATAGTGCTTGTATTGAGAATTATAACCAATGAAAATACAAGGAATACTTCTTGGTAGGGATGAGATTTAGAACCGAAAAACTGGACTAGAACCAGAATCGGACCGGAACAAGAACCGTTAGAACCAGAATATGTAGAACCGGTCCGGGTCCTGCGTTTAAAGAATGGCTTTATCTGGGTTCTGAGAAATTCGGGTTTTGGGTCCTTCGGGTCCGGGTAAACCAGGTTTAAGAACCGGAACCGATTTTAGGGGTCGGAACCGGTAAAACATGCATATCTCATTCGTTTGAAGACAGATTGACATGAGATTTTTTTCCAGAGTGTAGTTTATAGTTTGTACATGATTTTACACTATAATTTTGTCATTTTTAAGTTAATATTCACCGACTTACAGTCCCTCAAAGTCGGGATATCAAAGCTAAACATTTTATGTTTTTCGGATTTTTTTTGTATTATGTGAATGTTTTAAAAAATGCATATCTAATTCGTTTGCAGTCGGAATAGCATGCGATTTTTTCCAAAGTGTAGTCTAAAGTTTGTACATGATTTTAGACTATAATATTGTCATTTTCGTTTCATATTCATTGATTTACAGTCCCCAAAGTCGGGATATCAAAGCTATGAATTTTCTGTTTTTCAGCTTTATTTTTATATTTTCTGAAAATTTAAAAATGCATATCTAATACGTTTGAATTCGGATTATCATGAGGTTTTTTTCATCGTATAATTTAGAGTTTGTACATGATTTTAGACTATAATTTTGTCATTTTTGGTTTCATATTCATTGACTTACAATCCCCCAAAGTCGGGATATCAATGCTGTGAATTTTCTGTTTTTCAACTTTATTTTTATATTTTGTGAAAATTTAATAATACATATCTAATTCTTTGAAGTTGGATTACCATGATGTTTTTGGCAACGTGTAGTTTAGAGTTTGTACATGATTTTAGACTATAATTTTGTTATTTTTTGTTTAATATTTAATGACTTACAGTCCCCCGAAGTTGCGATATCAAAGTTGAAAATTTTCAAAGTTCAACCACTAAGTAATTACCAAAAAATTCCGGATTTCCCGGGTTTTTCGGTTCTAGACCCACTTTACCCAGTTTCACCCGACTCACTTTAATGGGTTTTCCGGTTCTAGACCCACTTTACCCGTTACCTTACTTGGAACCTTACCGGAACCGATTCTTATATACTGGTTTTCGGTCCTACAAAATCCTGTTAACCGGTTCCCAGGTTTTTCGGGTCCGGGTCTACCGGTCCGGGTTTGGACCCACTCTCATCCCTACTTATTGGCGCAAGCTTGTGTGCCGAATAATCTTGTAGGTAAGGATATACAATACACCTAAATGTGCAAAAGTTACCATATGTTGGCTTCTGGGAATAGAG
Source organism: Lactuca virosa (assembly GCF_052849685.1). Taxonomy (NCBI): domain Eukaryota; kingdom Viridiplantae; phylum Streptophyta; class Magnoliopsida; order Asterales; family Asteraceae; genus Lactuca; species Lactuca virosa. The sequence continues at coordinate 403,451,892 of NC_136430.1, read as the reverse complement.
CAACTCAAAAGGAGAGTGATTTTTAAGAACTTTGGTAGGCAAGCGGTTGATAATAAATGTAGCTGAAATAAAAGCATCGACCCAATATGATAATGAGACGTGAGCATGAAAGAGCATAGCTAGACCCATTTCAACTATATGTCTATGTTTTTGTTCCGCACATCCATTTTGCTGAGGTGTGTAAGGACAAGATAGTTGATGAAAAGTACCATTGTTCTCGAAGATTTATCTGACAATATGATAGACGAATTCTGTGCCACTTTGGAAAACCTTGATTTTTGTTGAAAACTGAGTTTGCACAAGTTTGATAAATGCAGTTAAAACAACATAAAAACCTGATTTGGTTTTTAAACGATAATACCATGTAAAACGTGAGTGGTCATCCATAAATATGACATAGTAATGATATCCATTTGATGAAACATGAGTTGGTCCCCATAGATCACAGTGTATTAAATCTAAAGGATGCAAAAAGCTTTTTGGATTTAATTCAAAATGTAATCTTTATCCTTTGGAGAGTTGAGAAAGCTCGCAAACAATATGTTTAGGTAATAATGAAGTAACATGTAAAACTTCCAATTTATATAAACTAGAAATGACATCAAAAGAAATATATCTTAAACGCCTATGCCATAGCTCAAAGGATGCCTTATTCGAAACACCAAAACTACAACTAATGATGTTGGTGAATCTTGAAGCACATATAGTCCATCTTCACAAATTCCTTTGGTTATCACCTATTTGCTTTCTCTGTCTTGAATATCAAAGAACGGCTGAGAAAAAGGGACATCAACCGGATGATCCATGGTGAGTTTACTAATAGATAATAAATTTTTAGTTAAATGGGGAATGACAAAAACATCATGAAACAATAAGTTTTTCGAAACCAAAGACTTATGAGAAATAGGGAGTTTGTTTCTATTACCAAAAGTGGCATGCATATTACCAGAGTAGGGAGCCAATTTTTTTTGAACGGAAAATACAAATATATACTAAACTACTCCTAAATTAATCCACCTATGTCTACAGTGGGACTTGAACCCTCGAACTCAAGGAGGGAGGGCAACACCGGATACCGCTGGGCTAGAAGCCATTTGGTAGTAGGGAGCCGATTAAGAGACATTGTTGGTGGAGGATGTCATGTGTGCATTTGCTCCAGAATCAACATACTAATCTGGATTTTCTTGAGTGACATGGCATTTGGAATGGAATGCTTGTGCTAAATTTGCATCTGAAGTGGTTGAATTAGATGCATAAGTATGAATATTAGGACAAGAGGATGCATAATGTCAATTTGTGCGACACAATTGACAATGAGGAGGACGTCGAACTCCACGCCCTCTGCCACCACCACGAGTACCACTACCACAAGAATAATTGTGAGAACGACCACCTCTGTTGTTGTTGGATCGAGATTGCTGTGAAATTAAAGCAACATGAGCAGTAGTAGATCCGTGAAGAGATTGCAAGAACATCTCATGATTTTCTGCTTGAGACATGAGATCTCTAAAGGTAGGAGATGGTTTAGAGGTGCGAAAGGCTATGGAAAAAGTCTCAAACGAGGCTCCCAATCCACAAAGAAACCAATGAATTTTATCCATCTCATCAACGGGTTGGCCTAAGGCAGCAAGTTTATCACATGTTGTCTTGAATTTGCGACCATAATCAGAAACAGAGGAAGTACATTTTGTCATTTGGCGGAGAGAATCACGTAATGAGTGAATGCGTTCAACAGAGGAATTGTTTTATGTTGCTTCCAAGGACTGCCATATGGAGTGAGCATTAGGAAGGCCAAGAACTTTTGCAGCAGCCTCTTCAGTGAGAGAAGAATTGAGGAGAGTGACAACCCTCTGATCAAGATTAGTCCAACCAGAAAATGCTGGATTGGGGGTTGATTTGCCATCGACTTCGATAGTTGCTGGTGGAGCGATGAAGGTGCGAAAGGCTATGGAAAAAGTCTCAAACGAGGCTCCCAATCCATAAAGAAACCAATGAATTTTATCCATCTCATCAACGCGTTGGCCTAAGGCAGCAAGTTTATCACATGTTGTCTTGAATTTGCGACCATAATCAGAAACAGAGGAAGTACATTTTGTCATTTGGCGGAGAGAATCACGTAATGAGTGAATGCGTTCAACAGAGGAATTGTTTTATGTTGCTTCCAAGGACTGCCATATGGAGTGAGCATTAGGAAGGCCAAGAACTTTTGCAGCAGCCTCTTCAGTGAGAATTGAGGAGAGTGACAACCCTCTGATCAAGATTAGTCCAGCCAGAAAACGCTGGATTGGGGGTTGATTTGCCATCGACTTCGATAGTTGCTGGTGGAGCGATGGAGGTACCATCAATATGAGATTAAAGCTTCTGATAGAATAAGAGTGGAATAATCTGGTTTCTCCATAATTTATAATTGGTGGAAGACAATTTGATTGAAATCATATGTAGTAGAATATTCATAAAGAATGAACCATCATCAGAAGTCGGCATGATAGCAGGTACCAGAAGAGCAGAAAAAAATCGTCAAGAGGCTAGCGTTAGGAAGCAGGCGACATATTTGAGGAGGGAGGAGAGAAAAATTAGGCTGATACCATGTAAAGTTAACTTAAATCAACCACACAATTAATTGTGTGTGAAGAGTATATTTATAATAAGAATTTACAAGAGTAATCTCCTAGAATAAAGGAGAGATAAATACAAATATACAATTGAGTTATATACTACCTAATTATCTAATAAAATGCCGTAAACTCTCTGTAAAGCTCATGTTTTTTCCTTAAACTTTTACATATGCCATATTTTACATATTGTTTGTATTCTTTGAGTTGTTGGTCGAAAGAAATATTGTAATTTTGAATTACTTTGTATTTTATTGTGATATAAATCAAAGTATTGTGTTTATTGTTGTTTGAGAATGTTCAAAAACTTTTTAAAACTGTTTAAATTTTCCATTAACACCTTTCCCCGAGGTGCATTTTCATATATTATCCACGATTAAATTTTTCCTGGTAAAATTTATGCCATCTACGATCAAAATTTGTTGTATGTTAAAATCTTTTTTCTAGATTCTAGCTCAAGCTCACTGTGATTCTCATATTAATGCATTTAGATTTTGACAATTTAATATAAATTTTGATAATTTAAAATGTCTTTTTATATTTTTGCTCAATTGACATAACCTATTATAGTATTATGTTTGGATGTACGATATCCATCATTCCATCTCACAAATGCATTATTATCACACAATCACACACCAATAGAGATTTAGGTGCTGTTTGTTTTTCTATAAAAACTTCTTCAAACCACTTATTGCTGCGCGGCGCAGCACACGCGCAACACTTTCCCTCTCGCAGCAGTCCGTGTCTACGTAATTGTCCTTTCCCAGCTCCAGGATCATAGTACCCTTTTTACTTCCTCATTCTTTTTTATTATATTACATAATACCTCGTAATATTGTTTGATCACATATCTTAAAACAATCTCTCATTAAATTGATGTAAATAATTACAATTTATTATTTAGTCTAATACTTATCGTAGAAAGCGAATTTATCTATTATCATGTTTTATTTCTGATCACTTTTGGAAAGCACCCGTATCTATCACATCACATCTTTACCAATTATGCTGGAATGCACCTGCAAGCTGCATGTCCCATTTCTTCAACTTTGTCTATTTTTCGGTAAAACAATGCAAAAATGATCCTTTTTTGGTATCAGATAACTCTTTTTTCTTTTTCTATTTTAGATGTTTTAAAGACGGAAACACCCCTCGACATCGACATGAAAGAATATCATCAACACCAATATTTCACTTTATTACCCGCTAAGCTTCAAGAGAAAAAAGAGAGAGTCATACATGGTTTTCATGAATTAAAACCGGATATGCAAAATAAAATAACCTATTTTATTATCTTTATTGACATTTTATATAAGATAAGTTTAATACATGTAGTTATCATAAACTTTGAATTATATCAAAAAGGGTTTTGCCTTTTTTACTAAGTTCCCGTTTGATAGACATATTTGCAGGTCCAAACATATCTTTATGACTGAATGGACCGGAAAGACTATTTGATATGCACAAAAAAATGAGTCTTTTCCGGTAAGATATGTCTTTCCCAGAAAGCTTCAAAACCATATCTTTATGGCTGAATAATAGGCTGAAAATACAATTATGCCCCAAACTCTGCTTCTTTCTTTCTTGGATTATTAATTTTTTTAAAATAATTTTTAAATTTTTTTTATTGGATTATTATATATTAATAAATATTATTTTTAATATATAATATTTATGTATTAATTAATATTATTTTATTGGGTTATTAATTTTTTTTAATAATTCTTTTTTTTATTTCTTTTTAATAGATTAATTCTTTTTATTGGATTATTATGTATTAAAAAATATTATTTATAAATATATAATATTCATATATTAAAAAATATTATTTATAAATATATAATATTTATATATTAATAAATATTACTTTATTGGATTATTAATTTCTTTTAGTTATTTTTTTAATTCATTTTTATTGGATTAATTCTTATTTTTTTGGACAACACCACCATCGTCCTAATATATTTTTTAAAAATCCATCCATCACACTACTATCGGACATAAACTGGGTCAAAATCACATGTTGAGTCATAAAAAAAATTGCTAGAAAGAATAACAACGTAACATCAACTTGAAAAAAAAAACTAAAAACAACTTAATCGACATTCTATTTGAATTTTTAAATGATTGTGTAATTTTGATTTTTGTATGACAATTTGAATGTTTTTATAATTATTCAGCAACATCATCCATCACAGTATAGAACACCAGGGTAATATTGTCATTTTTCATCATTCAACACAGTCAATCAGATGTATAATCAAACAACATGATTTATTTCCCAATCAGAATATTTTCCCATACAACACTTTCACAGACAGCACTTTCCCGGACAGAAAGTATCAAACGGGAACTAAATGATAATATGAATTCTAATACGGAAGAACGTCCGATATATATATATATATATATATATATATATATATATATATATTCATCTTTTATCTTTTATGATATTAACTCTTCCGATTGAACCATATACCCCGTAGACATTTTTCCAAATCAACATATTGCCTTGTTTTTCTTGTATCATATTTCATTGGTAAATTTCCAAGTTAACCATTTGACATGTTATATCACTATCATGTCAAAATGTTTGATTTGAAATGAAATTAATAAATTAAAAGGTACTAAAATGCAAAAGAGTCAGTATTTAATGGTTTTTATAATCTGTTATATTATAAAAACATATTTTAATACCGTTTTACTTAATATTTTATAGGATTATAAAATTAGCCATCCGTGATATTTATTTAATTCATGAGAAGATATGGAAATTTATCAATGTTGATTTCCTAAATTTATTAAACTTCCAAGTATACTTGGTACTATTAATAATTCAATATTTATAGATATTTCGGACAAAAAAAGGTTACTCGTTCCCCAATTGGCACAAGATTATACCAAAAAGGTCGTGACAATTGGTTAAACTATTATTTGTGATGACCATAGAGACTGGTCTCGAAAGAGACAGAGATTGAACCGGTTTAGAGTAAGACCGAACCAAAGAAAAAACGAATTCCAAAAAAGACAGGATTGAAAGTTTGGTTTCATAAAGATTAAACCGGTCCCATAAAAAATCAAACCAGTTAGAAATCGGCCCAACACCGGTCTAAGTAAATGACCGGAAACCAAAATTTATATACATAGTATTATTTTTGTGTTAATCACATATTACCTGATTTTTTTCCTTTCTTTCTTTTATTAAAATTTAACGGATCATTTTTGTTAAATCTTAACGTGTCATTTGGTGTTAATCACATATTTGTTATCGGGAAAACCCGATATCGAAATCAACCAATCGAATCTGAATCCAGAAAACCGTGAAATTGAACGGCGGTAAGACGCAAGCAAAGACCGCGACAGCGGACCAAAAAAGACTTAGACCGGTCCCAAGAAGACCAGACCGAAAAGAGACCTCTCAAGACCGGTCTTAAAAAAGACCAGACAGTTTTGAGACCGACCTGAGATCTGTCCGGACCGCTAATCTGATTAGCAGGCCTAAGATACGGAGGGCATGCATGTCTTTTCACAAATGAGAGATGGGAAACAAGTCCCTTGTCCAACCTTTTTAGGTGAAACAAACAATATTTCTTCAAGGATCAAGTTGGAACCACTTATGGTATATAATAATCATAGATATATACCCATCAAAGCTAAACATCAAGCTATAAACTGGTTATATACAAGAACAATAACTTCAGGAATTTAGAGCTTATTAAACTAGAATAATATTTATTATCTCCTGAAAAGATCCACCAATATAACAAGTTTTGAAGTTTATGATAAACCCACAATTTACAACAAAGTAGAACTAATCTCTACAAAGCTAAAACTAGATTGATAACAAAAAAAGTAGAAGGCTTACAGAATAGAAAAACATAATTTACCGAGCAATCCAGTATCAAATTTACCATTGCTGTCTGCAAATACAAGCTCGCAGTGATCCTCTTTGCTGTTAGTTCTCATGTTCGAGCTCAATATATCAAGCATTTTGCCTTTGACTTTGACTTTGACTTCATCATCACCCCTATCATCAAAGAAAATACCCGACTCAATTCAACAAGAACCGATTAAACTCGATCTAAAAGTGATTATAATCATAACTAAAAGTTTGCAATTATGAACAATACCAATTACTAAAAGTACCCTAAAAGAAACTTTCTGAATCAAAATCTTGAAAGTTAAGTCCAATTTCAGAAATGGAGAAAGAAAAGGTGATGATCAGAAAAGGGAATTACCAAAAGTCAATCAATCATCTCCGGTTGGAAATAAAGTCAGAACTTTTCTACCATTTGCTGATTCAAGATCATCAACATAAGATGATGGAACAGAATTATGAATTGGAGTCCCTACCCTATGAATGGGTTGCTGCGAATGCGAATGTGAATGCGATTGTCTATTAAGAAATGGATGGTCAAATTGCCCATTTCGCGGCGACCCAAAATGCCCAATTTGCCCATACCGAGGCTGCAATTGAGGATGATGATGTCCGGCGACGACTGCGGCAGCAGCCATCTGCTGGTGGTGGTGCTGCTGTTGTAGGGCGGCGACAGGGACGTAGGGTAAGTAGTGGTCGGAATTCGGGCGACCCTGATGGAGGAAATGAGCTGGCACCGGAGAACTCGCAAATAAATGATCGGTGGCAGGATCTCCACCGGAGCCGTTTCCACTACCGGAAGAAAGACCCTGCATACGTTTGAGGTAAAGTCTGTATTTTTGGAGATGACTAGCGACGTTTTCGCGAGTCAACCCGTCAACACTCATGAGCTGCATTATGGTTTTGGGTACGGCGTTTTTGATCCCTAAGTGAGCTACAGCATCGACAAATCTCTTGTGAAGCTGCGGAGTCCAGACGAGACGTGGGCGTTTGAGGGTGCGAGCTGGTTCATCACCGGCTCCACCTCCGCCCAGTTCAGGGGAATCAAATTCCCCGGAATTGGGTTGAGAAGAAGGGGTTGAAATCGGTGGTGGTTGTTGGTGGTGTTGAAGTGAAGGTGAGTGGAGGTTATGTGGGCTCCGGATATCAAAGGCGATTGCTAGATCAGGAGTGATTAGGGTTTGAGTTAAGGGCATAAGGTCTTCCGGCGACGGCAGTTGTTCTTCCCACTTTGAAAACCAATTGGACTCATCTTCCCTCATTTCTACTAGGGTATACTTGGCAAATTCTGTCTCAAATCAAAAACCCAATTCAGGGAATTTACATGGAAATCAGTAGTTGTCGCTGATGTTGGATCAGACCCTCTCAATCTAGAAAGATTCGAGTTTTGGAGAGAGAGAAGAAAGGGGATGGGTGTTCGAGGTGGATCTTGTTTTAATTTTCTATATTTCAGCTTTTATTACGGTGGTTACTGTTTCGGATGCGGCTCTCTGTTTCCTTTCCATCGCCTTTCTTCAGTAATTTCACTTTTAATCAAATCTAATCTAAAAAGATAATATAAAACATGTTTTATTTTCAATAAATAACTAGAAAGGTTACCCCGCTACGCGGGGGCCAGAAGCTTTCAATGTTGTTTCCGAATTGATAAATATGACAGACATAGAAAGTGCAAGGATGAAAAGTCCGGGCTTTGCCCCGGACAAAAAATGTAAAAGTTTTGACTGCAAGGACCAGAAGTGTGAAAATGGCTAAAGAATTAAAGGGGTAGGAATTAGCAACTTTTTAGAAAAGGGATCAAAGTTGTCAAACCGTTAAAGTTTTGTGCCCAAACTTTAAATATTAAAAGGTTCGAAAAAAGTGTAAAAATATTGATTGCAAGGACCAAAAATGTCAAAATGGGTAAAGAATAATGAACAAAGTTGCCAAAAAACATTCAAATTTAGTATTCCTAACTTCCAACAATAATACAGGGACCAATTCTGTCAAAAAAATGGGAAGTTGAATGGAACACAAACAAAAGGACATGAATAAATTAATTAAAGAAGTACAGGGACCGGATATGTAAATCAAGGACCAAACCTGGACAAAGTATGCCAACTTCACTGTTCCTTTCTTCTACAACTTTAATATATATATAATAATTAGGGGTGCTCGATTCGACACAGTGAAATTAATTATTTTTGATTTGTAGTTATAGCACATTTATTTTTTGAAAGTATGCTTTTGACAAAAAAGAAATAGTCCTGAAAATTGAGAAAATTCTTGGTTTTTACTAAAAGTTATCTAAATTTTAAATAAACATAATAAATAAAAGTAAATATGATATATACAAAAACTTAAAATAAAATATTTGATTGAAAAACAGTGCTTTGACATTCCTAAAAAATTAGCCAGAGAAATAATTTTGGAAAAAAATTGTGTAAAAAGAGATTAAACACGTTATATTTTTTTTATCAGCATGGAATGACTAATTCTAGAAAAATGATTATTTTTCCAAAACACAAAAAAATCAATTTATTAATTTTTTTTATTATAATGGTCAACTTTTTTAATATCTATAATCTTAATTACAAAAAATTTTGGATCCATTATGTCAAAATAGAAAGGTTACTCTAGTTGTATATATATATATATATATATATATATATATATATATATATATATATATATATATATATATATATATATATATATATATATATATATATATATATATATATATATATATATATATATATGATGTTAAATAGAGAACCATAATTAACAAGGAACCAATAAACCAATCGTGAGCGTCGGAAATCATAATGATCAACGGCCAAGGAAATAGATGTACACTTGTACATTTGACGTACATACACCGGATTATACCAAAAAATCCACCTCCTTACCAAAAAACCACATCTTTTTTTTTCGTTTAAAATTTTTTTTAGGCCACATTTTTTATCGATAAAAAAACCAAATATACCGTTCTTTACGATTTTTCGTCATCTTTCCATAGAAATCCATGTTGATATATAAAAAACGATTTTTTTTCGAAAAAAACTCACTTCATTTTATTAGTTTTTTCAATATTTAAATTTATTTAAAAAAAAACTAATTATACCAAAAATAATAATTTTTGTACTCTATTATTCACACTGTGAATCTGAGCAGGTTCACAATGTGAATCTGAACAGGTTCACAATGTGAATCTAAACTGAAATATCGTTTTTTTTATTTGATATATTTATTAATTTTTTTTTCTATAAAAAATAGACTTTAACTTTTCAACAAAGAAAATGAAGTCGGTTTTTTCGAAAAAAAAAATTGTTTTTTATATATAAACATGCATCTCTATAGAAAGAGGACAAAAAAATATGAACAACGGTATATTCGGTTTTTTTTTCGATAAAACCACATCTTTTTTTTCGTTTAAAATTTTTTTTAGGCCACATTTTTATCGATAAAAAAACCAAATATACAATTGTTTACGATTTTTCGTCCTCTTTCCATAGAGATCCATGTTGATATATAAAAAAACGATTTTTTTTTCGAAAAAACCCCACTTCATTTTGTTAGTTTTTTCAATATTTAAATTTATTTTAAAAAAAAACTAATTATACCAAAAATATTAATTTTTGTACTCTATTATTCACACTGTGAATCTGAGCAGGTTCACAATGTGAATCTGAACAGGTTCACAATGTGAATCTAAACTGAAATATCGTTTTTTTTATTTGATATATTTATTATTTTTTTTCTATAAAAAATAGACTTTAACTTTTCAACAAAGAAAATGAAGTGAGTTTTTTCGAAAAAAAAAATTTCGTTTTTTATATATAAACATGAATCTCTATAGAAAGAGGACAAAAAAATCATGAACAACGGTATATTCGTTTTTTTTTTCGATAAAACCACATCTTTTTTTTTCGTTTAAAATTTTTTTTAGGCCACATTACGCTCACTCTTCCGATGTTCCTCCTTAATAGCCTCCTGTTGGGCCTCTCAGATCTGCTCCAGAAGCGAAGTCACTATTGTCATCTGCAAGCAAATATCTCGGATCGGGGCTGCCTTGCGGCTAAGAGTATAGGCCACAACATTGGCCTTCCCCGGGTGGTTGAGGATCTCACAGTCGTAATCCTTCACTACATCTAGCCACCGACGCTACCGCATGTTCAGATTCGGCTGATCCATGAGGTACCTTAAAGTCTTGTGATCCGTGTAAATGGTACAGCGGACCCCATAAAGGTAATGTCGCCAAATCTTGAGGGCGAAAACAACCGCCCCCAACTCCAGATCGTGCGTCGGGTAGTTCGCCTCGTGAGGCTTCAGCTGCCTCGAGGCGTAAGCGATGACGTGCCCTCTCTGCATCAGTACCGTACCCAAATCCGAAATGGACGCATCGCAGTATACTACTAAACCCTCCACGCCCTCGGGTAGGGTTAAGATCGGTGCCTCGCACAACCTCTGCCTCAAAATCTCAAACGCTGCCTGGTGCTCAGGCCCCCAGCGAAATACGACGACCTTCTTCGTCAGCCGGTTCAAGGGTACTGCTATCTTGGAGAAGTCCTGAATGAACCTCCGGTAATAGCCTGCTAACCCTAGGAAAATCTGAATCTCAGATGGAGACTTTGGAACCTCCCATCCCATCACGGCCTCCACCTTGACCGAGTCAACCAAAATCCCGTTATGGTTGACAAGGTGCCCCAGAAACTGCACCTCACGCAACCAAAACTCGCACTTGGAGAACTTGGCGTACAAGCTCTCCCTCCTCAGGGTATCCAACACCTCTCGCAAGTGCTCCTCATGCTCCTCTTACGTCTTGGAGTAAACCAAGATATCATCAATAAAGACTATCACAGACCGATCCAGCATCAGCCTGCATACACGGTTCATGAGGTCCATGAATGCGGCAGGAGCATTGGTGAGCCCGAAGGGCATCACCACGAACTCGTAGTGGCCATAGCGAGTCCGAAAAGCAGTCTTATGTACATCCTCGTCTCTGATTCGCATCTGATGGTAGCCCGAACGCAAATCTATCTTGGAAAACCAAGATGCCCCCTGTAGTTGGTCAAAGAGATCATCAATCCTCAGGAGTGGGTAACGGTTCTTCACCGTTACCTTGTTCAACTCCCGGTAATCTATACACATCTGATGCGACCCGTCCTTTTTCTTCATAAACAGGATCGGGGCTCCCCAAGGAGAACTGCTCGGCCTGATAAACCCCTTGTCTAACAGCTCCTGCAGCTGTGTAGACAACTCCTGCATCTTAGGAGGAGCCAACCGATATGGTGCCTTGGCTATCGGAGCCGCACCAGGGACTAGGTCGATCGGGTGCTCCACCTGCCTCTCCGGAGGTATCCCAGGCAGCTCCTCTGGAAATACGTCCGGGTACTCTCGCACCACTGGCACATCGCTCATGGTCGCCTTACCCGCTTCCCAGGTATCCAAAACGTAGGCGACGTACCCTGCGTAATCCTGCTGAAGGTAGAGCCTAGCCCTCGCTGTTGAGCACAAAGTTGGTCCTCGTTGCGGCCTCTCGCCCTGAATCACCAGCTCTCCCCCACTTGGGGTCGTGATACGCACCAGCTGCTGCGCACACTCGATCACCGCCCCATTAGGTCTCAACCAGTCCATGCCTATGATAACCTTGTTCCCACGTAACGGAATGGGAACTAAATCTACGAGGTAACGCTCGTCATATAACCTCAACACGCAGTCTCTGAAAACCTTTGATGCTTGGACAGATCGGTCGTCAGCAATCTCAACCTATAAAGGATAGTCTAAAATGTGTGAAGACTCAGAAAACCTCTTGCTAAGCGCAAGGGAGACAAACGATCAGGTAGCCCCCGAGTCGAATAACACCTGAATTGGGATGCCGTTCACATGGAATGATCCTAAGTATAACACATAAACACAGTACATAAATATCATAACCGACATGTAATAAGAGTTAGGGAGAAGAAAACATATCCGTCACCACATCAGGTGCGGCACGCGCCTCCACGGCGGTCAACTGGAAGGCTCGGCTCCTAACCACTGGAGCATCCGTCTTGCCCTGTCGGCCATCTGTGATCCGCAGGGTCGCTGGAGCTGGCGTCGCCACTGGCGCTGCTGCTGTCAATCTCGGGAAGTTGGCATTTTTATGGCACTTCTGATTGCAATGAAAGCAAATCAGGTATGATGTATGAAAGGTAGGTATAGGAGCAGTATAATCCTTGCCCAAGTTCCCAGTTTTACCGCACTTGTAGCAGCCCGATGACCCTAGTCTACAAACCCCCTCATGTGGCTTGTCGCACTTCCCGCAGTGGCTCCGGCCCTGATGGCCCTTCGACCTAGAGTCGACCCCTTGGGTTTCTTCCCCGAAACCCCAGTACCCTGCTCAGTCTCCGCCTTCCTCTTCTTGATGTGCTCAATGTCAATCTCCCTCTCTCTCGCCCTCGCAATCATGGAATCTAGTGTCGGACAGGCCGAGTAGCTGACATGTTTCCGAATGTCAGCTCTCAACATGTCGTGGTAGCGGGTCTTCCGCATCTCCTCATCCCCTGGGTACTGAGGCACCAATAAGGCCCTCTCCCTGAACTTGGCGGTAATCTTCGTCACCGACTCAGTCGTCTGCCTAATATCCATAAACTCCCTGGCTAGCTGCTGGAGCTCCATAGTCGGCGCAAACTCAGCCCTAAACCTGGTCACAAAATCTGACCAAGTCATAGCCTCAATGGCTGGGGCTCCCAGTGAATCACTAACTGCCTCCCACCAATCTCTAGCTCGGTCTCTCAAACAACCTACAGCATACCAGACCTTCGACCCCTCAGGGCAGAAGCTCGTCAACAAAGCAGACTCCATGTCTGCAATCCACCTCCTGGCAACAATGGGGTCCTTCATCCCATGGACGTCTGGCGCACCACATCCCCTGAAGTCCTTGAAGGAGAGTTTGCATGTCCCTGACTGAATGGCCGCCATGTCACTCCGAAATGCCCTGAGGCGATCCTCCATCAGCTCGATAATCTCTTCCTTGATCGACCCGAAAATCACCGGGGTCGACTCAAGGATGCCTCTCGTGATCTCAGAAGCAATAAACTCACGTAGTCTCTCATTGACTGGCTCGACACCCGATCCCAGACCTGGTCTTGAACCTGATCTTGACCCTAAACCTCCCCATCCGTGTCGCTTAATCACCACCATTCTGAAACAAAACACATAATCACCAGGGTCATACATAACCTCGAGAGGTCTCACACATTCTACAAGTTCTCTGGTTCTATCTCAGCCCTCCTTGACTTGAGTACGGATCTTCTGTTTTCAGTAGTACAGGCCCATACTACCTTCCACATCTATCTGTACTTTCCTCAAGGATTTCCTTGACTTCACCAAGTCCCTTCTACTACTACCGCTCACTGCACTAATCTCATCCTAGGCTTACCTTAGGGTAACTCTCCGACCTACTCTCCTGTTGGGTTTTGAGCATTCTAACACTCCTAAGTGTACATGCAACCCTAAATACCTTGGATCTATGTTTTCTCTATTATACATGCAAATATGAACATCCAAGGTATTATACTAACTAGCATACAAAACTTTGATTCATATGAAATATAACAAGTTAGAATACATACCTCTTTTGATGTAGAATGACTTCATGAAGCTTGAGTGCCTAGTGCCCCAAGTGTGACACCTCAAATGGTTCACACAACACCAAATACACTTGGAATAACTTGAGAGAACATACACACTTCATGAAAATCGGCTAGCCCTTATTATCACACATAGTGGCCGATTTTCTCCAAGAATAAGATCATTATATAGTTAGTGACAATTAGGGTAAACCCTAATTGTCATGGCTTTCCATTTCCTTGGATCCATGGGTTCAAATATACCATGGAGCATCTTATGGGTTTTAGCCCAACTTGACAATCCATGGAGCATTAGCCCACTATACAAGTATGGGTGATTTACACAATCAACCCATATATTTAATTAGTCTTCTTTTGATCACTTAATTAATTCTTGATCAATACTAATTAAATAATCTTATTAATATATTATAACTTATAATATATTAACAAACCTTAAGTGTTATTTCTCTCATTATAGTCTATCCAAATGCATGATGCCATGCAACCCAAATGGACCATGCCGGGTCGGGTCAAGTCTTACCAATTATAGTTATGGACTTAGACATTAATCCAACAGTCTCCCACTTGGATAAGTCTAAAACTATTATTGCGTATGACTTCAAGAACCAACTGGCAATCGTAGCTCTCAAAAGCTTCCGTCGAACTCTGACTTTGCCGATGATCTCTGACCTTTGTCAATGACTTGTCCATTAGATAAGTGATCATATATTCCTCCATTCTAGATATCATATGGACTGAGACATGGATTATAAATCATTCTCTCTGTCCATCTGTTGTTTCCCGATTTGCGATTTATGACGACTGACTGATTGAACAAATCAAATCAGTCCTGGCTTGGCCAAGCGCTCACATGTATCATCATTAAATCATCGAGGGGCCCACAGATATCGCTTTTATCCCGAAGGTAAAAGGAATGGATAAACTTCGACTCATATGGCTTGTTCTACTACTTGTTGAATCATACACAAAGGCACGTTTTATAACATCGAGTTACGAATGCGGTTTCGTGCAGTCAATGTATAACCAACTCATAGTAACAACTCATATCTCTGGGTTCGAAGAATATAAGATATTATCGTCTCATGATCACTCGTGATAAAATCCATGAAGTGATTCAAATGAGCGCGGGTTGAATCCAATACTCAGAACTTATGAGCACTCATGAGTGTTGTAGCACAACTTTGTCCACCAACTTGGACCTCTACAAGCCAACCCATGACAGTCTTGATTCATATCTACTTCCAACATATGACCGACTGTGGATGGTTTGAATAACTTAGTCATTCCGGAAGAATGACCTAGTTTATTCTGGAAGTCAAAACATGCAAAATGAAACACAAGAATAAATGAATCAAATATGGTATCAAACCCTATGAATATAAATAGACCACTTTTATTTATCACCATACTGATTACTCATTATTTCATTGTTTCGGTTTTATCAACTTTATACCTGAATTAAAAACACTAGTTGTCCCATGCTCCAAGCATGTACACTATGTTTTTCTAAACAATAGTTTTGCCATACACCAAGTATGCACTCTATGTTTTTCTATGATCCTTACTTTGTGAAATAAACCAATTGACCAAACTTTCAATGATTCTAATTTCACACTCCCAAATCGAAATCTTGTTAGACTTTAAACTTAAATGCACTACCCTCTTGCAATAAATGTGTGCAAAGTCACAAAGACTTGTCAACAACCATTACAGGGTATTCCAATGAAGACCTACTCCATGGACACAAAGCCTTATGTTCAAAGTATGCATTGCTTTGAACATGCTTCTTGCACTAAGTTTTTTTTTTCTAATCTTACACAGATTGCTTTTATCTATGGAGACAACTCTATATTCCCATTTTGACTACCACTTCTGAACAAGAGTTGCCTCTTTTCAGACTATGTCAATATGGCCCTTCCAAAATTCACACTATACTTCCAACTGTCCTTGAGCAACCAATCTTTGGTAAACCTTAGATTGTCCTCGACAATTGCTTAATCACTTTAGTCATATCCAATTCTAGACATTTTTCCCCTTAATGCCCCAAGGCATTTGGAAAAATTCAGAAAGGATAAATATTATAGCACATGTAATCGATCTTGTACCCAAAGTAAATGGGACACGATTCATGATGTTTCATATAAAGACATGGTTCTAGACCAGTCTTTTGCCATAATAATTTTTGTTTGCCATATTCTCAAAATTTGACTATGAAAAGGATGCCGTAATCATAATCGAATTTTGAGAACGCAATATATAGAATTTTCTTAAGTTGAACCAATCCAACATGAAATTCATATATATATTCTTGACTAAAGGTGATTAAGGTCTCAATCTAAGCCTTTAGAACTGAAATGAAGTATATCCTCTCCCTTAATTATAGCAAAACAACTTTTCCAACCCCTGCAACTTCACGAATTGAAACTTTTGTTTTCTATAATTAACATTGCTAACTTGCAACCTTTATCATAATTATCATGCTCCCACTAACATGATGATTATTAGCATAACACTTATGCTCCCACTAGCTTTGACATGTACTCAGAAATCAGCTGGACTTCTAGAAATCAATACTTTATTGACTTTCTTACCAAAGTTCAGACTTCTGATACGAGATGCTTTGATAAAACTTTATCAAAATCATACACATTTCCTTAGATAGCACGCATGTGTGTCTAAACAATTTCAGAACTATGAAAAGGGATGTCGTAATCATAGTCTCAATTGTTTAGACCTTTTGCCATCTGCTTCAAATCTACTTGGTGGAAGTGTTTCCTCACCATCATTTTCATGAATCGGAGAGAAACCTTATGACCCTTAGATTTTATGGTGTATGTGTTCTTATCCATGTGAATTGTCAAAACCATAGTCACAAGACAAGGATAATGACAAATCCAAACTCATATGGACTGAACACAATCTTAATTTCTTGCCACCTGGCAGCTCAAGGGCTTGCCATTGCTTCCAAGTTGATATGCAACCAATTGAGAACATGTAGAACTCAAACGTATAGCCAACTTTACTGGAATGGGCACAGAAATGTCAACACAATAGGTTATAAACCTCTAGTCATGTGCTAGTGATGAAATACAGGTTTTTACTCTTGATTAGATCTTGAAATACTTTCAGAATCTTTTAGACTCCCACTGTCCTCTTGACATATAAAACAATCTTGCTAAATATTCAAGAGATAGTGTGGATTCTTTATCAAGACAAACACTTCACACAATTGGCCTTAGTTGGTCTTTGTTTAATCCAAAACATCACAACTTACCAACTTCAAATGTACAAGAGTAGGACACTTTTACTCTTACATTTGACAAGTGTTATAAACCTTTCTTTAAGATATGTCACTCAACTTATAGTCTTGGAGTATGACTCTGAGACTTGTTTTGAAACGAGGTATGACTCATCTTCTTGATTTAACCATTTCAACAATTCATGACTCCTCTTCTTAGCCATAAAAATGCACTAAGACGCCCTTAGAAGACCAATTGTGACATGGTTCTTTAATCATTAAGATGATCACAAAACATGATACTAAAGTACTCTCCCATCTTTTCAGATTTGAGAAACTTTTATCCTTCTGCCTAATTTGATTCTTCTCATTCGTTCTGCCATACATCGAGACTTTTCCAATGCTTCAGAATTATACTTAAACTTATAAGTATAACCATATTTACTAAACTTTAGTAAATCATGACGAATAGTCTTATCGAGCTTTGTGGTGGACATGACCAGTGCACAAGAATGTGTACTCGATCTCTTTAGTCCTTCACTTGATTCACACATCCATGTGAACAAGGAATTAGTCTTAATTTTCCAAAGATGAAAGTTCTCATTCATCATACTATACAACTTGCATGATTCCAAGTTTCGGTCCAATTGAGAACTTGGGTGATGAGAATCTTTCCTTATTTGGTAAATTTAGACACTACCACAAATGAAAGACTCAATTTCATTTTTTTTGTTTTCAAATATTGCTATCAATGGAATCATATAAACAACCATTTTTCACAAATGCCACTTGTAAGGATATTTAAAATAAATAAAATCAAAAATTTCCTTTTATTTTAAAAACCTTGCGGAAAAACTTATCCTTACAATCCATATGAAAACCTTGTTGTTATATATTCCTAAGCAATGTGTCATAACTCCTAAGTAACAGCTTCAAAATTCTGATGCGATCGAAGTCCATCTTCGCGATCAGAAGCAGCATATACTTCGTTTAAGCTTTCTCTCTTTTCTTTGATTCTTAAAACATCACCATGTGACTCGGTCACATTATGTAATAAGAATCTCCAAATAGGAGCTTAACAGAGTTAGACAATGGACTTTACCTGAAGTAGAGTCAAACTTATTGACTTTAACATCCTTAGGTAAATTTGGCAGCTTCGCAACCAGTGCCCCTTCCTTTGGCAATTTTAACAAATGGACCCTTTGGTAATGGTACATGGGACTATCACAGACTTAGCTTTTCTCTTTACCATTTGGTCAACCGAGTTGACTATGGCCGATCCCTTTCCATTGGGAAGCGAAAGCTTTTCTGGATATCCAATGTTACCATTTTCAAAGTCCATGGAAGTTTGGGAAGTTGATCTTCTAATCAAATTTGCTTTACCAGTGCTTCAAACCATAGCTGATTTAGTAGCACAAAGCAAGTAGGTAAGATCATTAAGGGTCATGTCATAGTCTTTTACATAGTAGTCCCAAGGAACTAACTATGTGACTTAGAAAGTGATTGAACATCTGACTTTCTCAAGACTTTGACACCCAACTCTCCCGGCTTGTCAATATGTGACTTCATCTCCAAGATGTGATCACACATAGACCTTGCTTGCCATTAGGGCTTGAGTGACATTGAACTTGTGGGTTAGGGAGAATAATTGGAGGAGGTGGAGGAAGTAAAGTTCCAAGAGATTTGGGAAGATCATAGATGTCTGAGCTAGACATCTTTTGGGAGATATTCAAGATAGTTGATTTAAAGTCCTTAATATAACACCCAATATGAAATATTAAGGCTAGGACCCAACACAATATTTTATAACTTGGAAGAGGGATGCCGTAATCCAGGCTATAAAGTATTTGAAGGTAGGTGAATGACGATTCACCAATTTCCACCATGAAAAACGAAATAGTTTATTAGGTTTTTAATTGGATTTGAAACTCCTAGATCTTTTGAGATTCATTGAACTTTTCAATGGCATGTTTCAATCTCGAGTGTGCCCTTCAGGTTTTGTGACTGGGATGCCGAGGATCACAAAACAAGGTGTGAAGTAACCATGCAAATTACTTGGTACTCTTAAATGTTTATCACCCAACCGATGTGCCAGTAAACCACACACGCTCCACCGGCCTATGATAAACTTTAAGAAACCCTTTGCCTACCTTGTTAAATCAAGCTAGTGTGCCGGTAAACTACACACGCTCCACCAACCGACTTAAGCAAAGTGCAAAGTCTAATTTCATGGGTTAGCACCTTATTTACATTTTCCTAAGTAACTAAGATTGGGAATTTATAAAAGGGTTAGTTACTTAGTATTTATCATTAATACTTTTAATGAAGGGATAATTATAGTCCTTGTCCTACCTGTTCGGCTAACGACCCTCCACCAGTCAAGGAAGCGGTGGGTGAGAGTGGACTCCCATTAAGCTGCCATTTTATAGGCAACAACCTTATACCCCCCTTATTGACCGGCTTCGTGAATGAGGCCTACTAATGGTAAGACTGACTTGCTCTTATACATATATATATATATATATATATATATATATATATATATATATATATTAACTTATAATATTATAAAGTATAAGGGTTGAATTTTAACTTTTAAAACTCTAAGGGCTTAACTTGGAATTAAAGTATTCTTGAGGGAAACTTTACATATTCCAAAACTTGAGGGCAAGTTTTGAAAATATTCAAAACTAATTAATTCCATAACTTATGTGTTTAAAGTAGTTTTAATTAAAAAACTCTTCAAGTTCCATAACTTGAGGACAAGTTATGGAAGACTTTAAACTAATAAAAGAATGTAACTTTTCTTTATTTTTGTAACTTATGGAACTAATTAAGGTTACACATTTTATTACTTAATGAAGTTACTCTTGAACCTGCATAACTTGAGGACAAGTTATGGAGTCATAAAACCATTTAATGAGGACAAGACTCTTCATTTTGTAACCATTGCCAACTTTTATGAGTTTTAAGAAACTTTAATGTGACTTTTCATGTAACTTGAGGACAAGTTACACAAACACATTTTAGAATCCACTCTTAGATTAAAATGGATCAAAGACACACAATCAATCAACCTTTTCTATTAATCTAAGCAACTCATATGAACAAGATAATTGGAATCAAACTTTTTCATGTAATTAGCATAACACTTAAACTAATACAAAACATGAATCTATTGACAATTATCTTTGAAATTGGATTAGTATGAACATTACCACATAAAAAATAAGTTTATTAGTCCAAAAACAGCTTAGGGTAATGTTCCTAGTCCAATTCCAGCCAAAACAGTCGAATATATGCTGTCAGTGGGTCCAACTCGTCGAGTGCACGAACCAACTCGGCGAGTTGGATGCTTTTTGCCTTGGACTCGGCGAGTCTGTTGTGCAGACAGCACCAAAATTCGATTTTTAAGCAGTTTAAGCAAGTATAACAAGAAAACAAGCCTAGGCTCTGATACCACTGTTGGGTTTTGAGCATTCTAATACTCCTAAGTGTACATGCAACCCTAAATACCTTGGATCTATGTTTTCTCTATTATACATGCAAATATGAACATCCAAGGTATTATACTAACTAGCATACAAAACTTTGATTCATATGAAATATAACAAGTTAGAATACATACCTCTTTTGATGTAGAATGACTTCATGAAGCTTGAGTGCCTAGTGCCCCAAGTGTGACACCTTAAATGGTTCACACAACACCAAATACACTTGGAATAACTTGAGAGAACATACACACTTCATGAAAATCGGCTAGCCCTTATTATCACACATAGTGGCCGATTTTCTCTAAGAATAAGATCATTATATAGTTAGTGACAATTAGGGTAAACCCTAATTGTCATGGCTTTCCATTTCCTTGGATCCATGGGTTCAAATATACCATGGAGCATCTTATGGGTTTTAGCCCAACTTGACAATCCATGGAGCATTAGCCCACTATACAAGTATGGGTGATTTACACAATCAACCCATATATTTAATTAGTCTTCTTTTGATCACTTAATTAATTCTAGATTAATTCTTGATCAATACTAATTAAATAATCTTATTAATATATTATAACTTATAATATATTAACAAACCTTAAGTGTTATTTCTCTCATTATAGTCTATCCAAATGCATGATGCCATGCAACCCAAATGGACCATGCCGGGTCGGGTCAAGTCTTACCAATTATAGTTATGGACTTAGACATTAATCCAACATCTCCGCCATCAGCTGCATAAGGAATCCCTGCTACCTTTATCTAACTAGCTAGTGAATACCATTACATATCACTAAGACCAGATAATTCTTCGAATGAGAGGTCCTACCCTACAACGGTTGGACTCAAACAAGAGCTGTGCAATAGGGCTAGACCTAACATTCTGAAATTATTTAGTCCTTGCAATATGTAACTTAACATATTCGTTTACTAGTTAGTTAAATATAACTAGAACTCCTAAAAGCACAAAGCAAGCAACATTCGAGCATCGAGTAACCATACCAAGCATATCCTATCCATGTCATCATTTTACTGACTAATCAGTTCTAGCATGTAATTCAATAAGCACATATAACAGGCACATAAGGCATCTTCCTAGATCCATAGCCCTAATCTAGCATGTAGTTCTCATACACATAAAGCATGCACGTAAGGCATCCTTCCTAGATCCTTAGCCCTAATCTAGCATTCATTTCTCATAATCATATCATATATCATAACAAACATGTATGGGTATCTTGGGGAAAACTTACTTGAGCTCGGCCGGTTGCACGCATCACACACCTTGTTCTTTCTCAAGACCTTTTATTTTAAAAAAACTTAGAAAATTATTTTCTTGTAAAAATCTTTCAAACCCTCGATTTGAGTCCAGACACCCCCAAAGGTGTGTCCGAATCCCTCAAACCAAGGCTCTGGTACCAACTTGTAACATCCCAAATTTCAAGACCAAAAAATTTGTTTTTAATATAACGATTCATAAAACATTTTTGGGAAAACGTCATCTAGTTATTTCATTTCATCAAATCCATAGATCATAATTCTAGAAAGCATTTGATAATCAAATAACAATGTCAGAGTACAATCCCAAGAACATCATAGTACGGAAGATAGTGGTGTGATGCGCTGCTATCATGTCGGCTCCTTTCCCTTCGAAGAAGAAGGACCTGAAACAAAAACTGTAAACCGTAAACACAAAGCTTAGTAAGTTTCCCCATCATACCACATACCAAACTATAAACATATTGCCAGACATATCTAGGTGCCCGACCTACCCTGTTGAGCATACCGGGGTGCTCAACCAACCCCTGTTAGGCATATCAGGGTGCCTAACCTACCCCATTCCAGACATATCTGGGTGCCTGACCTACCCTCCGGTGTATCTCAACCGGTTAAGGGGACTATTTCACCCTTACCACTACCACATAAAAACAAAACATAAACATACTCACAGGCATACCGGGGTGCCCGACCTACCCCTTTGGTCCTTTCGACCTGATACGGGGACTATTCCCCCTATTACCACTATCACATAACATCATACCATACTATCACATAATACATAACAGATAGTGGCATACCAGACAATTATCACAAAGACATTTATCTAACAAACAACTCCTACTAGTGGGCCGACATTGTGGCCATAAACCCACTTCTATTGGAAGGTAACTCGCCTCAATGTCGTGCAGTAACTGAACTATCCTCGGTGCTGGGATCAACTCTCCTCAACTTCCTACACATATCAGTCTCTTTTAATTACTCCTTCATATTCATATCCTCTTTAAGGGTCAATCTTGGATAAAGGTCAAAGTCAAAGTCAATGTCAACGACCTGGTCAAGTCAACATCCTGGTTGACTCAACTCGCTGAGTTGGTCCATTAACTCGTCGAGTTCCACAATTCAGAGAATCTCAAATTCGCGATCTGACTTGTCGAGTTACCCTCTAACTCGCCGAGTTTCTCCTCACGACAGGATCGGGACTTTCCATTTGAACTCGTCGAGTCCTTCCTTAGACTCGGCAAGTTCTCCTTCATATAGTTGGGACATTTGCTCACGGACTCGGCGAGTTCATCCTTGGACTCGTCGAGTTATTGACCTTTAAGTCCAAAACACGTCTAACTGGCTGAGTCATCTTCTAGACTCAACAAGTTGCTAAGTACAGAGAAGGTTGGGGAACAACGACCCGACTCGTCGAGTCCTAAGAACGACTCGTCGAGTCCCCCATGATCCAAATCTATACAATCAATTTCAGTCGGGCTTAACTCATCCAAAACCTAGATCTGGCCTCCTAGGGTCGATATAAGACGTAAAGTTACAAACTTTACGTTCATGCATAGGCTATTTAGCTCAAAAAGCCCTAGAAAGTGGTTCATAGGATGCATGGGACTCCCATGGCGATAAAATTGGCACCTTTATTCCATGGAGTCCCTAAAAGACTCTGGATCTGAAGTCAAACCCCCATAACATACTTGCATCCATGAATGGTTCCAAAAATGGCTCCTTAAAGCCCTAAACTACCCCAAAAAGAGATCTACAACATGAATGGACAAGGTATAAACTTTATACCTCAAATGAGATGGAAATGGAACACAACCTCTGGATCTACTTGCTTCCTCTTGAACTCCCAAGCTTCTTCTTCCTTCTCATGCTTCAAAACCACCAAAAACACACAAAAATGGCTCAAGAACACTCAAAATGGATTAGGGTTTCGAACTAGGGTTTTCTGGACTAAGGGAGGCGATGAGGGAGGCCATAGTGGGGGTGTTAAGGTGTTTAAATTGGGTGCAAACCCTGAAAATTAGGGTTTCACTCTGGTAGGCCTATTCGTCGATTTGAGGCTCCTCGACTCGTCGAGTAGACTTCACGTCCCGCGTCCACATATCCAATTCCTACTCGACGAGTTGGGGCCTCCAACTCGTCGAGTCCCTTTGTAAAAATGCATAATTCTTATGTAAAATACGTACCAGGAACCGGGCGTTACACATACAGACTCCCTAATCCATAACCTCCTGAGGTAAATATCTTGCATACCTATTGTAACACCCGCAGATTCGGGCTAGTCAATTAAGATATAATAAGCGTTAAAATGATTTTTTTTAAGATTATCTAAGATAAATAATTTTAACCAAAGTAATAGTTATGGTAAACAATTTTAACCTATTTGATTTAATAAAGAATAATTGTAGCACCCGATTCCTGGTATGTGTTTTTATGTAAGTAATCTTGCATTTTGGTCTGGGACTCGGCGAGTTGAGGTCCAACTCGCCGAGTAGGAGCATCTTGGACGCGGGAGTTTAATGAGCTACTCGGCGAGTCGGCGACCGGACTCGGCGAGTAGGTACTGTCCGGACAAAAATCCTAATATGAGGGTTTGCACCCTATTTAAACGACTTTATTGCGGCCACAACGTCCCCTATGCTCCCAGAAAAGCTCCCTTTGAAACCCTAGCCGTTGTTGAAGCAATCTAAGTCATTTTGGTGGATTTTGGTGTTGGTAGTCTTAAGAAGGAAGGAGAAGAGCTTGAGGAAACAAGAGGAGACCAGAGGGGTTCAAGTTTGTGCTTCATTTTCAGTCCTCAGAAGGTATAAAGTTGCTAACTTGCTTGTTCATTTGCTAGATCCCATTTTGTGGAGATTTAGGGCTTTTATAAGCCATTTTAGGTAGCCAACCATGAATGCAAGCATGGTTGGGGACAAGGCTTCGGATCTAGGTCCTTAGAGGGGTCACAAGGCAGAAAGTGGGTGCTTTTACACCCAAGAAAGACTCCATGCAACCCAAGAGCTTGTTTTAGGACCTTTTGGGCTCAAAGTCCCATGCATGCGCGTAAAGTTTGTAACTTTACGTGCTAGAACGATAGTAGGAGCCTAGATCTATCTTTTGGTCATGAGTTGTACGCTGGAAATCAGGAAATAAGACTTGGACAAACTCGACTCGGCGAGTCGCTCTTAGGACTCGGCGAGTCCGAGGCGTGACTGCCCTTTTCTGTTAGGGTTCGAAGGAACCCAGCTGAGTGTTAGAAGGGTTTTAGAGGGTCCTAGGGAAGTGACCCAACGTATGGGACTTAGCGGTGAACCTGGAGTTCATAGGACTCGACGAGCTGTTCTTGAGACTCAGCGAGTCCAAGGCAATCTTCAAAGAACTCGATGAGTTGTTCATACAACTCGGCGAGTCGGGACTGGACCTTCATAGGATGACGGCGAGCTCGACGAGTTGTTCAACAACCCGGCGAGTCGCTGCCTAGCAGTTCATCTGATGAAGGCGAACTCGACGAGTCGTTCATACGGCTCGGCGAGCCGATTGAAGGACAATTTAGTGTTCATGTAGAAGGAGAACTCGTCGAGTCATTGCTAAACTCGACGAGTAGTGACGCGGATCAGGATAAAGGAAAGGATAGGGACTCGACGAGTTGGCGGCCCAACTCGGCGAGTCAGGACAGCTGGAAAAGGACTTTGACCTTGACTTTGACGAGGGGTAAAATAGTCATTTTTCCCAAAGATTAGTTAGTGGTGTCTGATTGAGTGTTTTATGGAAATGTAGCCGGGGAGTTATCGGAATAGCCAGACAGTTGCCGAGCAGCTTTCCAGCAGTCAGTCTTACGAGGTGAGTTTCCTTCCAGTAGGAACGGGTGGCACCAAGGCCGGCCCGTATAGATGATACGTTAGTATTGGAGTGTGGGAAGAGCCCGTATCTCATAGTTGAGTTTGATTATGATATATGCTTGTATGATAGAATTGTTTATGCTCGTTGTCTGTGTGATACTTGTATGTTATGGTTTAGTAGCTGAGTGTGGGCGAGGCCCGTATTTCAGAGATAGTGGAGTGTGGGCGAGGCCCGTATCTCCCAGCTAGCGGAGTGTGGGCGAGGCCCGTATCTCCGTGAGTGTGGGCGAGGCCCGTATCTCCTAGTTGTTCATTATGTGTGTATGGTATGTGGTATTATGGGGGAACTCAGTAAGCTTCGTGCTTACAGTTTTCAGTGTTGTTTCAGGTACCTCTTCAGCGAAGGGGAAGGAGCCGGCACGGTAGCTGCACATCATACACACGCCTCAGTTCCGCATTAGGAGATTTTCCTTAGGATTGTACTCTGACATTATCACGGTTTTATGAGTTTGGTTTTCAGTTATGACACAATGTTTTATGAGATGTTATGAATTAACAATATTTTCTTACGAAGGTTTCTGTTAAAACTATTATCTAAAAGAAATTTTTATACGTGAAATTTGGGACGTTACAAGTTGGTATCAGAGCCCTGGTTTGAGGGAATCGGACGCACCTTCGGGAGTGTCTTGACTCAAATCGAGGGAATAAAAGATTTTTACAAAAGAAAAGGATTTCTCTAAAAGTTAAGATAAAGAGTTTTGAAAAAGAACAAAGTGTGTGATGTGCGCGACCGGCCGAGCTCAAGTAAGTATTCCCCAAAGTAACCATACAAGTTTATGTTATGTTAGCATTTTCAGTAGAACAACATGCTAGAATAGGACCAAGGATCTAGGAATGATGCCTTATGTGCCTGCTTTATGTGTTCAGCTTATGAGAATTGCATGCTAGTATTGAGTAGACAGTAGTAGGATAGCCTGTTTAGGTTATGCCTGACAATATGAGTTAGCACTGCATGCTAGTACAGTTCCTGTTATAAAGATGGGATTGCTTGGGTTTGTTTCCTTACGTCTGAATGTTGTTTGCTTTGTGCTTTACGGGACCTTGAGTAATGGGAGTTAGCTATTAGGTGGATGCATTAAAACCACATGTGATCGGAGTTGGATAATCTCAGAGTACCGGGTCCGACCCTATTGCATAGCTCTTGTTTGAGTCCTAACCGTTGTAGGGATGGGTCCCTTACTCGAAGGATTATCCAAGTCTCATTGCATGTGACGGCACTCAGGTAACGGCTAACTGGCATTACGAGGGGACCTTCAGCAGCTGAGGACCAGGTTGGGTCAGGGATTTCCTAGGGTGAGCCTAGGATGAGAGCAGCAGAAACAGTAGTAGTAGCAGGAACTTGGTGGAGTCGAGGCAATCCTTGAGGAAAGTACGGATAGATGTGGAAGGTAGTATGGGCCCGTACTACTGAAAACAGAGGATCCGTAATCGAATCAAGGAAGACCGAGACGAGACCAGGGAGCTTGTGGTAGAAATGATCCCTCTAGATGTGTCAGTATCACTGACAATTGTCGTTATGTATTGCAGAATGGTGGTACTACGTTCGAGGCCAGCGGTGGGCAGTTCAGGAGAGGGGTCGGGTTCGGGATCAGGTACCGAGCCAGTAGACGAGAGACTACGCGAGTTCATCGTGTCAGAGATCACCAGAGGCATCCTTGATACGACCCCGATTATCTTTAGGTCGGTCAAGGAGGGGATCGTGCAGTTGATGGAGGAACGCCTCCGGGCGTTCAGAAGTGACATGGCCACTACCCAGTCAGGATCACGCACACTGTCCTTTAAGGACTTCAGGGGCAGTGGTGCGCCGGATTTTCATGGGGCAAAGGACCCCATTGCTGCTAGACGATGGATCGCAGAAATTGAGTCTGCGCAGTTGACCAGCTTCTGCCCCGAGGGGTCGAAGGTACGATTCGCGGCGGGATGTTTGAGAGATAGAGCCAGAGATTGGTGGGAGTCGGTCGGTGACTCCCTAGGAGCCTCAGCTATTGAGGCTATGACATGGCCGGACTTTGTGACCAGATTCCGGGCTGAGTTTGCACCCGCTGTGGAGCTCCAACGACTAGCCCGGGAGTTTCTCGATATGAGGCAGACGACTGAGTCCGTGACGGAGATCACCGCCAAGTTTCGAGAGAGGGATTTATTGGTACCCCAGTATGCGGGAGATGAGGATATGAGGAGGACCCGCTACCACGACATGCTGCGGGCCGACATTCGTGGGCATGTCAGCTTCTCCGCTTGTCCCACCCTGGATTCTATGATTGCCAGGGCGAGGGAGAGAGAGATTGATCTAGAGCACATTGGTAAGAGGAAAGCTGAGGAGGGATTGGTGACTGGGGCTTCGGGGAAGAAGCCCAAGGGGCTAGATGGGAGGCCGAAAGGCCAGCCGGGACAGGGCCGCTGCAAGAAATGCGGCAGGTCTCATGAGGGAGCGTGCAGGATGGGATCATCTGGCTGCTACAAGTGCGGCAAGACGGGATATTTCAGCAGGGATTGTACTGTCCCTGCACCCACCTATCAGACATCGGAGTTGTTGTGTTTCCACTGCAACCAGAGGGGCCATAAGCGGGCCAATTGTCCCCAGCTGACAGCAGCAGCAACGCCAGTGAAGGCGCCAGCCCCAGCGACCCTGCGGATCACGGATGGCTGGCAGGGCAAGGCAAAGGCTCCAGTGGTGAGGATCCGGGCTTTCCAGTTGACGACAGAGGAGGCACGCGCTGCACCCGATGTGGTGACGGGTATGGTTCTTTTCCCCCTGATTTATTTATTTACTGCATATGATATTGATGTAGGTTTTGCATATGTATGTTAGGATCGTTCCATGTGAATGGTATCCCAGTGCAGGTGTTGTTTGATTCAGGTGCCACTCGATCTTTTGTTTCTCTTGCCCTTAGCAAGAGGTTTTCTAAGTCTTCGGGCATGCTCGATTGTCCTTTGGAGGTAGAGATCGCCGATGATCGATCGGTGCGAGCATCAGCAGTTTTCAAAGACTGTGTGTTGAGATTGTTCGAGGAACGCTACCTGGTGGATCTGGTTTACATTCCCTTGCGTGGGAACAAGGTGATCATAGGTATGGATTGGTTGAGCCCTAATGGGGCGGTGATAGACTGCGCACAACAGCTGGTGTGAGTCAGGACTTCAAGTGGGGGAGAGTTGGTGATCCACGGCGAGAGGCCACAGCATGGACCCACATTATGTTCAGCAGCGAGTGCGAGGCGCTACCTTCAGCAGGGTTGCGCCGGGTATGTCGCCTATGTTATGGACACCCGAGAGGCGGGTAAGACGTCAGTGAGTGATGTTCCGGTGGTGCGAGACTACGCAGATGTGTTCCCGGAGGAGCTTCCTGGGATTCCCCCGGAGCGTCAGGTGGAGTTCAGGATCAATTTGGTTCCTGGTGCGACCCCGATTGCCAAGGCGTCGTACAAGTTGGCTCCTTCCGAGATGCAGGAGTTGTCTACGCAGCTGCAGGAGCTGCTAGACAAGGGATTTATCAGGCCGAGTAGTTCGCCTTGGGGAACCCCGATCCTGTTTGTCAAGAAGAAGGATGGGTCGCACCGTATGTGCATAGACTACCGGGAGCTGAATAAGGTAATGGTGAAGAACCGTTACCCACTCCCGAGGATTGACGACCTCTTTGACCAGCTGCAGGGAGCATCTTGGTTTTCCAAGATTGATTTGCGCTCAGGTTACCATCAGATGAGGGTCAGAGAGGAGGATGTGCAGAAGACGGCGTTTCGGACTCGCTATGGTCATTACGAGTTCGTGGTGATGCCCTTCGGGCTCACCAATGCTCCTGCCGCGTTCATGGATCTCATGAACCGCGTATGTAGACCGATGCTGGATCGGTCCGTGATAGTATTTATCGACGACATCTTGGTCTATTCCAAGACGCAGGAGCAGCATGAGGAGTATCTGCGAGAGGTTTTGGATACTCTGAGAAGGGAGAGCTTGTACGCCAAGTTCTCCAAGTGTGAGTTCTGGTTGCGCGAGGTGCAGTTTCTTGGGCACCTTGTCAATCAGAACGGGATTCTGGTCGACCCGGCCAAGGTGGAGGCCGTAATGAGATGGGAGGTTCCGAAATCTCCATCTGAGATTCGGAGTTTCCTGGGATTGGCCGGCTACTATCGGAGATTCATCCGGGATTTCTCCAAGATAGTCGTGCCACTGACTCGGCTAACGAAGAAGGCCGTAGTCTTCCGTTGG
This sequence comes from Lactuca virosa, assembly GCF_052849685.1. Taxonomy (NCBI): domain Eukaryota; kingdom Viridiplantae; phylum Streptophyta; class Magnoliopsida; order Asterales; family Asteraceae; genus Lactuca; species Lactuca virosa. Next base: position 403,421,690 of record NC_136430.1, on the reverse strand, counting down.
GGGCCTGAGCAGCAGGCCACATTCGAGACCCTGAGGCAGGGATTGTGTGAGGCGCCGATCTTGGCCCTGCCAGAGGGCGTAGAGGATTTTGTGGTATACTGCGGCGCGTTTATTTCGGGTTTAGGCATGGTTTTGATGCAGAGAGGGCACGTTATTGCCTACGCTTCGAGGCAGCTGAATCCTCACGAGGCGAATTACCCGACGCATGATTTGGAGCTGGGGGCTGTTGTATTCGCCCTCAAGATTTGGCGTCATTACCTATGTGGGGTCTGTTGTACCATTTACACGGACCATAAGAGCCTGAGGTATCTCATGGACCAGCCAAATCTAAACATGAGGCAGCGTCGGTGGCTTGACGTGGTAAAGGATTATGATTGTGAAATCCTTTACCACCCAGGGAAGGCCAACATTGTGGCCGACGCGCTTAGCCGCAAGGCAGCGCCGATCAGGGATACCTGCATGAGGATGACCGTAGTGACCCCATTATTGGAGCAGATCCAAGAGGCTCAGCAGGAGGCCATGAAGGAGGAACATCGGAAGAGCGAGCGTATAGTGGGTCAGGTTTCCTCCTTCGACTATGATAGCAGGGGATTATTGACATTACACCGCAGGGTGTGGGTTCCATACCTCGGAGGCGTGCGTCAGGTTCTGATGGAGGAGGCGCACAAATCCCGATTCTCCATTCATCCCGGGGCGACGAAGATGTAAAGGGATCTTCGTCTTGATTATTGGTGGCCCTGCATGAAGCGGGATGTAGCATGGTATGTGGAGCAGTGCTTGACCTGCAGGAAGGTCAAGGCCGAGCACCAGAGGCCACGGCAAGATGCAGCCGTTGACCAAGAGGCCGAGCAACGCTGTGGAAATGGGAAGACATCACTATGGATTTCATCACCAAGCTTCCCAGGACCGCGCGGGGAGTGGATTCCATATGGGTCATCGTGGATCGGTTGACCAAGAGTGCCCATTTTATACCGATCCAGGAGAGCATATCAGCCGAGAAGCTGGCCGATATCTATATTCGAGAGGTGGTGGCTCGTCACGGGGTGCCGGTCTCCGTGATTTCTGACAGGGATGTTCGGTTCACTTCCAGGTTTTGGAAGAAATTCCACGACGAGTTGGGTACTCGTCTGCATTTCAGCACCGCCTTTCACCCACAGACGGATGGCCAGAGCGAGCGGACCATCCAGACTCTGGAAGATATGCTGCGGGCGTCTGTGTTAGATTTTGGTGGTAGTTGGGATACTTACCTTCCGTTGGCTGAGTTCTCCTACAACAACAGCTACCACGCGAGTATTGATCGTCCTCCCTTTGAGATGTTATACGGGAGGAAGTACAGGACCCCGATATGCTGGGGCGAGGTTGGCCAGAGGGTCATGGGGAGCACCGAAGTGGTGCTCAAGACGATGGAGAGGATGCAGCAGGTCCGGAGAAGGCTTCAGACTGCTCAGAGTCGGCAGAAAAGTTATGCCGACAAGCGCCGATCGGACCTGGAGTTTCAGGTCGAGGATATGGTTCTCCTGAAGGTGTCGCCATGGAAGGGCGTCATCCGATTCAGGAAACGGGGCAAGTTGGGTCCCAGGTATATTGGACCCTTCAGGGTTATAGCCCGGGTGGGCAAGGTGGCATATAGGTTGGATCTGCCAGCCGAACTCAGTCAGATTCATAGCACTTTTCACGTCTCCCAGTTACGGAAATGTTTGGTGGACGACTCGGCAGTGGTACCATTAGAGGATATTCAGGTCGATGACATCCTGAACTACATTGAGCGGCCTGTGGCGATCCTGGACCGGAAGTCGAAGGATCTGAGAAACAAGAAGGTCGAGTTGGTAAAGGTGCAATGGCAGCACCGGAAGGGCTCAGAATGGACTTGGGAGCTAGTGGAAGAGATGATGGAGCATTACCCAGAACTTTTCCAGGATCGAGCAGCAGACTTCGAGGACGAAGTCTAAAATAAGTGGGGGAGATTTGTAGCACCCGATTCCTGGTATGTGTTTTTATCTAAGTAATCTTGCATTTTGGTCTGGGACTCGGCGAGTTGAGGTCCAACTCGCCGAGTAGGAGCATCTTGGACGCGGGAGTTTAATGAGCTACTCGGCGAGTCGGCGACCGGACTCGGCGAGTAGGTACTGTCCGGACAAAAACCCTAATCTGAGGGTTTGCACCCTATTTAAACGACTTTATTGTGGCCACAGCGTCCCCTATGCTCCCAGAAAAGCTCCCTTTGAAACCCTAGCCGTTGTTGAAGCAATCTAAGTCATTTTGGTGGATTTTGGTGTTGGTAGTCTTAAGAAGGAAGGAGAAGAGCTTGAGGAAACAAGAGGAGACCAGAGGGGTTCGAGTTTGTGCTTCATTTTCAGTCCTCAGAAGGTATAAAGTTGCTAACTTGCTTGTTCATTTGCTAGATCCCATTTTGTGGAGATTTAGGGCTTTTATAAGCCATTTTAGGTAGCCAACCATGAATGCAAGCATGGTTGGGGACAAGGCTTCGGATCTAGGTCCTTAGAGGGGTCACAAGGCAGAAAGTGGGTGCTTTTACACCCAAGAAAGACTCCATGCAACCCAAGAGCTTGTTTTAGGACCTTTTGGGCTCAAAGTCCCATGCATGCGCGTAAAGTTTGTAACTTTACGTGCTAGAACGATAGTAGGAGCCTAGATCTATCTTTTGGTCATGAGTTGTATGCTGGAAATCAGGAAATAAGACTTGGACAAACTCGACTCGGCGAGTCGCTCTTAGGACTCGGCGAGTCCGAGGCGTGACTGCCCTTTTCTGTTAGGGTTCGAAGGAACCCAGCTGAGTGTTAGAAGGGTTTTAGAGGGTCCTAGGGAAGTGACCCAACGTATGGGACTTAGCGGTGAACCTGGAGTTCATAGGACTCGACGAGCTGTTCTTGAGACTCAGCGAGTCCAAGGCAATCTTCAAAGAACTCGACGAGTTGTTCATACAACTCGGCGAGTCGGGACTGGACCTTCATAGGATGACGGAGAGCTCGACGAGTTGTTCAACAACCCGGCGAGTCGTTGCCTAGGAGTTCATCTGATGAAGGCGAACTCGACGAGTCGTTCATACGGCTCGACGAGCTGATTGAAGGACCATTTAGTGTTCATGTAGAAGGAGAACTCGTCGAGTCATTGCTAAACTCGACGAGTAGTGACGCGGATCAGGATAAAGGAAAGGATAGGGACTCGACGAGTTGGCGGCCCAACTCGGCGAGTCAGGACAGCTGGAAAAGGACTTTGACCTTGACTTTGACGAGGGGTAAAATAGTCATTTTGCCCAAAGATTAGTTAGTGGTGTCTGATTGAGTGTTTTATGGAAATGTAGCCGGGGAGTTACCGGAATAGCCAGACAGTTGCCGAGCAGCTTTCCAGCAGTCACTCTTACGAGGTGAGTTTCCTTCCAGTAGGAACGGGTGGCACCAAGGCCGGCCCGTATAGATGATACGTTAGTATTGGAGTGTGGGAAGAGCCCGTATCTCATAGTTGAGTTTGATTATGATATATGCTTGTATGATAGAATTGTTTATACTCGTTGTCTGTGTGATACTTGTATGTTATGGTTTAGTAGCTGAGTGTGGGCAAGGCCCGTATCTCAGAGATAGTGGAGTGTGGGCGAGGCCCGTATCTCCCAGCTAGCGGAGTGTGGGCGAGGCCCGTATCTCCATGAGTGTGGGCGAGGCCCGTATCTCCTAGCTGTTCATTATATGTGTATGGTATGTGGTATTATGGGGGAACTCAGTAAGCTTCGTGCTTACAGTTTTCAGTGTTGTTTCAGGTACCTCTTCAGCGAAGGGGAAGGAGCCGGCACAGTAGCTGCACATCATACACACGCCTCAGTTCCGCATTAGGAGATTTTCCTTGGGATTGTACTCTGACATTATCACGGTTTTATGAGTTTGGTTTTCAGTTATGACACAATGTTTTATGAGATGTTATGAATTAACAATATTTTCTTACGAAGGTTTCTGTTAAAACTATTATCTAAAAGAAATTTTTAGACGTGAAATTTGGGACGTTACAAGAATTATGTGAATATTATGTGTTTCATGATTATTATAATATAATAGAATAGGAAAAATCAGTCGAATCGTCCGTAAAGCGTAAAAATAAGTTCGCGAAAACATATATATATATATATATATATATATATATATATATATATATATACATATACATATATATATATATATATATATACATATATATATATATATATATATATATATATATACATATATATATATATATATATATATATATATATATATAGAAAGTACACGTCTTCCCAATCCCGAAAATATAAATTTCGTAGAAATCCGACTCTGTATGAATTAGATATGATTTTTATAAGATATAAAAGTCAGTCGAGCACAATGAATGTATGACATAAAAAGCTACGAAGTGAATGGTTGACTTTTAGCTAATATCACCAAAAAGAAAATCGTAGTACTCTTTAAAATAAGACTTTTGAGAAAAAGAAAGTCAAAATCCGAGTCCGTACGAGAGAGTTATGATTTTAGTAAAATCATTTAATTTTATAAAAATATGGACGAAAAAAATAAAGTCAAAATTAGCCGATGAAGTCTAAACGAAAGTTGTAGATCTTGTCGATAGCTACGCATGGATATAAAGAACGTCAAAAACGGAGTTCGTATGAACGAGTTATAATCTATAATAGCATATTTACGTATTAAAATAAAGTATAAATCATATATATATATATATATATATATATATATATATATATATATATGGGGATAGAGAATATACATTACAGCCCCACCTAAGCTTAGGTACTAAACCTCTAAAATATGTCGTTTTAACATGCTAAATATGCCCGGTTTGGTTTCACTTGGTAAATATATCATCCTCCATAACATTTCTTTCTTTCATAAGCGTTTTACCATCACTGTTTTCTTTCCTCAATTATCGTTTATTACTTCACCCAAGTGAACATTACTAAACCCTAAACCTAAACCCTAAACCCTAAATTTAAACCCTAAATTTAAACCCTAAACCCTAAACCTAAACCGTAAACCCTAAATCTAAACCCTAAATCTAAACCCTAAACCCTAAACCTTAAACCCTAAACCCTAAACCCTAACCCTAAACCCTAAACCTAAACCCTAAACCCTAAATCTAAACCCTAAACCCTAAACCCTAAACCCTAAACCCTAAACCTAAACCCTAAACCCTAAACCCTAAACGCTATTGTGTCGATCTTGAATTTACATCTTGAAGTATTAACCGTGAATCCATTAACCGTATTCTTTATATAGTAAAACAATGTATTTTCAAGAGGTTTAGTACCTAAGCTTAGGTGGGGCTGTAATGTATATTCCCTTTTCCCTATATATATATATATATATATATATATATATATATATATATATATATATATATATAATATATATGTATATATCATTAGAAAAGTATCGACGATGCGGTCGTTATAAGACTAGTGTTGAGTACTTTCGACATTAGTTTAGTACAAATATCGTTAAATCTATTTAAAATAGTATGGGTGTTTAGTCGTTTAAATACCTATATTGTCATTAAGTAACTATAAAGAGTAGTTTTTGAAAATTCAATTACTATAAATAAGAGCCTCAAGGCTCTCATATTTCTTGCACCATTCTCTTGATTCAAGAGTCTTTCTCTTCTTATCCCCCAAGCATTTCGGTCCCTCGTGATTCGACTTCTCTTTTTTCAGTTTTAGTATAGTAAGGTAAGCACTGAAGCGCTGCAAGAATCTTTTTTAGAAAGATTCAGCGACGAAGTTCTGCCCCTGCAGAGCCTGGCTTCTAGCTAAAACCCCCTTGTAAGTAAGTTATGTTTACCCTACTTTAAGTATAACTTATGTTTAAGTTAATTATCGTTATTATGAACCTTTAAACAATATATGTGCTAAGTATTATAAATTATACAAAGTGTTGTTATAATACATTTTAACTGATCACGGTATGGGGAATCTGGTATGAAGGGCCGCATAGGGTTGTTGGATTTCAGAACAGCTTAAATGCCAAAATGGTTCTGCCCTCCGGTGTTTCATGTATGGCCCCTGTCTGTACATAGTAGTTGAAAAGTATTGTTTAACACTTATATAATACAAGAAAAACAATATTTCTCGTAGACCTTGAGTTAACAATAAATCTAGACTAATAATTAGTCGCAATAAATATTAGACTAAAATCTAGTGATAATAATACTAGATTTCTTCGAAGGAAAATAAAATTGTTAGAAGCGAAGCGCTGCCCGAGTTTGGAGTCATCACTTTAACAAGTGAGTGCATAGTTACTTTCATCTTACACATAGATGTGAAGTATTTAATATTAATACGTGTTATATGTGCTTATTATCTGTGTTCCTTATATCTATGCTAGATGAACGATTTATACCTGTTTTACTTAATTTAAACTGTATATGTATTTTTATACCTATAAATATATTGGGTAAAGATGGGTAGATGAAAGATGAGAGATGAAAGATGATATAGATGATGAGAGGTGAAAGAGGATGAGAAGCCTTGACCTTAATGATGATCCATTCATCTAGCAGAGTATAGATGATGACCACAGACTATTCTAGACGGTACAGTGGAACGCTAGCAGGCTCGCAACCTGGAGGTGTTTTTGAATTACGTGTTCACCAGATGTACTCTAAAAACCCTCGTAGCTATGGACTTAGTTCCTTATGAATGGACATTGGCAACTATGGATTTAGTGCACTATAGATGATCATTGCCAGCTATGGACTTAGTGCCTTACAAACGAACGCTGGCAGCTATGGATTTAGTGCCTAACAGATAACATCGACAGCTATGGACTTAGTGCCTGTTAGATAAACCCTGGCAGTGATGGACTTCGTGTCTATTCCTTAGGACAATCCTTAGGAATAAATATGGAAGAATAGATGATTCTTAGGGTAGATCCTTAAGAATAAAGAAGATAACGGGGACGGGTAACCGGGTTAATTGTTCGACATGAAGTATGTGAAGAAACAAATTAACTATATTATTGTGTGTTGAAAACCCTATGTACTCACCAGGTTTCCCAACCTGACCCACTCAGTTTATTTTTATGACAGGTATTGATGTGAAGATACATTACACTGAGAGATTAAAGGAGATGTAAATCATTAGTGTAAATGAATGCAAGGTCTGTTTATGCTTATGTTTCTGTATTGACGATGACATCCCAATGTTTTAATATAAATAAAATACATTTATTTGGAAATGCTTTGATAATATATTTATCATGTTTTTCTGGGAACAAATTCCGCATTATTGTTCTTCAAAAAGGATACTCTGATTTTTAAATAAGCATAAATAAAATTTTTAAAATGAACGTGAATTTGGGGATGTCACACCTATATACACCATCAACTCCCAACACGAGTCTTGACCAAAAGCCAACTCGGTACATAACTCATAACCTGAGATTCAAGGATTTACACTTGCATTTCACCCGAAATCTTTTGATTCACTGCATCCATTCACTAAACTGAGATATAAAAATCCCCAATCTACCACTGAGACTACCAGTCTCACACCTAGTTCTGCCACCAGGTTCCTTAGAGTCCAACTGGTAAGGCTATCCTAGCCTATGCACCACACTATGCCACTCCCTGGCCATATAATCATCCTACTAAAACCATCATCCAATTCCTTGACCCAACCGGTCTCTACCAGGTCTCACCTGCATTGCCATAATCACACGGGCCTCGCCTACGGGTCTCACCTAGTCTATACCAACGAATGGACCATGCCCACGGGTCTCACCCCATCGAGAGCTACACATTCCCAAACTCGCCTCGGACCCCGATGGTCCTCCTCCCATAAAATAGAGATGTTCTCCGACCCTATTGTCCGCCTTGCTCAATGCACGAGCTGATCCTCCTTTATACTCACGACTACCCCAACGATGGTCTACCTCAATCCGGTGAATGCTACCATCCCATCGTAGACTTACAACACTTCCATACTATTTACCAATCCAGTGAATGCTATGGCCACCCCGCAGTCTTATGGCACGCCTATCCCGCCATCGTTACCGCCCATGGTCTTACCACACCTCTACTATATCAACCCCAATCATTTTAAGTCGAACCCGTATCCAAATGAATCCCAATCAGGTGTTCGGGTCATGCTTCAAACCCCAAAGCCTTCATCAAACAAGAACAGGCAGCGAGGCTCTAACAAAACCCTCAACCTGGATCCATCCACATGCCTGCTATACCACAAAGAAGACACCAATCATCTGTTGGAAGTTTCCTGAACTCCCAACTTGCACAACTTCAATCCAAACGGCCACTTGAGTTGTCTTCCCTCCTGACAGGGATGTGAAACTAACCCTAGTTTCACGCCTAATTCAACTCCCATAATTCTGAATAATTCTCCCCCACTTGGATTCGACGAAACTCTCCCAACCCACAAAATTTGATGGATTCCCAACTTATCTTACCTTCTTATAACTCGAACCGTAGACGACCTGCGCTTACCAATACTATCATTCCATTACTAGACAAACTCGATGATCGCACCATTCTTGAAATCCAGATGAATACTCCCCGAAATCTCAGCAAGTCTGATAACCCCAATCGCTTTCCATGATACAACACCAAATCCTTAAGTCCTTTATGCTGGTGACAGAGACCATAACCCTTGCTCTGAACCGGCGAATCTTCACTCCAACTTCCTATTCTTAGAAGGATTTCTGAATTATAACCATATTCAACCCTTGCGATTATAAAATTCCCCTGGCACTTCCAACGACCAAACCAACTCTTGCACTTGCCACCTTCAATTTCTTTCTACCGCTCCTTACCTAGCAAAGGTAGAGATTGGACCCAAAGGTCCTACCATAGACGACTGTCGATCCTACCTGAACAAATGCTATCACATCTGAATTTCGACTTTGTTGAATAACTAACCAGCTGATCCGACCATAGATCTTCCAAACGATACCATTGAATTGAACCCATCAAAGAACTGGAACAACACCCAAACAAACTGAATTCCGCTCAGCAAGATGCGACCCACTAAAGACTCTTGGCATGCAAAATGGCATATAACAATTCTTGATGATATAACCCAGGGAATAACAAAGAACTAAACCAGAGATAATGCTTACCCATATCCAAACAAGATTCCAAAGCAATATAAATACTGATAATAATCAAGAGGAAAGAAAAAGATAATACACCCGCAATAACATCTGATGAAATCCTGAACTCCCCTTCTTGCCGAAGCACCTGCGATGGAACCCGAGCCGCCCCAACCACTAAGCGTGGGCAATTCGCCCTGATATGGTCATGTCGATGACAACGATGGCACAATTCTACCTCTAGGGTGCATTCTTGGTGGAGGTGGCCCTTCCATCCGCACCTGCCTCATTTAGACTTGCCGCGCACACGCTCATGTGCTCCTTCATCCTTCGCGTAAACATCATGGCCCTTCGGGGCTCTAACGCGAGACATGGAAACATATAACTGCTCGGATGTTGTTAGCCGATTCGGACCATGAGTCTGCTTCCTCTTCCCTAGTCGCCTCTCCAAACCAATCTCCTACTCCTGAGTCACCTTGGCCACCCCATCAACCGCCTGAACAGCCAAGATCTGACCCCAGAACCTGCCGACCAATCTATCAGTAATACGACCAATGATGTTGGGTAACTCCTCGCGTAAAGCTCGCGAAACCTCGGTGGCAATCCAATCATGGGATCGATCTCCCGGAAGGCATGGTGCATAAGCCACCTCCGATCCCTCACGACAGGAACTAGCAGTAGGATCCTCCTTCCCAAAGGATTCTAGAGCTCCACAAGCCTTGATCTCCTGATGGGCCCCCAACTGTCCTGCTACAACCTCGGTCTGAAAAGCCCCGAGACCACCACCCAAGAGTTCCAAAATCCCCTCCCTGAACAAACCAAAGATCACATGAATCCGCTCCAAAATACCGTGGGTAATCTCCGACGAGATGAACTCCCGCATCCGCTCGTCAATTGGCTCAGTACCTGCCCCTAAGCCTGAACCCGAACCCGAACCTGAACCTCCTTCCTGAGTGCTCATCACCATTCTGAAAAACAACCATGCAAATGATCAGAACATATCCAATAATCCTCATCCTATAGGCTTCCTAGATTCTCCAAGAATCTCCTTGATTCGAGTATGAATCTTCTGCTTTCAGTAGTACGGGCCCAATACTACCTTCAACATCTACCCATACTTTCCTCAAGAATCATCTTGAATCCTCTAAGTCACCTTCTCAAACTGATACTCCAAATGCTCGCTAAACAACGCAACTAAACCCATTGAAGCACTTCCTAGGCTTTCCTAGGTTTCCGACCTTACCCTGCATCAACTCTTGGAGAACTTCGCATAACGTCAATTAACTACCTCATGAGTAAAATCACATGCAACAAAGCTTAGATAATCCTTCAAGTAAAAGACTCATCCCTACAACGGTTAGAATCAAACGAGAGCTGCGCAATAGGGTCAAATCCATCACTCTGAGATTATTCAACCTTTGTCACATGTGACTTAACATATTCACTTAATAGCTAACTCACATCACTTAAGAGTTCCACAAAGCACAAAGCAAGCAACATTCGTGTAGTAGCACTCTAATCCATAGAATCACCAAAGAACATTCAAACTTACATACTACAACTCATGCTAGGAACTTCCACTCTCACTGCCGGTTGCCTTATGCATGCAAATTATATATAATATAATAGGGATGAGCATTAGAACCACCGGAACCGGAACCGAAACCGGAACCGGAATTGGTAACAAGGTCCGGTTACCGGTTCTCCATTTTTATGAAAACCGGTCCCGGTTCTAAAAACCGGAACCCGTTTGACATTTTTCTCGTTTTTTAAAATGCGCATAACTCACTCATATAAAGTCGGACTTATTTGATTTTTTTCCAACATGTAATTTGGAGTTTGTAATTCATTTTTGACTGTACAAACATATGTTTTTGTTAAATATTGAATAAGACACACGCCGAAAGAAAGAATATCGATGTTGCGTTTTTTCTATTTCAACAATTTTTTTTTGTTTTTTGGAATCTGTCATATTTTTTTAAATGAGCATAACTCATTCATATGACGTCGGAATTACTTAATTTTTATTCCAGCATGTAATTTGGTGTTTGTAGTTCATTTTAGACTATAAAAACACATATTTTGGTTAGATATTGAATCAATTATAGACCCCGGAAGACAACATATCAATGTTGTGTATTTTCCGTTTCAGCATTTTTTTTTGAAATCTGTCTCGCTTTTAAAATGCACATAACTCACTCATATAAAGTCGTAATTACTTGATTCTTTTTTCATCATGTAATTTAGTGTTTGTACTTCAATTTAAAATGTAAAAAGTCATAATTTGGTTAAATATTGAATCATTTACAAGCTCCGGAAGATAACATATCATCTATAATATTTCAACCGGTTCTAGTTTGAAAAATAACCGAAAAACCAGGACCGGAACCGGCTCTAGAACCGGCGGTCCGGTTCCCGATTTTTATAATATAGGAAAACCGGTTCCGGTTCCGAACCGGTCCGGTTCTAAAGCTCATCCCTATAATACAGGATCAAATAAACTATCGAATAAAAGACTCTACCCTAGGACCACAACCAAATGAGGAATAGGAAATAAGGCCAAATCATTCATTCTAGGGCTATATAATCCTAATCGTATACCATTTCTAAAGCATACACTTAACAGTTACTGATACTAAAAGATATTCCCAATCTAGCATAGCATCCAATGCTTCCCAAGCTACAAGGCAACATATATCAGGCTAATCTATCATGCAATTCATGAAAGTATCCCTAGCCTTATCCTAGCATGCAAACATTCATATCATATAACATATCATCATGTATGGGTATTCTGGGAATCACTTACTTGAGCTCGGCTGATTGCACGCATCAAACCCCCTTTTCCTTTATAAAATCCTTTTAGAAGTTTATTCCCTTTTTCAAAATCTTTTTAGAAACTCAGTTTATTTCAAAAGATTATCAATTCCTCAGTTTGAGTTCAGACATACCCGAGAGTGTGCTTGAATCCCTCAAACCAAGGATCTGATACCAATTTGTAACGCCCCAAAATTATGAGGTAAAAATTTCATTTTTAATTTAACCAAAACATTAATTATCTTTAAGTCAGCATTCAATATCCTTTTTCCAAATATTCAAAAGTACTTTATAAGAAAACAGTTATCAGAGTACAATCCTAAAATCATCATACTGTGGAAACATGGGTGGATGCGTTACGATCAAGCCGAGCCCTTCCATTTCGAACCCGAATTACCTGAAACCATAACCATAAAAACCGTAAGTACAAAGCTTAGTGAGTTCCCCAAAATACCACATACCATACATAATAAACACATATTGGGCCCCCGCCCTTCATCGGGACTTACCCGGCATCGCCGCCCCGCCCGGCATCGAGCCCTGCTCGGTATACATATATGTCAGTCATCAGGCCCCGTCTGGCATCGAGCCCCACCCGGTACTCATATAAACATATAATCATACAAACACATGCGATAATCACAAATACAATAGCATACAATACAGTCATCAGGCCCCGCCCGACATTGGGCCTTGCTCGGTAAGCATACCAACACATAACACATGCAAGAGTCACGCAGACATCTAGCATCCTAACGTAATAAACCATAGGCCGAAATTGGTGCCTTCGACCCGCTAAACACAGTGAGGAAACTCACCTCAATCCGCTAATACTCAAATGACTGCTCGGGTCGCTGAACCAGATAACCTCGCGCCAACTAACAAAAATACAATCTTAATCAGTAACTATCCCAAACCTAAAATCCAAGGCCCACTCCATAAACCAACTTCCTAAAGGGTAAAGGACCATTTTACCCTTTACTTACTTGTTCCATAACCAAGGTCCAACCCAAAAGCCCAAAATGGCGACCCAAAGCCCAATATAGCCCAACTTCCTAATTGGGCCCAAAAACTATCATGGGACCAATACCAAGAAAGCCCACAGTCTAACATGGCCCAAAGTCGGAAATCCAATGGCCCAATAAGGCCCAAATCCCAAAAAGGCCCAAAATAGCCATTCAAGGGAGTACTCCTTGCGTACTCAAGATGTACGCCCTGCGTACTAAGACATGAAGCATGAAGTATAAGTGATTGATGCATAATCCCGCATTACGCTGAGCGTAACCCCACATACGCCCAACGTACTCAACAGAAGTCCAAAAACCAACATGAAGCCCTTAACGGGTTAAGCTAAGATGTCCAAAACATAGATTTGATCCCTAGGTAAGGTCATAACCAATAAAGTTGCCAACGTTACTCTCTTACAAGCCTTAATGGGACTCAACACTTAAAAAGGAGCTTAATAAGGGTCTTAATACTTGCATGGACCAATAACTTCCATAAAGTTTCCATTTTTATGAACAAGGGACCTTATTGGAGCTAAGATCTAGCATCCACTACTTCTGGAGTAGATCAAAAGCTCACCTTTATCACAAAGGGCTCAAAAAGTGCACAAAATGCTCCATGAACTAGATCTAACATATAAGAGCATAAAGATGTAATCTTTTTACCTTAAAAAGCTTGCAAATGTAGAGATGATCCTAGATCCACAAGCTCAAGCAATTCCCCTCAAGTGTTCATCTTCTTCTTCTCCTTCACAAACCATCAACAAACACTCTTCAAGCTCAAAACTCACCAAAACGAATCTAGGGTTTACAAGGGATGGAGGCTGAAGATATTAGGGTTATGTGATGAGATAAGGAGCTTTAATAGGTTCCAAGACCCTAAATTAGGGTTTGCATGAAACTGGAGTACGCCCTGCATACTCCCATTATGCTCAACGTACACCTCTAAGGTGTCGCACTCCTCCTCTCTAGTTGCCCCGCGTACTCCTCCAAGGTGTCGCAATACTAGGGTTAGCCTTAAACCCTACCATCTTCCAAAGGCCATAACATCTTCATTATAAGTCTGTTTCCAACGATCCTTATATCCACGGAAAGGTAATGAGGAGCTCTACACTTCTATCAAATCATACTTGCCTTAAACTTCCCGAACTAAAATCCAATTTCCATGAAAGCCTGAACTGACACTTTACAGATACACCCCTTGGCCCTGAAACACAAACCGAATTCTCGGGTAATCTAAATTACATTACCCACACCTAAATGAGTCTAAATATCTCCTTCCCCAAAGGCCGTAATCCGGATGATAACCAATCTTCGGGTCACAGCCCCAAATTAGGAAACGATTCAGAATAGGGCGTTACACTCGGTCTTTACTATTGTATGAAATGCGGTCTGATTGTTAATGAATTTACTGTACGAACTATCATCCTAATGGCAGTTATGCAAAATTTGTCGTTGCGTCAACTCAATGTAAAAATGTCTTTCTTTATAGCCACTTACGTGAAACCATATATATGGAACAACCTCCTAGATACATTGATCCTTGATTTCTAAATCATGTTTTGTCGCTTAAAGAAAGTCTTATATGGACTTAAACAATCATGGCATGCTTAGTTTAAACGTCTAAGTATGTTCATGCAACAACTAGGTTTTATGTATAGTCTAGTTGATACATCGCTCTTCATATGCAGTCACAGTACTACCCTTCTCTACTTGTGTATATAGATGACATCATTGTCACCGACAACGATAAAATACGCCACTTTTTTGCTAATAACAACTTTGAATTTCCGACCTAAGATTTAGGAGACTTCAGTTGTTTAATTAGCCTTGAGGTTACTTATACTTCCGATGAACCATTCAAACTAAGTATGTGAAAGATATATCGACTCATGCCAAGATGGTAGATGTCAAACCTGTTTTAACCACTTTTAATGCCAACACTCACCTTGAAGCATATGGTACCCTTTTCTAATCCTACCTGATATCGCTCATTGGTAGGTGTACTCCGGTACCTAACTATTACTCGTTCAGACTTGTCCTTTGTGGTTAACACCGTTAGTTTGTACTTAGTACTTGAAAGTGCCAACCAAAGATCATTTTTTGGAAATCAAATGAACACTATCTTAAGGGTGCATTGAATTTTGACATTTCTTTCGCTCATTCTAAATCCTATACCATCAGTCTTAGCTATTTGATGCAAATTGGGTCCGGTGTGTTGATACATATCGTCCCACATACGGCTACTCGATATATATTGGTGACAATTTCGTCTCATTAGTGCTAAAAAGCAAGCTACAGCCGTACGTATGTCTAACACGAATCAAAATATTTTGGCAAACTCAACCGCAAAACTTGTCGAGGTTTCTTATGTTCTATGTGATCTACGTGTCCTACCTTCCGACAAGCCAACTCTCATATGTGATAACAAAAGTGTCATTTTTATCTCTCAAAACGTGCAAAACATATTGATATTACCTATTATTGTGTGTGTCAACTTGTCTCCTCCGATGTAATGACAATTCTCTTTATTCCCCCGGAGCTTCAAGTTGCTGACATCTTTACAAAATGCCTATGCCGCTGCTTGTTGATAAGTTTCTTTCCAAACTTTGCATATTTTTTCTTGTATTGCTTATATATACGAAAATTATTTCTCATCTATTCAATTCAAGGGGTTACAAATCACTACACTCACTATCACGATTAATATTAAAGAAATAAATTATAATATTTCAGAAAAGAAAATGTGATATGCTCGTTTAAGCACTATGAATTTTTACGTTTTTTATCGTACATGAACATAAAAACCAACTCATCATGGGCATCTATGCATATATAAATATCATAATTATTATCAAAAGCAAAATAATTTTACATTTCTCCCCATCGTATCTTATAAGTTTAAATAAATAATATCTAACATCAAAAAGTTGTATGGGAGTTTGAAAAAGATTGAGAGAATAAAAAACAAAAGCAAAGTTAGGTCATTTCGGTGGGGCCCCTTTCTTTGCTCATCTCAAAACTAAAGAAATGCTTTGAAGGTGTGTCCGGGTGTGAGATTCAAGATAATTTATGTTAACTTTAAGAAAAATGATCAACGAAAAAGGAAAATGAAATTTGAAAATACAGGAGTAAATTATACGAATGGTCCCTATGGTTTATGGTAATTTGATTGTTTGGTCCTTAATTTATTTTTTTAACTCGGAAGGTTTTTACTATTTGTTTTTGTTACGCGTTTGGTCATTGTCTTATCTAAAAAGACTATTTTGCCCTTGATTTTTTAATTTATTTAAATAAACACCCCAACCCCACTCCCTTCACCTTACCTTACTTATTCCATAATTTTTCCCTATTTAAATAATAGTCGTTTTAGGTAAAATAGGGACCATGCGCGTAACAAAAACAAATAGTAGGGTCCTCACGAGTTAAAAAAATAAGTTAGAGACCAAACGTGCAAATTAACCCAAACCATAAGAACCATTCGTGTAATTTACTCTATTGTTATTAATATTGTTTGTTTAGCGATTTTTTCTTTAATTAGCATTAAATAATTTTGTATCGACAGTCATGATCTACTTCGTCACATGGCTATTTAAAACAAAAATCAAGAATAAAAGTTTAGGCCTATAGGGTATGTAAAGAAAAAATCAAGACAAAAATTTACAAATGGTCCTAACATTTTTAAAAAGATTTCCTAAAATATTTTTTATGAAACATTTTTTGCATTTATAGTTTTTTTGAAACAAACCTTGCACAACAATGGTTCTTTTAGTTATAAATTTGTTCTACTATTAGTCCTTCCGATTAACTTTGTTACAATTTTTTAGTTAAACCTAAATGAAATTATCAATATACCCGTAATGAATTTTTTGTTTTTCTTAAAATGATGTATACCATTGGACTACAGGTGCTCTCTCTCTCTCTCTCTCTCTCTCTCTCTCTCTCTCTCTCTCATGTAAATCTTTAATTAAATATTTGGTTTTCACTATCACCCACCACTACCAAAGACCACCACGGCCACATACCACCGCCAACACTTTCGTCAATCACCACCATTGTTGTCAACCGTCACTAACAATCCAAATAATTCAAAAAAAATTCTAGAAAAATACACAAATTCACAACCACCATACCTATCGGAAACCTAAAATACTCACCACATCCACCAAAAACCAAAACCTAAAATACTCATCACTCCCACCGGAAACCATAAATACTCACTTGTTTTGTTCTTAATAAAACCTTTTCAAAACCAAATCCTACAAAAATAAATAAATAAATAAATAAAAATTGAAATTAAGGCCTAACCTGAAAGCTAAAACCTGAAACCTGAAATTAAAACCTAAACTGAACTGAAATTAAAACATGATGGTCTGTTCGAGATGCACACTGTTTTGTTCTTAATAAAACCTTTTCAAAACCAAATCCTACAAAAACAAATAAATAAATAAATAAAAATTGAAATTAAGGCCTAACCTGAAAGCTAAAACCTGAAACCTGAAATTAAAACCTAAACTGAACTGAAATTAAAACATGATGGTATGTTCGAGATACACACTGATTTCCTTGGGTGCAAAGATGAGTTCAAATGTCGTGCATTCTGTAACATCCCAAAATTTAGAAGTATGATGGAAGGTACTCGACGAGTAGGTATGCTTACTCGTCGAGTCGGAGCGGGTTCGGGTCGCGAGTTAAGTGACCAACTCGCCGAGCCGGCAGCTGGACTCGACGAGTTGGTGCTGAAAAGAGAAAACCCTAATATTAAGGGTTGCACCCTATTTAAAGGACCATATGTCCCCCCTTCAGCCTCCTTATTGCCCTTGAGAGTCAGTAAACCCTAAAAATCGTGTGAGCTTCCATTGTTAAAGAGATTTGAGCTTTGGAGGAGGAATATTGAGAAGGGAGCTTGAAGATCAAGAGGCTAGCATCAAGGGATTTGTGTAGATCCAGAATCTACTTCAGCTTGGGCACATTTTGGAGGTAACAAGCTGTTACCTTGACTCTATTGCATTTATATCTATTCAAGAATGAGATTTGGGGCCATTTTGGCATGTTAAGGATCTATTCGGGTTAGGGGTCTAGATCTGAGGGTGCTACTTCAGATCTAGACTTGTCTTGGTCCAGAAACCCACAAAGTATCAGCCCTTGGTTTGTTGGTGAAGCATCCTTGTCTTAAACCTTAGCCCTAGATTGATTTGGGCCTATAGCTCTTTGTTTCCACGTAAAGTTTGCAACTTTACGTGAGAGTCATGCCCTAGAAGAGTGGATCTACAGTTTGGAGCCCCTGCATGACTCGAAAAGCCTCTGTATGAATAAAGGACTGAAGAGACTCGACGAGTCACTTGGGTGGACTCGACGAGTCATATGAAGATAGACATGAACTCCACGAGTTGGAGGAACAACTCGGCGAGTCTGTTGAAGATTGTCGTGGACTCGGCGAGTCTGTTCTTGGACTCGGCGAGTCAGGACGCAAAACCCCAACTTCTTCTGGTTAAGACTCAGATCAATGAGTTGAGTGGTCACTCAGTGAGTTGGACATGATAGGACTCAGAGATTGTTGAACTCGACGAGTCATGGGGCGACTCGGCGAGTCGAGTCGTGATATGGGAGTTCTCTGAGTTTAGGAACTCAGCGAGTCAGCGGGTTGACTCAGCGAGTAGGGTCAATCAGGAAGGTTGACTTTGGCCAGGACTTTGACTTTGACCAGTTTGACCTTCAAGGGTATTATGGTAATTTGGATATTTATGTCAATGGATCATTGATGGCCATAGGTGTTGGAGTTTGGGGCAGTGCTTCGGGATTGTGCTTTCGTGGTTTGGTTCGGCAGTTGCAAGGTGAGTTATCCTCACTATACCCAAGGGTCTAAGGCACCAAGGCCGGCCCTTTGATTGTTATTTGAGATAGTTACTGTTGTGATATGTTAGTTGGCATCCTGGTAGATAGGATGGTTATATGATGGTATGCTCTGTTAGATTAGTATCCTGGTAGATAGGATGGCTATATGATGGTATGCTCTGTTAGATCGGTATTCTGGTAGATTGGATGTGGCTATGCTTAGTGACCTGTAGTTGGTCTGACTGTCTGTATGCTGGTAGGAGATTACCTGTTATATGTGCACGTGTTGAGCAGTAGTAGAGGGTATTCCATCCCGGTAGGATGATAGGGCCCTAGTATGTTGTCTTGTAGACTGTTATATGATTATTTGATAGGTGCACATGTTTGCTAGTATGTGGGCATTCCAACCCGATGGTTGTGGGCCAGAAGTATTCCATCCCGGTAGGATGATTGGACTCATGGTAGGTGGGCATTCCAACCTGATGGTTGTGGGCCAGGAGTATTCCATCCCGGTAGGATGATTGGACTGATAGTAGGTGGGCATTCCAACCTGATGGTTGTGGGCCACGAGTATTCCATCCCGGTAGGATGATTGGACTCATAGTAGGTGGTCATTCCAACCTGATGGTTGAGGGCCTGGGGTATTCCATCCCGAGGGATGATTGGACCCACAGTAGTTATTGTATGTATAGGTGTGTGGGCATTCCAACCCGATGGTTGTGGGCCGAGAGTATTCCATCCCGAGGATGATTGGACTCGTAGTATGTTGGCATTCCAACCCGATGGCTGAGGGCCTGGGGTATTCCAACCTGACGGTTGATTGGACCCATATTATGCTGTTCATTGCTGTATGTGTATGGTTATGTGTGTACGGGTATTTTGGGGGAACTCACTAAGCTTTCGAGCTTACAGTTTCAGTTTATTGTTTCAGGTATATCAGGTGATCGTGGCAAGGCAAAGGCGTGATCGTACCGCTCCTCATATTTCATGATTTTGGGATTTGGTTCTGGGGATACTCTGATGTTTAAACTATTTTGAAAACAAGTTGTAATAACTTAATGGTTTTTGAATGGGTTAAAATGTTTTAAATTGGCTTGAATTTTATGGGTGTTACACATTCTTTGAGAGCTTCACAAATATCATGCCAACAATCTCCATTTAATTAAATATTTGGTTTTCACTATCACCCACCACTACCAAAGACCACCACGACCACATACCACCGCCAACACTTTCGTCGATCACCACCATTGTTGTCAACCGTCACTAACAATCCAAATAATTCAAAAAAAAAATCTAGAAAAATACACAAATTCACAACCACCATACCTATCGGAAACCTAAAATACTCACCACACCCACCAAAAACCAAAACCTAAAATACTCATCACACCCACCGGAAACCATAAATACTCACCTGTTTTGTTCTTAATAAAACCTTTTCAAAACCAAATCCTACAAAAATAAATAAATAAATAAATAAAAATTGAAATTAAGGCCTAACCTGAAAGCTAAAACCTGAAACCTAAAATTAAAACCTAAACTGAACTGAAATTAAAACATGATGGTCTGTTAGAGATACACACTGATTTCCTTGGGTGCAAAGATGAGTTCATATACACACTAAAATTGTTCCTACGTGTAATAATGAAAGGTGGGTTCGAAGCAGGCAGAGTGAACATGGGAATTGGGATCGATTGATTACTTTCAAGCTAGATGAACTTGAAAGACGACCCAACTCTATTCCCTGAAAAAAACCATGACACCGAAGTCTTTTTTTTGTATCCATGTTTTGATGAACTTGAGTGGTAGCAACGACTGAGAGTGGTGTCGATGACAGAGAGAAGCGGTGGTGGTCAAGAGGTAGCATCAACAAAATCAATCGGTGTAGAATGTTATTAGTGGTAGGAGATTAGGGTTTCATAGATTTGCATCTAGATCCAATAACATATTAGAGAATTAGAGTTGTTGAATGACGGTGACGATTGTTAGATCTAGGGTTTTTCATAAAAATAATAAAGGGGGAGGAAGGAGATAAAAATAGATGATGGTGGTGGTTAAGGATATCGATGAGGGAATGAAGTGGTTGCAGTGAAGGTTGTAAGGTTATTCGGTATCGGAGGCTTGTCTACGCGTGAAATCCGATGTGGATGGCCAAGCTACGCGTGAACACCGCCCCAAAGGGGCGTAGGTGTCTTGTGGCGTGACTCCCTCCACAGACGAAGACAACCAATGAATGAGAAGCTTTGCAAACGGTCAACAATGGCATTGCGTTTAATTCCATTTGTAGGTGAAGAAGACAACTTGAACATCAGGATATGGCACATTTGGTCCCTGAACTTTTCCATCGTGACAGATCCTACCCTAAATCCAAATTAGTTAATCAAAAATGATTTCTGGGATTTACAATTCATACCCTTGAATTAATATATATATATATATATATATATATATATATATATATATATATATATATATATATATATATATATAGTAAAATATTTATTTATGTTTAATAACTGTGTTTTTTATTTAATCTAATGTCAAAAAAATAAAAATAAATAAAAAGATAAATAAAGTGGAGTGCTAACCATTTCCAAAGGCTAGTGGTTTGGTAGTGAACATGTAGTAGAGATGGCATGGCGTATAGGTGGCATCACTTTTCTAGTGGGTTAGTGGTGACCATACCCCTTAGTCTAATTGTGGATTTTTGTGTTTGCGTGTGAAACAAGAGAGATAGAGAGAGAGAGAGAGTGTGTGTGTGTGTGTGTGTGTATGCGTGTGTGAGTGAGTGATGGTGTGCAAGAGAGCGAGAGATATAAAGAAAGAAAGAAAGAAGGGCAATATAGTCTTTTCACTTATATTTAACAGAAACTAATGGTGCTAGGCATAAGGACTGATGGTGTGCAAGGTTTGCTCCAAAAGGATTATCCATACAAAAAAGGTTTCATAAGAACTGTTTTGGGAAGAAAAAAAAAATTAAAAACGTTAGGACCATTTGTGAAATTTTGTCAAAAATCAACTTGCTCATTACAGTGGCGAATCTAGAACCAAAATCAACGTTTCCTTATATAAATGAAATGGAAAAAAGTATGAAAATGTAGGTCTTTTGGCAAAAATAAGGTATTTCCTTATGTTTTTTTATATAGAGTTGTTGTATTAAAAAAGAAAAAATGTAGGTCCTAGGACCCACCTTCACATAGTATAGCTACGCCCCCTGCGACTCAATAGTTATTTGGTAAGTTTAATCGAATTTCAGTTTATTTGGTTATATTTGATTGAGATTTTAATATTTTTAAATTAACTATAACTAAAAGGAATTAGATTCGGCTTAATCAATTTAGGATTTTTCGATTTCTAACAATTTGATTTCATAAATTAATAAGATTTCATGTAGTTTAGATAAATTGTTTTTAATCCACAAATTAGAAAACTAAGATAAACATTTGTTCATTCTACATACTGTGTAATAAGAATTATTTATTTGTTCATCATGTCAAATGATTTTTCATTGAACTTTACATTTTGATAAAATTTATCAATTAAATAAACAAAATTATGGACCAATTCATCATTATCAAGTTTTAGGTGTCGTCATGGCATCTTTCTTTAACTCAAAAGATAAATGAAATCGAAATAAAATATAAGTTTATATTTTAAAATAATTAATCAATTAAATTAAAATTAATAAAAATATTAGTATGTAGTCTTATTCGGTTAACCATGATATAAAGGAAAAATTAATCGAACCCAAATCAAATAAACTTATCATTGTTCGAGTTAACCTGAACCAATTATCTAAATACCGAATAACCCGCAACAAATGACCAAAACCTTATTCAGTTTAGTAGGTTATTTAATTTTGGTTTTTCTATGACACCCATATTCATAAGGGAAAACATATTGATATAAGATTGCAAACAAGTTAACACTCATTAACTAAACATCTTGTCTTATTACTTGTGCAAGCATTTATAAGTAGAGGTGTTATATTAAGATACAATAGTGTGATGTTTTAAGTAACACCATTGATAATGTTAGTGATTTAGTGTTACTTATCAATATGGTGTAACAGGAATTAACATGAATATCAAATGAGACTCAAACTATGAACTAATACAAATTGGGTGATGTAGAGTACATACTTGTAAAAGACGAGATTGATCATAAACATGTCGAAAGACTAAGATCAACGGGGTTGCGCCCCCTTGCGGGATTCAAAGGGTACAACCTCTTGATAGTTGTCAATTACAATAATTGTCAAGTACAGTTTATGTTGCCCATAGCATAAGCCAATAACAACTCTGGTGACCACAGTGTCTTGGATTTCTATGGCCAATTTTTCCAAACAGCTAGAGCTGCCTACTGGTTATATTCTAGACATTGTTTTCAACTACCTAAAACCAATATTTCGTTAATTTTATCAACTTTTTGAATAGTATGAGTAAATATACTCATAATTAGCCACTCTGCATTTCTCTTCAGATCTTGAACATTGTTACATTATCAAGTAGGTTGCTATCAATTTTGTGTCTAAGACCATCTATATCGGTGGCTTGCAAGCCATTAGCAAGGCCATGTCGGCCACAATTACATGCCACATAAGATTATATCTTTCAATACTTGATAAGGTTTTCAAAGCTTTGTGGTCCCATTTTTACCAATAATTAATATTTTTAGTGTTTTATTTAATCAATCAATTTACTTATCTCATAATTTACTAATGTTCTTGAACTAGTTATTATATCATAAATTTGCATATGACGTTTTTGTTTCACGTTACTTTTTCTTTACTAGTTTGATCCATAATTTATTATTATTTATTTATATATTTTTTGATTAATATTTTATATTTAGACACTAAATAAATACATTGTTGTTAATTTAATAATTATTAGTTATGAATAATTAAGGTGCTCTTAAAAATATATATAATGTAGTTGTTGATGCGAGTAGTGACCACATTTGAAAAAAAAATGATATTTTATTGATGTAAAGATGATTGTAAAAAGCAATGGGACATTTTTGAAAGATAAATACAATGCAATGATGTGAATGACTGAATGACCTAACGATTATCCTAAATTAGATATCACAATTTCCAAACAAATTGTGAAGTATCATTAAGGAAACTGAACGGATCTTCAACATATCCAAGACGTATTAAACAATTTCTAGTGGATAATATAACATTGATTGACATATTAATAATGTAATATCAGAAGCTTTCCAAAACGTTGTACTAAAGGTGCTGATTTTAATGAAATGGTGAGAAGTAGAAGTTGGAGAATAGTCAAGGTACCATATATGCAAATTAACTCTTTGACATTAGTTGTCATCGTATGATTGTCATAACATTAAAAAAATAAGACATAAGTAAGCTTTTAAGTTCAAATCTTATCATATTTCTTTTTTCTTTTTTTAACTTGAAAATAGTATGATTGCCTTATATTAATATTGGTTGTGGGACCGATTTTACTCTCTTGTCATTGCTCGAAAAGGAAGAATAATTTGGGGGTATTTGATGTACTTTGTGGATGTGGGGTTGGAATTGATAAGGCTGTGGGTATCTAGAATTGACTTTGACACTCAAAAGTATCTTAGAGTTCATATAAAGACACATAAAGTTTTACAGAATCCTCCACATGGGTTTTGTTAGATCTAGACTTACTTTATTGAACAAGTTTATGATTGCCCAAAACTTGCTTCATGTACCCCTCAAACTAGGGGACATACTTTCACTATTTATTCCAATATCAATAGTGGATACCCCCACAAATCCCTCAAACAACTCTACCCATAAGATTTTTATATATGCTTGTTACTAAAAAAAAAAATTATTTCTAAGAATTTTTTGTTTTAGTGGGAATATATTTTGTAAAATAATATCTTTATTTTAGAAGATTATATATATATATATATATATATATATATATATATATATATTATATATATATAATTATGTGATGATGAATCCAATCAATTCAAGATTTCATCTAACACTTCATTTAGTTTTCGAGTTTTTATAAAATTATAAGTTCTAAAATGACCATATATATATATATATATATATATATATATATATATATATATATATATATATATATATATATATATATATATATATATATATGGTCATTTTAGAACTTATAATTTTATAAAAACTCGAAAACTAAAGATGAAATGTTAGATGAAATCTTGAATTGATTGGATTCATCATCACATAATTGTAACATTTTGTCACTAAGATTATTTTTTTCGTCTGTATTTGCTCATTCAACTTGTTTAACTGTACATATCCAGTCCTTATGACCTGCTACTCCAGGTAAACCGAAAAAAATGACTTAATATATTTTATCACTTTGTACACATTTAGTCTTTAATATATTTTTGCACATTTAGTCCTTCAAATTTTATTATTGCAAAATAAGTTTTTGTTGTTTTTGTACACATTCAATACTTATGACCGGTTTCTTTCGATTTTTCTCACGACATCCTATATAGAACAATCATTAATGAGGTGTTTGGGGTTGTTCATGCTTATAGCCACCACAACCTTAGCTGTTTGGTTGTTTAGGTCTTGTGTTTCGTTTAGGTCTTATGTTCTGAACACCGTAACTTCTTCCTACGATCTCGGATTCTAACGATCTTTATATCCACGTGTTCGTATTTGATTCTACTACAACTTTCGTTTTTATTACTCCTGTTAAAAAGTAATATATTTTTACTTACGATCTTTATATATATGCGTTCTTATGAACGAATGTATGAACGTTTTTTTTTTATAAAATCATAAGTAAAAATATTTTACTTTTCAACTGAAGTAATCTAAACTAAAATTGTAGTAGACTCAAATACGAACGTTTAGATATAAAGATCGTTAAAATTTGAGATCAATGAAGAAGTTATGACGTTCACAACACAAGACCTAAACACCAAGCAATCAAGGCCGCAGTGACCATAAACATGAACAACCCGAACACCTCATTAATGATTTTCCTAGTTAGGATTCCATGAGAAAAATGAAAAGATATGATATTAGGATACATGGATGAAAAACGTGTGACTAAAGCATGAACAACCCGAACACACACACACACACACACACACACACACACACATATATATATATATATATATATATATATAGGTTTAGGATCAAATATGAATCATAAGTATTGTATAAATGTGTGACTAAATTCTGGTCATTAGATTAAAAAAAAGATATGATTTTAGGATACATGTTACTAATATGGACTAGCATTTACTCTATAATCACACTTAATTAATTGTAAAGACAAATATAAAATTTTATGAAGAGAGAGAAATGAAAATTACCTATATAAGGCAACTAAGTCAAATTAATTAATAAAAATCAAATCAAATCTTATATTTTATTCAATACATTCAAATAAAATCAGATCTTTTTAGAATACGACGTAATGAAACATATATGAACATATGTTTTCAATCTTCGTGTAACACCCGTGTTCCCAGGTATGTTCAATTATGTCTTAAAGTCTAAATAATTGCATTTTTGGTCCTTAGGTTGGGCGTACCCTATGGGTACGCTGGGCTTAGTTCATTAAAAAGTGTCGATGACTCCTTTGAGTACGTTGGGCGTATATAAGAAGTACGTAGGGCATACTCACGCAGATCCCAAACCCTAATTTTTAGGGTTTAGACCCTATTTAAAGGACCTTAAGTCCTTAATACCTTCCTTACCACCGACCTTCACTCCCTCATTCTATCACTTCGAAACCCTAACCCCTAAGAGCATGGACGGAGCATATATAGGGCCAGGGGGGGCTGTGCCCCCCCCCCCCTATTTTTTATATATAGTCCATAAGTATTGAAAGGTTACATATTATGCCCAAAACTATAAAATTTGACTTTGGCCCCCCTGTTCTTCAATTTTTATACGTATTTTATTTTCGGCCCCCAATCATAACTTCAAGCTCCTTCACTGCCTAAGAGCTTGTTTTGGACCTTTAGAGTGTTCTTGGTGTATTGTGGAAGAAGAAGGAGTTCATTATTGGTGATTGGTGGGCTTGGAGCTTGTAGATCTATAGTTTTATTTTCATTTGCCAACTTTTGGAGGTATAAAGCTCACACCTTTATGGTTATATGGTTTAGATCTAGGCTAGGTTTTAGTTTTTCATAACTTTTGGCCCCATGGTTTGGTTCTTATGAGTAAAAGCTACACCAGAGATCAAGTTTGTAACTTTATGTTGTTGTTGGAGATTTTGTGTCATAAAAATGAAGTCTTTGTTGCTATTTCTCACTCATACAAGAGTTTGAGGCTATTAAAGAATGTTATGGACTTAGGGTTTGGTTTTGGGCTCTATTAAGCCATGAAAAAGCTTAATGTTGACGATTTTATCAATTAAAACCTTCCCAAGATTGAGATATGTGAGTTGGATTTTGGCATCAGAGGGATTACGCAGGGCGTAACCCTGGGGTACGCAGTGCGTAACATGTTTTACCCAGTTCCTTTTCTGTGGTAACCCAATACGCAAGGCGTAATGAAGGAGTACGCATGGCGTACTCCCAGAAGTGAATTTGGGTCATTTTTGGGCCTTGGGTCATGCTTAGTTCGGTCTAATTTGAAAAGGCTATAATGGTCTTTTACCCTAAGTAAGAGAGATTATGTTTTGGACCTTGATTATAGGTTATTACCCTAATTATTAATTAGGATGGGTTTTGGATGTGTTCAGTGTGAGGAACCTTTGTAGCAGCAAGCGCATGTGTGATTCGGTTATCTTCAGATTGAGGTGGGTAATGTCATTGTACTCGTGGGTCGAAGTCACCTATGTCGTCCCACTCAGTTGTGTATGTAGGATGCTAGTTGTCTTTGTGACTCCTGCATGTTTGTATGATCGGGTTGAAATACACCCCTGGGTTGGGCCCACGAGTATATGATGGGTTGAAAGAAACCTCAGGGCTAGGCCCATTATTGTTTATTGGGTTGAAAGGAACCCTAGGGCTGGTCCCATTATTATATATTGGGTTGGAATATACCTAGGGATGGGCCCAAATGTATATATGGTATGTGGTACTTTAGGGAACTCATTAAGCTTTGTGCTTACAACTTATGTTTATGGTTTCAGGTACTTTCGGTATGAAAGGGAAGGACCCGACGTGATGGCACAACATCCCCCTCATGTTTTCGCAATTATGATTACGTTTACTCTAATGATTTTGATAGTTTGTATAGTGGTTGTGTGACATCCCCTAAATTCTCGGCCAGAAAAGACCGATTTATTTTATGCTTTTCAAAACAAAATCAGAGAAATCTTTTTAAAAGATGTTGCGGAATTGGTCCCCAAAACAACATATGATAAAAGTTTATCAAAACCCTTATTTAAGAAGGTATATATTTTCCATATATATCAAAACCTCGGGATGTCATGTTCCGATACAGATCAAAAAGCATAAACAAGACATTATAAGCCTTTCAACAGTTATTTACAACTACTGGCCTATAATCCAAATATCTCTCATCGTCCTCCGACTATGCTCGGGGTCCACTACCTGTAATCATAAAAAGCTGAGTGGGTCAGGCTTGGGAGCCTGGTGAGCATATAGGGTTTTCGACCCACAATAATAATAACTTATTAAGTTCACCAATCAACAATAACCTTGATTACCCATTCCCGTTGTCCTCACTTTACGTCCCTAAACACCTAACACAAAGGACTTAGCCTAAGGAATATCATCGGGTTGGACACTACTGCTAAGGGGTTTCCTCAGCCATACATGTCCTAAAGGCAACCATGAGGGGGATTGGAGTACACCAATGAACATTTAGTTCATCAACACCTACAAGTTGCGAACTTGCTAGTGTGCCACTGGACTGTCTAGAAAGTCTGTGGTCGTCATCTATACTCCGTTAGACGACTTCACCGATAACAACAACAACAACACCGACACCGAGGCCTCTCATCATTTTAACACCCACCGACTATTTTGTCTACCCATGTTCTACCCAACATATTTGTAGATAAAATACATATACAGTTTAAAACTTGTATAAAACATCTATTCAACAGTCACCTCAAATAAACAATTAACATATTTACACATAACACGTATTTTAAGGTAAATACTTCATATCTATGTGTAAAGTGAAAGTAACTACACACTCACATGTTTTGATGAAAATCGGGCAGCAATTCGTTTCCTAAAACGATCGTTTCTAATAAAACCGGGAGTTTTATTGAGAAACCGGGCTCTGCGAAGGTCGGGCTTCGAAACCGAAAAGATAAATTTTCCGGGCTTCACGGGCACTTCGTGGCGTATTCCGGGGCTTATAATCGATACCGGGGCTTTGGGGGATGTTAAGATGAAGAAAATATGAAGAAAGGGGTGAAAGATGGTGATTTTCTAAATGTATCCGAGAAAGCTCGCAGCCTTCTATTTATAGGAGGGGAGCTTCTGATCGGACGGCTGAGAAGCCTCCAGGTGGCGAAGATCCGAAGGCTCGCAGGGAAGGCTCGAACATGGGTTGCGCGTGCGAAGTGGCTGCTGGTAGCTTCTTACTGGACCGAGGTCTAGGGTCCGAAGTAGAGGGGTCTGTGGCTCATTGTGAGGGTTCGGTCACGAGGAAAAGGGTGTGTGTCGCCTTCTCAGTGGACCACTTCGGATCAGGTCAGGAGCTCGGATGACTCAGCAGCTCAGACACGTGGCTCGCATGACTCACCAATTTCGGACACGTGGCACGTTCTAAGCGAGGGTGACGTGGCAAAAACGTGACTATGCGAATTTTCTTGATTTTTGTGCAAAAACTTCTAAAATCCATAACTTTCGCATACGAGCTCCGTTTTTGACGTTCTTTATATGAACGCGTAGGTAAAATTACGCTCTACAACTTTCGTTTAGAATTCGTCGGTTATTTTTGACTTTAATTTTTATATTATTATTTTTAACAGACCGGGACAGGAAATCCGTTAAAAATTCATAACTTCTTCATCCGACGTCCATTTTTGTCAAACTTTTAACCGTTGTGCAATTATTTACGAGACCTTCGATTCTCGTTTAGGTTGTGTCGGCTAAAAATCACTCGATCTAAAATGCGAGTTTTTAGCTGTCTACTGCTAAGCTGAAACTTCGAAAACTCATAACTTCCTCATACGAAGTCAGATTTGGGCGTTCTTTTTATATCTACTCTTGGTTTAACGAACACTACAAGTTTCGTTTAGATCACTAAGGCTAAAAAGTAGTTTATCGAAAACTCACTTTTTACGACATTCAGCACCGAGCCGGTTTTGTCGTGAAACTTCGACAAGTCATAACTTCTTCGTTATAACTCGGATTTCGGCATTCTTTATATATCCGTAATCCTTGTCACGACCACTACAACTTTCTTAATAGATATCGGCTTTATCTAAAATTTATTTTCGACGCTCATTTTTATTCTTAATTAATTAACTCCTAGTAATTAAGCAATAAACACATAAAACACATATAATTCACATTATTCCTTTTTCATTTCTTCAAAATGAGTTACAAAGGTTAACCTAGACTATCACCTTAATATTAATGTCTAGGCTAGAAACACGAGTGTTACAAGTTGAATTTGAGACATATGATGTATGGAATTAATTATTTTAAAATGAAAAATTTTATCACTGTTTTTGGGATGTTACAAGTTGGTATCAGAACCTTGGTTTGAGGGATTCGGGCACACTTTCGGTTGTGTCAGAACTTAAACCGAGGAATTGATAATTTTTCAAAAGAAAAAAAATGAAACTTTAAAAGATTTTTATAAAATAAAAAGGGGGTGTGATGCGTGTAATCAGTCGAGCTCATGTAAGTGGTTCCCAAAATACCCATACCCA
The DNA here is from genome assembly GCF_052849685.1 of Lactuca virosa. Classification (NCBI taxonomy): domain Eukaryota; kingdom Viridiplantae; phylum Streptophyta; class Magnoliopsida; order Asterales; family Asteraceae; genus Lactuca; species Lactuca virosa. The sequence goes on along the minus strand of NC_136430.1, from coordinate 403,391,093 downwards.
TGTGTTATATGACTATTATGACAGAAATATGGATCGCATGCTAGAGTAGGGCTAAGGATACCTTCAGGAATCATATGATAGAATTGCCTGATTTTTGTGATGCTATATGGCCTAGGAGGAGTGGACGTTATGTGTTACTTGCAATTGATATCGGCTCGGTTAATTTCTAAGTGTATGCTTTAAAATTTGTATATGTTTAGGTTCATACAACCTTAGAATGATCAGTTTAGCATCATTTCCCGTTCCTTGTTTAGTTGTGGACTTAGGGTAGAATCATTATATGACAATTGACAGTCTATGTGATCCCATTTTGTGTACAATTTGCATGTAACATCGTGATTTTTCACTCAAATTTTTCTTTGTATTTTTAAACACATTTTAATTGGAATACGTTAGCGGAAGTCTTATTTTGAATTTTGTGAAAACATCACCAATGTTACTTTCATTACCAAAAACATCATTCATCAAAGTATAGTTCACTAACCAAGTCAAAACAAATTCACAAAAAAAATGTTAAGAAAACTCAACGACATGTCCAAATCGTATCAATACTAAAACATAAAATGGAATGTAACTACCCAAAATCCCTATCCTCACCAAGCCGACAACCTATGCTACTTGTACCAATGCAAGGCAACAACAAGCAAATAAAAAATGTGTCAGCAGATGCTAAGTGAGTCAACCATAAGTACAATGTTAGGAGAATACACATAACATATCATCACATACATCACATGCATCGCATACATCACACGCATCATATACATCACATACATTGCATGTCCATCACTAGAGTATCGTTAGGGTCTACCGTTATTATTTATCTTTTCATATTGGATAACTATTAATTATTCCTAGCCTTGGGTCCATCACTAACCCGCAAGGTATACTCCTCAAACATGAGTCCATCACAAACTCGTAAGGTAGTCACCCCACACATGATTTCATCACTAACTCGTAAGGTAGACACCCCACATGCAGGTCCATCACTAACCTGAAGGCAAAACCCATTCACTACTAAATGACCGGCCCAACCCTACCCCACTGGGTCCATCACTAACTTAATAGGTAAAAACCTCATTCACTAGTAATGTGACCGGCTCGACCCAATGCACTAAGCGAGGAGCGACTCTCACTCATAACATTGCTCCCGGTTCGCTGTGTTCGCTACTCCGACGTTGCACATACAAGTATGTACGTTGTCATTAGAGAGTGGTACTTTTCATTGTTTCCCATCACTAGAAACTTCCCACCCAAACGTGATATTTGATCCAACACCATCACTACGCCAATATCACTCCAGTCCTCGAACACCTTAGTGTCCATGAACCATGTCCCGAGTGGTGGTCTAGAAAAACCACTTAGCATCTCGATTTGGCTTAAGCTCTTTTCCTCTTGGTATCTTCTTACCTATAAGGCCCTCACAAGTATCCAGATACAATACACACATCTAAGTCTAGGTTGCTACCCATTACGCCCCATTAAGTGTATTCTCCTTTTTAATTAATAAATTATTAATTCATCACATAAGGATTACACTATAAACCTATTGGATTAGGCGTCTAAGCCAATAACTAAATTAGTATAATCTTGATTATTAGCAAAGTCCTTTTGGGTTGCCCTCAAACCTAGTAATTGAAAAGGATGACTATTTACAGAGAGAGACTGATTTATATAATTTCTTATGTGATTAATAAATTAATTAGAAATAAAAATAAATGAATTGATTAATATGTTATGGAAATAATATATTAATCAGAAATTTTATTATTTAATTAATAACTAATCATAAATTAATTAGAATTAATTTTGGGATTAATTGGATTAATTAAAAGTGCAGGGACTGTTTGGTTATTTATTGAAAGTTGAAACAGGAAGACTCTAGAGCCCTATTGGATGGGGTGGACGGAAATTGGCTAGGAATAGCCTAGAATTTTCGTCCATGGGGTTAGGATAAGGAGATAAGACAGTTTGATTATTATATTAATTAATCTAGGTCTTATCCCAAAAACCCTAGCTTTGGCCCCAAGTTTCCTTCAGCTATATAAAATCCTCCCTGGCCTCATAATTTCAACCACCACTCCTTTCCAAGAAGACAAGGCCGAAATTTTGAGCTTCCCTCTTCTTTCTCTTAAAGCCTCCTTGTTACTAGGGTTGGGTGTGAACCATCAGAGGCACGAGATTTCTGGTGCTAGCTTCCAAGCAATTTCAAAAAGGGTTTTGATTTGATTATCTACTAGTATAATCAAAAGGCATGTTTTCTATACCCTCTTATTAATTTCAAAAATACTAGGGTTATAATAGGGTTCTTGATATTCAAATTGGTTATTGCATTCAATAGTGAAAACTTAGATCCTTAGGATGTATGCGAATTTAGGGTTTATGTTTTTCCGCCAAAAATATGAATTTTGTAACATGTAAAACCCATCAGTGGTATCAGAGCGTATGTTTTCAATTGAATTGCATAATAGTTGAATAGATCAAGATTAGGGTTTATAGAAATTAAACCCTAAGGGATTAAAAATTTCGACTTGGGCTAGGGTTCTTGAAACCCTAGCCTCCACCCTATTTTTCGAAATCTCTAGGGTTTCCTTATTTGATAAATATTGCATTTAAATTGTTTAAAATAGGATAATTAAATAAAATTGGATAACCCTTCTCCCTTGAATTTTCGAAAAACCTAGATGGGAAAGGATTAGGATTAAACTTAAATTATTTAATTAATTGTTAATACTAAATAGTTATTTAATCCTTATAAGATTTAAATTGACTTAATTAATTGTTAATTAAAAGATAAAGATTAAATATTAATTGGTTTATTTTAAATTAAATTAATTTTTTTAACTTCGAAAATTTAATATAAACCTAGTATTTTGAAAAAAAGTTTTTAAAATACACCTTATACTATATATAATTAAAAGTTTAATATATACTATATGTATAAGACAAAGTCAGTCAAATCGCTAGTATGCCTCATTCACGAAGCCATACTAAAAGGGGAGTTTAAGAAGCGGCCTGTAAAATGACTGCCATTGTGTATCCATTCTTACCCACCACTCTCTTGTATGGTGGAGGGTCGTTAGTTGAACGGATTTGAAAGGAAATAATCTCATTAATAAGTATAATGCTATAAAAGTAACTAAATCTTTTATGAAATCTCACTCTTAGTTACTTTAGGAAAAATGTGAAAAGTATGTTAATCCATAAAATTACACATTATACTTTATAGTAGTTAGTGGAGCGTGTGCGGTTGACCAACACACTAATAGTGACTATAAAGAGTAATAATGTGCATTTCGAAAATTATCATTGATTAATGGAGCGCGTGTGGTTAACCGACACATTAATATGAGATGATAAATGACATCAAAAGTGCCAAACATATTTGTATGGTTATTCACATCTTGTTTGTGATCCTGGGTATCCCAGTCACAAATAGAAGAGCATAATCTGAGATTAAACATGCCATTGATAGATTCAATGAATCTCAAAAGATCTAGGAATTTCATAGTTCGAAATTGGTAAATTTCTTTTACCTACCTTCATGAATTCATAATAAGATCACGACATCCCTCTTCTTAGTTGTGAATTGTTATTTTGGATCCTAGCCTTAATTGTTTATTATGGGTTAAAATATTAAGGATTATTGTCATCTAACTAAAACTACTATTTTTCTCTATAGATGTTTACTTTTGGTGATGCTTCTGCTCCATTTTCGTCTACCCACCACTCGGGTTTCTCCCCACTCTCTATCGCGTCCAAGGTGACCTTTGATGGCACCAACAATCATGACCGGATGCGCAACATCAAGATGGCTCTTCGATTCGAGGGCAAAGAGTATGTCCTTAAAGAAAAACTTATTGAGATCGATGAAGCCACTGCTACTCCTGAACAACTAGCCTCCTATAAGAAACATTACGATGATACAACAAAAGTTGCTTGCATCATGGTCGCCATAGTGATCCCCAAATTGTAGAGATTCTATGCGGACTATTGGCCCTATGAGATGAATAATTACCTTGTGGAAAAGTACCACAAGAGAGCTCATCAATAGAAATATGAGGTGGTCAAAGCTCTTATAGCTTTCAAAACGAAAGAGGGAGAGTTTGTATGCAACCACGTACAGATAATGCAAAGGTACATGGAATGCCTTGTTAGGCTCAATATGCAGTTCAACGAGGAGTTGGCCATTGACATGGTCTTGAACTCCTTGCCAAGTTGTTATGATCAATTCATATTGGCCTATCATTTGAACAACATGGAAACCACATTGGTCCAACTCCACTACTTGCTATAGACTACTGAGTCGGGAATGAAGGGAAATGATCTAGCCCTACCACTACTGCTAGTGCTTCCTTTCTCGCCATTGGTAAAGGCAAAGGAAAGAAGAGGAAGGCTACTCCTAAAGCTAACTGGAAGAACAAGGCCCAAGCTGGGTCATCAAGCAATGGTCCAAAGGCGAGGCCCAACTCAGACATTCTAGCTATTAGTAACCCCAAAGAGGCCACTTGTTACTATAGCAATGACAAGGGCCATTGGAAGAGGAGCTGCCCCAAATACTTGTAAGACATCAAGGATGGCAAGGTGAAGACATCGTCATCAGGTATATACATTATTCAAACTAATAACTCAAAATCTACTCGTTCTTGGGTCCTTGATACAGGATGTGGTTTTTACATTTGTTCTGAATTGCAAGGGCTAAAAGAAAGTGAAGAGGTGGAGCACGGGAGGATGAATATGATCATAGGCAATAGTTCTTGTTACCAAGATTGAGACTTATCATCTTATGCTTAGTAGTGAAGTTAGTTTATATTTGATAAATTATTTCTATTTGTCAGAAATGACGTGAAACAATATTTCATTTCATGCATTGTTTAGACAAGGTTTTCGCTACTCGTTTTAATGATTTGAATGGTTCAATTCTGGTTTATAAAAATGGTGTTTTTATATTTGAAGCTTTACCTTGTAATGGTGTGTATGAAATTGTGACTTGTGTTGATAGCTTAGGTAATAGTGTATTTCACATTGATTCGTATAATGGTTTAGACAAGGCATGTTTGTGGCATGTCGTCTTGGGCACATTAACAAGAAACGCATCGCCCAACTCCAAAAGGAAGGAGTATTGGAATCATTTGACCTAAGGCCAAATGATGAATGCGAATCTTGTCTTTTGGGCAAGATGACAAAATCTCCTTTCACTGGGTCTTGTGAAAGAGGTGAAGGTTTGTTGGACCTCATACACACAGATGTGTGTGGACCCTTCAGATCCACCACAAGAAATGCTAATCGGTTTTATGTAACGTTTACTAATGATTATAGCAGATATGGTTATATGTACTTGATCCAACATAAATCAGAAACCTTTGAAAAGTTCAAAGAGTTTAAACATGAATTCGAGAATCAATTAGGCATGAAGATAAATATGCTCCGATCTGATAGAGAAGGAGAGTATCTTAGTATCGAGTTCCACGACTACCTCAAGGAATGTGGAATAGTTTCACAATTGACTCCTCCCAGGACACCACAAATTAATGGTGTGGACGAGAGGCATAATCAGACCTTTTTGGACTTGGTTCGTTCCATGACTAGTCGATCCACTCTTCCCATTTCGTTATGGGGGTATGACTTAGAGACAGTCGCCCATATCCTTAATCTTGTCCATACTAAAAAGGTTACCAAAACACCTCACAAGATGTGGACAGGGAAGGTTCCCTCTTTAACACATATCAAAGTCTGGGGTTGTGAAGCTTCCGTTAGACGAGAGACTCATGACAAGCTAGAAGCCAGAAGTGAGAGATGTATTTTCATTGGCTACCCAAAAAAGTCCTTTGGATACTTGTTCTACAGACCTAGTGAAAACGTGTCTTTGTACCACGAAGATGAGTCTTTCGTGAGAGAGATCTCATATGCAAAGAGGATAGTAGGAGAACAATTGACCTTGAAGAGATTCAAGATTCAACCATTCAAGGAACCTTAGAAGACACTGGCACTCAACCAGAGGAAGAAATTCCAGTTGAGCAAGTTGAAAGTTCATTACCTTTTCGCCGTTCCAGTAGAGTTAGCATGCCACCAACATTCTTTGGTTTCCATATAACATCAGATGGTGATACTTTTATCAGTGATCAAACACTGGTAAATTTGGATGAGCCAGCTAACTACAAGGAAGCAATGGCAGGCCCTGAGGTAGCCAAATGGAAAGAGGCAATGGACAGTGAGATCAAGTCCATGTATGACAACCAAGTTTGGAATATGGTTGATCAAGAACCTAGTCGAAAGACATTTGGTTGCAAATGGATCTTCAAGAAGAAGATCGACATGGATGGTAATGTGCACACATTCAAGGCACGACTGGTTGCGAAGGGATTTACTCAAACCCAAGGGGTTGACAATGATGAGACCTTCTCACCAGCGGCTAAGATAAAATCTATCAGGATAATGCTCACCATAACTGCCTTTCATGATTATGAAATTTGGCAGATGGATGTCAAAACTACCTTCTTTAATGGGAAGTTGGATGAAGATGTTTACATGAGTCAACCAGAGGGTTTTGTTGATGCAAAGTTTCCCAATAGAGTGTTTAAGCTTGAGAAATCCATCTATGGATTGAAACAAGCATCTCGCAGCTGGAATCTTTGCTTCCATGAAAAAGTCAAAGGGTTTGGTTTTTCTATAAGTGAGGATGATTCATGTGTGTATGTCAAAGCTAGTGGGAGTATAATAACTTTTCTAGTATTGTATGTTGATGACATACTAATCATGGGAAATGACATTCCAACCTTGTAAGAAGTAAAATCTTGTCTTGGAAAGTGTTTCGCTATGAAGGATCTAGGAGAGGCAGCCTATATTCTGGGGATAAGAATTTTGAGAGATAGAAAGAAAAGACTAATTGGACTTAGTCAAAGTACATACTTGGACAAGGTACTAAAACAATTTAGTATGGAAAATTCCAAGAAAGGAGAGCTACCTATTCAGAGCAATGCCAAGTTGAGTAAGACTCAAAGCCTAAGTACAGATGAAGAGATAGTTGATATGAGTTAAGTTCGTTATGCTCCGGTTGTAGGATCGATCATCTACGCTATGACATGTACTCGCCCTGATGTGTCCTTTTCTTTAAGCATGGGCAGTCGCTATCAGGGAAATCCTGGCAGACCTCATTGGACAACAGTTAATAACATTATCAGTTATTTGCAAAGGAAAAAAGACGTTGTTCTAGTCCTTGTTGGCAGTAATACGTTGAGAGTGATTGGGTATAGTGACGCCAACTGATGTGTGCTTATTTAGTTATATATTTCATACATTATCTTTATATTTTATGCTACATTTTGTGTTAATTCTAGAACAAAAGATACTTATTATGTTTGAAATATATTTTGTACCAACGAAGACATGCTCGGGACAAAAAGGAAGCATACGAGGAGCTGGAAGCAGGAAAACGGGAGATAAAGCAAAAAGAAGACAAAGAATGATGTTGTTGGACAGCTTGATCCCTCGTCAGTGTTTTGGCCATATCTCATGACTCATAACTCCGACTGACTAGATTAAAGATGTTTTAAAAATGAGAAAGAATTTCAGACGACTTTCGTGTTTTAAGAAAATATTGATTCCCAACGAACACGTCGTGGTGATCACAAACACGCCGTGGTGAATGGAATCTTCGCAATTCTTGACACTAACTTGGAGAATACGAGATTTTAATGAAGAACACGGCGTGTTGGCTATCAAACACGCCGTTTTGACGCTGAAACCTATAAATAGATCCAAAAATTAGCCCTAATGATATATCTTTAACCCTATATCGATTCCTGCGATTATAAATCCCCAAGAAGCCGTTTTTAGGGTTTAGAACGCGGCCGGAAGGCCGTTAAGCTGACAGGAGCGAAGATCTAAAGGATTGGAGAGCAAATTCATGTCGGTAATCATGTGGTTTGTTATCGTGACCATGTTTAGCATTCCACTATGATTCCATTATGTGTTTACTTTCTGATTTGGGTATTAAAACCTTTTACTTTGTGTTTATGATTGAATGAATCTTTGAATTTGTGGATTAATTGCTATTTGGAATGTTTATTCGTGTTTAATTTATTTTGTCAAGTTTGATTGAAGATCCATATGTGTTAAGATTGTTACTTATTCCTTATTACTGAATTGATAGAGTTTAGATAACCATCTGACTGTGTTAATTTGAATCAAAGCTGCCCACTAGAGTTTTGACCAAAACCTAGGGTTTGGAAATAAGCGATGAACTTTAATGTGTATGCATGAGTAGACGACCAATCTATGCATGATTTAATTCCTATGACCATTAGGATTAATAAAGATCAAATCTTGATTAATACGAACTAAATATTGATTTGCATGATTGTTTGTTCACCTGATCAATGAATTAATAGTTATGTTGAAATCAAAGGATTAGTATTCGTGACCATGACCCTAGTCATATTAGGAATCAGTGAATAATGAATAAATATCCATTGTATCAGTAGTTAGCCATTAATTTGAGATGTAATTTATCTAGACCAAAGTACCTAAAGAAATTTGTCTTCCAGTCAGTTTATCGATATTTGATGTTAAGTGGTATTTAAAGTATTTAATAAAACTCTTCTTATTGCTTATGTGTTTTGTGTAACCTATAATCAAAGACTCTAAATTAATTCACCACTGTTACCCTTGTGTTAGACACTTGTTCTTACCACAACTATACTATTATACGATTAGGTTCACTGCCTAGTGTGTGCGTTAGTCCGGTTGCGATAAAATTAGTTTTATAAATTTAAAACTTAAGCAATTAATATATATATATATATATATATATATATATATATATATATATATATATATCACACATCAAGTTTTTGGCGTCGTTGTCGGGAAACGGTTTTCAATTAATTTAGTTTATTTGATTATTCATTATTTGTTTTTAATTTTTAGTTTTATTTAATTTTTATTTTTATGTTCGTTGATATCATGTCACTTGTCGGGAAGGTTTTTGTTGTTATTTGTAGGAATTTGTGATTATACAAATTGCTTGGTTTTACTTTTTGCATGGGTTTCGAGATTGCAAGCGATTAGGGAATTCTTGACTTGTTTAGTCTACTACTTTGGTGATTTGTCCAACTCAATCCACAAGGCGTAGTATAGCAAGGCGTATCGAGGGGGTTAAGTGGAAGACCGAACTCTTACTACTTTTAGCTAGTTGGGTCATTTTTTTTGCTCTACTTATTAGTTAACGGTGCAAAGAAAACAAAGGAAATAGTCGGACAGGTCCTGAAAGTTTTTGTTTTCACAAACCACTTCTTGCATGCAAGGGATTCAATCAACAATTGTTGCTTGATTTCGACGAAGACGAGTGATCATGATATCCTTTTTAGTTATTTTGGTTTGTAATTTTTTTGTTATTTTAGTGAGTTTTTATTTTTATTTTTTTTAGTTTGTTTAAATTTTGTTTTCTATGTTGATGCTCTTGATGTTTTAGATCTTTGCAGAAGTTTTGCCCTTCGGATACTTTCAGAAATTTCAACAATTAGGGTCAAATGTTGATTTGTCACGAGAGAAAAAGTCGTGCGATTTTTGAAGATTGAAATTGAAAACCATATTTTTGAATAAGTGTGGGGTTCCCTACTTGATGAAGAAAAGATTTTTGAAGGAATTCTACAGAAAGAAGAGTTCGAGAATGGTCCTAAGCCCTTAAGAAGAAAAGATGCATTATTTTGGCTCTTAAAGACATTTTGAGAAGTCACCACGACGTGGAACCATTAGACCACGTCGTGGCGTTCTTATTTTTCATGATCATTATGACTCCTCACTCGACACCACGATGTGGCTTTGCTTTCCCATGTCGTGGATGAGGATTAGTACACTTTTGAAGATGGTTCTTTGGTTTATTTTGATTCAACACATTTGCATTCATGCAAGAAGAGCCCATAATTACTGTTTCTAGTTGTGTTACGAGATGTCAACCACACGAGACGAATGACAACCAAGGCGTGGATGAGATGTTACCACACCAAAGTCAGCTGAAGAAGAAGCAAAGAGAAGAAAATCAACCTCGCCACTTCTATCCCAGGGGAGTCTGTTCTTTTTTCTCCCTATTTACATGTTCTTTATTTTTCATAACGTGCAATGGGGACATTGAATGAATTATGTGTGGTGTAGGGGGTTGGTAATCTTATTAGAATCCAAGTATAATTTTTGAAAATTGCATCAAAATTGCTAGGTTAATTCAGAAAATTATGGTAAAAGCAATTTTCATTATTAGGATTCAATGCTAGTATTGTGTGGGATGATTCAATGCGAACCTAAATGTTTATTTGAGTAAACATATGTTATAGTGTATTTGTAGCCTCCTTATCTTAGTGAAATCATGGAACAAAAACACGACCCTGCTTAGTTTGAGGGACGCAATATCTTTAGCATAGTGTACCAGAAATGTATCAAGGAGAGCTTATGTAGTCATTGCACACTAGACTAATACCTTTAACCAATAAAGGTTGAAGTTAAATCCCCTTGCTTAAGCATATGTTTTTTTTAGGATTTTTAGTTTTGATTGAAAAACGTGTGCTGTCAAAAAAAATTGAAAAGTTTGAAAGAATCTACAAAGCTATGAATACGAAGAAATATCATTATCAAAGATTCAAAGGCGAAAATTGTTAAGTGATTTATTGTATTTTTTATTTTCTAGGTTATTTTTCCATATGTATGCTTTGGGGTTTAACCAAACATACCTTGAGGTTAAGAAAGTTTTATCGGGATGGATTCGGAGGGATGCATAAAATGAGCGTTGTTCAAAAGAAGTGAGCATGTGTTTATGAAGATTGTGAGTATTTAGGATTAAGGAGGTTCTTAGAAAAATGTAGACACAAATACATGCATTGTGGTCTTGGCATAATGGCTAGGTTCAATTTGGATTTTTTTGTGTGGTATTGGTATGCTAAAATTCAGTTTTCCTTTTGGGCAAGCAAAAGTCAAGTGTGAGGTATTTTGATGTGTGCTTATTTAGTTATATATTTCATACATTATCTTTATATTTTATGCTACATTTTGTGTTAATTCTAGAACAAAAGATACTTATTATGTTTGAAATATGTTTTGTAGCAGCCACATGCTCGGGACAAAAAGGAAGCATACAAGGAGCTTTAAGCAGGAAAACGGGAGATAAAGCAAAAAGAAGACAAAGAAGGATGTTGTTGTACCTTGACCCCTCGTCAGTGTTTAGGCCATATCTCATCACTCGTAACTCCGATTGACGAGATTCAAAATGTTCTGAAAACGAGAAAGAATTTTGGACGACTTTCGTGTTTTGATAAAATTTGATTCCCAACGAACACGTCGTGGTGATCACAAACACGCCATGGTGAATGGAATCTTCGCAATTTTATTGATGTTGACTTGGAGAATACGAGATTTTAGTGAAGAAAACGGCGTGTTGGCTATCAAAGATGTTGTGTTGACGCTGAAACCTATACATAGAGCCAAAAATTAGCCCTAATGATATATCTTAAACCCTAGATCGATTACTGCGATTATAAACCCCCAAGAAGCCATTTTAAGGGTCTAGAAAGCTGCCGGAAGGCGTTAAGCTGACAGGAGCCAAGATTTGAAGGATTGAAGAGCAGATTCATGCCGGTAATCATGTGGTTTGTTATCGTGACCAAGTTTAGCATTCCACTGTGATTCCATTATGTGTTTACTTTCTGATTTGGGCATTAAAACCTTTTACTTTGTGAATATGATTGAATGAATCTTTGAATTTGTGGATTAATTGCTATTTGGAATGTTTATTCGTGTTTAATTTATTTTTTCAAGTTTAATTGAAGATCCATATGTGTTAAGATTGTTACTTATTCCTTATTTTTGAATTGATAGAGTTTAGATGACCATTTGACTGTGTTAATTTAAATCAAAGATGCCCACTAGAGTTTTGACCAAAACCTAGGGTTTGGAAATAAGTGATGAACTTTAATGTGTATGCATGAGTAGATGACCAATCTATGCATGATTTAAATACTATGACCATTAGGATTAATAAAGATCAAATCTTGCTTAATACGAACTAAATACTGATTTGCATGATTGTTTGTTCACCCGATCAATGAATTAATAGCTGTGTTGAAATCAAAGGATTAGTAGTCATGACCATGACACTAGTCATATTAGGAATCGGTGAATAATGAATAAATATCCTCTGTATCAGTAGTTAGTCATTAATTTAAGATGTAATTTATTTAGACCAAAGTCCCTAAAGAAATTTGTCTTCCAGTCAGTTTATCGATATTTGATGTTAAGTGGTATTTAAAGTATTTAATAAAACTCTTCTTATTGCTTATGTGTTTTGTGTAACCTATAATCAAACACTCCAAATTAATTCACCACCGTTCCCCTTGTGTTCGACACCTGTTCTTACCACAACTATACTATTACACGATTAGGTTCATTGCCTAGTGTGTGTGTTAGTCTGGTTGCGATAAAATTAGTTTTATAAATTTAAAACTTGAGCAATTAATATATATATATATATATATATATATATATATATATATATATATATATATATATATATATATAAATCAGACATCACCAACTTTCAAACAGATAGAGACAACTTTCGTTCTCAATCTGGCTGGGTGTTTACATTAAATGGAGGAGCAGTTACTTGGAAACATTCCAAGCAAGACACAATGGTTGATTCTACTTGTGAATCAGAGTACATAGCGACAAGTGAAGCATCAAAGGAAGCAGCTTGGTTGAAGAACTTCATCGGAGATCTTGGAGTAGTTCTAACCATTCACGAACCAATGGAACTTTTTTGCGATAATGAAGGAGCGATTGCTTTGACCAAAGAACCGAGAGATCAGGGTAAATCAAGACATATCGACATAAAGTACCATTATATCAGACATAGAGTTGAAGAAGACCATCTCATAGTAAATAGAGTTATGCCATAAGATAATACTGCAGATCCTCTCAAAAAGGCTTTGAGTAGTATTAAGCATAGTCAGCATGTTAGGGGCATTGGTCTAAATGATGACATTGGTTTTAGTAGTTAGATGATTAGTTTGAAACTTGTAACAAAATAAATGTAATTGACGTTTGGTGATTAAATAATGGAGATTATTTATGAGTTTGTTTACCGCCTTTGTTAATTATTTATTCTTTTATTTCGTTTTGCATGTTTTACTTCCCGGATAATTTAATTATTAAAACTCCACAGTCGTTCCTACTTTGGGAAGGAAGTAGTGAATTAAGACTGTCATGAATTGGATTGTAATTTGTCTAAGGGTGTTAGACATAGCAATTGTATTGCTACAACATTCATGGGTACTTAGAAATGGAGATTTAAGTATTGGATAAACCCACGCTCATAGAATTACTTCATGGATTATATCATGAGTAATTCTGAGACGACGATATCTTATATTCTTGAAACGGAGATATATGAGTTATAATTTACAAGTCGATTGTGCATTGGTGTTGCGAAAATGCATCAATAACATGTTGTTATAAAACGCACTATCATGTACGATTTGGTGAGTAAAGGATACAAGCATATAAGTCAAAGTTTATTTGTCCCTTTTTCCCTAACAGTAAAAGCGATATCTTTGGCCCCTCGGTGATTTGGTGTTGACTTATAGTGTTGGGCCCAGCCAGGACTCAATTGATGTGTTGAATTTGAAGTCTTATGTCGTCATCACAAATCAGAAAATCGGGAAACAAAATTTTGACAATGAGATTGATTCTAATCCATGTCTCATGTCTATATGATATCTAGTAGGATGGAGGAATTTTGGATCACTTATCTTAGGACCAATGTATGTTTAGTTCAGAGTTCGGTAGTTGCTACAGAAGCACTCTTTGTTGTTTAATTTAGAAGTTATACCAGTAATTTAGTTTTAGACTTATCGAAGTGGGAGACTATTGGATTAGGTGTCTAAGCCAATAACTAAATTAGTATAATCTTGATTATTAGCAAAGTCCTTTTGGGTTGCCCTCAAACCTAGTAATTGAAAAGGATGACTTTTACAGAAAGAGACTGATTTATTAATTTATTATGTGATTAATAAATTAATTAGAAATAAAAATAAATGAATTTATTAATATGTTATGGAATTAATATATTAAATAGAAATTATTTAATTAATAATTAATCATAAATTAATTAGAATTAGTTTTGAGATTAATTGGATTATTTAAAAGTGCAGGGACTGTTTGGTTATTTATTGAAAGTTAAAGTAGGAAGACTCTAGAACCCCATGGGATGGGGTGGACGAAAATTGGCTAGGAATAGACTAGAGTTTTCGTCCATGGGGTTAGGATAAGGAGATAAGGCGGCTTGATTATTATATTAATTAATCTAGGCCTTATCCCAAAAACCCTAGCTTTGACCCTAAGTTTCCTCCAGCTATATAAACTCATCCCTGGCCTCATAATTTCGACCACCACTCCTTTCCAAGAAGCCAAGGCCGAAATTTTGAGCTTCCCTCTCCTTTCTCTTAAATCCTCCTTGTTACTAGGGTTGGGTGTGAACCATCAGAGGCACGAGATTTCTAGTGCTAGCTTCCAAGCAACTTTAAGAAGGGTTTTGATTTGATTATCTACTAGTATAATCAAAAGGTATGTTTTCTAAATCCTTTTATTAATTTCAAAAATACTAGGGTTACTATAGGGTTCTTGATATTCAAATTGGTTATTGCATTCAATAGTTAAAACTTAAATCCTTAGGGTGTATGCGTATTTAGGGTTTATGTTTTTCTGCCAAAAATATGATTTTTGTAACATGTAAAATCCATCAAGACGTCCTTAAGTAATCATGCTCAATTTCAATTAATAATATTAGATGGCATATTACTTCCATACTTCACATTATGTAAACATGCAATAAAGGTATCACATGTTAAGGCATTTTACATCTTTTATATAATCATGCACATATCATCACTTCATCATTAATGCATATTTATATCACTAGCATGCATTATCCTAACCAACATAGACAAATATTACCAATAAATTATAGCATGCATATAGAATGAAGAAAACATCAAAATAACAATCTACACAAATCTCTCCTTCTATCATGGATCTATCACACCCTCACATCAAAATAGCAACCAAAACGTATAGCATGAAGGAAACATCATTCAAATCAAAATATCATTCAAAATTGGGGTACATGCAACCTAAACAACCTAGTTTCATTCCAATCCCTCTAAGATGTGGAATCCCTAACAAGTACTGTAAATAACCACAAAGATTGACTCACCTTTGACAAAAATGTGTCCTCTCTACCTTTCAAATCTTTTATAAACTGAAGAATCAAACATTCCCCTATTAAAGCACAAATATATGGATTACTATAAGTTTACATGAACAAATTATGGTAATTTACTACCCAACCATGCAAATTGGTTATTAGGTCAAATTCTCAAATTTTAACCTGAAACAGCAGCCTATTCAAGGCCACTTTAGCCCCAATAAGACCATAATAAGTTGCAATATTTTTTCATATTTCAGTATATTAGAATTTTAGCTTTTCATAAAGTGCTTGCACAAGTCCATACGATGTTTCTTGATATTTTTATGAATTTTACAAGATAGCATGTTCGTTCAACTAATTTCTGACCAGTCAGTGAAAAAGACGATTTTCACCTTGGTTAGGGACAATATCAGGTCTTGGAAAAATCATTGACAAACTAGACTCAAAATTAAAACTTTGAAAGTTCACGGATCCCCAATCCGACTCCTAATGGTTTTTCTATATTTTTTTCAAAGCAGAGATTGATTGGTAATTTTTCAGAATTTCCCAGCATTGCATTTTAAGAGTTAATTGACAGCTTAACCTATTAAGCAATAACCAAAATCAATTATAAAGATGGAAATTAAGTTATTAACAGTATCAATGATTCAATTAGTTAGAATGGAAAATACAACCTCAAATTATGACTCAAAGTGCATTGCTTTTATAGGAAAACAAAGTGCATTGATTTTATAGGGAAAACAAAGTGCATTGCTAAAAAGAGTACCCCACCAAAGCTTAAGTTTGATCCACCTTAAAGCTTCATGGAAAGACTTTCTAAGGCTATTTTGAAGACCTTTTGGGTGGCTCAAAACATGGCCTTTTATAGAAAAATTGCCCTCTTGAATCAAGGTAGCAATAAAATGAGTTTTATCAATCACCAAGGAATACAATGTTCTCAAAAACTTGGAGTATTTCATGAACATGAAGCATAGCATTCTTGGAAGAGTTCATACTTGAAATTGACAGCAACAAAACATCAAACTACACCCAACTAAACAATAATTTGATCATATGAACATTCAAATATTGTAACGTAAATGAAGAGATGATTATAACACCATATAGGAAGAAATTTAACACCACAACTCAACTAATTGCCAATCAATTGAAACCTAAACCTTGAGGAAGAAGATACCAAGAAAACTTCCCAACTAACTGATCAACTTTGACCTTAATTAATCTTCAATCCAATTTCAATGACCTCTTTCCCTCCCTCGACGCCTCTCGATTTTTTTTTCCTGTTTTCCTTATTGCTATTCCCGTTTTTTCTTCTTCTAATCGATGCACAACAAATCAGTAAACAAAAAACGATTGATTTGGTTTGCCTCTTAAACGCACAAACATGTTGCGTACCTCCCTCTGTCAGCTCATATTATTCTTTTCTTCTTCTGATTGACGCAATAACAAAAGACCAAGAACGATTGGATATTTTTGTCTTCCCTAGCTAATCTCCTTAATCTCTCACCAATCACGTACTCTCCATTGTTGCTCTTTTTTTCGATGCACGACATCACAGCCTAAGAACGACTTGGAGATGTTCTTGGTGATCGCATGTATAACCTAAACATAAGAAAAGGACATACTCCTTAATTCGTTGATTGTAACTCATGGGGATTTAATGCCATTTTTCCAATTAAGTCCCTACACTTCCATGATTAAATTCCAGACACCCCTAACCCTAATAACATAACATATTAAGTTTATATTAATGAAACTTTAGCCCCTCAACACCATCTACACTGTAACATCCCAAAATTCAAGACCAAAAATTTCGTTTTTAATCAAGTTATTATAAAACCAACAATATAAGAAAACATCCATAATAACGTTCCATGTCAAAATCAAAGTGTCAATAATCAAAACATGTTATCATAAAATAATATCAGAGTGTAATCCCAAAGATCTCATGTGTGGAAAACATAGTGTTATGCGCTGCGATCGATCCAACTCATTTCCTTTGGAAACGAAGTACCTGAAACCAAAACTATAGACCGTAAGAACGAAGCTTAATGAGTTCCCCCATCATACATACCATACACATAACATATTGTCAGGCAAAGGGTGCCTGACCTACCCATGTCAAGCCATTTTGGGGGGCTCGACCTACCCTGCCAGTCAATTCTGGGGTGCCCGACCTACCCTTCCAGGAAATTCTAGGGTGCCCGACCTACCCTCCGGTCTATCTTAACCGGCTACGGGGACTATTTCACCCCTACCACTACCATATAATATCATAGCATTAACATACTGCCAAGCAATTCTGGGGTGCCCGACCTACCCTTCGGTCCTTACGACCGTGACACGGGGACAATTCCCCCTACTACCATTATCAAATAACATCATATCATGCTACCACATAACACATATCAGGTAGTAGCAAACCTAGATGATTATCACAAAGACAATCATCTATCAAACGACTCCTACTAGTGGGCCAACATTGTGGTCGTATACCCACTTCTACTGGAAGGTAACTCACCTCACACTGCTGAAGTCCCGCAGACAAAACTCTAGTTGCTGGATAATAGGTTCCCGAACTGTCAACATCAAAATAACACCCAATTAATCGTTGGGTTCCAACACATATCCATACGTCCATGCTTGGGGTAAAAGACTACTCTACCCCCTAACTTAGCTTGATTCAAGCCCAAGGCCCAATCCAAAGGCCCAAAAGTCAACTATGAGTCAAGGCCCAACATATGGCCCAATTTTCCAAATTGGGCCCACACCTTTACATGGTCTTATTCTAAGCCCCAACCTTTTAGTCCAGTCCGAACATTTGGCATTTCTAATGGCCCAATATCTCATAATCATAAAGGCCCAATTATAGCCCATCTATGGCCTAATTTTCCAAATTGGGCCCAAACCCTCACATGGGCCTTACCCTAAAGCCCATCCAAAATTCTTAGTCCATAGGGTTGTTCTTGGATGGCCCATCAATAGCCTAATCACCAAAGCTCGATAGAAATGCCCAACTCAAAGCCCAAGTGAAATTAGGGTTTTCACATAAAATGACGATTAGGGTTAAGTGTTTCTCACTTAACCCATTAAGGACTTAATCCAATAAGTCCATCAATCTACTAGGTCAATCATATAGTGTGGTCGGGCTTAATACATAATCCCAATCCGGCCATCCAAAATGCAGGTCCCGACAACCCATAACCCATATAATCTAAAATTACGGTTTTCTAACCCTAATTAGGGTTTCCAACCCAATCACAACCCAGTAGGCCCAAAAGCTAAGTCCTTAGATCCATTAGGGTTTCATTAGGCCCACTAGGGTTTCATTAGTCGGGGACCAACCACTACCACCTCGGGTAGTGGTGGTCAACGGCGACTCACGGTGGTGGTTATGGTTCTAGTCCATTTTTGTCCAAGCATCCCAAAAGCAACTACACGCAAGCAAAAGCACACCGCCACCCAAAACGGAGGCTGGTGGCGGTAGGAGGCGGCAGCCACCACCTCACGGTGGTGGTTATGAGTTTTTTTTCTTATTCTAGCACCGATTACAACATTACAATGCAAAATCCCAAATAACACACACACATGCACCCTTGTGGTGGCCGGCGGTGGCACATGGTGGCGGCCACCACCTCACGGTGGTGGTGGTGGCCTTTTCTCGATTTTCCTATCAAACAAAACCACACACAATATGCACAGCAGTAGTAGACGCACAAACACTTGTCCTTTGCTCGAGAAACGAACCCAAATCACCCACCTGTGGTGAGCGGCGACAGCAGTGGCGCAACAGCCGGCAACAACGGCGTTTGGATCGGCTTCAGCGACGGAAGGAGCGGTCTCGTCTTCAGTGGAACGGCGTGCGTCTTCAACTGATGGCGACGACTCCTCCACGGTTCACTTATGTATCCGACAACCTCGTCGCGATAGCGTTCATCAACGAGGCAGCAAGCGGCGGCCTTGTCGTCGTCGGCAAAGGAAGATATGGCAGTGAACAGTCTCGCCGGCATCCACGGTTGCGGTGGTGGCTCACGTCTTCAGCGGCAGAAGAACGACGCCGGTGGTGGAGGCATAAGGGTGGCAGCGGCGCCGGAGACGAAAGAGTATAAGGTGGTGGCGGCTGGATGTCACTCCCAGGGTTAGGGTTTCAGGAGGGATATATACCCGATGCCTCCCAAACTTTTCGCCATAATGTCACCTTTGGTCCCTCCCTTCCCTTTTTTCTTTCAAACTCAATCCATAATTTACCCTTTTAACCCCTCCTTCTGAAAACCCTTACAAATTAAGTCCGAAATTTTACCAAGCAGCCCCTGCTTGACAAATTCTTTTCAACTTAAGTACATAATTTACCCTTTTAGCCCCATCCATCCAAAATCCTTTCATATTAGGTCTCTATGATACCAAACACCCCCTGACTACTGAAAATCGTTACAAAATAAGTCCCGAAATTACACTTTAACCCCCCGAAACTGTAAATCATGTCATTCGACTCCCCGAAACCAACACTCCGATAAATATTATGGATTTTAGGGCTACTATTCATCCATTAATTTTATTTATTTATTTATTAATAAACGGGATGTTACAACTCTCCCCCACTTAAATTAGATTTCGGCCTCGAAATCATTCCTTACCATTGCTTACGCGTCAAACCACTCAAGTAACATGGCCACAATCCTGGGTACACCCTAGCCTTCCCAAGGCAATCCAAATCATCCCTCGCATGATTCTAAAACCCGAAAAATAAACGAACCCCTTACAACAATCACATCTACTCAGTCTGAAATATGTAGTCTCGAGATGGTCTGACTCCCTGGCAGACCACCCATGCTGAGCTTTACCAAGCTTAATCTTCCTCGAGTGCAGGGGCGGACGCAAGATTTTATAGTAGGGGTTGCACAGGAAAGTTAGGGGTTGCACGGTAGTAGAAAAAATAAAATTTTCAAAAATTTTCCACTGCGGCCGGAAAAGTTAGGGGTTGTCGGTGCCACCGTGGACCACCCCTAGGTCCGCCCCTGCTCGAGTGACCAACCAATGCACACTTTCTGCCTTGATTATCCCGATGCTACCATTAGAAATAAAACCACTGACCATAGTCAACAATAGAGCACTTATTCTTGACCAAAGGCTCAAATAATCCTTCGAGTAGAAGATCCATCCCTGCAACCGTTAGACTTAGACGAGAGCTGCGCAACAGGATCAAATCGACTACTCTGAGGTTATTTAATCCCACTGTGAGTGACTTAGCATAACCCAAGTAATCTGTTATTCTGTCCGTACTTGCAACCCAAAACACAAACACTATTACTGCCCAAACGCTAAAAGTGTCTGAACACTGAACTGCCTGAAGCAGTATGTTGCCACATGGCTGCTTTCCAAAATCTACCGAGGCCTCCCTGGTCTCAATTCGTTCACCAGTCATTTGAAATACCGGGTTCCTGCCCGATTGCGGAGCCAAAAGGCTCACACGCAGTCGCTCCACACGAATTCCGAACGAATTCCTTCTCTGTAACTAGTTTCCACTAGTTATCACGCCACTGTGGCCCTAACGACATTCTGATCCAACTGTGCGGGTCCATGCGTCGGATCCTGACGTCACCAATCCAAGGCTAAAAATGATTGCTACAAGACCTAATGGTAGCCTTATATCACAAATGACCTTAAGCAGTCCATTGCTTCCCTGATCTCATAACTGTAGTGGCGTTCCTACAGTCTTATCATTGGCTCAACCAGGTCTAATCCCTCTGGGGAAATCCATAAACCAATCTGTAGATTTCCCACGCCCTCACTGTTACACCCGAACTGGTGGGTACTTCTATTCCTTCCGCGATCTAAATAACGCTCTCATGCTATCTACCAATCCTAGTGAATGCTACGGCTACACCCGCAGTCTTACAACATTCTAGCACTCGCCAACCTCGTGAATGCTACGGCTACACCCGCAGACTTACAACACCTTCCATACCGGTCGAACACGCACTCGACCTAACACTCAAGTGAACTTGAGTCCTAACTGGAACTCTAGCGTGGTTCCCAAAACCTGCTATCTGATGGCAAGGAAAAGCATGAATCAAATTTTGGAACGTTTTCTGAACTCCCAACTCACCCAATCCTCCTCCTAGACGGCCAATCGACCGCCTTCCGTCCTGACGAGGATGCGAAACTCATCCTAGTTTCACACCTATTACTGCTCCTAAGTACCTGGTCGATTCTCCCCCACTTAGATTCGACTAAGTCTTCATGGCACGTGAGAGTTGAAGGATTCCCAATCTTTCTCGCTTTCTAATATCCCACTGATGACAACCTGTGCTTACCAATTCTAGCGATCACTTACCAGTTAAACCCTAAGATCACCCATCCTTTGAAATCTTGAAGAGTACTCTTGAAATCTGGTCTAGTCTGACACCTTAATCCACCTCCCATGTTGACAATTGGAGACCTTAATCTTCACCCTGGCTGACGAATCCTTCTTCCCACTTCCAATCTCGCAGAACCACTGAACTTTAACGGAACACATCCCATGCGAAAATACAATTCTCTTGAACATCCAATGACCAACCACTTATGCACCTAACATTCGCAACTGACACCACCATCTTCATACTACCAGTCCTTACCTAGCAACGGTAGTGCCTTAAACTCTAAAGTTCTTCCATAGGCAATTGCCAACCATACCCGAACAAATGATAGAACCATTGAACTCTGACTTCACTGGAGAGTTATCGCTCTAACCCTAACATAATATTCTTTAAATAATACTCCTGCACAGATCCCGACACCCTCCTAGAAGCAGAAAATAGCACATCCGCAATCATCTGGAGGATTCATGATCACCTCCTCCTGAGATACCTCGACCATTCTGAGGACATGGTGCAAAACTCCCTTCCGATCTTGATGACAGGAACTAACAATAGGATCCTCCTTCCTGAAGGATTCTAAGACTTCATAGGCTTTGGGCTTTAGATGAGCCCCTAAATGCCCCGCGACAAATCTGTACTATGAGTCGAGAGAACACTAAACACCCCGAACCAGCAAAAGGGAAACAATCTTACAGTAACCACTAGTAATTCACGGTATGCAATTGGAATATGACGATAATTGATGATCTAACCCAACAGGAGCAAAGAAATGAACCAGAGATACACTTACTCATCCTACTACAGTATCCCAAACCACAACACAATTCCAACAACAATGTGTAGATAAAACTGAAGGAAGGCAAGGTTACATACCCGCAACATTTCATGATGGAGTTCTGACTTCTCCTGTCTGACACTGCAGGGCCTGACTCCTTCTGCTGACATGACCAACCCCGCTACACTTGTAGCAGCCTAAACCCCTGGAATGTCAAACTCCCTTGTGTACTTTCCCGCACGTACTGCACTGACTCCGTCCCTGCTGGCCTTTCAGCCAATGATCAGAAGTCTTGGGTCTCTCCCAGGGACCCCCTACTATATGCACCTGACACGACCCTCTCTTCTCAGAATGCTCCAAATCGATCTCGCATCCTTGGACTTAGAAGTCATATCCTCCAGGGTTTGACACCCTGTCACGCTCACTAGCTTACTTGCCAATGACTGAGCTGCAACAGTTGAAACTGTTGGGTTTTGAGCATTCTAACACTCCTATGGTGTACATGCAACCCTATAAACCTTGGATCTATGTTTTCTCTATTATACATGCAAATATTGAATATTCCAAGGTTTCATCCTAACTAGCATATTATGAAGCACCTATACTACAAAGTTCTAGTTAGATGGCATACCTTTTGATGTAGCTTGATGTCTTCAAGCTTTAAGAGCTTAGCCCCAATAGTGTGGAAGCCTCAAATGGAATCACAAATCACCAAAAACATCTTGGAAGAACTTGAGAGAATATGTATGCACACTAAAATCGGCCCACTCTTATTTTCACACACTTGTGCCAATTTTGTGAGCCACCTAAATGAACTTGGCCCATTCCATATATATAAGAGTCCATATTTAATTAGTTCTTTTTGATCACTTAATTAATTCTAAATTAATTCTTGATCAATACTAATTAAATAATATGATTCCATATTAATATATTAGAACTTATAATATATTAATATAAATCATAAATATACTATTCTCAAAAGACTATCCATATAAATTGTGCCGGTGAAGTGCAACCCAAATGGACCATGCCGGGTCGGGTCAAGTACATACCAAATATAGTTATGGACTTAGACATTAATCCAACAGAAACATCCTCTGTCCGTAAACCGGGTCACAAACTCCTCCCCGAAGCTTCTCAGATTCTCCAAGACTCTCACCGATTCGAGTATGGATCATGTGTTTTCAGTAGTACGGGCCCAATACTACCTTCCACACCTATCCATACTTTCCTCAGTAATCCTCCCAAATCCTCCAAGTCACTTCCTCAAACTGATGTACCCAAGTCTCACTAAACCTCACTACTAACCCACCGAAGCATATCCTAGGCTTTCCTAGGTTCCCGAACCCACCCAGTCCTCAGCTGCTGAAATATTCCCAGTAATGTCAACTAGCTACCTCATGAATATAGCCACATGCAACAGAGATCAGATAATCCTTCAAGTAAAAGACCTATCCCAAGAACGGTTGGACTCAGACAAGAGCTGCACAATAGGGTCAAGTCCATCACTCTGAGATTATCCGGCTTGTGTCCGATGTGACTTAGCATATTCACTTAGTAGCTAACTCACATCACTAAGAGTCCCACAAAGCACAAAGCAAACATCATTCAGACAATGGAAAATCTAACCATCATACTCCAATCAAACCATTCTATCCTCTAATCAGGAATCACTACATGCAATTCAAAGGCTCATACAATCAGGCATAACCTAAACAGGCTATCCTATCACTGACTGATCAGTACTAGCATGCAAGTTTACAAGCACATATAATAGGCATATAAGGCATCCTCCCTAGATCCTTAGCCCTAATCTAGCATGCAGTTCTCATAATCAAATCATATCATAACATAACATGTATGGGTATCTTGGGGAAAAACTTACTTGAGCTCGGCTGATTGCACGCATCACACACCTTGTTCTTTTCAAAGTTCTTTTCTCTTTTCAAATTCTTTTCAAAATTCTTTTTATAAAATGATTTTTCTTTTGAAAATTTTCATACCAAGTCCTCAGTTTGAGTCCAGACACACCCGAGAGTGTGCTCGAATCCCTCAAACCAAGGCTCCGATACGAACTTGTAACATCCCAAAATTCAAGACCAAAAATTTCGTTTTTAATCAAGTTATTATAAAACCAACAATATAAGAAAACATCCATAATAACGTTCCATGTCAAAATCAAAGTGTCAATAATCAAAACATGTTATCATAAAATAATACCAGAGTGTAATCCCAAAGATCTCATGTGCGGAAAACATAGTGTGATGCGCTGCGATCGAGCCGACTCCTTTCCTTTGGAAACGAAGTACCTGAAACCAAAACTATAAACCGTAAGCACGAAGCTTAATGAGTTCCCCCATCATACATACCATACACATAACATACTGCCAGACAAAGGGTGCCTGACCTACCCATGTCAAGCCATTTTTGGGGTGCTCGACCTACCCTGCCAGGCAATTCTGGGGTGCCCGACCTACCCTGCCAGGCAATTATGGGCTGCCCGACCTACCCTCCGGTCTATCTTAACCGGCTACGGGGACTATTTCACCCCTACCACTACCATATAATATCATAGCATAAAGATACTGCCAAGCAATTCTGGGGTGCCCGACCTACCCTTTGGTCCTTACGACCGTGACACAGGGACTATTCCCCCTACTACCATTATCAAACAACATCATATCATGCTAGCACATAACACCTATCAGGTAGTAGAAAACCTAGATGATTATCACAAAGACAATCATCTATCAAACGACTCCTACTAGTGGGCCAACATTGTGGTCGTATATCCACTTCTACTGGAAGGTAACTCACCTCATACTGCTGAAGTCCCGCAGACAAAACTCTAGTTGCTGGATAATAGGTTCCCGAACTGTCAACATCAAAATAACACCCAACTAATCATTGGGTTCCAACACATATCCATAAGTCCATGCTTGGGGTAAAAGACTACTCTACCCCTAACTTAGCTTAATTCAAGCCAAAGGCCCAAAAGTCAACTATGAGTCAAGGCCCAACATATGACCCAATTTTCTAAATTGGGCCCAAACCTTTACATGGTCTTATTCTAAGGCCCAACCATTTAGTCTATTCCAAACATTTGGAATTTCTAATGGCCCAATATCTCATAATCATAAAGGCCCATTTATGGCCCATCTATCGTCCAACTTTCCAAATTGGGCCCAAACCCTCACATGGGCCTTACCCAAAAGCCCATCCAAAATTCTTAGTCCATATGATTGTTCTTGGATGGCCTATCAATAGCCCAATCACCAAAGCGCAATAGAAAGGCCCAACTCAAAGCCCAAGTGAAATTAGGGTTTTCACATAAAATGACGATTAGGGTTAAGTGTTTCTCACTTAACCCATTAAGGACTTAATCCATTAAGTCCATCAATCTACTAGGTCAATCATATAGTGTGGCCGAGCTTAATACATAATCCCAATCCGGTCATCCAAAATGCGGGTCCCGACAACCCATAACCCATATAATCCAAACTTAGGGTTTTCTAACCCTAGGTAGGGTTTCCAACCCAATCACAACCCAATAGGCCCAAAATCTAAGTCCTTAGATCCATTAGGGATTCATTAGGCCCACTAGGGTTTCATTAGTCGGGCACCACCCACTACCACCTCGGGTAGTGGTGGTCAACGGCGGCTCACGGTGGTGGTTATGGTTCTAGTCCATTTTTGTCCAAGCATCCCAAAAGCAACTAAACGCAAGCAAAAGCACACCGCCGCCCAACACGGCGGCTGGAGGCTGCAGGAGGCTGCAGCCACCACCTCACGGTGGTGGTTATGAGTTTGCTTTTTATTATTCTAGCACCGATTACAACATTACAATGAAAAATCCCAAATAACACACACACACTAATACAAACACACACACACACACACAGCCACCCTTGTGGTGGCCGGCGGTGGCACATGGTGGCAGCCACCACCTCACGGTGGTGGTGGTGGCCTTTTCTCGATTTTCCAGTCAAACAAAACCACACACAACATGCACATCAGTAGTAGAAGCACAAACACTCGTCCTTTGCTCGAGAAACAAACCCAAATCACCCACCTATGGTGAGCGGAGACGACAGTGGTGCAACAGCCGGCAACAACGGCGTTTGGATCGGCGTCAGTGGTGGCAGGAGCGGTCTCGTCTTCAGTGTAACGACGCGCGTCTTCAACCGATGGTGGCGGCTCCTCCACGGTTCGCTTATGTCTTCGACAACCACGCCGCGATGGCGTTCATCAGCGAGGCAGCAAATGGCGGCCTTGTCGTCATCGACAAAGGAAGATACGGCAGTGAACAGTCTCGCCGGCATCCACGGTATGCGGTGGTTTCTCACGTCTTCAGCGGCAGCAGAACGACGGCGTGGTGGAGGCATAAGGGTGGCAGCGGCGCCGTAGACGAAGGAGTATAAGGTGGTGGCGGGTGGATGTCACTCCTAGGGTTAAGGTTTCGGGAGGGATATATATCCGACGCCTTCCCAAACTTTTTTCCATAATGTCACCTTTGGTTCCTCCCTTCCCTTTTTCTTTTAATCATAATCCATAATTTACCCTTTTAACCCCTCCTTCTGAAAACCATTACAAATTAAGTCCGAAATTTTACCAAGCAGCCCCTGCTTGACAAATTCTTTTCAACTTATGTACATAATTTACCCTTTTAGCCCCAGCCATCCAAAATCCTTTCATATTAAGTCTCAATGATACCAAACACCCCTTGACTACTAAAAATCGTTACAAAATAAGTCCCGAAATTACACTTTAACCCCCGAAGCTCTAAATCATGTCATTCGACTCCCCGAAACCAACACTCCGATAAATATTATGGATTTTAGGGCTACTATTCATCCATTAATTTTATTTATTTATTAATAAACGGGGTGTTGCATACACCATTTAATTGAATTATAGTTACCTTAATAATTCCATAAATCAATTTTATTTAATTATTTCCCTTTAATTATTGATTAATCCTCTTAGATATTAAATACTACTATTTTCATTTAATTTATTCCATTTTATCATCATAAATCTAAAATCATCCGCATAGATAATTATTCGAGTAACGGAAAGCTAACGTCGTTTACGAAAGGATTTATGGGTCGTTAGATTGCAAGCATAAGGCAACCAGCAATGTTGGTTGAGGTTCTCAGTATTACAGGGCGGGTGTGTTGAGAATTCCTAGGAGAGCCTAGGAAATTCCATGGTGAGATATGTATGTTGTTTAGCATAAGGATGGTGTGTATAGATTCAGTGTGGTGACTTAGAGGATTGGGGATGGTTCTTAAGGAAAGTATAGAAGGAAAGTACAGATAGGTGTCGAAGGTAGTATTGGGCCCATACTACTAAAAGCACATTATTTGTACTCGAGACAAGGACGGTCTTGGAAAAATATAAGGGGCCTGTAGAGCGGAAGTCTCCTCGGTATAATGTTGATCGTTTGTATGTTTGTATTTCAGTGGAGTATGGTGTCTACTGGAGGAGGAGCTTCTAGATCTGGTTCTGGCGCTAGTGTCGAACCAATAGATGAGCGGTTACGCGAGTTTAAATCATCAGAGATCACTCGCAGTAACATGGAGGCCACCCATGTGACTTTCGGTACCATCAAGGAGGGGATTATGGAGCTTCTGGATGAGCAATTTGGGGACCTTCAGACAGAGATAGTTGTGGAATAGATAGGAGCACAGACTCCCTGTTTTCGGGAGTTCAAGGCCTCCGGAGCTCCGGAGTTCTTTAGGGCTAAGGACCCCATTACCAGCAGCCAGTGGATCGCTAACATGGAGAATTCTCAGCCAACAAGCTTCTACCTTGAGGGGGAGAAGGCGGGGTTTGCCTCCTACCTTCTAACAGACTGAGCCCGTGACTGGTGGGAGGAGCTAGATTACCCATTAGAGGTTGAGATTGTTGATGATCGTCTTGTAAGGGTATCGAGGGTTCATCGAGGTTGTGTATTGGAGTTGTTCAGTGAGCGGTACCCAATTGATTTGGTTCCTATTCCTTTGCGTGAAAGCAATGTTATTGTAGGTATGGATTGGTTGAGCCCTAATGGGGGCAATGATTGATTGCGAGCATCCGTTGGTGTGTGTTCAGACCCCAATTGGTGGAGAGTTAATGATTCAGGGAGAGGGTGTTCAGCATGGGCCGACTCTCTGTTCAGCAGCCAGGGCCAGGCGCCATCTTCAGCAGGGTTGTTTTGGGTTTGTGGCTTATGTGATGGATACCCGGGAGAAGGGTAAGATGACGGTGGGTGATGTACTGATTGTTTGGGAATACCTGGATATGTTCTCGGAGGATTTGCCTGGAGTGCCTCCAGAGAGGCAGGTGGAGTTTCGGATTGACTTGGTTTCAGGTGCGACCCCGATAGCCAAAGCACCTTATCGGTTAGCACCTCCGGAGATGCAGGAGTTGTCTACACAGCTGTAGGATTTGTTGGACAAGGGGTTTATCCGGACAAGTAGTTCACCATAGGGAGCGCAGATCTTCTTTGTGAAGAAGAAGGATGGGTCGCATCGGATGTGTATCGATTACCGGGAGCTGAATAATCTAACGGTAAATAATCGTCATCCGCTCCCGAGGATTGACGATTTACTTGACCAACTTCAGGGTGCATCTTGGTTTTTCAAGATCGATCTGCATTCTGGTTATCATCATATGAGGGTCAGAGAGGAGGATATACAGAAGAGGACCTTCTGGACTCGCTATGGTCATTACGAGTTCGTGATGATGCCCTTCAAACTCACTAATGATCTAGCTGTATTCATGAATCTCGTGAATCGCGTATGCAAGCCTATGTTGGATCGGTCGGTGATTGTGTTTATTGATGACATCCTGCTCTATTCCAAGTCCCTGGAGCAACATGATGAGCACCTGAGAGAGGTATTGTAGACTCTGAGGAGGGAGAGGTTGTACGCAAAGTTCTCCAAGTGTGAAATCTGGTTGCGCAAGGTGCAGTTTTTTTGACATCTTGTCAACCAGAACGGTATTCTGGTCGATCCGACTAAGGTTGAGGCAGTGATGAGGTGGGAGTTTCCGAGGTCTCCATCTGAGATTCAGATTTTCCTTGGATTGGCGGGTTACTATCGGAGATTCATTCAGGATTTCTCCAATATAGCAGTTCCTTTGACCAGATTGACGAAGAAGACGATCATGTTTCGTTGGGGGCCTAAGCAGCAGTCAGCTTTTGAAACTCTGAGGCAGAGATTGTGTGAGGCGTCAGTTCTGACCCTGTCGGAGGGTGTTGAGAACTTTGTGGTATATTGTGATGCGTCGATCACGGGTTTGGGAGCAATGTTGATGCAACGAGGTCATGTGATAGCTTACGCTTTAAGGCAGTTGAAGCCTCATGAGGCGAGTTATCCTACATATGATTTGGATTTGGGGGCTGTGGTTTTTGCCCTCAAGATTTCGTGACATTACCTCTATGGGGTTCGTTTTACTATGTACACGGACCACAAGAGTCTGAGATATCTGATAGATCAGCCGAATCTGAACATGAGGCATCGTAGATGGTTGGATGTGGTGAAGGATTATGATTGTGAGATCCTTTATTACCCGGGAAAGGCCAACATGGTGGCCGATGCTCTCATCCACAAGGTGGTTGCTGCCCCAATCAGGGATGTATGTTTGAGGGTGACAATGATTAACCTACTTCTAAAGCAGATTTGAGAGGCTCGGACTGAGGCTATGAAGGAAGAGTACCAGAAGAGTGATCGCATAGTGGGTCAGGTGGCTTCCTTTGATTATGATAGTCGGGGATTATTGACCCTTCATCGGAGGGTGTGGGTTCCATATTGGGGTAGTGCACATCAGGTATTGATGGATGAGGTGCATAAATTGACATTCTATATTCATCCCGGAGCGAAAAAGATGTATAGAGATCTCCAGCCTGACTATTGGTGGCCATGTATGAAGCAAGACGTGGCCTGGTATGTGGAGAGGTGTTTGACTTGCCGAAAATTCAAGGTCGAGCATCAGCGACCTCACGACAAAATGGAGTCGTTGGAAGTCCCCATTTGGAAATGGGAGGAAATTAAGATGGATTTTATCACCAAATTGCCTAGGACGGCACACGGAGTGGATTCGATATGGGTCATCGTGGATCGCCTGACGAAGAGCGCGCAATTTATTCTGATCCAGGAGAGCATTTCGGCGGAGAAGCTGGCCGATATCTACATTCGGGAAGTGTTGCACTGTGTGGGGTGCCGGTTTATGTGGTCTCTGATAGGGATGTCGGGTTTACTTCCAGGTTGTGGAAGATATTCCACGAGGATTTGGGTAATCGTCTGCATTTCAGCACGGCTTTCCACCCGCAGATTGATGGTCAGAGTGAGTGGACTGTCCAGACTTTGGAGGACATGCTTCGGGCATGTGTTCTGGATTTTGGCGGTCGTTGGGATAAGTATCTTCCTTTGGCGGAATTTTCGTATAACAACAGTTATCACGCCAGGATTGATCGACCTCCTTTTAAGATTCTCTACGGGAGGAAGTGTAGGACCCCGATATGTTGGGGTGAGGTCGGTCAGTGGGTCATGGAGAGTATCGAGGTGGTACTCAAGACAACGCAATTGATTCAGCAGGTTTGCGGTAGACTTCAGACGTCTCAGAGCCGACAGAAGAGTTACCCAGATAGATGTCGGACAGACTTGGAGTTCCAGGTTAGGGACATGGTGCTCCTGAAGGTGTCACCTTGGAAAGGTGTCATCCGATTCAAGAAGCAGGGCAAGCTGGGCCCTAGGTATATTGGTCATTTCAGGGTGTTAGACCGAGTGGGCAGTGTTATGTATCGTTTGGATCTGCAATCGGAGCTCAGTCAGATCCATAGCACCTTTCATGTCTCTCAGCTGCGGAAATGTTTGGTTGATGATTCCGCAGTGGTTCCATTGGAAGACATTCAGGTGGATGACCGTCTGAATTATATAGAGAGACCAGTGGCGATCCTTAACAGGAGGACGAAGGCTCTACGAAACAAGGTGGTGGATCTTGTGAAGGTGCAATGGCAACACCGAAAGGGTTCTGAATGGATGTAGGAGCCTGAGGACAAGATGAGGGAGCATTACCCGGAGTTGTTTGCGGTAGCGGACTTCGATGACGAAGTCTAATTCAATTGGGGGAGAATTGTAACACCCGATTCGAGGTATTTTTCATTTTGACCCTTGGTATGTAATTAGTTTGCAAATTTGGTCCCTAGGGGGCATTATTGCCATTTTTGGTAAAGATGTGAGTATCCTGGGTTTACCTTTAGTACGCACGGCGTACACAATCAGGGGACACACCCTAATTTTAGGGTTTAGACCCTATTTAAGCAACCTTATGTCCCAAGGTTCTCTCATTTCCCAGCCTTCATTGCCCTTTTGAGCCTCATTTCGAAACCCTAACTCATCTAAAGATATTTGACCCCTTTGTGTGTGTTTCAGTGGGTGTTTGGTGAACCTTGAAGAATAAGAAACTTGGAGAAGAAGCATTAACCAAGAAGGAGCTTGTAGATCCAGATTCCACTCATCATTTTTAGGTCCATAAAGGTATAAAGCTTGGACCTTGCTCATTCTATGCTTAGATCTAGTTGTTATGGAGTTTTGGACACTTTTTGGTCCCATGAATGAGATCTAGTGGGTTTTTTCCACTCCAAAAGTTAGGAGTTGCTCCTCTTGATGTTTCTGAGATCCTTAGTCCATAAAGTTAGCATCTGGATGGTTGAGGATCAACCATGCATGAGTACATGTCCACTTGGTGAAAGTGGGATGATAAATCTAAGGTTGAGTTCATTTGAGCCATGCAAAGGCTCTAAGTTTGTGACTTTATGGATTAAGACGTTATCCAAGGTTTGGATCCGAAATACAGACGTTTGGTAGTAAGCATTAAGTGCTTAATGGGAAAAAGGGCTTAACGGGTGTGTACATCGGGCGTACGCCTCTGGATCCCCGACTCCGTGAAGCAACCTAATACGTCGGGCGTACTAAGGGTACGCTTAGCGTACTCGACCAGTTGGTTTTTGTTGTTTCGGCCTCCTTTGGACTTTAGGGTTTTAGGCCCTTGTTGGGCCACAAGTCTTTCTGACTTTGGGCTATTGTTAGGAAATGAGCCTTCATGGATTTGGGCCCATATTGGGCTTTGACTGTGCTTTAGGAATTGGGCCATTATTGGGCTTTTGTTCCATTGAGTTTGGGCCATGACTTTTGGGCCAATTGAGGGAAAGGTAAGATGGTCATTTACACTGAGAGTTGGGATTAGTTATATAAGTCTCGGTTATGGTTTATGATCCAATTATTAATTGGGGTTTTATGTGATTGATTAGTGCGGGGATTCTCTGGTTCAGCAGCCTGAGCATCTATTTGACTGACAGCAGACTGAGGTGAGTTTGCTCACTATACTGTAGAACACTAGGGATTGTATGTGATTGTAGTCTTTGTGACTCATGTTATATGTGTTGTATGCATGTGTGCATGTTTACTATATGTATGTATGTGGGGTGAAATAGACCCGGTACAGCCTTGTACTCACATATGAGTTGAAATAGTCTTGGAGGTGAAATAGACTCGGGGGTGAAATAGACCCAGTACAGCCTTGTGCTGACATATGAGTTGAAATTGACTCGGGGGTGAAATATAACTGGGTATGAAATAGACCCGGTACAGCCTTGAGCTGGCATATATGTATGGTATGCAGTATTTTGGGGAACTCACTAAGCTTTGTGCTTACGGTTCAGTTTATGTTTCAGGTACTTTCAGATCGAAAGGGAAGAGCTCGGGATGATTGCATTACACACACCATGATTTTACCGCTTATTGACTCTGATGTACTTTTGGGATGTTATTTGATTTACTCTGAATAATTTATGGTTTTGACAAACATGTTTGGTTGATGGTTTATTTAATATAAAAACGAAAATTTTTGGTTCTGAGTTTTGGGACGTTAAATGAATTGATCAACGACTGTGTTGGCAGTAGACATGATGATCGAGAGAATTTTGATTTTGATCGCATAGTAGGGTTAGAGTTCTTGTATAAATATCGGGAATCAGAAAGATGAAAATGTATCCCCACGTCATCTTTTATAACCGACATCAAATTCAAATTCAAACAAGGAGCCAGTAAGCCAATTCCATGTGTAAAGTAGATAACCGAAACTACATTTCCCCACGTATAAAATTAATGAGCACTTTTTCTTGAGCCACGAGAAAGAAACTGGAACGTCACATCCAACGGCTACTTCGTCATTCCCAGAGGAATTGAACAGTCACCAAGCTTCGTTAAGATCCAAGGACCAATCTTCGTCAGTCAAGGTTGGGCCTCATTCACTTATGGGGATAATAAATAAAATCATGAGCCCGACTTTGAGAAATATTGGTCTGAGTTGGTATGACCCAAAACGTCGAGGATTTCAGTGCCAATGTGATCCAAAAGAAAAGATAGAATCAATACTAAGAAAATTTTGGATATTGTGATATCAAAGAAACTTTGATATAAAGGCAGTAAGATCCCGGGAAAGATATTCTTCCTTCGACATCAAGGGAGATATCAAAGTGCTTTTGTGGTTTCCTATGAATTAGAATCGAATACTTATAGAGAAGTATCGAAGGGCCTCTTTTAACAAGCTTCGTAGGTGGCTTTATTTTCAAACAAGTTCGAAACTTAACATAAGAGCGGATCATTGTAAGAAAATACTTGTGTAATCAGTGTAATCCACAACAAGAAAACTTTGGAAAAATTAGAAGTGACTTAAGATCAAAGTAAATGTTCATACATAAATCTCATTTCATAAAAACAATAAAGAACTGGATCTATTGGGAAGAAATTACCTGGGATTAGTACATTTCATTGAGACCACGAATAAGAAATGAAAATGAGATTTTGAACATTTGAAAAGGTAAAGTGAAACATAAGGTTTCGTATAAATCTTGAACAATAAATTGTTCGCCGTCAATTCGTAAGGTATAAGAGATGAACTTTTTTTTGCATGCTTATGAACAAGATGTGTTATAATGGACTTCCCAATCGCAAAAATAAGGAAAATATTTTTGTATTTTTGAATTTTAAAAAATGAAAAGACAAAAATAAAGAAAATCTTTTTGGATTTTTGATTTTTAGAATAAAAGACAAAAATAAAGAAAATCTTTTTGGATTTTTGAATTTTAGGAATAAAATACAAAAAATAATATATTTGAATTTTTGAATTTTAGGAATAAAAGACAAAAATGAAGAAAATAGCAAAGAAAGATATTACCAGCGTTACGCATTCGTCATTGATAACAAATAGTTGTGCAAAGGATCCGAGATTAGACCTTCTATACTCAATTAGGAAACTTAAGTAGACCTTCACTCATCCTTAGCTATTGATAACGAATAGTTTTCAAGAAAACCATCGCTTACCATTCGCTATCACCTCACGCAAGCCTTCTCAATACCTTCCCTCTTACCTCCATCAAACCTTCTCTTCCCATTCACTATTTCATCACTCAAACCTTCTCTTCCCATTCTCTATTTGGCAACATTCTTTGAACGATTCAGAGCTAATGTCGAAAATGAAGCATATCGAAGAGTTGTGCGTGAACAGTAACCTCTGAATGAAGTCACACTAATAACGAATTTTAGTCAAAAACTTCATAATTCAAAGACAAGAAAAATTAGTTAGAGAGAGGAACATAACAAGCTTCCATCATTTCCAAACCATTTAAAATTCTCAGAAAATATTTTTCATTAAGTGGTTTTTACAAAAATTTCAGCCAATTGGTCTGTGATTTTAACAAAATGAACTTCAATATTGTCATCATCAACATGATCTTTGATGAAATGGTATCGAAGTGCAATATGTATTGTTTTTGAATGATGAACTGGATTATGACAAATGCGAATTGTGATTTGAGAATCAAAAAATAAAGGAATTTTCTTCATGTTAATCTCATAGTTACGTAATTGACTTTGGATCCAAATCACATGAGAAGTACATGCCACAACAACAATATATTCAGCCCCAGTTGTCGATATCGATACACATGTCTGCTTTTTTGACTGCCAACTCACAAGCTTCCCATCTAGAAATTGACATCCTCCAGTAGTAATCTTGCGATCCAATTGAGAACCCCCTATATCAGCATTGGAAAATGCTTAAATAAAGAATCTTATGTTTCCTGGATACCACAATCCAAGAGTCGGAGTTCGATGAAGAAATCAAAAAATATTCTTAACGGTTGTGAGATGTGGTTCTCTAGGATTTTCTTGGTACCTGGCACAATTACAAACCGAAAACATAATATCAGGTCGATTATGAATGAAGAGAAAGTTATATGGATAGTGAGCATGTCGAATGATACCAGTATAATCCGAGAACAATTCATTGTGTGACTTATAGGAACATTCTAAAGTACTTGCGAGAACTATTGAAATATTCCTAATCTGCAGAGTATTTGAAAGAAAGCTATGTTTAAAGTTGTTACACATGTGCTAAACTTCCAAATAGATTGAGATGATTCTCAATCACAATCGGGTGTGTCCTCATTATGAATGAAGAGAAAGTTACATGGATAGTGTTTCCATATAAATTTTAAATTACAGTTACAAATCAGAGTTAGAGTACATTGTGGTTTGGAGAATCACATATAAAGATGCTTAATGTATAGTTCTATATGATGAGTAATCCCATTACACAAGTATTGGTATCTAAGTCATATTTAATCATCTAATACATTCTCAATAGTTTTCTCTATATATAAGTTATATATATATATATATATATATATATATATATATATATATATATATATATATATATATAACTGAAAATGTTTGTATTCACAAAGTTTATACAAATCAAGTTTGTCATCTACTTAACAAAGATCCTTCATTAGCTAAAGCATGAACGTCAAGCTAGTGCTATGGGGCCTTATTGATATAAGTAGATGTATTTTATTGAAATTTAGTATTTGGATATTGGAACAATACAAGCATCATATATTATAATGAATTGATATATTGGATATGAGTCTTTCATTGAATAATAGTTGTGTTCTATATTAGCATGTTTAAATCCTTGAATAACTAGGTTATTCTAAATGTCCATAGTCGTTCATAGTTGTGGGAGAATCTATGAGGTAAGACTAATATGAGTGGATTGGTTGATTTTCATGGAGATGAAAATAGCAAGAGCTGCTACCAACTTCGTAGTTAGTTGATTAGGAGAATAAGTATTGGACATGACCCGCATCAAAATCACTTTATGGATCGTAGTCAAGAGTGATGTGTTTGATCAAGCTTGTATCTTTGTATTCTTAGACCTGATATACATATTTGGGACTTGAAGTGTAAGAATTGTTGTGCTTTGACATGGTTTAACGTTGTTCCGTTAAAGGCAGTCATAAGGGCCATCGTTGGGTATGACATGAACTACATTGATGGGCATATGTAGTCAAGATAGGATTTGTTCCTCTTATTCATTCAGAGTTAGACATCTAAGGCCTTACTCAAAGTTGAACACTGAATGAGATTGATGGTGATCCATATCTCATGTTCAACATGATGTCCGAAACAAAGGAATAATTGATACCACACATTTAGTAATAATTGTAGCTTAGAGCTCCTGGAATTGGTTGTTGATGAGATGGCACCCTTCGTATGTTGTTAGGGGCAGTATCCCTTTGCTAGACGCCATCTACTATCTATATCAGTCTATAATGAATCTTGTGCAAGTGGGAGATTGTTGAATCTATATGTCCAAGAATCATTATTGAGTGACATTGCTAATAATATATGATCCTATAGGGTCACACATTTATCAAGTTGCACATTTTGTATATTTATTATTAATATGATTATTAATAAATAATATCATTTCTTGTATTTTAATTAGAGAATAATTACTTTTTTTATGAAAATGATAATTATAAGAGAGTATAAATAGTTATTGTCTCATATGGTATGAATTAATAAGTCATGCATAACATTTTGGACTAGTTGGATTCTTTTGTCTTTTACCTAAAGACAACGTTTATATTTTATAAACTTAGAGTTTATAAAAATTAAATAATCCTCCTATTTCCAAGAGGTATGGCCAAATTTATTAAACAATTATATAGGTTGCTTGTCAACCTCCATGCTTTGTCTCCCCATGCCCCTAAAGGCTACAAATACTTTAGAGTATTTTATTATAAAGCCCTTACTTTACATGGGATATAAAATGAGAGTTTCATGCATGAAAATTGGCTATTGTTTTGCTTCTTTCTCCATATGGCCGAAATTTGTCTTTCACTTCCTCCTCCTCTCTCTCTCTCTCTCTCTCTCTCTCTCTCTCTTTTGAACTTAGTTTGGTGGTTTAAAGCTTCCTTGAGTTGTCTCCTTTAGTGCATATTTGAGTTAAGCACCTAAAGGCTTAATACACTCAAGAATATAAGAAGGAACTAGAATTCCAAGTGCCTTAAACTTGATGGTTGATATTTGTAGAGAAAATCATACTCTTTGATTTTTCTATCTTCATCAACACCCCAAAACCAAGTGGGTTCAAAGGCTTCAAAGGTTGTCATTCTAAAACACTCTTTGGTTGTTTTTATGTCATTCTAACCTCTATAAATGGATCCTTGATGGTTTGGTTTTGTTATAATCTAAAAATAAACTTGTTATTTTTAACGCTTCCGTAGAACGGTTTTTATGAAAAACACACTTATATTTTGTATCAAAACCAATCATAGTGGTCATATCAAAAATCGAGTATGGATTGAAAATAAGTCTGCGAAATAAGTTAATTGGTTCATAGAACCATGTTTGAGGTAGTATCCGACTCAAGTCAGGAGGTTAAAGGAAGGGATAACCAAAGCAATCGACAGAAGTGTCGCGACTTGCGTTAAGGCTAAGCAGTTTGTAGCTAGAATTGTTACCTGCTGTAATGTGATTATATCACATTAGAATATGAAGGAAGGTGTCATCCACGTTGGAGTCTGACTCAAAAGATCTGAGTCTAGCCATTGCATCATACGACAAAAGGTCATTAGATGCACAACCCATCGGTCTGTTACGGTAATCGAAGTAAAGACCTTATCTTAAGTTAAGTCTGTTTAAGAAGGAGTAAGAGTCTCTAATAAGGAACGAGTTTATAACTCGAAGGTTATGATTGACATTCCAACATCGGATAAAGAGCGGGTGCAAGATTGAGCACTGCTAGCAGTCAAGGAGTCCTAGAGTTAGATGCTCATTTTAAAGGACATAAGAGTTACGCTTATTACCTAGGATGAAAAGATAACGTGCGGTGTCATTATACAAGTCCTGTTTTTTGATGATTTAGGGACGTAATCATCCTAAAGGGGAGATAATTGTAACACCCGCATATTCGGGATAGTCAAATAAGATATAATAAGCGTTAAAAATGACTTTTTGATAGAAGATTATTTAGGACAAAAAATCTTAACAAAAGTTATATTAAATGTGACAAGGATTTTGGATATATAAGGAATGCTTAAATCAGACTTATAACGAAGAAGTTATAACCCGTTGAAGTTCCGTGATTAAACAGACATGGCTCCGCGTATCGTAAAAAGTGAGATTTTGATAAAAATGATTTTAGCCTTAGTGATCTAAACGAAATTCATAGTATTCGTTAAACTGAGAGTGTGCATATAGAGAACGTCCAAATCTGACTTCACTAGAGGAAGTTATGATTTTTTGAAGTTTCAGCGTAGTAGTGCGGGCACATAAATCAAAATTTAGATCGGTCAATTTTTAGCCAAAATGATCTAAACAAGAATTGAATATCTCGTTAATAGGAGTTCAACGATAAAAATACAGTCGAAAACGGAGTTCGTATGTAGAAGTTATGAATTTTACACGGTCATTAGCAGTGTAATCTTTTCATACTGTTAAATTTAGGATCGGTCGAGAACTAGCCGACAGGGTCAAAAGGAAAGTTGTATTACTCAGAAATACCTACGTCTGGATACAAAGAACGTAAAAAATGGAGCTCATATTTGAAAGTTATGAATTTTTTAAGATTAAAGTTTTACTTGCGTTTTTGCTTGCTGCCCACGCCATTACGTTGGGCGTACACCGAAATTATGTTGGGCGTAATCATTGCTGGAAACCTATAAATAAGTGGCGAAAATCCCTCATTTGCTCACATCTTTCAAATCCAATTGCTCCTAGACTTCTTTCTTCTGGGATCCAAGTTCTTCTAGTCCTTAGAGGCATCAAAGAGCCCATAAAATAGAAGTTTTCGAGTCGGAGTTCTGTCAGCGCAATTTATCTGTATGTTAAGTTGCACTTACTACGCTTTAAGTGTGACTTTATATTTATAGTCATAAGTCATTATTATGAACCTATAAATAACATTCGTCGGTGATTCCGACGTCATATTACAGATTGATCTACTTACGGAGATAATGTCTAGGCTGGATTTAGTGAGGTGTTTAAAGTGGGATTTCCAAACAGTATACTCTGTATACCAAATGGACCCTACCTTCGATATGATCCTACTCGGTTGTCTCTTATCAGCTACAGATCAGTAGACATTGAGATTATTGAGAAATCTAGACTATTAATTAGTCATGAAAAAATATTAGACTAAGACTTAGTGATAATGATACTAGGTTACGTCAAAGGAAAATTCAGTTGCTAGAAGCGAAGCGCTGCCCAACTTTCCAGTCATCACTTTAACAAGTGAGTGCATAGTTACTTTCATCTTACACATATATATGAAGTATTTAACTACTTAGATGTTATGTGTGCCTATTGTCTGAATTTGCAATACTTGTGCTCGATATGGTTACTTGGTTATACTATATTGAACTATTTTATAATACCTAAAGTGTATTGGGTAGTAAAGGATTATATGAAGTAATATATAATGAGGGATTGTAGCCAGCATGGTAATATTGTACTGCTAAGGATTAGTCATCTAGTAGGGTGTAGAGGATAGTCACGGATTAATCTAAACAAGTCTGGACAACATGGACAGGTTTTCAACGTGTAGATGTTTTATTAAGTCCTCCACGGGAAGGTGCACAACCTGTAGATGTTGCTAAATCGTACACGGGCAGGCTTACAACCCATAGGTGTTAATCAATTGTAGACGGGCAGGTTTACAATATGAAGTATTTAACTACTTAGATGTTATGTGTGCCTATTGTCTGAATTTGCAATACTTGTGCTCGATATGGTTACTTGGTTATACTATATTGAACTATTTTATAATACCTAAAGTGTATTGGGTAGTAAAGGATTATATGAAGTAATATATAATGAGGGATTGTAGCCAGCATGGTAATATTGTACTGCTAAGGATTAGTCATCTAGTAGGGTGTCGAGGATGGTCACGGATTAATCTAAACAAGTCTGGACAACATGGACAGGTTTTCAACGTGTAGATGTTTTATTAAGTCCTCCACGGGAAGGTGCACAACCTGTAGATGTTGCTAAATCGTACACGGGCAGGCTTACAACCCATAGGTGTTAATCAATTGTAGACGGGCAGGTTTACAACATGTAGGTGTTAATCAATCAAGCACATACATGTATACAACCTGTATGTGTTAGTAAATTTTCTTACGGGCAGGTCTACGACATGTAGGCATTAATGAATCATACACGGACAGGTCTTCGACCTATACGTGTTACTAAATTATACATGGGCAGGTCCTCGACCTGTAGATGTTAAGGAACCTCATACAGACAGGACTACGAACTGTAGGTATGAATGAATTATTCATGTGGGTACTCCATTCACTCCAAGACTATCTTATTAGCACATATTTGTAATGGACCTGCAAAGTAGTAATGCTCACTTAGAGATCCTTTAGGATAGATCCCTTGATATTATCAATCTAGGATCAGTGAGTGAGAATAACGAGAATGGGTAATCGGGTTAATTTTTTGATTTGAATTATATAATTATACCAAATTGATTATAATATTGTGGGTTGAAAACCTTATGTACTCACCAGGTTTTCCAACTTAACCCACTCAACTTGTTGTATCACAGGTAGCGATCTAAAAGATACATTCTGCTAAGAGATTCGAGGAGTATTAGGTCATTAGTTTAATTACTATAAGGCTTGTAATATTTCTTTATGCTTATGTTTCTGTATTGACGATGACATCCCAACATTTTAATATAAATAAAATACATTTCTTCGAAAATGCTTTGATAATATCATTATCATGTTTTTGGTAACAAATTCCGCAATATTATTCCTCAAAAAGGATACTTTGATTTTGAATAAGCATAAACAAATCGGTCTTTTATGGCTGTGAAATTGGGGATGTCACAAAAAGCATTTACTCCTATCTCTATGTTGTTTGTGATTTTAAAAAGCATTAAGTTTAGTGATTTTGTAAAAAGTGCATTAACACACATCTATGTTAATTTTAATTGAAATAACAATAACACACACCTGTATTCAACTTATGTAAAAAATAAAGCTACTCTCGAAGTTAATTTTGTTGTTGTTTTGTTTGGAATTGGCCTGTTGCATTCGTATAAGCATTGGGTGGTTGCTCTTTTCACCTAAGTGATATAATAGATTATCACCAAGGGTTTCAAGACATTGAAAAATCTCTTTGTTTTTTTTGTTTTTTTTTACTTGAGATGCATGTTTGTTTGTTTGGTGTTTTTGCAATTATCTCCCCATCCTTTGGTGCCCACCTGATTCTAAATGAGAGTCATGGTATGTCAATCAATGTGGTCATGCTAATGTCCATGTAGATCTTGAGGAGGCCATGCAGAATGGAGGCTATGGCTTTGAATGCATATGATCTCGATCGTCCCAATATTAAATCGTGTGAGGAGGGTGGTGATTCCATAGTGAATGTTAGTCATTATGTATTTTGTTTCCAACTAAGATCATCCTTGAGAGTGCGCGGAATGTCAAGTATCATTATTGTTTTTAATAGTTGGATTGAAAAACTAATTATGGTAGAGGACATTCGACTCAATATTTTTGTTATAAGATATATCACCATTTGGAAGTAGTGTTCGAATAAAATATTTAATTATTTATTGAGTTGAAACTTTCTATTAGAACTTGGTCAATTGGAATTTCTCTGATCCACCCTTGATGAGCAATACTCTTTACCAGTGTTGTTTGAGAACTAGTTTGGATTATGTGAAGCAGATATCATTGTTTTCTTTGTTAAGTTCTAGCTTGTCGTTTTACCCAAATTCTATAACGAGAATTTCTAATCCTCGGATGATGGGTTATTCCCTTGGTGTTTTCTGACCACACAGTTGTTGTTTTGATTGTAGGGTACGGGCTAGGTTGTCGAGTTGACCATTACATACATACTTGTCCAATTCGATTTTTAGGACATTACAGTTGGTTGTATTGTGGTCGCGCAAATACCACAATATTCACGGAGTTTGTTGTCATCTCGAGGAAGCCGTACTTTATGAACTATTCGTTGCTTGTTGTCGGTAACTGTT
The DNA here is from genome assembly GCF_052849685.1 of Lactuca virosa. Lineage (NCBI taxonomy): Eukaryota > Viridiplantae > Streptophyta > Magnoliopsida > Asterales > Asteraceae > Lactuca > Lactuca virosa. The sequence goes on along the minus strand of NC_136430.1, from coordinate 403,348,309 downwards.
ACAACTTCCAGTTTTGCTTGTAGATATGTGTCATTATATGTTGTATGATAGTTAGGTACTATGTTTCCTTTTTTTTCATGCATTACCTCGGTATCATCCTGTAACACCCCGTTTATTAAATAAATAAATTAATAAATTAATGAATGTATAGTAGCCCTAAAATCTATAATTGTATAGCAGGGTGTTGATTTCGAGTAGTTAACTGGAATAATTTAGAAATTGAGGGTTAAAAGTTATAATTGAGAGTTTGGGGGTTAAAGTGTAATTTCGGAATTTAATTTGAAAGGATTTTTAGAAGCTGGGGGCTGAATCGTAAATGTCGGATTAAAGATGAAAAGGTTTTAGGGAGGCAGGGGCTAAAAGGTAAGTTTGAGACTTAATTTGAAAGGATCCTATGGGGAGGGACCAGACTTGTAGATATGCCAAAGTTTTAGAATAGTCGGGGTTTAAAACCTGCCACCCTTACCGTACAAACCCTAACCCGAAATGATGTAGCCGCCGACCTTATGACTCCCACTCTCTCCGGCCGCTGCCACCTTTCACCTAGTCGTCCTCCGACCATCTACCACCATCGGCGATGTTGAATACCGACGGGAAAGGGAAGCAAAGTTGCACCAGTTGGGGAATCGGAGAGCAGCGTCGTCATTTGGAGTTGTCGTCCGCCACACCCACTCCACTGGTATCGCTGCCACCGTTACGCTCCAATAGTTGAAGACGAAGGCGCCGCCAGCCGGCGGTTAACGCTGCTTCGATCTACGATGGTCTCCGCTCATCCTCCTCACCGTTCTCCTGGTGTTATTTCTCAGTCCCGACCGCTGCTTCCGGATGGCTCGAGTATGTCGCTCTGTTCGTCGTTTGCCACCCGAGGGGTTGTTGTGTTCGTAGGTTTGGGCCTCTGTCGAGTAGGAACCGTGAAGAACCACCATGGCAGCCAGCCATGGTGGCTGTCACCGCAATCCACCACTGTGCCGCCATTGTTGTCGTTTGTGTTGTCGTTGCCGTCGCTATCCATTTCTCAATCCATAGTGTGGGTGTGTGTTCTGTTTGGTCAGAAAGCCATGAAAAGGCCACCACCACCACCGTGAGGTGGTGGCTGCCACCATGTACCACCGTGTGTGGGTGTATTTAGTGTGTGTGTGTGTGTCCATTGGGTATTTTTCATTGTAATGTTGTAATCAGTGATGTAATAATGAAAAGAAACTCAAAACCACCACCGTAAGGTGGTGGCCGCCGCCGTGATCCGTCGTTGACCACCACTACCCGAGGTGGTAGTGGGTGGTGTCCGACTAGCAAAACCCTAATTGACCTAAGGAAACCCTAATGGGCTTAAAGATTTAGTTTTGGGCCTATTGGGCTATGATTGGGTGGGAAACCCTAATTAGGGTTTAGAAAACCCTAATTTTGGATATAGGGGCCTTGGACTTATTGGGACCCACATTTGGGCCATTGGAATGGAATTGTGAATTACACTCAATCATACCATATGATTTATCTAGTAAAGTGATGGACTTAATGGATTAAGTCCTTACTGGGTTAAGTGAGAAACACTTAACCCTAATTGTCATTTTATGTGAAACCCTAATTTCACTTGGGCCTTGAGTTGGGCCTTTCTATTGGGTTTTAATAATTGGGCCAATAATGGGCCATCCAAGAATGATCATATGGACTAGAATATTTAGATGGGCTTTAAGGTAAGGCCCATATGAGGGTTTGGGCCCAATTTGGAAAATTGGGCCATAGTTGGGCCTTGGATCATTATTAGACTTTTGGGCCTTTGGATTGGGCCTTGGGCTTGAGTCAAGCTATGTTAGGGGTAAAGTAGTAGTCTTTTACCCCAAGCATGGATTTATGGATATGTGTTGGAACCCAATCATTAATTGGGTGTTATTTTGATGTTGACAGATTCGGGAATCTGTCATCCAGCAGCTAGGGTTTTGTCAGCGGGACTTCAGCAGTGTGAGGTGAGTTCTCTTCCAGTAGGAACGGGTCTAAGTCCACAATGTCGGCCCGTTTAGATGATAGTAGTTCCAGACTACGGTCTGATGTCGGGGCGGTCCCGAGAAGAGTATATGTATGCTTGATGTCTTTGTGATTCATGCATGTTGTGTGTTATGTATTCCGGGGCAAGCCCGATGCCGGGGTAAGCCCGATGCAGAAATAGCTTATATGTTATGTGTGCCAGAATTTGGTCCGATGTCGGGGCAAGCCCAAGGAAGTTTGTTATGTTTATATGTTATATGCTTATGTGTTATGTGCTTGTTGATATGATATGTATGTCGGACTTCGGTCCGATGCCAGGCGGGGCCCGATGCTGTGGGCAAGGCCCAGTATGTGTTATTATGTGTTTATGTTATTTGCATTATTGATGTGTAATGTGTTTATATGTATACCAAATTTCGGTCCGATGTCGGGCAGAGCCCGATGTAGCGGGCAAGGCCCAGTGTATGGTATGTGGTAGTATAGGGAGAATCACTAAGCTTCGTGCTTACATTTTTCAGTTTTGGTTTCAGGTACTTCAGTTTTGAAAAGAGGAGATCGGGATGATTGCAGTGCACACACCATTTGTTCGGCCTGGGATGTTCATACTCTGATATATTTGACAGTTGTTAAGATATTTTGAGATACAATGTTTATGATTTTTATATGACGTTTGATGATTATGGTTTTATTAATGGTTTAAAACGAAATTTTTGGGCTGTATTTTTGGGATGTTTCACATCCCCTTCCTTTTTAAGGGTAAGATTTATGTTGCTTTGGGTTCCGCACATCGACTTGTCGAGTCAGAGCCACTGCTTTCTACACGATGAGTTTGAATTGTTCATAGATTGATTTTTATTATTTTATATATTTTGTTCACTCTTTCGAAGAGCTTTTGTCTTGTAGTGGATTTTTCGCATTAGCTTTACGAATAGCACGCTTGGACAAAGAGCATGTATGAAAACTCTTATAACCATATCGTCGTCTCCAACTGGGCATTAAAGGGAGATTCCTTTGAAACTGGTTAGGTATAGTTTCGCCTTCCATATGATGAGAAATTAGTATGGTGTGGTTTTTGGAGTGGAACTTGAATTGTTGCATGAAATGGTGAATTCTCGATTAAGTTGTTCCCAGCTATGAATGTTGTCGATTGCTAAGCTTTTAACCCAAAACCGTGTCGATCCCCTCAATATTATTCGAAATTTTGTTCACCAAAATTTATGGTTGAGCTTTAAAGGATGCATGTGTATCTGGTAAATTTATACGTAATCATTTGGATCTTTTGGTATGGTAGGCGTGTGTCGAGTGGTAGTGTGTAGCTTAGCAATTTGATTGCAAATGGTGATGAATCGTCTGTGTCTTGGCCTAACATTTCATGAGGGATTTTCTGGCCTTATTTGGGATTGGTTGTGTTATCATGAGTAGGTTGATTTGTTTTGTAAAATACCTTGACCGAAAGCTTTGGTAATCAAACAAGGTTCTGGAGATGGATTTTTCTTGTGGGTGATGGTATTAACTCTTCCGCCAATGGTGTTGTTTGTATCATAGCTGACATTGAGACGGTGTTTCGGGATTGGTTGGTCGTAGGCGTAGGTTAAGTAACTAATATTGTTTCTAGGTTTGGGAAAGTGGGTAATGACGGAGTTATAGGTGTTGATCATGGGAGGTTGGTAGGTGGTGTTTCCTAGAATATTAACATTGAGTGGATGGTGTTATGATTGGTTTCACCATTTTTCTTGTCACCCATGTTTCATGATCGTAGTAGTTGTAAAAACGGATGGAACCAATGATACAACCAAGTCTCGGAGGGAGATGATTAAGGATGGGTGGCTAAAAAGCTTAAAGTCTTCTTGCTTGAATTGGATGTTCCGAGACATGTTAATCACAAAAAAAAGAGTGCGGTTAGTCGTAATTTGTAGGTATGTCCAAGGATTACGCTTCAACACCCAAGTTAGGTTGTGTACCAAAAAGAGTGTATGATAGTGATACAGAGAGTTTGGGAGTGAACTGTTACTTATTGATACCTCTTATTGGGGAGGTATCTATAGTGTTGGTGAAAGGGACAATGTTTGGCATAGTGTATTATTTTTGTAGTTCTATTGTGCATGATTTTTGCAAGTGATTGTGGGTGGTACACGATCCCTTGTTGGAATTTGGAGGGACGTATCTGATGCTTCGACATTGCTTTGGGTTCAAGTGTCGCAATCTGACTCAATCCTTGCTTTGGCTCCTAGGGTGTGGCTGCTCGCCTAGTTTTGGTATACGTTGGTTGGGTCAGTGGTACACACATGCATACATACATAGTACATACATGATACACCATCCATCCAGTAGATACGTATGTATGCATGCGTTCATGCAACACACGCACACAAACACACAAATACATACCCTTTTTAAATGACATGTCAGTGCGATGTTTGAAGTTTGTGGGATTCGGACCTTAAGACCCAATTTATTTTGCAGTGTTCATATCCCAAGTTATCACCACTATGTCATATTGATTTTTGGAGTGTTAAAAATGTTATATAAATGTTATAATTTTAAAATGTTATGATTCAAAATGATACAATTAAGATTAAGGATTAAAATATTTTTTAATCAAAAGAGATTAATTATCATAATATTTTATATTATAATTTGTGGATAATAAAAAATTAAGAATTATAAGCAATTTGGATCATAAGATATTAAGTTTGAAATATAAAGATATTAAGTTTGAAATATAAAGATATTAAGTTTAGAAATAAAAAATTGATTATAAGTGAAAAATTAAAATCTATTAATTTATTTTTTTTATTGTTGAACTGGTTTTCATTTCTTATCAATTAAACACATTATAGATTCCATGTTCTTCACATTCCAATTCATTTGAAAGTTTAAATGTATTTCTAAAGCATTTACCGATTCAGACATTCTTAAAACTTACTTATGGATTATCATCTAAAGTTGTACAAAATTTAATCGATTCAATTCAAGCCAACCAATCTAATTAAAACCAAATCACATATCCAAATGTAACGCCGATCGAATCGGTTCCAAATTTTTATTATCCAACTTGGTAAGCCCTGATCAGATAAAGAATTAAATTGATCCAATCCAAATTTTATTCAGTTGGATCCATCCAATACTTAATATCCAATTTAAATTAATATGATAACTTTAACAAAAACATAATGAAAAATAAATAAATAATATGTTTTAAAATAACTATTGTACTTTGGTTGAACTTCTCATCTTTGAAGTACATGTTTTTTTAAGAATTCATGAATATATATTGAGGAGGTTGGTTATAGTTGTATATAGTGCAAAATTAGACCGGATTGGTTGTATAAAAAACATTGGATTACTTTGAACCAAATATGTCAATTATCAACTTTTTTCAAAAAAATAATATTTTTTTTCGTAATATCATGTTCAAAACTTTATACACACGACAGCAAACAAGCAACAACTAAACTGTCCTCAAATTAGGTTGAAGCCCACCATATTTCACAAGAGTTTGCTTTGTATGAGACTATGAAAATGCAGCTGCAATGTGAGAAATGCACGATGAAATCGATTTCAAAATGCTCCTGTTTCACCACAACTATAATAATCAATTTTCTTGCAACAAAATATGGTTATTTTGATCCTAAACAATCTTAATATTAAAACCACAAGTTCAATGATCAATTTTTTAGAGTTAATTGCAATAAACAATAATGTACTTTCATTAAGTTGTTTATTATAGCATTCTAATTCATATCTTTTTACATCATTATATGATTTTTTTTAAGTATAATGTCTTGATAAGAAAAGAAAAAAAAAATGAACGTTCAATGCTATAATTGGGTAGATTTTTTAAAGTATAGTGCCATAATAAAAGGGTAAAGTTTACCGATTAGGAACCGAGCTCAATCCTGTTGCAGCCGATTCAGGGACAAAATCGTCTTTTTGGGTAGCAGTGGAGACAAGTCTCTGAAATTTTTCAGTCAATTCTTCATAAGACTCTACATCTGAAGGTGGCACTTGTTCAATTGCAGATCTTAAATGATCCATTCTTACTTCCAATGCATCATGTTTCTCCTGACATAACAAACAAACATGTGTCACTAATTATCACTTTTAAGAATCTTGATTAATGAGTTTCACAAACCTCGATAGCTGCAACAGCAGCTTCGCGACAGATTAGAGAAATGTCTGCCCCTGTACAGCCTTTAGAAAGAGTAGCCAATTCATCAACGCATAAATCAGAACTGCAACTCATTTTTTGCAGATGGATACTGAAAATCTCTTTACGATCTTTTTCATTTGGTGGGCCCACATATACGAGCCTATCGAAACGCCCTGTCACATTTGTTATTAATAAGAATGGATTTTTGAATTCGGTGTGTTTATATTTATATAAAGTTAGGGTTAGTTTATACCTGGTCTCAAAAGAGCAGAATCGATCTTATCTGGTCGATTTGTAGCAGCAATAACAGTTACATTAACTCTCTGGTTCAAACCTAAAAAAAAACCAACAAGTTGGATGATATTTAATTATATGATACAAGTCACGTTGTACTGTGTTTGGCATACATTGGACTGGGACTAATGTCAATGAGACAAAAAAATTGCAATTTTTTGTCCCACCCAAAAAGGTTAAACAAGGTGGGACTGGGGCTCGCTCTCGATATCACGTCTATGAAAAAGACGTGAATGCCCTTACCCTCATCATCAAAAATATCCCTAGAAAGCTTGTCCAATTCAATCCCGTCCAGTGTGAAGGCTGCATTTGTTACACTGGACTGGACGGGACATGACTGGACAAGCTTTTTAGGAATATTTTTTATGACGAGGATAAGGGCATTTACGTCTTTTTCATAGACGTGATATCGAGAGCGAGCCCCTGTCCCACCTTGTTTAACCTTTTTAGGTGGGGCAAAAAATTGCGATTTTTGTCTCATTGACATCAGTCCCAGTCCAATGTATGCCAAACACAGTACAGCGTGTTGTGTCGTGTAACAAAATGAAAAAAAAAAAATCAGGGTCCTATTTACCATCTAATTCAACAAGAAGCTGACTCATAACACGATCAGAAACCGAAACCCCGTCATTTTCCTTTCCACGGATATTAGCAAGACCATCTAACTCATCAAAAAACACAATGGAAGGCGCGTTAGCCCTTGCCTTTGCAAACAAAGACTTTACAGCCTTTTCAGATTCACCAACCCATTTGCTAAAAAGCTCTGGGCCTTTCACCGCAAGAAAATTCAATTTGGCTTCAGATGCCACTGCACGGGCCAAAAGGGTTTTGCTGCAGCCCGGGGGGCCAAACAACAAAACCCCGGTTGGTGGGCGGGTCCCGATTCGCCTGAAAGCATCTTGATGCTTTTGAGGCCATTCTACTGCTTCCATCAACTGCATTTTAACCTCTTCTTGACCACCAACATCTTTCCAACTAACCTTCGGAACCTCAAGTATCACCTGATTATTTAAACAAATCAAAACAATAAGAATAAAAAAAAATGTTTCTGCAAAAAGGTTATTCTTCCAGCAACCCCTGAGCTGGCCCACACTGTCAGTGACCCAACTTTTTTATAATACCTCTCTCATGGCGCTTGGTCTCACTTTAATTCTTGCTTTTTCAAAATCTTCAAGAGACACACTCAAGTTTCTAGCCAACCAATCACTTTCATTGATTTCCAGCTGCAACTCTGAATTGGATAAAGATGAACACTCCAAATTATTCTCAGAAAACAAGCCTTTTGTATCATCTGAACACATGGAAACATTCATCTCATTATCGGGATGGATTTTATCACGAATCTTGTGAATGTTTCGCCTAAGACAAACAAATGCAGCTTCATTACAAAGGGACGCCAGGTCAGCACCCACAAACCCATGAGTAGACATGGCCAAATGGTGGATTTCAGTATCTGAAAGATTGTGTTCTTTTTCTTTGAGTAGAGTAAGTAATATATCATAACGTTGGTTTGGAGATGGAACACCTGTATAATATTGAAACAAATAGAAAAAAGATTAGTAAAAAAAATATTCATCGAGGGCATTAACGTCTTTTTCATACCTATTTCGATTTCCCGGTCAAGTCTTCCGGGACGTCTGAGAGCAGGCTCAATACTATCAGGCCTATTAGTTGCAGCAATAACAAGTAAGCCTTCAGTTCTACTAATTCCATCCATCAAATTCAGTAAAGTTGCAACAATTCTTTCAGAAAGCTCTTCACCTCCTTCTTTTCTTGATGGAGCAATGGCATCTAACTCATCTATGAATACCTACAACCACAAACACAAAGTCACAAACACCTTTTTTAAACAATGATGAACAAAATAGATGAAAAAGGTTGGAATACATGATGGAAAAAAGAACTTACCACAGAAGGTGTAGCATTGGTAGCTGAATCAAAGACTGAATGTAAAGCTTGCTCACTTTCACCATAAAACTGACTAACAATTTCAGGTCCATTTATGGAGAAGAGATTGACACCAACATCATTTGCACATAATTTAGCCAAACAAGTCTTCCCTGTGCCAGATGGACCATGAAGTAGTACTCCCTTTGTTGGACGCAAACCCATACTTAAAAAAAATAAGAAAGTGTAAATAAATTTGAATTCAAGAGCATATAAGTTAACAGAAAGTGGATATAAAATATACCTTGAGAGAGAGTTCTTAATTGATGATGAAACAATGATATCTTTCAAAACCGTATACTCCTTTGATAAGCCTCCCAATTTTGGAATATCAGTTACTATATTATCTTTACAATCCTCGTTATACAGATCAAAATTCATTTTCTCACAAGTTTCCACTTCAGAACTCTGCGAGAAAAGATGAACTTTTGTCCCATTGTCGATTAAAAAAGCTTTACTTTCTTTATCATCATTATCATTATCTTCAGATACCTTTACAGCACTTAAGACCTTAAAAAGACAAATCTCTGAAAGTATTGGAATTACAACAAGATTCCCGTGAAGTAAATGGCGGGAATTCAAGAGTGATGATGTACAAGTTTGAAGAAGCTTCTTTCCAACTTCATCCTCCAAGACTTCTTTTATGTTATAAGGATTGAAAGATTGATCTGACACTGTCTCTGTATGTCTTGGTGAAGTCGGTTGACTAGAAACAGGAGAATTCAATTTTGACCGAGTCAACTGTGGTGTTTTTGGAGATGAAATATTCCCGTTTTCATGTTGGTTGTTGAGTTCGGATGGAAAGTTGAAAAGTTTATTGCTTTTAGTAGTAAAGCTGTTCTTTGAAGAAACTAAGGATAAATGCAAGTCTTTGCACTTGTATATTGGAAAGGAATTATTCCCATGGTTGACAGGGTAAACAAAAATTATCCTTCCAGAAACTGGATAACCCATGGCAGAAGAGAGGGTTGATGATAATCGCACCTCATTTTTATGAACCTAAGAGTGAAAAAGTAAAGGAAACAATGCAAGTTCAAACTTCAAAGTAAGTAATATATGTCTTATTATGTATATAAAAGTAGTTCACTATTGTTATAATAGAGAAACATGATTGTTTTCAAACCTTACGAGAAGGGAAAACTGTAGCTAGAATGAAGTAGTTCCCTATTTCATTAGCCATTCTATCATTGAACCCATAATGCCCTGCACATTCATCCACCAATGAACTAAGAAGGTGAACAGAGAAATCTCTCCTTAAAGAAGCAAGTGAGACCTGTTGATGAATTCATATAACTATTAAACCACAAAAACAAAATAGGAGAAATTAGTTGATGTCAAAGAATAGCATTAGTTACAGTAACTAGGCAGAAGAAACCAAGACATTGATGTTGAACGAAAAGTGATCCGCATTATTGTAGAAGTAGATACTTGTTATCTTGTAATAATAACGAAAGATACAGACAATTGTGCGTATATCCTTCTATAAGTAACTTTAGAAGTTAGCAATGGCAACAAATCAACAATATGATGGAACTTCCAAGAAACTTCATTGGTGTAGGTAAGGGAATAGGATACTTAGGGGTACTTGGATGTGAGTTTTGAAAGTAATTATTGCAACTTAAAGATTCAGAATCAGATAATCAGTTGATTAAAGCTATCAAGTAAATTCAACAGTTGTCTTAAAAGTTAGTTTTCTTAGAGCCACATCTTCCCTGCTTCGCCAAATTTGATTACTTTGACCCTTCAATACTTCAAGTCACAGTGATCGGTTTAAATAACAAATGATGACCGTTTTAGGAGAAAGGGAATCCCACAAACCAAAGTTCTACTAGAAAAAAATGACAACGAATAAGTTATACTTACGGATACAACCGAACCAGGAGTGATAGAAGAAGCAATCATGGAGGCTTCTGAGAGCCATATTTTACACGTTTTGGACTCAATTCCACCAGAAGCATCTTCAACGCTTCGACAAATCAAAGCAGAAGTACCAATAAATGAAGGGTATTTGGTAGAAGTCTCTTCGAGTGAGCGCAATAGTAATTGTTCGTCATCTTCACCATTATAACTTGGGTTCAGATTCGAATATGCGGATGAACTACTGAGAGAAGATGGTGATGTTGCATCTGAATTGGAAATTTTTTTTGACTTGGTGTTCTTCTTACCCTTCGGAGGCATTGTTTCAAACAGACCAAGGAGGGAGGGAGGTTGGGGTTTCAGGTTCCATTAAACCCAAAAGGGCAAAAGGGGGGTCTTTTTTTGGAGAAAATCCGTATATTGCAGATTTGCCCCTTCTTGTTTTCTGCATGACCATTTCTCCCCCTTTATGCTCTTCAAATATATATTTTTGTTTTGTTGGCCATCGATGGTAATGAACAATGACGAATCTAGAACAAAAATCACATGATTCTTAAATTAAGTAAATCCAATAAAAAATCAAGAACACTTGTGTGTGTGTGTGTGTGTGGTGGGGGGGGGGGGGGTCGTGTACCTTAAAAAAACTGGACCAACCAGTTCAACCGGTTAAAATCGATCAGGAACCACTGATTAAATTTTTTTAAAAACCGACTGAAATATAATTGAAAAACCCGGTACGATTTAATGAAAAACTAGTTGATTATTAATCCATTGATAAAGCAGCGAACGGAGATTGGGAGTCTATGGCATGTGGACTTCTTTTTATAAGATCAATTTATTTATTGATTAAAATTTTTAGAGTAACGATTAAGATCGGTTAACTTTTTGTTATCATTCTCATTATTTAAAGTAACAAATTGTCTTTAATAACTTATTTTTTTCTCCTTTTAAAATGGTTTTTTAAAACACTTTTTTTAAAACAAACTTAAGATAGGCCATTTATTTTTTCTAAGCTAGTTCCTAATTTTTCTACTATATATATTCTAAATGAAATTGAAATTTTAGATAGGTCTTAGGACCTACCTTTTCCCTTGGTAGATACGTCATTGGTAATGAAATACTTCTTTTTAGACGACACCAATAGCTAATCGGCTATGCACAATTGAAATATGTTGACCATCTATTAGGTTGGGGCCTAGGGTTGTCTTTGTCGAGCGGCCTCAAACTCCACTAAGGATGATGGTTGTAAAAATTGTGAAAATTGTTACCGATCGTTAATCGCCAAAGGTAATAAGCATCAAGTATAATAGAGTTAATACGTAATATTTATCAAACTATGACAAAATACAAGTTCCCTATAGGAAAAATCAACGGAATCATCTGTAAATCGTAAAAACTAGTGATATATATATATATATATATATATATATATATATATATATATATATATATATATATATATACACGTCAACGTGATCCCGAAAATATAAATTTCGCAAGAATCTGACACAGTATATGTGAGATATGACATTTATAGTAAATGAATATATACAGTAATTAAAAAGTTACAACGACGAAAACTACAAGGAGATTTGTTGACTTTTGGAAAAAGTCACCAACTAGGCAATCGTAGTACTAAGTAGGAATTATGAGGCAATGAACGCCTAAAACAGAAGTCATATGAGAGAATTATGATTTTTTATAAAATCATAACGGTAATAAAACTAATCGAAAAAAGAAAGTAAAAACTAGACAAAACGACCAAAAGGAAAGTTGTAGAGAATGACGAGATCTACACGAATATATAAGAGTCATTGAGAATGAAGTTCGTATGCGAGATTTACGGAATTTCAAAGTTGAATTTTTACCATCACGCGCGTTCGCGCACACCTAACACTCGATACGTCTAGATACGGGATGATGCGGCACGCTGAGGGGCGACACATGGCAGCATCATACGGTTCACGCCCATTTGCACGGTGCGCACTCCAAGACTTGCTATAAATAGCAAGCTTCGACAGATCATTTCCTTACCCCTCTCATTCGTTCTCTTTCTACCTCGATTTGCGTGCCACTACCGTCACTCAACTCGAATAATGGTTATACTAAGAATATCTATTTAAATATAATTATATAATAAAGCATTGAGATTCCATTCATGTCATAAGTATATAGTTTGACCGTATCCAACTAACATGCATTGAGGTCATTATCAGTTAGTCTGCTCTTAAAAGCACTCATTTCCTCAAGTATACCCTTCAAATACGGATACACTAATAGTATATAAGATGAATGAGAATTACGAAAGCCCTAATACCTAGGAATACTAGAACACTATTTTTAAAGAATCAGAATACTTTTGCAACATAACAAAGTTATATACAAATAATATTTCCAAAGAGTAATATACAAAACCTGTGAATTCATCAACATTATGTTGACCTCTCAAAACCACATGTATTCCTAGGAAACCGAGTGACAGAAGATTGCATCTCCGGAAGCAGTGGTTAACCGACAAAGTTACCGAAGACCTACCATCATTATAGCTACGCCTAGCTGTTAGGGCACCTTTTGTAGTAGAAACACTAGTACTTCCAAAACCTTTTCCGATGTAAATGATTACGTATATATGGAAGTGATATTTATGTTACATATTGTTTTGTAATGTTTTACTAATTGAAATCTGTATAATTCGAAAACGAAAAAAATGTCTAAAGGAATTAAATAACTCGAAAATATTAAAGTTAAGTCCAATGTGAAATGACATGATCGCTATTGTCAAGACTACGAGACAGTCTTAGGTTAGCCTATGTGTAGCTATGTAACATACACGTTCGGTTATCGTGTTATGTAATTTTAAAAGTGAATAATATTATGAAATATTATATAATTATGAGTATTGAGTTCTAACGGATAGTTTTTACTAGAAATGAAGTAAAACTATGTTTAGAATCACTCGGAAAATATTGGAAGTCTTAAGAGATTCCAATCTAATATTGAAATTTAATGAAAATATAAAATTTGAAATAAGTAAAATTTTATTATTGAAAGTTGTAGAGAATCTCGTTAGAAATATTTAGGCGAAAACCTCATCGAAATCCGAGTTATAACGAAGAAGTTATGACCAATCGAAGATCCGCGACAGAACCGGCACGGCGCCGAATGACGTAAAAAGTGAGTTTTTGATAAACTACTTTTTAGCCTTGGTGATCTAAATGAAAGTCGTAGTATTTGTTAAACCGAGAATTTTGCTAAAAAGAACGCCAAAATCTGACTTCGTATGAGGAAGTTATGATTTTTCTAAGTTTCAGCTTAGCAGTAGACAGCTAAAAACTCGAATTTTAGATCGAGTGATTTTTAGCCGACACAACCTAAACGAGAATCGAAGGTCTCGTCAATAGTAGTACAACGGTAAAAAGACAGACGAAAACGGACATCGGATGAAGAAGTTATGGATTTTTAACGGATTTTCATGTCCCGGTCTGTTAAAAATAATAATATTAAAAATAAAGTCAAAATTAGCCAACGAAGTCTAAACGAAAGTTGTAGAGCATAATTTTCCCTACGCGTGCATATAAAGAACGTCAAAAACGGAGCCCGTATGCAAAAGTTATGGATTTTAGAAGTTCGGGGTACAAAAATCAAGAAAAATACGAAATCCGAGGAATTTCGCATGGCTGGTGTTCGGCCACGTCACCCTCGTCTGGATCTCGCCCCGTGTCCGCCTCGTGTCCAAACTAGCTTAGTTCACCGATGCTCTGTGCAGCCGAGACTCCGACGCGTGTCCGATGACTCCTCGCATCTGAGGCGCTGGACCAGTCCGAAGCCGACGCGTGTTGCGCCGGTGTCCGAACCTCGCACCCTCCACCTGGCCTTCGCTGCTACTGCCACCTGCCCTCCTCCGGATCCAAGCTTCGCCTATAAAAGGGAGGCTGCGAGATCTCCCGGGTAATTTTTAGGAAATTGCCACTTTTTACCCCCAAATCAGTATTTTAGCTATTTCGACTTCCCCCGAAGCCCCGTAATCATTTTCAACACCCGAAACACTCCCCGAAGTGCCCGAGAAGCCCGAGAAATTTATCTTTTCGGTTTGAAGCCCAACCCTCGCAAGGCCCGGTTTTCAATAAAGCTCCCGGTTTTCATTGAAGAAAGTCAATTATAGTAACGAAGTGATGCCCAAATTACTATTTTAACCCCCGATTAATCCACGGTGAGTTCAATATATAGGAACAATTGTATGTTATGTGTTATATGTGCTATGTGCTTTTCAGTGTTATTATTCCGGGTTATTTTCCCGTGTCATTTTTATTTCTGCTATTTATGATAGCAAAGCTATACCTTTGACCATGTGATCAGTGAAAGGACTTAGATTCACGGTGGTACTGGTACGTAGCCTCTGGCCATGTAGAGCATGTCTCCGTAAGAGAATGACTTATATTCTATGGAATTGACAGCTGGTTAGACAGTGCTATAAGCCTGAAATCTACTGAAATGTTTAAATCAGAAAGTGTATGTCTTCTGTGCCATTTGGGCCGAAGCTTTATTGATGTATATCAAGTATGGAAATTGTTATGTCTCATTGATTGTATATCTTTGAATCAAATCATTGATTGATATGGAAAGTATGTCATATGATACTCATCTGCCTTTGTTGTTCCTTGTTCCTCTTTGCTTCTGCCATATTGAAGTATATATATGGATAACGTTATATTGTATCTATTATTGAACTCACTAAGCGTCACCGCTTACCCCTCTCAATGTTTAACAATTGCAGGAGATAAGTAACCAGTATAGTCTTATACTGTTGCAAGATTTAGAATAGGTAAGACTACTTCTTTGTATTTAGTATTCATGTATGTATATGAATAATAGATTCCTGGATAGTTATGTAATATATTAAACTTAAATAGTCGGTTTGTATCCAGTCATTTGTAATCAAATTATCAATGTAAAATATTATTTATGAATATGCATGTAACATGTTTTTGGAGTAACAATATTGTGAAGTATGAAAGTTTTGGTCTTTTAGAAATATGAAAGTTTAGAAAGGGGTTCTTTCAAGCTAATTTATATTAATCATATTCACATTTAACAAAAAAATTTACATTTTTTTACAAAAAAATGTTTATAAAAAGCTTTACAAAAATAATGATTATATAACCTTATATGTGTTATATAGTTATATATTTGAATTATAAAATAATAATTATAAAACCTTATCTATATTAAAAGAACAAAAAAAGGAAAATATGATTGTAAGTGAATTAAGTTAAGAATTATGATTATAGCGACCATGAAATCTTTAATAAATATAAACAAAAGAAATATTAAAAAGAAAAACATTAAAGAAATATATTTGAACAAAACGTGACAAAAAATCTAAATCATAGAAATATAAATAAATTAAATAAAAATAATGATAAATAATAGACGAAGTTACATAAATGGTCCCTATTGTTGGAACAAAGTACATAAATGGTCCTTATGGTAGGAAGGGCAAATGTGTCATTTCACAAGAGACTTAACTAAAAAAGTTAACACCGTTAGCCAAAAAGATCGTCTTTGCAAGATTTTGAAACCATAAGGACCATCTATGCACAAAATTTGTCACAAGGACTAAAGTTTGTCAAGTGTGTCAACCACAATGACCATTTATGTATTTTTGTCAAAAAAAATTCTCAAAATTCCGAAATTGTTCATTGGGTTTCGGACTTGTTTTTGAAATTATAGAGTTTTTTTTCGAAGTTCGAGATTTTAGTTCGAAACAGTTCAAAAATTGTTCATTGGATTTCAGACTTGTTTTTGAAATTGTAGAGTTTTTTTTTCGAACTTCGAGATTTTAGTGCGAAATGTCAGTCCAAAATATTTTTTTTTTTAGAAAAATATTTTTTTCTATGATCATGATACATATTCTAGATTTGGTGGTTATTTTTTCCAAAAACATTTTTTCTTTTATTTTACTTCAACTACACATCGTTACTCAATTTCCCTAATAATTATAATAAGTTAGATATTCATCAAATATATTTATCCGTAATTTTTAAACAATTTGGTAGGGTATTTAGGCGTTTCCCTGAATTGAATTCTCTTCCAAATGAACTTTGAGACCTAAGATACAAGATAAAGATAGGATTGAGTACATATCTTCCATTGATTTATGTGACGTGGGTTCGAATTTTACCCACCACAAGTTTTGTCCTACCATAATTGGGATAAGGAGTCTAACTTCCCTTGTAGAATTTTCCAATTTCTTCCTCCGCCACACCATATATATACTTTACGCCACTTCGAATGCTACAATGTTTGAAAAAAGACGCAGATTTTACAAAGACGGAGAAGATAACAAGCTTCAAGTACTCCGATCGTCAGGTAACTCTTGTCATCTGTTTTTCGTGGATATTTATTCATGGGTTCGAGAGTCATTGTGGTTTCAAATCGCTGAAAGTCGCTGATTTCTTGAATATTGCCAATTTGAAGTACGAATTGTCGGTCTAAAGTCCAAACCTTTTGTTGATTGTATATGATTCCCAGGTTTTATGAATGTGATTGTAACATGAATTCGTTGTAAGAATTATAAAGTAGTCCTACTCCCAAATGAATTCTATTACAGTATGTAGCAAATGTACCTTAGCTGCTAATGCGAAAATAATTTTTGTTTTCCATACTTTCATTTTAGTGCTTACTTGGGTTGAAATTGATTCGATAATATTTCGTATCCAATGCTTGCAAAATTTGGGCTATTTTGGACTTATTTTGAAAATGAATTTAGAAATATATTTTCTGATGAATATCGTGCTTACAAATTGTTCTAATGATTACATTTTTCCATATTCAATACTAGTTTGGTACTTCTGTTTTGATAATGACCTCAGATAAGTTTTGAAAATTAGAATTCAATTTCTACCTTTTTTAATTTTTTTAAGGTGGCATTTGGAAGCCAACAAACTGGCTATGGCTCTTTCTCTTCACACCGTATTTCTCTGCAAAGAGGAAGCCCTCAATTTATATGCAAGATCACCATGTAATGAAAGGTTTCAGAGAAGTGGACAAGCTCCTACCAACATAATCATGATGAAAATTCGATCCAGCAATGGATATTTTAATTCTTTCCGGTTGTTTAGATCTTATAAGACCATTTCTTTGTCAGATTCTAGCCATTGCAAGGATAAATCTCAGATATGCAGCATTGATACAAGTTTTGAGGTACTTCTTCTATTGATGTCAACCTTGTTCTTTACTTTGAACTCATAACTCGTTCTATTTATAGGAAATAGAAAGATTTGATCTTAAAAGGGGCATGACTTTGATTCTTGAAAAGCAATGGAGGCAATTTGTACAATTGGCTATCGTATTGGTTTGCACATTTGTTATCGTTCCCAGAGTTGATGCCGTTGATGCTCTTAAAACTTGTGCTTGTTTACTCAAAGAATGCAGGTATATATATTTAATCTTAAAAAACTCGTACTAATTTATATTTTATGCTCAAAAACCTTGATTCTCTTAAAACATAGGATTGAGCTTGCAAAATGTATAGCAAACCCATCTTGTGCGGCAAACGTTGCATGTCTACAGACGTGTAACAATCGGCCTGACGAGACCGAATGTCAGGTATAATCTGTCACTGTCAATGTCACTCTGTCACTGTATTCTAGAATACAGTAGTCAAACAAATCTTGATTCTTACAAATTCATTGGCTTCATGTGGACAGATAAAATGTGGTGACTTGTTTGAAAACAGTGTGGTGGACCAATTCAACGAGTGTGCGGTTTCACGAAAAAAATGTGTGCCCCGGAAATCGGATGTGGGTGAATTCCCGGTTCCGGATCGTAATGCAGTGGTTCAAAATTTTAACATAAAAGACTTTAGTGGGAAGTGGTATATAACAAGTGGTTTAAATCCTACATTTGATACATTCGATTGCCAACTTCATGAGTTTCATATGGAAAATGATAAACTTGTTGGGAACTTGACATGGCGCATAAAAACTTTGGATGGTGGTTTCTTTACTCGATCTGCTGTGCAAACATTTGTTCAAGATCCAGATCTTCCTGGAGCACTATATAATCATGACAATGAGTTTCTTCACTACCAAGATGACTGGTAAATTTCTTTCAATTCTTTAATTTTCACATATTCCCTCTACAAACCCTAACATCAACACGAACACAAAAATTACTTAATCCAAACTCAAATTCACATCTAACAGGTACATATTATCTTCCCAAATCGAAAACAAACCCGATGATTACATATTCGTATACTACCGGGGTCGAAACGACGCATGGGATGGATACGGTGGGTCCGTGATCTACACCCGAAGCCCGACACTCCCCGAATCGATCATCCCAAACCTACAAAAAGCAGCCCAATCCGTGGGTCGAGACTTTAACACTTTCATAAGAACCGACAATAGTTGTGGGCCTGAGCCTCCATTGGTGGAACGACTGGAGAAAACAGCGGAAGAGGGCGAGAAGTTGTTGATAAAAGAAGCTGTAGAGATAGAAGAAGAGGTTGAAAAAGAGGTGGAGAAGGTTAGAGATACAGAGATGACTTTGTTTCAGAGGTTGCTTGAAGGTTTTAAGGAGTTGCAACAAGATGAAGAGAATTTTGTGAGGGAGTTGAGCAAAGCTTTTTGGGCGCGCGTTACCGATTAGGAAACTTAGATAAATTTCGATGATTAATTCAGACAATATATATGGTCATATGGATTATGTAGATACTAAGAGAAAAAAAAACTTTTGTATACGTGATAAACGTGTTTGTGATTTGTTTATTGGCTTAAAATTGTAGAATAGCTTTTTTTCTTTATGAAAAAAATTGATTGTCTATTGGTAACCAAGAGGTTCACGAAAAGAGATAATGACTTAAAAGGGTAATATATTTTTCGATTTGTATATATTTGGTCACCAAGTTTTTTTTTCGTCCACATTTAGCCCTTCAACTTGTTAAACTGTACATATTCAGTCTTTATAACCCTTATGACCGTCAGGTTAGCCGGAAAAACTGACTTAATAGGGTAATATATTTCTCATTTTATACACATTTAGTCATTAATATTTTTTTGTTTCAAAATAAGCCATTTTTTGTTTTTGCATTCATTCAGTACTTATGAATGATTTATTTAGGGTTTTTCTCACGACATCTTACATGAGACAATCATTGACGAGGTGTTTGGGACTGTTGATGTTTATATTCATCGCGACCTCGACTGCTTTGTTGCATAAGTCTTGTGGTTTGGCTTAGTTTTGTGTTCTGAACGTCGTATCTTCTTCATATAATATCATATTTTAACGATCTTTATATCCACGTGTTCGTTTTTTGAGTTTACTATAACTTTCGTTAAGATTACTCCCGTTAAAATGTAATATATTTTTACTTACGATTTTATAAAAAAACATCCATACATGCATTCATAAAAAACGTATGGGTATAAAGATCGTAAGTAAAAAAATATATTACTTTTTAATGGGAGTAATCTAAATGAAAGTTGTAGTAGACTAAAATATGAACGCATAGATATAAAGATCGTTAAAATCCGAGATCGTATGAAAAAATTATGACGTTCAAAACACATGACCTAAGCAACCAAGCAGTCGAGATCGTGATGGACATAAATATCAAAAGCCCAAAACATCTCATTAATGATTGCTCAACGTAAGATGTTGTGAGAAAAACCTAAAAAAATCATTCATAAGTACTGAATGAGTACAAAAACAAAAATGCATTATTTTGCAACAAAAAAATTTAAGGACTGAATGTGTACAAAAATATTAATGACTAAATGTGTACAAAGTGAGAAAAATATTACTCTATCAAGTCATTTTTACCTGCTAACCTGAAATAACCGGTCATAAGGAGTGAATGTATACAGTTTAACAAGTTAAAGGGGTAGATGTGGACAAAAAAAACTCAGTGACCAAATGTGTACAAATCGAAAAATATATTACCCTCAATGTTTTAAAACCCGGGTCGACCCGGCCGGTTCAACCGGTTGGACCGTGACCCAAGGAAGAAGACGGGTCAATTGAGAACGGTTTTTTGTAAAAATACGGACCGGATCGAACCGGCTGGGTTTCTCCTAAACCGCGGTCGAACCGTTATGTCGAACCGGTTAAAACCGGATTGACCCGTTTTAATAGGGTTTGGATAGTTGGATACATGTAGCGAACGCCAAAACAACGAGCCGTTTGCGGCTTCTTCAATGTTTTTCAATGTTTAAACTTTGTGGACATCAAATTATTGGTTTTATATGTTTATACATTATGAGGGAAAGTAAAAATATATGAAAATAGAAAAAGACCATAAATCGGGTTGACCCGGCGGTTCAACCGGTTGAACCGGTTGACCCGTGAACCGGTCATCACACCGAGTCAACTAAAAACTCGGGTTTTAAAACATTGATTACCCTTTTAAGTCATTATCCCTTCACGAAAAGACTGAAGGGTCTTGCACCGGTTTGCGGGTTGGGCCAATTTTTTTGGGGCAGGATCGGTCTTGATCGGGTTTTTCTTTCAACATGTAATTGTTAATAGAAATGATGCGTTATTTTCTGTAACATCCCAATTTTCAACACCAAAAATTTTGTTTTGATATAACGATTTAGAAAAACATTTATAGGAAACATCATCGAGTCATATCATTTCATAAAACCATAGTCACATGTCTCAAAACCATATCGTAAAATAGTAACAATGTCAGAGTACAATCCCAAGAATCTCATAATGCGGAAATCCTGTGTGGGTGATGCGCTGCTACCATGCCGACTCCTTCCCCTTCGACGAAAAGGTACCTGAAACAAAACTGAAAACTGTAAGCACAAATCTTAGTGAGTTCCCCCACCGTACCACATACCATATAACAAACATACTGTCAGAGAATTCTGGGGTGCCTGACCTACGCATGTCAAGCCATTATGGGGTGCTTGACCTACCCTGCCAGGCCATTCTGGGGTGCCTGACCTACCCATCGGCCCTTACGACCGTGCCACTGGGGCTATTCCCCCTACTACCACTATCACATAACATCATATCATGCTAGCACATAAAACATATCGGGTAGTAACAAAACTAGATAATTATCACAAAGACAATCACTTAATCAAACAACTCCTACTAGTGGGCCGACATTGTGGCCGTAGACCCACTTCTACTGGAAGGTAACTCATCTCAATGTCGTGCAGTAACTGAACTGTCCTCGGCGTTGGAATCGACTCCTCTCAAACTCCTACACATAACAACCTTCCTTAATTACCATTTCATACTCATAACCCTTTCAAGGGTCAACTCAGGTCAAAGTCAAAGTCAAGGTCAACTCCCTGGTCAAAGTCAACATCCTGGTTGACTCAACTCGCCGAGTTGATCCATCAACTCGTCGAGTTCTATAATTTAGAGAAACTCGAATTCGCGATCGGACTCGTCGAGTTACCCTCTAACTCGTCGAGTTTCTCCTTATGACAAAATCGGGACTTTCCACTTGAACTCGTCGAGTTCTCCTTCATACAAATCGGAACATTTGCTCATTGACTCGCCGAGTTCATCCTTGAACTCGTCGAGTCCTGCTTCATAACAGTTGGGACATCGTCTTGAACTCGCCGAGTTCATCCTGGAACTCATCGAGTTCTTGATCTTCAAGTCCATATTCATGTCCATCTTGTTGAGTCCTCTTCTAGACTCAACCAGATTGCTCAGAAACAGAAAAATTTGGGGAACCATGACCCGACTCGCCAAGTCCTATGAACGACTCGCTGAGTCCCCTAAAAGTCCAAGTCCATACAGTCGATTTCAGTTAAGCTTATTGCATCCAAAGCATAGATTTGGCCTCCTAGGGTCGATATAACACGTAAAGTTACAAACTTTACGTGCATGCATGGGTGTTATGAAGCTAAAACACAAAAAACTTAGCCATAAAGGAGTCCTAATGCATGGGATAGGGCCATAGCTCAATAAAGGTGGCAACTTTGAGCTTCCTCAGCCTAAAAGTTCCTAGATCTGAAGTCATTACTATAATATGCACTCAAATCCCGAGATGAAACTTAGAAATGGCCCCAAAAATGACAAGATGCAAGCCCTAAAGAAGATCTAAGTGATAGAAAGCCAAGGTTGAAGCTTTTTACCTCAAACAAACTGGAAAATTCAACCGAAACTCTGGATCTACTGCCTTCTTCTTGAACCTCCAAGCCTTTTCCTTCCTTCTCCAAGCTTCAAATCACTAAAAAGGCACAAAATAGCTCAAGAACACTCACAAACTGATTAGGGTTTCGAGAATAGGGTCTGAGGGTGATGGAGGTTGGAGTGGAGGCCATATAAGGTGTTTAAATAGGGTGCAAACCCTAAAATTTAGGGTTTCATTCAGACAGATCTACTCGTCGAGTCGGGGCTTCCGACTCGTCGAGTAAACTCTTCCACCCGCATCCAAGATTAGCCCCTACTCGACGAGTTTGGGTCCACCAACTCGTCGAGTCCCAGTATAAAAATGTAAAACTCATATTGAAAACTACGTACCGGGAACCAGGCGTTACATTTTCAATTTTTGGACTTTTTTTTGTAAATTTGTTGTTATTTTATAAAAATATTACATTTTTTTCTATCTATGAGTATAGTTAACTTTTGTAATTTTTTTTTTCAATTGTGGTTTTATTTGAGGTTTTTTGTAATGTTTTTGATCACAAATCCGCACAAATGGTCCATGTGGTTAGTTCAAAATTGTCACTTTGGTCCAAAAAAATTTGGACTAACACCATAGGTCCAAACTTTTCATTTTGTTGCGAGTTTGGTCCAATTTGTTTTGAATTTTTTTATAATGACGATTTCGCCCTTATTTTTTTTCTTTTTTGGCTTTTATTTATTTATTTAAATACTTTTATGATTAAAAGAAAATAAAAAAGAAAATATTACCCCTACCCTACCCTCTCTCTTTTACAATACAAAAGACCACCACCACCGGTCAACATCACCGCCGCCACCAACACCGGCCACCACCACCGTCGACATTGATGCTTCCTTTGTAATCTTAATCGCTGGAAACTTCAGTCATCAGAAAGTTTACCTAGCTCCAACGAACACCACACACATACACAACTCTCTCTCTCTCTCTCTCTCAAGATGAACAAACAAACAAAAATCAGAAATCTAACATACAATAACACATAAAAAACCTAGAAATGATTAAACACAAATGAAATGATTAAATACAGATGATACCAAACACATACATCTGTTCAAGAACATCTGATATACAAAACTAGAAATTTGATATACAAGACCCAACACATAAACCTGATTCAACACACAACACTCATCGGAGCAACATCATCTTTAATCCATTTGTTGTTCGAAGCAAAAAACCAAGGGTTTATAGATCTTTAGTGGTTTGAAGCAAAAAGTGAGGGTGACAACACATCCAAAAAGCTAGTGTTTCGAAAAACTAGAATGGTGGCGACGCTAGGGTTGTTGCAAATGATGCCACCTTGCCCGAGAAGGAGAGAGTCGAGCGACTGAAACCCTAAACGGCGTCGGATATCTCGCCATATTTTTTTAAATCCAAAATATGAGGGTGACAACAAATATTCATGTTTGAGCTGCCATACGATGCTCTTCAAACCCTAAATGGCGGAACCTGAACCCCTATGATGTTGCTCAAACCCTTGTGTCGTCTGAACCCGAGCCTTCACTGCCACCGCCACCACTTCTACAAACCCTAGATATCTCGCCATATATGTTCGTGTAACGTCTAGGGGTGGCAATTGTTGACACGACACGACAAAAATACACGACACGAAACGAAATTAGGACGAAACTGAAATTCGAATTCGTGTTCGTGTCGTGTTCGTGTTAAGTGTACAAAACACGATGTCGTGTCGTGTCGTGTTCGTGTTTAAAATTTGACACGAAATTGACACAATTAGCATTTAGTTGTCGTGTTTTTCGTGTTTGTCGTTTTTTTCGTGTTATGTATGATTAAATATTAATTAAATAAACTAATTTTTTATTATGTTATCTTTGTCGTGCCGTGTTGTGTTTGTCGTTTTTTAATTGGTTCGTTTTCGTGTTAGTTAAAAAACACGACATCGTGTCGTGTCGTGTTCATGTTACGTAAAACCTTGTCGTGTCGTGTCGTGTCAGACAAAAAGACGACACGATGGCTCGATTTGCCACCCCTAGTAACGTCCCAAAAATCATGTCCAAAAATTTCATTTTAAAACTATAATAAAAACCATAGTTATCAAACCATTCATTCAAACATATTTAATCACAGTATCATATCTAAACATATCATATCAGAGTAAATTATCCCAAGCTAAAACATCATGGTGTGTGCGATGCAGTCATCCCGAGCTCTTCCCTCCGCTACTGGAAGTACCTGAAACCAAACTGAAAACCGTAAGCACGAAGCTTAGTGAGTTCCCCATACTACCACATACTACACATATAACCACATACTGGGCCCCCGCCCGCTGCATCGGGACTTGCCCGACATCGGACTCGCTCTGGCATCGGGCCCCGCCCGGCATCAAGCCCCGCCTGGCATTGAGCCCCGCTTGATATACAGATCTATCTCTCTTAGGCCCCGCCTGTCTCTGGGCCTCGCCCGCTATACACATACAATCATATAAACATTCTAACACATAAGCAAACACACTCTACTGAATTCCAATCCTAAGGCCTCGCCTAACTTGGGCCTCGTCCATGTCCTGCTACTGATGAGTCATGGAACCCCGTCCACACTCCTGCTGATAGTGAGATACGGGCCCCCGCCCACACTCACTTCTTCCCTATCTCGGGCCCCGCCCCTGCTCTGCTACTAATGAGAAACGGAACCCCGTCCATACTCAGCTAGTGATAAGATGCGGGACCTCGCCCACACTCACCTCCCTACCAGGAACATACAACACAGACAACAAGTATAACTAACCTACTAACATTCCTCGGGCTTGCCTCGGCATCGGACCTTGGTCCGGAATAATATACATATAAACTTTCCTCGGGCCTCGCCCGACATCGGACTGTGGTCCGGAAACATACTATCATACAATGCCTAGGGCTGACCCTTGGGGCTTCCTACCATACATAAACTAAATGGGTCGGAATTGTGGCCGTAGGCCCATGCACATAGTGAGGAGACTCACCTCGCACTGTTGAACCCTGCTGATACCCCTCTGGCTGTTGATCGGCAATTCCCGAACTGCTGACCCTTCGGCTTCCCGAACTACCAATACCAAACATCACTTAGTCCAATACAATAATCCTTCTTAGGGTAAAATGACCATTCTACCCCTAGGCCAACTTGGTCCATAACAAGGTGATGGGTTTGAGCCAAAAGAACATCCTATGTGCTCATGAAAACCCTAATGCTTGGATATAGGTTTCTCTATTGTACATGCAATTCATCCAAGACTTATAAACCCTAGATCTA
This sequence comes from Lactuca virosa, assembly GCF_052849685.1. Taxonomy (NCBI): domain Eukaryota; kingdom Viridiplantae; phylum Streptophyta; class Magnoliopsida; order Asterales; family Asteraceae; genus Lactuca; species Lactuca virosa. The sequence continues at coordinate 403,322,666 of NC_136430.1, read as the reverse complement.
GCATACATATTTCGAAATTATCATAAGAAAACAGATCTAGATGATTACCTTTTCTACAATGGCTTGAATCTTCTTGTCTTGGAGCTTAGAGTCACAAATGTCACTCCTCTAATGGCTTACAAACACCACACAAGAAAGAGGATGATATTGGAGAGAGGGGAGAGGCACAATTTCGGCTATGAAGACTCTTAGGGTTCAAGTGGCCGAAAATTGGATGCACTGGGGTCTTATTTGATGGGTTTTGAGCATTCTAACACTTCCTAAGTGTACATGCAACCCTAATAACCTTGAATCTATGTTTTCTCTATATACATGCAAATTTCTTTTTCAAGGTTATTTCCTAACTAGCATGGCATGGGGATTACATAAAACATAAAACTAGTAGAAATACATACCTTGTTGTTGCTTGGATTCCTTCAAGACTTTGTGAGCCTAGCACCCCAAATGTTGTGCCTCAAATGCTTCACACAACACCACAAGACTTGGAATAACTTGAGAGAATACTTCTAGCACTCAAAATTGGTTATGCCCTCTCTAGTAACACTAGGTCTACTAGGTCCACTTTTTGCTAGCCATAGGGTTCCTTTTATAGTGTTGTCACAATTAGGGTTTACACATGAATGCCCTTAATTGTCATGACTCTTGATTTCCCATGACCCATGGATTTGTAACTCCCATGGACTATCCATGGAGCTCCATATGGTTACATCCATAACCCATAAACCATGGATCATTAATCCACCATAAAAGAATTGATGATTGTCATAATCAACCCTATATATTTAATTAGTCTCACTTTGATCACCAAATTAATACTAGATTAATACTTGATCAATACTAATTAAATAATACTATTATTAATATATTAGAACTTATAATATATTAATAATCATAAGTACCTTATTCTCTCATTTAGTCTATCCAAGTATTGCAATGCCATGCAACCCAAATGGACCATGCCGGGTCGGGTCAAGTACATACCAAATAAAGTTATGGACTTAGACACTATATCCAACAGTCTCCCACTTGGATAAGTCTAATAACTATATTTGCAAATATGACTTCAAAATCCGACTAGCAATCGTAGCTCTTTCAAAGTCTCTCGGAACTAAGATGATGATGATACGCCATTTAAGATAAGTGATCATATAATCCTCTGTTCTCATGATATCAGCCGGACAAACACATGGAACATGGTCTTACTTATTGTCCAACATTTGTTTCTCGATCTCTGATTTGTTTCGACATAGAACTAAATTGAACACATCAATTAGGTTCTGACCGGGCCCGGTACATAGGTCAAAACCAAATCATCGAGGGGCCCAGATATCGCTTCTATTTCTAGAAGGAACAGATAAACTTCGACTGATATGCTTGTACTAACTACTTGTTGAGTTATTCACAAAGGCACGTTTTATAACATCGAGTTACCAATACGTTTTCGTACAATCAATGAATAACCAACTCATAGTCAACAACTCATATCTCTAGGTTTGAAGATTTATATGATATTACCGTCTCACGATCACTCGAGATAAATTCCATGAAGTGATGCAAGTGAGCGTGGGTTGGATCCAATACTCAGCCCTTATGAGTACTCATGAATGTTGTAGCAACCATTGCATTGTCCAAAGCACTTTTAGACAAATCATACAAGCCAAATTCATGACAGTCTTAAATCAATACTTACTTCCAAAGTTTGACTGACTGTGGATGGTTTGAATAATAACATAATTATTCTGGAAGTAAAAACATGCAAAATTGAAACATAGTAAACAATCAACACAAGATAGTAACACCTTACTCATAAATAAATAACAACTTTTATTTATCATCAGATGTCAATTACATTTTACAAGTTTCAGGAATCTAATTATTGAAACTAATATCATCCCTCAGCCCAATGCGCCTCGCATGCTGTAAATGCTTAACCCTGCTCAGTCCCTTCGTGAGGGGATCTGCCGGGTTCTCATTTGATGATACCCTCTTAGCCACGAGGAGTCCTTCTTCTATTCGATGTCTGATGAAATGGTATTTTCTGTCAATGTGCCTAGATCTCCCGTGATCTCTTGGTTCCTTAGCCAAAGCAACCGCACTTTCATTGTCACAGAAAATTTCCATTGGCTCCTTTATAGCTGGTACAACTCCAAGGTCTCCGATGAAGTTCTTTAGCCATATCGCCTCCTTAGCTGCTTCACTTGCTGCTATGTACTCTGATTCACAAGTAGAATCAGCTACTGTCTCCTGCTTGGAACTTTTCCAAGTAATTGCCCCTCCATTTAGGATAAAGACCCAGCCTGACTGAGAGCGGAAATTATCCCTATCAGTCTGGAAGCTAGCATCGCTATATCCTTCCACTCTCAAGTCATCACTGCCTCCGAGGGTAAGGACCCAATCTTTAGTCCTCCGCAGATACTTGAGAATGTTCTTTACCGCTGTCCAGTGTGCTTTGCCAGGGTTCCCTTGATATCTACTGACCATGCTCAAAGCAAAGGCCACATCAGGGCGAGTACAAGTCATAGCATACATGATCGAGCCCACAGCAGAAGCATATGGTATATGACTCATTTCAGCTATCTCAGCCTCTGTACTCGGACTTTGAGTTTTACTCAGCTTGGCATTACTCTGGATTGGTAATTCTCCTTTCTTGGAATCTTGCATACTGAACCTCTTCAGCACCTTATCCAAGTAAGTACTTTGACTAAGTCCAATTAGTCTCTTACTCCTATCTCTCAATATCCTTATCCCTAGGATATAGGCAGCTTCTCCAAGATCCTTCATAGCGAAACACTTCCCAAGCCAGGACTTAACCTCCTGCAAGGTTGGGACATCGTTTCCTATGAGAAGTATGTCATCCACATACAACACCAAGAAGCTAACTATGCTCCCACTAGCCCTGACATACACACAAGACTCATCCTCACTCCTAGAAAAGCCAAACTCTTTGACTTTCTCATCAAAGCAAAGATTCCATCTGCGAGATGCTTGTTTCAATCCATAAATGGATTTATCAAGCTTACACACTCTATTAGGGTATCTTGTATCGACAAAACCCTCTGGTTGAGCCATGTAAACATCCTCAGCCAACTTTCCATTAAGGAAAGCGGTTTTGACATCCATTTGCCATATTTCATAATCATGAAATGCAGCTATGGCTAACAATACTCTAATAGACTTAATCTTAGCTACTGGTGAGAAGGTCTCATCATAGTCAACTCCCGGAGTTTGAGTAAAGCCCTTCGCAACCAGTCGCGCTTTATAAGTGTGTACCTTCCCATCCATGTCGGTCTTCTTCTTGAAGATCCATTTGCACCCAACCGTCTTACAACCTGGTACATTGTCAACCAAGTTCCAAACTTGATTGTCATACATGGACTGAATCTCGCTGTCCATAGCCTCCTTCCATTTAGCAGACTCAGGGCCTGCCATGGCTTCCCTGTAGTTATTAGGTTCATCCAAATCTATTAGTGTACTATCACTAATAAATGTATCACCTTCAGTGGTGATGTGATAACCATAATAAAAATCAGGTGTGTTCCTCACCCTAGTGGAACGTCTTGGAGGTACAGACTCATCTATCAGATCAACAGGAGTTTCCTCCTCTGGTTGGTCGATAGCATTTGAGGTTCCTTCACCACTTGACTCTTGAAGCTCTTCAAGGTCAATTTGCCTCCCACTGTCCCCTTGGCTTATGAATTCTCTCTCACGAAAGACTCCTCTTCTTGCTACAAAAACCACATTATCACTGGGTCTGTAGAAGAGGTAACCAAAGGATCTCTGTGGGTAGCCGATGAAAATACACCTCTCACTTCGAGGTTCAAGCTTATCATGAGTCTCACGCCTCACGAAAGCTTCACAACCCCAAATTTTGATGTGGTCCAAATTGGGAACTTTCCCAGTCCACATCTCGTGAGGTGTTTTGGCAACCTTTTTAGTAGGGACTAGATTAAGGATATGGGCGGCAGTCTCTAAGGCATACCCCCAGAAAGAGATTGGTAACGAAGCTCGACTCATCATGGAACGAACCATATCCAACAAGGTTCGATTGCCCCTCTCAGCTACACCATTCAACTGTGGTGTTCTGGGAGGTGTCAATTGTGAGACAATCCCACATTCCTTAAGATAGTCAAGGAACTTAATGCTAAGATACTCTCCTCCTCGATCGAATCGGAGCATCTTGATGTTCCTGCCCAATTGATTCTCAACTTCCTGCTTAAACTCTTTGAACTTTTCAAAGGTTTCTGACTTATGCTTGATTAAGTAAATATATCCATATCTACTATAATCATCAGTAAAAGTCACATAATAGCGATTAGCATCCCTTGTAGCAACTCTGAAGGGCCCACACACATCCGTGTGTACAAGGTCCAACAAACCTTCACCCCTATCACAAGTACCTGTGAAGGGTGACTTTGTCATTTTTCCAAGTAAACAAGACTCACAACTATCATCTGACTTGAGGTCAAATGATTCCAAGACTCCAGCCTTTTGGAGTTGGCCTATGCGCTTCTTGTTAACATGTCCAAGACGACAATGCCACAAGGATGCTTTATCCAAGCTATCTGAAGAATCAATATACAACACATTATTTCCTAGATTGTCTACAACATTCACGGCTTCATATACACCATCACAAGGTAATGCTTTAAAGTAAAATACATCATTGTAATAAACATTAATAGCACCATTTTTATTATCAAATGAAAATGTAAAACCTTGTTTGTACAAGCCATGAAAGGAAATAATATTTCTCGCCATTTCGGGCGAGTAACAACACTTATTCAAATCTAACATTAACCCATTATCAAGCAATAAAGAATAAACTCCTATCTTGGTAACAGGTGATGCTTTCTTGTTGCCCATGACTAAGTTTATCTTCCCGTGCTCCACTTGCTCACTTCTTCTTAGTGCCTGCAAATCAGTACAGATGTGAATACCACAACCTGTATCAAGCACCCAAGAATTAGCATTAGATGAGTTATTAGACAATATTGTGTAAATACCTGCATGGGTGGGTTTAACCTTCCCATCCTTTAGATCTTGCAGATATTTGGGGCAGCTTCGCTTGAAGTGTCCCTTATCCTGACAATAGAAGCATTGTGCTTCCTTTGGGTTTGAAGAAGGAGTAATGGGACCTTTCTTTGTCCTACTTGAAGAGGAACCATCAAGAGTCTTACCCTTGGTACCCTTCGAAGGGCTTTTCCTCTTCTTACCCTTTCCCTGCCCAATAGCCAGAACAGGGGCTGTTGAAGGAGTAGAAGTAGCAACCGCTTTACCCTTAAGGCCATTTTCAGCTGTCCTTAAGAGTCCTTGAAGTTTGCTAAGTGTGACTTCCTCCTTGTTCATATGATAAGTCATACGAAACTGATCATAACTTGGAGGTAAGGAATGGAGAATGATGTCAATCGCCATTTCCTCAGGAAAGTCAACATTTAGCTTCAGCAACCGGTCAACGAACCTTTGCATCTTCTGCAAGTGACCGGTGATGGGTTCACCATCCTTCATCCTTGCGGTTATCATGGAGGAGATGATTTCATACCTCTCCTGACGCGCGCTCTGATGGTACCTTTCCATCAGATCCAGGTGCATCTCATAGGGGTAGAAATCTTCATAGGATTTTTGAAGTTCAGGAGTCATGGTGGCCATCATGATGCATGCTACTTTAGTAGCATCCTTTTCATGTGCAACAAACTCCGCAAACTCTTCAGGAGTAGCAGTGGCTTCATTCACAACCTTAAGCTCCTTATCGAGGACATATTCTTTGTCCTCGTAGCGGGTAATCATTCTGATGTTTCTGATCCACTCATTGAAATTGGATCCATCAAAGATGACCTTACCACACAAGTTCATAAGGGAAAAGGAGCCTGTTGGGTTTGAGCCAGAAGCATTGTTGGAAGACATCTGAAAGGAAAGAAAGACAAGTTTCATTAGATTAGGAATCCTTAATAATTCACCCAAATGAAATATTAAGGCTAGGATCCAACAAACTATTTATAGTTGGAAGAGGGATGCCGTAATCCATACTATAAAATATTTGAAGGTAGGTAAATGACGATTACCAATTTCCACCATAAGAACGAAATATTTTATTATTAGGTTTTATTGGTTTTGAAACTCCTAGATCTTTTGAGATACATTGAACTTTTCAATGGCATGTTTGAATCTCGATTGTGCCCTCTCAAGTTTGTGACTGGGATGCCGAGGATCACAAACAAGGTGTGAATAACCATACAAATTGACTTGGTACCCTTAACAATATTACCTAATCGATGTGCCGGTTAACCACACACGCTCCACCGATCTATAATAAGGTCAAGTTACCCTTTGCCACTCTTACTAGTCCATGTTAGTGTGCCGGTTAACCACACACGCTCCACTAACGACTTGGTAAGGTACAAAGTGTAATTTTATGGGCTAGCACCAATTTCACATTTTCCTAAAGTAACTAAGATTGGGAATTTATAATGTATAGTTACTTTATAATTCATTATACTTTTAACGAGTATTTAAAGTCGTATCCTACCCGTTCGGCTAACGACCCTCCACCGATCAAGGAAGCGGTGGGTGAGAGTGGACACCCATTAAGTCACCATTTTATAGGCAACAACCTTATACCCCCCTTATAGACCGGCTTCGTGAATGAGGCCTACTAACGGTAAGAATGACATATTCTTATACATATCTATATAATAAAATTATAATAATAGTATAAGTGTTGATTTTTAAACTTTTTAAAAATCTAAGGTTTAATTTGGAATAAAAGTATTAAAGTGTAAGACTTTTCAAATTCCAAAACTTGAGGGCAAGATTTGAAACTATTCCAAGTCTCTTCAATTTGTAACTTATGAGTTTTAATGGTTCATAAAAATGAAGACTCTTCATTTTATGAAACCTCTTTAGTTCTTTAATCATAATTAAAAGAAGTGACTCTTGGTTATCCATAACTTGAGGACAAGTTATGGACACCATCATAGCCATTAAGATCATGAATTAAACACACATGGTGGTTACACATAATTCCTATGATCTTCTAAAAACTCATAAGAACACAAATTCATGTCAAGCAATTTCAAGAAATCATATAAACATATACAATACTTGAAAATTGATAAAAGTCATGTAAAATTGGTTAACATAATCATTATCATTTTGAAAAACAGATTTTACAAGTCCAAAACAGATTGGGATAATGATCTTAATCCATTTCCAGCAACAAAACTCGAAAAAACTGCGCAGCACGCTCCTACTCGCCGAGTGCACTATTCTACTCGGCGAGTAGAATGAATTTGTTCATGGACTCGGCGAGTCCTCCCCATGGACTCGGCGAGTTCAGCCGTCAGAGTGCAGAATTTTCGATTTTTAAGCAGTTTTGCATCAAGTATACAGAAAACAATCCTAGGCTCTGATACCACTGATGGGTTTTGAGCATTCTAACACTTCCTAAGTGTACATGCAACCCTAATAACCTTGAATCTATGTTTTCTCTATATACATGCAAATTTCTTTTTCAAGGTTATTTCCTAACTAGCATGGCATGGGGATTACATAAAACATAAAACTAGTAGAAATACATACCTTGTTGTTGCTTGGATTCCTTCAAGACTTTGTGAGCCTAGCACCCCAAATGTTGTGCCTCAAATGCTTCACACAACACCACAAGACTTGGAATAACTTGAGAGAATACTTCTAGCACTCAAAATTGGTTATGCCCTCTCTAGTAACACTAGGTCTACTAGGTCCACTTTTTGCTAGCCATAGGGTTCCTTTTATAGTGTTGTCACAATTAGGGTTTACACATGAATGCCCTTAATTGTCATGACTCTTGATTTCCCATGACCCATGGATTTGTAACTCCCATGGACTATCCATGGAGCTCCATATGGTTACATCCATAACCCATAAACCATGGATCATTAATCCACCATAAAAGAATTGATGATTGTCATAATCAACCCTATATATTTAATTAGTCTCACTTTGATCACCAAATTAATACTAGATTAATACTTGATCAATACTAATTAAATAATACTATTATTAATATATTAGAACTTATAATATATTAATAATCATAAGTACCTTATTCTCTCATTTAGTCTATCCAAGTATTGCAATGCCATGCAACCCAAATGGATCATGCCGGGTCGGGTCAAGTACATACCAAATAAAGTTATGGACTTAGACACTATATCCAACATTATTTATACTGGTGCTGCTAGGGTTTCAGTCAAAACCCTAATGGACAACTTAGGCCTTAAGCAATCCAAGGAAGCTTCTGGAATAGGGCCCTTATGGCCGAAATTAGGATGGACACCTCCCTAATTTCGTCCATGCCTAGTCCATGAGGCTCCTCAGCCCAATATTCAACTATCACACATTTGACAGTTTAAGTCCCCGATATTTAATTAATTTCTTTTAGCCACATAATTAATTTTTAATTAATTCTTGTCTAATATTAATTAAACTATATGATTTCTCCTTTAATATATTATTCATATAATATATTAATAAACCATAATAACCTCTCTCTTCATAAATCATCCTATCATGTTGCTTTGGTGAAGGCAACCCAAAAGGACCATGCACAACCGGGTCAAGTACTTAACAAATATAGTTACGCGCTTAGACACTAATCCAACAGTCTCCCACTTGGATAAGTCTAGTAACTATAAATGCAAGCACAATTCGATTAGCAATCGTAGCTCTCAAAGACGCTGTCGAACTCTGATCATATCAGTAACTTGTCCTTTAGATAAGGGGTCGTATAATCCTCGGGTCTAGATATCGTGCAAACAATCACATGGAACATAGTCATACTTATTGTCCAGCAGTTTGTTTCTCGATCTCTGATTCGTCTGACATAGAACTTAATTGAACACATCAATTCAGTCCTGACCGGGCCCGACACATAAGTCAAACCAAATCATCGAGGGGCCCTGATATCGCTTTTAACCTCTCAGGATAAAAGGAATAGATAAACTTCGACTTATATGCATTTATCATCCACTCATCAGATCATGCACAACAATACGTTTTATAACATCAAGTTACTGATGCGTTTACGCATTATCAATGCACAACCAACTTGCAAACAATAAACCATATATCTAGGTTTTAAGACCATATGATATTATCGTCTTGCGATCACTCATGATAAATTCCATGAAGTGATACCAGCAAGCGCGGGTCTAATCCAATGCTCAAATCAAACTCATAAGCACTCATGAACGTTGCAACAAACCTTTGCTATGTCTAATACACTTTAGACAATCTACACACCAATTCATGACAATCTTCTTTCATACCTACTCCCAAAGTATGAGCGACTGTGGAATATTCGAATAATCTTATTATTCAGGAAGTCAAAACATGCAAAATGAAACAATAGGTAAATAATTAACATAAGACAGTAACTTTACTTATAAATAATACTCTTTTATTTAATCATCAAATGTCAATTACATTTATCTATTACACATTTATAAACTATCTAATCTAAACTAATATCGTCCTTCAGCCTGATGCTCCTAGCGTGCTGCAAGTGCTTAACCCTGCTCAATCCATTCGTAAGGGGATCTGCTGGGTTATCCTCTGACGATATCCTCTTTACTACGAGGAGTCCTTCTTCCACCCGATGTCGAATAAAATGATATTTTCTGTCGATATGTCAAGATCTGCCATGATCCCTCGGTTCCTTGGTCAAGGAAACCGCTCATTCATTATCACAGAAAATTTCCATTGGCTCCTTTATGGCTGGCACAACTCCAATGTCTCCAATGAAGTTCTTCAACCATATTGCCTCCTTTGACGCTTCACTCGCCGCAATGTACTCTGATTCGCACGTTGAATCAGCTACAGTCTCCTACTTGGAACTTTTCCAAGTCACTGCTCCTCCATTTAGGGTAAAGACCCAGCCCGACTGTGAACGGTAGTTGTCCCTGTCGGTTTGAAAACTGGCCTCACTATACCCTCGCACCCTTAAGTCATCACTCCCACCGAGGACTAGAAACCATTCCGTGGTCCTCCGAAGGTACTTAAGAATATTCTTGACTGCGGTCCAATGTGTTTTGCCAGGGTTCCCCTGATATCTGTTGACCATGCTCAAGGCGAAGGCCACATCAGGGCGAGTACAAGTCATAGCATACATAATCGAGCCAACTGCGTTAGCGTATGGTACTCGGCTCATTTCTGCTATCTCGACTTCGGTACTCGGGCTTTGAGTCTTACTCAACTTGGCATTACTTTGGATTGGTAACTCCCCCTTCTTAGAATTTTCCATACTAAAACGCTTTAGTACTGTGTCCAAGTAAGTATTTTGACTAATTCCTATTAGTCTCTTACTTTTGTTTCTCACTATCCTTATACCCAAAATATAGGCAGCCTCTCCGAGGTCCTTCATAGCGAAGCACTTCCCAAGTCAGGATTTAACTTCCTTCAGGGTTGGGATGTCGTTTCCTATGAGTAGTATGTCATCGACATACAAAATGAGGAAGCTTACTATACTCCCACTGGCTTTGATATATACACATGATTCATCCTTGCTTCGCAGGAAACCAAACGCTTTGACTTTCTCATCGAAACAAAGATTCCATCTGCGAGATGCTTGTTTTAGTCCATAAATGGACTTCTCAAGCTTACACACTCTATTGGGATGCTTCGCATTGACAAAACCCTTTGGCTGACTCATGTAAACATCCTCAGCCAATTTACCGTTAAGGAAAGTGGTTTTGACATCCATCTGCCATATTTCATAGTCATGAAATGCAGCAATGGCTAGCATCACCCTGATAGACTTTATCTTCGCAACTGGTGAGAAGGTCTCATCATAGTCAACTCCGGGAGTTTGAGTGAAACCCTTCGCAACCAATCGCGCCTTATAGGTGTGTACATTCCCATCCATGTCAGTCTTCTTCTTGAAGATCCAATTGTACCCGACCATCTTACGACCTGGTACATTTTCAACCAAATTCCAAACTTGGTTGTCATACATGGACTGAATCTCGCTGTCCATAGCCTCTTTCCATTTCGCAGACTCCGGGCCTGCCATGGCTTCCTTGTAGCTATTAGGTTCATCCAAATTTACTAGTGTCTCACTAATAAATGTATCACCTTCACTTGTTATATGAAAACCATATAACATAGGCGGAACACTAACTCTACTGGAATGTCTAAGAGGTAAGGATTCGTCAATCGGTTCAACCGGAGTTTCCTCCTCGGATTAAGCGCCAGTGTTAGAGGTTCCTTCATCGCTCGACTCTTGAATCTCTTCAAGATCGATTTGCCTCCCACTGTCCCCTTGGCTTATGAGTTCTCGCTCTTGGAAAACCCCTCTCCTCGCAACGAAGACAACATTGTCACTCGGTATATAGAAGAGATATCCAAAGGACTTTTGTGGGTAGCCGATGAATATACACCGCTCACTATGAGGTTCGAGCTTGTTGTGAGTCTCTCGTCTTACGAAAGCCTCGCAACCCCATACCTTGATGTGTGCCAACAAGGGAGCTTTCCATGTCCACATCTCGTGAGGTGTTTTGGCAACCTTCTTCGTAAGGACTAAGTTAAGGATATGGGCGACAGTCTCTAAGGAATACCCCCAGAAAGAGATAGGTAGCGAAGCACGACTCATCATGGAACGAACCATGTCCAGCAAGGTTCGATTACGCTTCTCAGGCACACCATTCAACTGTGGTGTCCTGGGAGGTGTCAATTGTGAAACGGTTCTGCATTCCTTGAGGTAGTCGTGGAATTCGAGACTTAGGTACTCTCCACCTCGATCAGATCGAAGCATCTTGATTTTCCTGCCCAACTGATTCTCCACTTCTTGCTTGAGCTCTTTGAATTTTTCAAAGGTTTCTGACTTATGCCTGATTAAGTAGATATAGCCATATCTGCTATAATCGTTGGTAAAAGTCACATAGAAGCGGCACACATCCCTTGTGGTGGATCTAAAGGGTCCACATACATCTGTATGTATGAGATCTAATAAATCCTCACCCCTCGCACAAGTGCCAGTGAAGGGTGACTTGGTCATCTTTCCAAGTAAACAAGACTCGCACACGTCATCGTCCCTAAGGTCGAATGACTCCAATACTCCATCCTTTTGGAGTTGGGCTATGCGTTTCTTGTTGACATGTCCAAGACGACAATGCCACAAGCATGCTTTATCCAAACCATTGGAAGAATCAATACATAACACATCATTTCCTAAATTGTCTACAACCATCACAGTTTCATATATTCCATTACAAGGCAATGCTTCAAAATAGAAAACACCATTAAGATAAGCATTAATAGAACCCTTTTCATTATCAAATGAATATCTAAACCCTTGTATATACAAACCATGAAAAGAAATGATGTTTCTTGCCATATCTGGCGAATAGCAACAATTATTTAAATCTAATCCTAATCCATTACTAAGCACTAAAGAGTAAACTCCAATCTTGGTGACATGCGACAATCTTCTGTTTCCGATGATCAAGTTTATCTTCCCATGCTCCACATCCCTATTTCTTCTTAGGCCCTGCAAATCAGAACAAATGTGAAAACCACATCCTGTATCAAGTACCCAAGAAATAGCATGTGATGAATCATTAGATTTAATAGTGTAAATAACTGTGTAGGACGGCTTGATCTTTCCATCCTTGATATCTTGTAGATATTTCGGGCAGCTTCGTTTCCAATGCCCTATTTCGTGGCAGTGGTAGCACTCTGCCTCCTTGGGTTTGGAGTTGGGTTTAGCAGAACCAACCTTGGTTCCACTAGAAGAGGAGCCATTTTGGGACTTTCCCTTATGGTGGCTATTTGAGGGAGCCTTCCTCTTCTTACCCTTCCCTTGCCCAATTGCCAAGACTGGGGCAACAATAGGAGTTGGAGATGATGCAACAGATTTATCTTTGAGGTTGCTCTCAGCTATCCTCAACAATCCTTAAAGCTTGCTCAAGGTGACCTCCTCCTTGTTCATGTGGTAGGTCATGCGGAACTGGTTGTAGCAGGGAGGAAAGGAGTGAAGGATGATGTCAATTGCCAGCTCTTCATCAAAGTTCACATTCAACTTTAGCAGGCGATCGACATATCTCTGCATCTTTTGCAGATGAGCGGTGAGGGACTCTCCATTACCCATTTTGGCAGTGATCATCGAAGTGATGATCTCGTACCTTTATTGCCTAGCGCTCTGGTGGTACCGGTCCAGCAGATCTTGATGCATCTCATAGGGATACATGTCCTCATAGGACTTCTGGAGTTCTACAGTCATAGTCGCCAGCATGATGCAATGGAATTTCGTAGCATCACGCTTATGGGCCTCAAAGGTTGGGATCTCTTCAGCAGAGGCAGTGTTGATGTTGATTTCCTTCAGCTTCTCATCGAGGACATACTCTTTGTCCTCGTAACGAGTGACCATTCAAATGTTGCGGATCCAATCATTGAAGTTGGGCCCGTTAAAGATCACTCTCCCACACAAGTTCATGAGTGAGAACGAGCCAGAGGAATTTGAGCCAGAAGCGTTGTTGTTGACGTTCGACATCTGAAAAAGAAAAATAACAAAGTTTGATTAGAAACGAATTCCCAATTAAACACCCAAATGAGAAATTAGGGCTAGGATCCAACAACATTATTTACAAATTAGAAGAGGGATGTTGTAATCTAACAAGCAAATAACTTGAAGGTAAGTGAATGACGATTCACTAATTTCCACCATGAAAAACAAGTTAGAGATAAGTTTTAAATGTATTGAAAACTCCTAGATCTTTTGAGATTCATTGAACTTTTCAATGGCATGTTTAAATCTTGATATGCCCCTCAAGTTTGTGACTGGGATTCCGAGGATCACAAAGCGGGTGTGAATAACCATGCAAATGTACATGGTTTCCCCAATGTTACAGTCACCTATTCGACGTGTCGGTTAACCACACACGCTCCATCGAACTATGACAAACATCGAGTCACCCTTTGCCACCTTTGCTCAGAGCCCAATTAGTGTGCCGGTTAGCCACACACGCTCCACTAACGTCTTAGCAAGGGTGCAAAGTGTAATTTCATGGAATTGCATCAATTCACTTTTGCCTAAAGTATCTAAGATTGAGAATTTTTTGAAAAACATTTAGTTACTTTATAAATTCATTATACTTTTAATGAGGAAAGGTGTGCCCTATCCTACCCGTTCGGCTAACGACCCTCCACCAATCAAGGAAGCGGTGGGTGAGAGTGGACACCCATTAAACAACCATTTTATAGGCCATAACCTTATACCCCCTTATAGATCGGCTTCGTGAATGAGGCCTACTAACGGTAAGACTAGCATTTAAGTTATACATATATATATATATATATATATATATATATATATATAATCTTATAATAAATAAAGTATAAGGTTGAATTTTAAACTTGTAAAATTCTAGGGTTTGAAATTTAAATAATTCAAATTAAACTTTTAATTAAAATTTAAATTTCAAAACTTGAGGGCAAGTTTTGAACTTTTCAAAACACATAGGATCAAATAGCAAATAATTTAAATTAAACATTTAATTTAATGATTATCTAGATTTGATCTATTCTATTTTAATCACAAGATAATTCATCAAATAAATCAAATAATCAAATTTTATCACATAAGGAATTTATTATTCAATTAAATGGTAATTATCTTTTGTTTTGGTAAGGATAATCATATAATAACAATAAAAATCAGATTTTATTAGTTAACAATAGTTTTGGTAATTATCCTATAGCAAAACAACAAGAAATCCCGAGATATCCTCTGCCTGACAGCTAAACTCGCCGAGTTCCCAATGTGGACTCGTCGAGTTCATCCAACTCATCGAGTTCACATTGGGACTCGACGAGTTCTTCAGTCAGAGGGCCAAAAAACGATTTTTCAAAGCATGAATGAAATACTAGGCATCAAATACAATAGAAACCAATCAAGGCTCTGATACCACTCATGGGTTTGAGCCAAAAGAACATCATATGTGCTCATGCAAACCCTAATGCTTGGATCTAGGTTTCTCTATTGTACATGCAATTCATCCAAGACTTATAAACCCTAGATCTAGCATATATATTTCGAAATTATCATAAGAAAACAGATCTAGATGATTACCTCTTCTACAATGGCTTGAATCTTCTTGTCTTGGAGCTTAGATTCACAAATGTCACTCCTCTCATGGCTTACAAACACCACACAAGCAAGAGGATGATATTGGAGAAAGGGGAGAGGCACAATTTCGGCTATGAAGACTCTTAGGGTTCAAGTGGCCGAAAATTGGATGCCATGGGGTCTTATTTATATTGGTGCTGCTAGGGTTTTAGTCAAAACCCTAATGGACAGCTTAGCCCTTAAGCAATCCAAGGAAGCTTCTGGAATAGGGCCCTTATGGCCGAAATTAGGATGGATACATCCCTAATTTTGTCCATGCCTCCTCGGCCCAATATTCAACTATCACACATTTGACAGTTTAAGTCCCCGATATTTAATTAATGTCTTTTAGCCACATAATTAATTCTTAATTAATTCTTGTCTAATATTAATTAAACTATATGATTTCTCCTTTAATATATTATTCATATAATATATTAATAAACCATAATAACCTCACTCTTCATAAATCATCCTATCATGTTGCTTTGGTGAAGGCAACCTAAAAGGACCATGCACAGTCGGGTCAAGTACTTACCAAATATAGTTACGGGCTTAGACACTAATCCAACACAAGGTCCAAACCATAATGAAAAAGGACCAACACTAGGTGAGCTTCCCAAGCCCACTAGTGGCCCATTAATGTCCTAATTTGCTAAATTGACCCAATCCCTTTAATAGGCCTTACCCAAGCCCAAACATTTCATTGGCCCATATTATCTGACTTCTGATGGCCCATTAAGGCCCAAGAACCCAAAGCATGGCCCAAACCGAGGCCCAAAAGTGTAAAGCCCAAACTGACAGAGTACGCGGGGCGTACATTCACGTACGCTAAGCGTACTAGCCAATGGTGTGTACGCTGGGCGTACCTGCATGTACGCTCAACGTACTCCCCCTGTTAAGTCACTTTCCCATTAAGTGCTTAATACTCTACTCCAAAAGCTACAAACACAGATCCAAGTCCTTTTCAACGTATTAATCCATAAAGTCACTGACTTGGTGACTTTGCATGCCCCCATCAAGACTAAACTCCAAAATTGATATTTCATTCACATAGAAATGCTCTTAACTCATGCATGAACCCAATAAGACATTCAAGATGACGACTTTCTGCCTTAGGGACTCATATAGAACAGAGAGTAGCAACTCCAAGTCCTAGAAATCGGATTGAACCACAAAGCTTCAACCTTTGGACCAAAATGGTCCAAAAACTCAATCTAAGAGATCTAAGAAGATAATCACCAAGTTTAGATCTTTATACCTTGAAATGGCTAGAAATGAAGCAACAATCCCAGATCTACAACCTCTCCTTTGAACCACCACCTTTCCTTGTTCCTTTCTTGTTTGGAAAATGGATCCACAGCACCAAGATGCTTCTCTAGTGACCTTCTAAGCTCCAAGAACACTCAAATATGGATTAGGGTTTTGTAGGAGCTCCTTTAGGGTGGAAATGGAGGCTGGCCTTCGAGACATAAGGTTCTTTATATAGGGCTCAACCCTAAAATTAGGGTTTGGGAACTCTGAGCGTACGCTGGGCATACCTCTCGTACGCTGGGTGTACGCTCCTCCGCACCCGCGATCATTTACCTTTATACGCTGGGCGTACTCTTGCGCTGGCCACCTTGCATGCATGGTCCTTTCTTGCCATCTTTCTCCATTAAGGACCGATATTGCCAATAACTTCAAAGTGCTATAAATCCTTCATTCTAAGCCCGTTTCCGACGAACTTTATACCCACGAAAAGATGGCGAGAAACCCTACGCTCCTGACTACATACCCAAGCCTTAAAACCTTTCGAATAAAAACTCTATACCCATAAAAGACAAAAACACCCCTAGCCTTGGCCTCTGAAATCCATAAACAAACATTTTCAAAACAGGGTGTTACAGTTCGTCTCCATGCTCGTTGGATCGTCATCGTCGTCGGAGAAGTGGTAATTTTCTGGATGTAGATGTTGTCGGAAAACAGATAGATCTAGTTGGCCTCGAGGATGGCAGATTTTTGGGTCATCGGACATTGCAGATTTTAGGGAAATAAGTGTTTTGAAGAAGAAATGAAGAACATGAGAGAGAGAGAGAGAGAGAAAGAAAGAGAGAAAGAAGGGGGGATGGTAGGGGTACTTTATTTTTGGTTTTTTGTTAATTGTTTTTAATTTTTTGTAATAAAAGAAAAATATAAAATAAAATAATAAGGGGAAAATTCGTTATTATAAAAAGTTTCAAAATTTTTGGACCAAATTTGCAACAAAATAAAAAGTTTGGACCTCTGGTGCTAGTCCAAACCTTTTTGGACCAAAATAACAATTTTCAGTTGACCACGGGGACCATTTGTGTAGTTTTATCTTTATTTAAAAAGTATATATGATTTTTTTTGTAAATTTGGTCTAAAAGAATAGACAAAATTGCAAAAATGGTCCTTTTGGTTTCTCATTTTATGTGGCTAAGGTCCAAACCTTTGAAAAGTTGTAGATTTGGTCCTTTTCAACATGTTTTGTTGTGGTTTTGGTCCCATGTCCGTTAACTTTAACAGCTTGGCTGTTAACTTTTTTAAAATGACTATTTTACTTTCATAGACCATTTCTGCAACCAAACTACAAGGACCATTTCTACATATCTTGTTTTTATTTTTATGAAATTATTATATATTAATGAAAAAATTGCAAAAATGGTCCCTGTGGTATGCATTTTTTTGGGGTTTCAGTCCAAACCTTGAATTTTTTGGATTCATGGTCCTTTTGGCCTAGTTTGTACATAGAAATGGTCCCCCGACTTAACTTCCATTAAGTTGTTGCTGTTAACCCCCTCATGTGCCTCCCACATGAGGGTATATTTGTCTTTTCACTTCTAAGGGACCATTTTTGCACCTGAAAAAAATATATCCCTTTTTAAAAAAAAATTAATACCTATTTATTTATTTTAATAATTAAAAAATAAAAGAGGTCTCTCTCTCTCTATCTCTCTCTCTCTCTCTCTCTCTCTCTCTCTCTCTCGTTTTGTGGTAAACCTGAAGAAACACACATTACACACCATTTCCCTGCCACAAACCTTCAAGTCCATTTTCATCATCTTCAACGTCTTCATCTTTCAAGCATATCACACAAACCACCGCTATACATCACCTTTCGACCACCATCTCCAACCCTGGTATTCATCTCGCCATCACATACCCGCTTTCACGGAATTTGTCTTGTTCAGATTCATGTGGTTTCTTGTTGAGTTTGAATCTTGGACCCAGTCAAGCTCTCTATGAAACCGTTACGATGAACATAGTCGAGTTCGTTGCCACGTACCCATATCCTACCCTTGGAATTTTGCTTTCTTTTCTCTCGAATTAGGTCAGACCAGGGGCAATGGCTGGTGGAGATGTTCCATGAGAAAAGAAAAGCTTATGGGTCGTCTATAATGTAGGTTTTCAGGGACAAACGACATGGTTTAATGGCGGAGGAAGTGACTAATAACCGTAACAGAAGGGAAGAAGAAAGACCCTCATTTTGGGTTCTCGATCACACACCCTCGTTGTGTATTCCGATTGTAGATTTGGGTAAGATCCATTGCTTGTAAATGGATGGCTCGATTTCTGCAAATTAAGTGGCTTTAACTCTAGGTATAACGGATGCGTGGTGTTTGGTTGTAAAAGTTTTCTTCTTGTTCACTTGTTCTTGTTTTATTTTCCGATTCAAGTTTAGTACTTGTTCTTTTTTTATTTTTCTTGTTCATCAAGGGATACAAATGTGATTCATCGACAAATCTACTTTGAGATAGCATTTGAAAACTTACCCATCAATTTCCAATTACGAACGACATATTTTTTTCTTGATTCGATGGAAACAACTAGCCAAGTGGTGGCTCTTCTAGATGAACCAATTCGTAAAGCAGCAGAATTACCAAATCTCCAGGAATTAGAACCTGTTGAAGATGGTTTTGGGGTGGAATTAGAACCTGATGAAGATGGTTTTGGGGGTGGAGTAGGCGGAAAAAATGAACCAATCCGACGCCTGCCTCCTTCATAAGGACTCTTAATATCTCATACCTAGTCTTACTTTGCTTCCTCATCATCGACAGACAAGAGATTTGGAGTGTCCTCAAAATCTGGGTTTCTTTAAAATAAAATAGAAACGGAAAGGGATAAGAGAAAGAAAAAGAAGAAGATAGGGAGATGAGGACAATAACAGGGGCGGTGTTGGTTGTATTTTGTGGTGGTTGATTTGTGGTAGCTAAAAGGAAGAACGGTGGTGAGGGTGATGAGGATCTGATGGTGGGTTTTGAAGAAGATGATGTATCTTCTTGGTATTAAAATGAGAGAGAGAGAGAGAGAGAGAGAGAGAGAGAATGTGTGTGTGTGTGTGTAACACTCTAAATTTTCAAACAAAATTTTCAATTTTAAAACCACATAAAACCTAATATCACATTTCTCAAAAACCCAGATGTATAAATTGTTCAAAACACAAGACCACAAAATGTATGATAATATCCCAGAATCCTCAAAAACATAATCTCAAACTGGTGTGTACAATCAAGCCGGTGCCTTCCCGCGATCCTGAGAGGTACCTGAAACACACACCACACAACACTGTAAGCACTAAGCTTAGTGAGTTCCCCAAAATACCATGCACAAATAATTAGCCTCTCATGGCTATATCTCGATAAGGACCCTCCGGTCATGTGTCTGAGTGAAGACCCTCCGGTCTCACAGCTCGGGTCGGACCCTCCAGTCCGATATCAGTGAAGATCCTCCTTCTCACAAACTCGGTTTGGACCCTACGGTCCTAACTCAATAAGGCACAGATAATATACAACACAAATCACAAAGACAAAATGCATAATATCATATAACTTATAATAAGCACATAAGACCCTCCGGTCAGTAACTCAAATATACCCTCCGTTCGATACTCAGATAAGACCCTCCGGTCACTCCAGATGTCACACCCCCAAACCGAAATGGCGGAAATGTTAGGGGGTGGAGGACGTCATGTGTAGTATCATAACAATTGCATCATAGTAATCAAAGTAAACACAACCATTACATTAAATATATAAAAGGTATTTACATCTGTTTGATTCATATTCATATACATCAAAAGTAGCAAAATATAAAGACGTGACTCTAAAGGCTCCGTCTTCTCAAAAGCTGTGGGAGTACCTGTCTACTGATTTCCTGAGAATACAAGTTATTTTGAAAGAGTAGATCAGCATTTAAGTTGGTGAGTTCATAAGCGTTTTGATTTAGAAAATAGGTTCTGAGTTCATTGACAAGTGTGTTATATTTCTTCAGAAAAACCTTATATTTACTGATATAATGAAAGTTAAGATAAGTATGATAATACCAGTTTCTTCTATAATCTCTTAACTCGTACTAGCTACGTGTAAACCAATATCGAACAGACTGTTAATTGTATAGATCTACCCTAAACCCACAACCAAACAAGGAACAGGAGATGGAACGGAAACCACACATTCCACAGTATATCAGATATTCTTCATACGTGACCCGGATGTATAAACTAATGGATTATAGAATTAACAATGAATATTCGATGGTTGAATGATAATCTGATTGTTTGTAAAAAAATATTGATGTTTGTCTGGGAAAATCCTATATATTCCCTTGAATGTATGTTGTCGCTTTAATTGTTCCATAACTGAAAAATACAAGTATTTTCCATACTTATATTATTAAAGCATTGTTCATGAAAAGTACGTAAATATATCGTTGCTATCTACTTGCGAATTTTATGACCATACTAACTGATACGACGTGAATCGGACGCCAATATCCTTTATGACTTTGTCACCCGTAGACATGTCGGTCCTACTGTAGCTAACAACAATGTGTGGGATTGTCAGTTCCGTAGAGATCTATACACAAACTCACGCTCTCCCTTGAGGAGACTCTGGTTCATAAGGGTAGTCTTCCATTAGTACATGTAATTGTACCCAAAGACGTGTCTCTCAAACTAAATAAACGACTTACAAGTAATAATTCGAAAAACCCTTTTTATAAATAACGGATAAGTTTATAAAAAGATATGTTCGTTCCCTAAACTATATTCTTATAATAGTTTATACGCCTGTATATAAAAACCGTGTATTGAATTCCCAAACTATACCTATTATAGTTTGTATGTATGTTATGTATTGATCTGAAAAACTATGTAATTATGCTTGTAAGGTGAAAACGTCCCTTATGCTCATCATGTTACAAAAGGGATAAAATATCTATAAATATTTTATAAAAATGTGGAGTACGTAAGGTTGTATCAATTTCATCAGTTTTTAAGTGTGTTAAAGTCCTTTTTGTATAAATTCACAAAATCATTTGTATTTGGCTTGTATTATCCCCCTGAAAACATTAAAATTATAAAAGCATAGGGGTATGAACTCACCTGATTGTGAGTGACTTGGACGAATGACAAAGATAGGATGCTTGGTATGCTAAGTGAAGTCCCGAGCACAGTAAGGTCCTATTAATCACATATTAACATGTATAGGCCTACAATTAGTGTCTATAACAACTAACAAGCATATGAAACAACCTTAGGATGTAGGAAACACTTACAATAAAGTGTTAGAACCGAAAATGAGGGATAAAAAGGAGTTCACGGCCAACCACTATGGGTTCACGACCTAAGATGTGTTCACGGCCCATGAACACATGAAGGGTTCACGGCCCACTCATGAACACTTGAAGAGTTTACGACCCATCTATGAAGGGTTCACGTCCCTATGAAGGGTTCACGGCCGTGAACTCTTGAAGATCATAAAGATGGTGATGAAAGTGATGAATCAATGGATGAACATGAAGCACTTTACATGAATAAGATGAATAACAAGTGAAGAGGGGAGAATCACTTACTTTTGAGGGGTGGAAAATGGGATTTTGTTGGATGAGTGTTGAGAGAATCTTGAGGAGTTTTCGGCCAAGGAGGGAAGAAATGAGGAATAAATGAAGGAAATATATATATATATATATATATATATATATATATATATATATATATATATATATATGGAGAGGGGTTCACGACCAAACATGGGTTCACGGCCGTGAACCTAGTTTGCGGCCGTGAACACCCTTTGATGAGCTTTCTGGTTCGATTGAGGGGTGGAAAATGGGATTTTGTTGGATGAGTGTTGAGAGAATCTTGAGGAGTTTTCGGCCAAGGAGGGAAGAAATGAGGAATAAATGAAGGAAATATATATATATATATATATATATATATATATATATATATATATATATATATATATATATATATATATATATGGAGAGGGGTTCACGACCAAACATGGGTTCACGGCCGTGAACCTAGTTTGCGGCCGTGAACACCCTTTGATGAGCTTTCTGGTTCGATTGAGGGGTGGAAAATGGGATTTTGTTGGATGAGTGTTGAGAGAATCTTGAGGAGTTTTCGGCCAAGGAGGGAAAAAATGAGGAATAAATGAAGGAATATATATATATATATATATATATATATATATATATATATATATATATATATATATATATATATATATATGGAGAGGGGTTCACGACCAAACATGGGTTCACGGCCGTGAACCTAGTTTGCGGCCGTGAACACCCTTTGATGAGCTTTCTGGTTCGATTGCATTCCTCTAATCCCAAGCTAACACTTCTCAACATCCAACTCTTAAGTGTACTAGGCTTAGAGACTCTTAAACTGACCCTAATCACAGAAAAGCGATAGCAGAAACAAGTCTGACTTTTTATTGAACGAATTGACTTACAGATAGAGATTTCGGGTTGTCACACCATATTACCACTCAAGTAAGTATAGTGAGAAGAGTCACCTCGTAAGCAAAGCAAGTATGTCTCGTACTCAACAATCAGTCTAGACTCCGCCTACATATCACTAACACTTTATAATAACAACTCTAAAGATATTAAGCTAACCCCTTTGCTATCTCTTGGAAAGGGTGAAAAGACCATTTTACCCCTCCATGGCCTCCATATCCATAACTTGACCAACCCTAAAAGTCAACAGAAGTCAACACTCGAGTCAACAGTCCATGTTGACCCTACTCGTCGAGTGCACCTATGCGACTCGTCGAGTTCCTCCTGTTCTCAGAAAATCGGGAAAACTCCAACTCAACTCGCTGAGTTGTCTCATCAACTCATCGAGTTTGCACGTGTCCAGACTGTTGGGGAAAACCCTAACCGACTCGTCGAGTTGGCTCATGGACTCATCGAGTCCCTCTAGTCCATTTCTCATTCAGATGATTCTAAGCAGAACTAAAGTCCCAAACTCTAGATCTAACCTCACACGGCCGAAATACCACGTAAAGCTGCAAGCTTTACATCCATGCATGGCACCTAGGGCTCAAAATGCCAAAAAAAATCTCTATAGAAGGTTTAATGTTTGGAACTTGGCCAATAGCTTGATAAAGCTTGAATCTTTATGCTCAAGGGACCTCATACTGTCCAGATCTGAAGTTTCAACTCCATGGCAAGCTCAAACGACTTAAGGACCCAAAGAAAGGATGGAAATTGCCATAAACTCCCTAAAGAAGATATCTAACCAAACAATGATCAAGGTGATAGCTTTTTACCTCCAACCCTAAAAGACCCCCACCCCCACCCCCACCCCCACCGCACACTTCCAATATCACATTCATTTTCTTTTTTCTTTGATTGTAATTGAAGCTGGACCAACGGACCACCTTCGGAGTCAGCGGAACGGCATCGAAATCATTGGAACGATGTCAGAAACCATGTCTTCCGGCTCTTCTATACGACGAAAAGCTTTCTCGATCTAGTTTGTTGGTGGCTGATGCGAAAAGCTTTCACTAACGGCCATATGCTACTCGGTCTCGTTTCATCGACCGCCACTGCTACCAGATCCGGTAGTTTCTTACCGGGAGTATCTTCTTCCCTGGCAGCTTCTGAAACATTTTTAGGCTCAAAGAACAAGGGCTCACTCTCTCCATATCTTCTGGTCACTTCCTCGTTTCACCTCCACTCGTTTTCTTGTCGGAAATCACCTCCGCCTTTCCTTTTCCAGAACCGTCGCCCTTAACCGCCTCCTTGAATCAGCCGAAAAAGCATCTCGTATGAAACTACCTTGTTGGAAACACCTTATCCTCTACGATCTCGTTTTTACTGACCACCTGGTCTCATCAGATCTAGATATGCACTTGAATCTATAATCGCTTTCAGGTTAGTTCACACAATTGCATATATCCTTGTGATTACCTCTGAGTATTTGGTTTCTTATGTCAATTAAGAAGATAAAATGTGTTATATATTAGTAGTTTAATCAAAGCTTCAACCATTGTGGTATTTCATAGGGGTGATTGAAGGCAACACATAAACTGTGAGTGTCGATGGAGGTGTCAAGTTTGATCGGTGGTGTGGTGGTGACGATTCGATGATGGTCAAAATACAATCGTCACGGTAAGGTTAGAAAGAAGGAGAAAAAGGAATGTATTTGTGCTAGAGATTCTAGGTTGAGCACACTACATCCCACTGTAAGAAATGTTTCTGATTGGACCAAAAGAATAGTATACAAGGGGGCTTCATTTGAAAATAAGGTCCCTTGAAAATATTACCCGATAAACAATAAAATATTTTTTTGAGTTTTTTTTTAATTTTTAAATTAAGGATCGACCTATCGGAGACCATAATATAATCTATTAATTGGACTTTATTTAAAAAAATACAACATGTTTATCCTTCGATTTTGAATATATATTTTTTAAACGTTTGGCTAGGAATGATTAATTATTCTCACAAAAAACAAGATATGTCTTATTTAAACCTATTAAATAATTGACCGACACATGCTAAAATTTAAAAAAACCAAGTCTAAAACAAATGAACAGTAGATTAACTTCAACAATAACGTAACTTCAAGATAGATTGTAGGTGGTTACATGGTAGACTGTTAAATTTCTTATGTGAAATACGAAGATAAAATGTGTTAGATATTAGTATTAACAATACACAAGAACAATAGTTGTAGAAATCAATTTTATTCAAAATTTTATATTAAAATGATAATATTTTTTTTTATAATTTTAAAATAATAAAAACTTATTATATATGATAATATTTAGATTGGATTGTGAATAGGTATAAAAATTATATTTAGATACATACAATCATAATTGAATCAAATCAAAATTGTGAAAACAAATCTAGTCCACATAAATCTTATATGATTAAATACAAATAATCATATGTGATTAAACCCACCACCTACCACCACTACCCACTAAAAACCACCACCGCACACCACTGCCACCCACCACCTACCATCACCACCCACCAAAAACTATTGAATCAAGATCAGGAAAACAAATATGTGTCAACATTAATCTTATGTGATTAAATATATATAATCACATATGATTAAATACATGAGAAAAACTACTGAATCGAAAATAAAAAAACGAATATTGTCTATATAAATCATATATGATTAGATACATATAATCACATGTGATTAAGTATACATATAAAGAATGCAAAACGAATCTTTCCGCATAAATAATATGTGATTAAATACATATAATCACATGTGATTAAATACACGACAACAATTATTGAATAAAAAACGCAAAAATAAATATTGTCCACATACATATAATCACATGTGATTATATGTATCCAATCACATGTGATTTATGTGGACGAGATTCATTTTTGCTTTCTCATTAAATAATTGTTCTTTGTCCACTTTAATCATATGTGATTAAATACACGTGAACTACTATTAAATCAAATGTGATTAAAATGGGTGGTGGGTAGTGATAGTGGTAGGTGGTGGGTTTTGAGTGGTGGTAAGTGGTGGGTGTCGGTGGTGGTGGTAGGTGGTTGATTTAATCACATGTAATTATATGTATCTAGTCACATGTTATTCAACAATTTTCTCATGTAATAATCACATGTGATTATATGTATTTAATAACGTATAATTAATATGGACAAAGAACAACTATTGAATTGAGAACGCGAAAACAAATATTGTTTATATAAATCATATGTGATTAGATACATATAATCACATGTGATTAAATACATGACACCAACTATTTAATTGAAAACACGAAAATAAATATTGTTGACATAAACCATATGTGATTAAATACATATAATCACATTTGATTTATATGGACAAAATTCGTTTTCCCTTTCTCGATTCAATAGTTTTTTTATGTATTTAATCACATGTGATTATATGTATTTAATCATATATGATTTATGTGCACACGATTCGTTTTCACGTTCTAGTCACATATGATTTGTGTGGAGAAGTTTTATTTTCGCATTCTCGATTCAATAGTTATTCTTGTATTTAATCACATGTGATTATACTTATCTAATCACATATGATTTATATGGACAATATTCGTTTTGCTTTTTGATTCAATTTTTGTTTTTGTGTATTTAATCACATGTAATTATATTTATCTAACCACATATGATTTATGTGCACGAGATTTGTTTTTGCGTTCTTGATTCAAAAGTTTTTCTTTGTCTACATTAATTATATGTGATTAAATACATGAGAAAAATTATTGAGTCGAAAATTCGAAAACAAATATTGTGTATATAAATAATATGTGATTAGATACATAAAACCACATGTGATTAAATTTATTTAATCACACATGATTTATGTGATTAAATACATATAATCATATATGATTTATGTGATTAAATATTATCCACATAAATCATATATGATTAAATACACATAATCACACGTGATTCTATGTATCTAATCATATATGATTTATGTGGTCAAGATTCATTTTCACGTTCTTGATTAAATAATTATTTTTTGTCCACTTTAATCATATGTTCAATAAATACATTTAATACATGCGATTATATGTATATAATAACATATGATTTATATGAAAACAAAAGAATATTGTCTATATAAATCATATATGAGTAGATATATATAATCAAATGTGATTATATACACGAGAATAACTATTAAATCAAGGATACAAAAACAAATCTTGTCCACATAACTCATATGTGATTAATTACATATAATCACGTGTGATTAAATACACGAGACAAATTATTGAATTGAAATCGGGAAAATAAATATTGTCCACATAAATCATATTTGATTAAATACATATAATTACATGTGATTATATGTATCCAGTCACATATGATTTATGTGGACAAGATTCGTTATCATGTTCTCGATTCACTTATTTTTTTCAACTTTAATCATATGTGATTAAATATACCTAATCACATGTGATTATATGTATTTAATCACATATGATTTATATGGACAAAAAAATATTGTCCATAAAAATCATATGTGATTAAATACACCACATATAAATCATATGTGATGGAGGTGGTGGATGGTAGTGGTGGGTGGTGGTGGTAGACCTTTTCCCCAATTGACACTCGGTTCTTGTAATCATATAGACACGTTAATTCATGTAATAGTGGGTTGTACAAATATTCTAGTATTTTCTCAGTAAACTCAAAAAACAAAGGACATCGGCAAAAGCAACTTCGACAATTTCAAAATTTCAACTATAAATCAAGGTACAGTTTGTTTAATAATCTTACTAAATCACACACAAATTCATTCACATGCATAATTTGGTATATGCACGTAAACAAACAAACAGATATACAGACACACAGACACACAATAAAAGCACACATACACATCTACACAGACAAATAGCCATCCAGCTACTTGCAGATACACTCAAATACTGAAAAATCGACAATACTATAGATACAAATGTACAAAAATATTTGTGTACAACTCAGGAACCAGTCAAACATGAGAAGTCAGTAGCAAGAGCAAAAAAAATGTTACATTATCACATCAAATTATTAAAGGAAGAATTACTAAAAAAAACATAAAATTAGTAGTTTAAAAGGAAGAATTATATACAGTTAAAGATGAATATGAATTGAATTTATATCTAATAGTCATTCTAATAATTTTACATTATCACATCAAATAATCATTAAATTCATACCATCCCACATCAGCACCGAAGCAGCTAAGCTGTTAGCTTTTGAATAGTAAGAGCAGGGCTTATAATCGTGTTGAGGAAGAAGCGGGAATGACATATAAAATGGTTTTTTATGAAGAAACTACAAAAATCTTTTGTCACATCACATGGTTTACTGTTGAATGGAAGAACCTAGAAAGGGTCACAAAGAAGCAAAAAAAAGTAATCAGTTTTTGTTAACATTTGAAATTATTAGTAATCTCTCAATATATAGCTTACCCGCCTAATGAAAGTCTAAAGGAGGAATCAATCACAAGCCCTGAACAAAAAACATTATCAAACATTAGCATAATCATACTTAAAAGTATCCTCTGTCAAAATGAAAGACATGTTTAAGAAATATATCATGAGTGAACTATTGGGTTGCATTAAAACTGCCATTCACTTTCATTCTACCCCTGCATATATAAACCAACAATCAAAATTACAGAAAACAAGAATCATGTCATATGGATATAAATATGCGTCACCATGAAAATGTTTACACCAATAACTTTGTATAAATTCGCATCTATGAAAAAATAAAGTGGTATACAAATAGTCATAGAAAAATACACATATACACAGTGACATATAGACAGTAAAAATATACATATATACATACAAATGGTCATAAAAATACACATACACACATAGATAAACAAACAAAAACATTCACATACGTATACACATATATACATACAAAATACACAAATAGATATATTAAAAGGCACAAAGTGTGTATATGATATTGATACTAATAAAGTAAGTGACGACCTACCTTGTGAAGATGGAATGAAATGTCTCCAACTTCAATGGTAACATCACTCGGAAGGCCATAAGAACAAGTCCTGCAAATATTAATGTGAAATTTTGTTATGAATTTGACACAAACTTTCTTACTACGCATGATAATTCTTATAAGCTTAATGCAGTTAACAAAATTTTACTGAAAATATCAGAGAATTCCATATCAATTTCAACATCCACAAGTAATTGTTTTGCCCCTTGGATTTCAACATGTAGGTCTTCTTTTAAAATCAGGGCAGTAACTTCTTCCATTAATGAAATTTTCCCAGATGTTCTAATTTACTGCATTATTATGCGTTCACACAAAGTATTAGTATTAGACCCACGTCCAAAAAACATCGAGAACGATGCTTAAACATTCATCACGAAATCAAAGCAAAACCCTTCAAACAGATTAATTAATAGTCAGGATTTAGTTTCCAATGTGGGTATCAAAAGAAACCCAAAAAACAATTTACACCCCAGAATCAAAACCCCAGTAAAAGGGCGTCGAGATTTCACGATTGGGGACAAAAAAAAACTATTGAAATCAAAGAATTCCAAATGTGGATATCGATCAAAATTATGAATCAATATTTACGATTGACGTGAAATTTAAACACATAACGAACGAAAAAAGAAGAACGGCTAACCAGGTTTTTTCGTCCTGATCGAGATCAAAAACCTATGATTTAGATCCTAACTTCATGCACGCCATCGACATGTATGCGTGGTTTCAGTTGTTCAGTTTTCAAGTGCAATGTGATTGGAAGCGTATATATACATAAATTTTTGAATGAATCGAGTAAAAAAACACAGTTAGAGTGTGTGATAGAAATGATGATTACCAGTGGGGGAAAAGGAGGCAAGGGTAATAAGTAAAAAAACACTCTCTTTCTCTGTCTTGTGGGTGTGGAGGGAGTGATGATGGCGTCAGAGAAATGAGGATAAAATCAGTGACAGACTGCTCTCCGTTTAGGGTTTATGGTTATTGGATCGTTTAGGGTTTATGAGTGGTGGAGTGGCCCGGGGTTGGATCGTAAGTCAGGTTAGAGAGAGGCATGTATGGATTCTGGTGAGTGTACGTTGCCTGAAAATCGATGCGATAGAAGAGAGAGATATCGGAGATGGTGGTTGAATGCGATGATGGTGTAGAGAAATGAGGACGTTTAGGGTTTATGGGTATTGGAGTGAGAGAAAATGTGATGTTACAAAGGAATGGGAATTTTTCTCAATTAATCAAACGTATACATTGATTTTTTTTTATTTAATTAGAAGGAAATTTATAAATTCTATGTAAGCGTTACAAGTTTTATGCATACTAAACATTAAGCATAAAATGATTGTAAATGTTGTATTATGTTTTGTACCTCTTAATATTCAAGAAATGGTGAATATGCTTTATATAATAGTATATATATATATATATATATATATATATATATATATATATATATATATATATATATATATATATATATATATATATATGGAAAAGTTCACTAGAGAACCATAATTATTGGTTCTTCAAGGAACCAAATTTTTTTTTCAAGTTCTAGAGCTTATTCTTTATCGAAAAAAAAACTAAAAATTTCTAAATTCATAACGTAACATTGTGAATGTTAAATATATTTTTCGGATTCACCGTGTGAATTTAGATTCACATTGTAAATTTGACGAAAGAAATTTTTTTTTATCGAATTTGATATAATTGGAAAAAAGATAAAAAATTATGAATTTCTATATTTTTAGTTTTTTTTTTGATAAAAAATAAGTTCTAAAATTTGAAAAAAAGATTGGTTCATTGGTTAATTATGATTCTCTATTGAACCTCACACTATATATATATATATATATATATATATATATATATATATATATATATATATATATATATATATATATATATATAAAGGTGAGGTTTAATAGAGAACCATTATTAACAAGGAACCAATCGTGAGCGTCGAAAGTGATCAACGTCCAAGGATATGGATGTACACTTGTACATTAGACGCACATACACCGAATTATACCATAAACCCACATCTTTACCAAAAAAACCAACATCTTTTTTTCATTTAATTTTTTTAAGCCACGTCTTTTATCGGGGAAAAAAACTGAATATACCGTTGTTCACGTTTTTCGTCCTCTTTCCATAGAGATTTATGTTGATATATAAAAAACAAACTTTTTTTTTCGAAAAAAACTCATTTCATTTTGTAGTTTTTTTTTCAATATTTAAGTTTATTTTTATCCAAAAAAACTAATTATACCAAGAAATTCAAATTTGTGTCCTCTATTAATTAACATCAACATCGATTAAAAAAAACATCGATCAGTTCTGATTTACAGTGTGAATCTGAACTGTAAATATTTCAATTTTAACATTACACTGTGAATCTGACTTACTATTATTCACATTGTAAATCTGCTCAAATTTACAATGTGAATCTGGGTGGATTCAAAATGTGAATCTTAGTAGATTATAGAAAGTTCGTTTTTTTACATCAATATGAATCTATGTATAAAGAGTACTAAAAAATATGAATTTTGATATATTTATTAAATTTTTTTTGATAAAAAATAGGCCTTAACTTTTCAAAAAAATCAAAGAAATGAAGTTGGTTTTTTTGAAAAAAAAAAATTATTTTTTTGTATATCAATGTGATCTCTATGGAAAGATGACAAAATATCATGAACAATAGTATATTCGGTTTTTTCGATAAAAAACATGGCCTAAAAAAATTAAATGGAAAAAGGAAGTGAATTTGGTTATAATCTGGTGCATGTGCGTCAATTGTAAAAGTGTACAATTTTTCATTTTACCGTTGATTGCTTTAAATTCCGACGCTTTAGGTTGGTTTCTTGGTTTCTTGATTAATAATGGTTCTTTATTGAAGTTTCTATATATATATATATATATATATATATATATATATATATATATATATATATATATTTATATAAGTTCATTTGAGACCACCTATATTTTGTGCTACATGGGGACCAAATCTTAGCCTTTCATCAAATTTGATCTTGTGGCTTATAAAAAACGGATTAACACTAATTAATCTAACTGATTAGTTAATTAGGGGCAGATTACTCACTAAGTTAAATATAACATCTCTACCAGATCTGATACACAATTAGCGTCATATTCACATCATCTTCAAGAACATATTCATCTACTTCGATTCTTCTACCAAGATTATCGCTCCTATGTGATCAACATTCCTTAATCTTCTCATGTAATAGATCTTCAATCTCCTTAAATCTTCACTTACTTCAACCATATCATCCTCTGATTTTTTAGATTGATTGATCAAAGAATGATCGTATCCTATCTAAATCATAGCTTCTAAATTCATGATTTTTGTGTTTTTCGAGTTAATCTTCTTCATTCTTCTACATCTGCAATTGATAATCGGATTGATTGGGGTTGATTTTCATCTATCGACATCTGGGGGTGATCATCAGATAGAGGTTATTTTCAACAATATAATTCATCAAATCACATATATCACCATCAAAATCTAATCGATTTTTAGCACCATAATCATCCATTTTCAACAAAAAAAGGGTTAGTTTTTCTTCGTTGATCTTCAATTTTAACAATTCTTCATCAAATCACATTTGTTTAGCTGATTTTAGATCTATTTTGAGCACTTTCAAGATTCGATCTCTATTTATCAGATTTATGATTTTTACAATTTGTCAAGGTTTGACTTTGAGCACTTTTAATGTTTGATTTTCAACACTTTTCAAGCAATGTGTTTTCTAAAATTGACAAGGTATGTACAAAGTAATTATTGTTATTCAACAAATTCACTTAAACTATACATGCATTCTACTTATTTGTTGAAAGTCCTGAATGAAAAAAGAGTCAGATGTATCACCCTTTCTCATGACTAAATTCTTCTTTAAGAATATGAGTATATTTCCAAAATTTGAGTCACAATTAGTGAAAAATAATGCAATGTTGAATACTTTTATTAAATTTACCATAGTTTTGTTAAAAATAACTTTTTTACTTTTTCAAACACATAATGTTGGAGGTCTATTCAGCATAGTTTCGTTTGGATATCTTATTGTTAGCTTGCAGAAAAAGGGTTGTACTAAAGAAAATATTGGCTTCTCTTATATTTGTTTATAGAATATGATCCATACTATAATTGTGTCAAAAAAAAGTTTCTTCGAACACAAAAGGTTGGAGATGTCTCTTTGAACAATATTGACCGCTCTTATTGATGTGTAGTAACTGGTTGTACTCAAGAAACGATCATTAGATTAAGAGTATTTTTCTTAGAAATGTTTGCATTATGTGTTTTATGATCAATTACATTACATACTACATTATTATGTTGTATCATTAATTACATTACTATAGCATGTTGACTTTAATTTGAAATATTTGTATAAACTGTACTTCATTCTAATAATTCTTTCATTTTTTTGTTGCATGTAATTTTAGCTAATGAATCCCTACTTGAATATTTCAAATTAGAAGTTTTTAACAAGTGCTTAGATGAATGAATATTTAATAGATCTTACAAGCATGTGATAGATTTTTTAAGGCTTTTGGTATAATGTTATTTGTCTATAATTTTGTAAGACCCTTTTGAAATTCATCATTACCCCATTTATTTAACAAAATAATTTTTGAGAGATTTTATGGTACAAACATGAAATGTTGTTTTCAAACTATCAGGTTTCTAGAATACATTTTAAACATTTAACAACGAATTGGGTATTTATCCTACAGACATTCATTTTATTCTATAACTTATGTGGTTCTCATCGGTTTGAAAAGTTTGTTATTTTGCTTTCCGACATAGTTGAAGGGAAGAGTGACCCGAACTATAATATTACACATTGCATTAGAATATTACACCTTCTAACACCGTGATAGATTATTTATGGTACAAGCTTGAAATGTGGTTTTAAACTACTAGATTTTTAGAATACATTTCAACTTTTAGAGAAATTTTTTATATTTATCTTATAACCACTCATTTCATTCTTTAAACTTATGTGGTTCTTACTATTTTGAAAATTTCTTATTTTGGTTTCCTACATGGTTTGAAGGGAAGGGTGGCCTGGATTAGAATATAACACATTATATTAGATTATTACACTTTATAACATAATTTCATAATATCACACATTAACATCAAAAAAGTTGTTTCTATAAATTATTTTGATTTCTTGTAAATAATTCTAGATATTCTTATAACTCTATAATATGTATATTTAGAATATTACATAACAATATCATAACATTATATATAATATTAGAATCTTAAATAATATAAGTTCAATGAGTATTAAAACACCTAAATTTAATTAGGCTTTGTTTTATTAGAATATTCTACATATACATATTATTTTCAAATAATAAATCAACTTATTTAACAAAAAACAAGAACATTATTCTATTAAATTACCAACATCCAACAAACAACCCATAATATTTGTCTATTAGAATATTATACATCAAATTATGGTCATAGAAAGAATAGAATATTATTCTAATATAATATTATACATATATACTTTGATTTTAAACTAATATGATACATGAAAGATATTACTAATATTTTACGACATAAGCTATAACATTAAATGTATTTTCTTACGTTTTAGGTTGCATGTTATTTTAGTTGATGAAGCCCAACTTGAAAGGAACTTGAATATTTTAAACTAGTAGTTTTAAACATCATAAGCTGAGATTGACAAATTTTTGCAGATTTTATATGTTACAAACTTAATATGTGGTTTGTAATCTATCAGGTTTATATAATACATTTCTACTTTCAGAGACGAATTTGATATTTATCCTAAAAAAATATTCATTTGATTCTACAAACTTATATGTTTTTCATTGGTTTGAAATGTTTGTTATTTTGGTTTTCTTCACGGTTAAAGGGAAGGGTGCCCCGAATTAGAATATTACATCTTATATCTTATGATATAATATAACTCGATATAATATTCTTTCAGAATATTACTTATTAACATCATAAAATTATGTTTTCTATAAATTTTTTTGGTTTAACACTATAAATTGTAAGTTGAAAATATTGCATATTAATACCATAATATTACATATTACATTATAATCTTAAATAATCTAAGTTAATTGTACATTTACAACAAAATTTCCTAAACTTAATTAGGCGTTGTTGTGCTATAATACTCTATATATAAATTAGAATATCATATAACGTTATTCTATCAAAATATTCTATAAACAGATAATATATAACATTATTCTATTAGAATATTTTACATACACATATTGTTTTCATGTAATAAATGAACTTATTCAATTAAAAATACAGAACGCTATTCTAATATAATATTATATATATATATATATATATATATATATATATATATATATATATATATATATATATATATATATATATTATATTTATGAAAAGAAACAATATGTATTCGAATATTCTACATATACACATTATTTTCATGTAAATAAAACTTATTTAATAAAAAATCTAGAACATTAATTTATTATATTATCTACATCATATATTGTCATAACTGGGAAATTTTAGACCCAGCAGAGCCTAAGCCCTAACCTAGTACAAATAAATCCACATTGCAATCTGTAACGACCCAATTTTTCAAAACAAAATTTTCATTTTTAATTATCCAAAATGCATGTTTACCATCCACAAAACCAGTTACAATTGTTTTCAAAACATATCAATTACAGCTTTGTGTTAAAACACCAGAGTGTCCCATAACATAATAACGAGAGATAGAGTGCACGCCGCGCCATCAAGCATTGCCTTTGCCCTTGGGCTCAGATGTACCTGAAACAAATCCACAAACTGTAAGCGAATGCTTAGTGAGTTCCCCAGAGCATACCACACATACAATTCAAATATCGTATATCATACTAGCCCTAAGGCTACATACATCACATAAATCATGCATACAACCGATAAGGATGTCGTGGGCTCGTCCCCAGGGTCTTACTCCAGGATGCCATAGGCTCTCCGCATGGTCTTACACCTAAGTGTCATGGGCTCTCCCATGGTCTTTGATAGGAAAGTCATGGGCTCTCCACATGGTCTTACATCCAACTGCCATGGGCTCTCCCATGGTCTTCCATACAACATACCACATATATCAAAGCATACTTCCTAGTTCATACCAACTAACATGTCACATAATACAATCTCAGCTAGGATACTACACATCATAAAATGGGCCGGCCTTGGTGCCTTAGACCCATTCGTATGGTGAGGAGACTCACCTCTGTCTGCTGAATACAAAGCTGTTCTCCTAACAGTCAGTAACCTCCTGTGCTGAATAATAATATTAAACAATGTTAGGACTTTAATTAATCAAAGGAAACCCAAACTCCAAACCCTTCCATAAGGTTCAATTATCCATCCCTTGCTAATGGGCCCAAAGTCCAAGTCCAAAATCCTTGATGGGCCTCTTGGCCCAATAAGGCCCAATCAATATGCCCATGGCCCATAACCGATGATATGACTCATAATTCCCAGAAAACAACGATGCCCAATAATCAAATGAGGCCCAATAGCTCCAAGGCCCAAAACAGATTCGGCCCAACTGTGATACGTACGCTCGGCGTACCATCTTGGTACGCGCAGCGTACTGGGGTCTTGGGACTACGCGCGACGTACACTGGGTTATGCCCAACGTACCACCAGTTTAAGCACTTTCTCCATTAAGTGCTTAATACTCGTTTCCTTTACGTCCAAAAGCCAGATCTAAGTTTGTTAAGACGTCCTAAGGCATAAAGTTGGCAACTTTATGCCTTTGCATGCCTCATAAACACCCAACACTTCCATTAAGACCTTTCCAAGGTCTTTAACCCATGCATGAGGCCAAAACTCCCATCAAGACTCAATTTTTATGGTTCTAAAGGACCAAGGGATCTCAGATCTGTCATTCCCATCTTTTGGAATTGCTTAGCTCATAAGAGGAGGTCCAAAACCAACTAAAGGGACAAAACTAGAAAACCCTAGCTAGATCTATTGATTTAAATGGAAAGGTGAAAGCTTTATACCTCCAGAAGCTCCTCAAGGTCGACAATATGCAGGTTCTTGAAGCCAAATGACACTCCAAGCTTCCTTGGCAACTTCTTCTTCTTGGATGAACACTAAAAGGACCAAAAATGCACTCTTGAAGCTCAAAATGCACTCACAAATTATATTAGGGTTTTCAGAGGCGTTTGAAGGTGAAGGAGGCTGCTAAGGGTGAGGCTCAAAAGAGTTAAGGGTGTTTATATAGGTCTTAAGTCCGGATTTTAGGGTTTGAACATCCTGGCACGTACGCCCAGCGTACGTGCTGCCTCTCCGCGATCCTCCTTGCCAAGTACGCTAAGCGTACTCATAAGTACGCCCAACGTACTTTAGGGCCTCTTATGATATAATAGAAATACTTCAAGGGTTACAAGGTCATACCTGATTTGGAGTGTTACACAATCCTTGTTGCATTGTATCATCTCTAGCCTCAGGTTTTGTTTAAAGAGTTAACAAAGAAGTAAGGATTGAAACCTAAGCTAAATTAGGGGATTATAAATGATCATAAGTTAAAAGTCTAGGGGTTTAAAACATAAATAACCCTCATAAATGAGTTTTCACCCGATGTAATCAATTCCAAGAGGGTTTACGGTTTGAATTCAATGCAATAAATGGGGTTTACGGATTTGTAATTAATTATATTTTGGTTTACGGTTTAGAATTGATTCCAAATTGGAGATTTCGTTTGCCTTGATCCGAAAACACTCTTTATTGGGCCGAAAACACACAATTAGCCCACCTTAGATCCGAAAACCCAATTGTGCAAGCCCATGATGAACCGTGAACACCCCTATATATATGTATTCATGTGTAAACCAATTCATTTCTCACATTTTCCTTCCGTGAACACTTCCATTTTACTCTCAACTATCATCCGTGAACCTTCATAAATTCATAAGATTTTGCCCAGATCTTCAAGTTTTCACCAAGAAAACCAAGAACATTTATTCAATTCTTCAAACCTTCAAGCATCCACCAAGAACACACCGTGAACCCATTTATCCAACCGTAAACTCCTTTTTCCAACCGAAAACACATTTCAACGTTCCAATTAATTCCAATTATTATTGTAAGTATTTTCCTTACATAATTAGAGTGTTGTCTAACACTTTAATTATTATTTACGACATTGATTAATTTATTATTTAAACTAATATCTTATTAATTTAAATACGACAGTTGGGCATAATTATTTTTAGGATACGACTACTGTCACGTATTCTAATCCGATGATCACCGTTAGCACTTCGCAACTCAACCGAGCACACACATACGAGGTGAGTTCATACCCCATATTTTTTTTTCAAGCTTTTTCAATGTTTTTAGGGGGAATACAAGTAAAACACAAGTAATCTTGTGTTTAAAAATATAATTTTGTTTATTATATTTTCTTACCGTTAACATGCATTTGAACGTGAAACTTATTAAATACGACAAACATTGTGATTACTAGGCTTACAAACAATTTACAAAACATGTTAAGACATAACTATTTTACAAGCACATATTCTAACACGAAAAAACAAACTTATGAACTATAATAAGTATAGTTTGTGGAACGAACGAACTACTTTTATAAAGATACATGCTATTTACAAAAAGGTTTTTCATGGTATTATTCGTGAGTTGTTGAGGAAACAAATTTGTGAGACACGTCTTCGAGTACTTACCTAAGTACCAAGGGAAGTCTAGCCTTATGAACCAGAGTCTCCTGGAGGGAGAGCGTGAGTTTGTGTATAGATCTATACGAGACTGACAATCTTGCGCCTGACTATTAGCTACAGTCATTCTGGGTGACAAACGTCATTAACGATAACGACGTCCGAAGAACGTTGTATCAGGTTATCCGTCAATCAGTATGGTTATAAGAACTCACATGGATAAAACAACGATTCATTCACGTAATAATATACTTATCGAACAGTCTTCAGGGTTAGTAACTATGTGATTACTTAGTATATACATCAGGGTGATATGAGATTAATATCCGACATGCAGTGGAATGTGTGGTTTCCGCCTCATTTCCTATTCATTGTTTGGTTGTGGGCTTAGGGCAGAATCACCCAATCGACTGTCTGTTCGATCTAGATTTCTATAACTCGTATGTACTAAGTGATCATAGGAGGGTATTAACATCACTTCCAGTTTACAGGGAAAACACGGATTCGGCTAGTTTTATTTAATAATAAAGCTACATCTTATCAACTTCAGTATGGATAAATACTTGTACTTTTCAGTTTTGGAAAATTAGAGACAACAATTCACTTTTATGGAAAATATAGGATTTTCTAGGATAAACATCCTTATTTTACAAGCAAACTGTTTACCATTTAACTTACGAACTATCATTGTTAATTCTATGATTCCTTAGTTTATACATCAAGGTTATATATGAAGAATATCCGATAGGCAGTGGAATGTGTGGTTTCCGCATCATTTCCTGTTCCTTGTTTGGTTGTGGGCTTAGGGCAGATCCACACAATCAACTGTCCGTCTGATATTGGTTTATATATAACTAGTATGAACTAAGTGGTCATAGAAGGAATTTGTATTATCATATTTCTTACTAAGAAAATATAGGATTTTCTGAAGGAATACATTCATCACATCTTAAAGGACCATTACAGTTAACTCTGTAAGTACTTAGTGAATATGTTTGGGTTATATACAATGAGGATCCGACATGCAGTGGAATGTGTGGCTTTCCGCCTCATTTCCTGTTCCTTGTTTGGTTGTGGGCTTGGGGCAGAACCACACAATCTATTGTCTGTTCGATCTGGATTGTATATAACTTGTATACACTAAGTACTCGTAGAAGGAACTAGTAAGAGTCATTTTACTTATCATTAATCATCATAAGAAAATATAGGATTTTCTGGAGAAACACATCATGTTTTACAAGGAACAAAGAACCTGTTTTCTAAAACAAAACACTTTTGAACTCACCAACTTTAATGTTGACACTTTCAAAACCACTTGTATTCTCAGGGCAGTAGTAGACAGGTGCTCGCATAGGGTTCTAGAAGACGGAGCATAGTAGCTTCAAGTCTTTATGTTGCTAATTACTTTTGGAGTCAATCATATATGATTCGAACACAATGTAAATACTATCTTATTAATACAATGGTTGTTGTTACTTTGATTATTATTATACAGTTGTTTTGATACTGTACATGACGTCCTCCGCCCCCGAACGTTTCTGACGTTCCGGTTTGGGGGTGTGACATACATCATAAACTAAAGCATTCCAATAATTTTAAAAACCATGCACTCTACTTATAAAATTTAACTTGAATTATGACTTAAATTCTAAACAACACATAAACATCAATTTTTGATACAAAAAACACATAACATTATTCTATTAGAATATTAAACATATACTTATTATAAAAGAAAATATAAAATATTATTCTAATAGAATACTACACATACAAACTTTAACTTTAAACATATATAATATATGAAAGATATTACTATAACTACATGACATAAAACATATCGGTACATGTATTATTCTTCAAAACATAACTATTGTTCAACCATAATATTGTTTTATTAAATATATACCAATCTTCAAACCTTCAAACCATAACTACTGCTTACCAAACATTTAACCATACCTATTGTTCAAAATATAAAAAATATAGTCAATACTAAAAGAGAATAAGACTCTAATTTCGTTAACCATTAAAATCTTGCAATTATTTTATAAATTCAATCAATAGTCCTCATTCCACTGCATCCCTTTCTGCACTAGGTTAAGATGCTTTATTCGATCCTATTTTCCAAACTTGTTAGCTTCTTCAATTAGCTTATATGTAGGTTACCATTCAATCTGGCTGCATCATGAAAAGTAAAATCTATTTAAATAAATATTTATCAGAACAAAATAGCATAATATACAAACTACATTCAATTAACAACAAACATCAAAAGTTTGTAACATTCTACGAATAATTAACAGTATAGATGAAACATGTGATCAAATTAAACAGAATTATAACTAAACACCTATACAAAACATAAACAAAAATTTAGCAAAATAGAATACCTAAAATATTAAGCTATCAAATTAACACTATTTTTACAAACTTAATATTGAATCATTCATTAATCCACATGTTAGCATCTGAAATTAAATTTATAATCGATCAAACCCTATTTTAGTAATTTACTACTAGATTATGTCATTAATCAACAAATTAATATCTTTGAATATCATTCTATGTATAATTACAAACATAAAAACCAGACTATCATCAAGTAATATATTTTGTTATATATAACCAATAGATTTTGTTACAAACTATCTTAAACAAGTTCAGACCAACAAACATCAATCGTTCATAACATTATCAACCAATTTATTCTATTATAGAGTAATATATTTTATATCTAAGATAATGTACTCCATTATAGAGAATCTTAAGTTAACAATAAAGTTCAAACAATTTCAACAAGCTAAAACATTAAAAAGTAACATATTCTCTTATAAAATATCTTTAATTAACAACAAACGTTAGTCATTTAGAATAACAACTTAACAATCTAAATAAAACGTAGTCATTTAGAATAACAACTTAACAATCTAAATAAACCTAGTTATACTAAATAAGTTCTATTAAAAAAATAAACCTAGCCAAACTAAACAAGTTAATTGATAATTATGGCTACAATAAAGCAATATTAAATATTTAGTATTGAAGATTCTGAAATTTTGGAATTCATTGCTAACCCTAGCTACAATAAAGTTGGATCAAAGATTAACCATAGGTGTAATAAACAAGTAAAATGCTACAATACACAATTTCACAAGAGTGCGTCATAAATCATGATCATAGAATAATTAGAATAAAAATCGAGAATAATTCAAGAGTATTTAGCAAAAAACTTCGTAAACTAGCGCTGATTTATAACATAGAATAATGATATCATAAAGTAATACTAGTATATGAATTAGCTCTGACTTATCAAATTAGGAAGTAAAATTCTGATTAATTAATAAAATAACATCTTAAATCAAATTAGGAAGTAACATCTGATTTATCAGATTAGAATACCTAGAATATCAAGATATTAAACACTATTTTACTAAGTTCTTTTTTTACAAGATCATATAATTATTCAAACAAAATAAGATCTGAAACTAAATTAGAAATTAACATTTGACTTATAAAATTAGAATACCTAGAATATCAAGTTATCAAAAACTATTTTACTAAATCTTTTGCCAAATCATCTAATTAACCAAACAAAATAACAGTTTGAATCAAATTAGGAAGTAACATCTGACTTAAAAATCAGGATATATAGAGTATCAGATTATCAAACATTATTTTACTAATTTTTAAATAGATAATCTAATTAATAAAATAAAATAATATCTAAAAGCAACATCTGACTTATCAAATTAGAATATATAGAATATCAAGTTATCAAACAGAAATGTCCTTAACGTTTACTACATCATGTAATTCACCAAACAAAATAATATATAGAAATGAAATTATACTAATTAGAATACTTAGAATACACATAAATGACAACCTATTTCACATCATTTGTAATAGTAGATAATTAATCGATTTTGTGGAACTGGGGTTTACGTGATTGTTATTGCTCATGTGTTGTGTTCTTACCAATATGAATATCAACTCCATATTGATTTATGACATATGAAACTTTGAGAATGATTAAACATGACAATTAAATAACAATCACATTATTAGCACATGCATTAGATCTTATATATATATATTCTATATTTCAAGAAATATAAGTTCAAGCCTACACTTCAAATTTGTTATGAACAAAAATTTATATGTAATATTTTTAAAGATTTACATCATTGACACAAAATCAAAATCTAGAATACTATTAGATTTCGAAAATTGACATATTCCACTATTATTTTATAACAACTATGGACTTAATTCAAACATAAAAGATTGGATTTTGAAAATCAAAATGAGTTGTAACTTACTGTCGAGTCTTGGCACACGATCATAATCAGAATCCTCTAAAATTTAGAAAAGCAAGAAAGTTCAAGTCCCAAAAACACAAGACAATTTGGTTTTAACAAAAAAAATTGATAATGAAATACCTGTAATTTCTTGACAAAGTTTGGTAATAATGTCCTTCAGATGATCTTATGGTGTAGATTTTAAATCACGTTGTGTTGATGTAGCCATTTTAGATGATAGAAGCCTATGTGTTCTATTTTAACATGCAATAATGAAACGAATGATAGATTCCCACATAAAAAAACATAATTCATTTGATCAGTGAATAAAAATCAGCATATACATGATTTAATCATCAAAATAGATTAAAACAGTGAAGGAGAAGACATAAACATAGCAAAATTAACTCTTTTTGAGAAACATTGGGTTAATTGGGAGAACGGCTAACAATGTGCATACGATCCAGGGTTTTTAGGGTTTTCCGAATTAGAATATGTAGAACCCGAATTATTCAGCAGGTTAATTACACAATCCGAAATCTAAAGGTTTGAACTAATACCTGTTTAGCGAAGTGAAGTAGTGTATAATCAGAATCGGCTTATGTAGAATGAGGCATTTCCCTGATTGTTTCAATGTGTTTGTCATGGTGAAATGTAAAACAAATTAAAATCGAAAACAAATTGTTGAATTTGGAAAGAGATGAAAGATTTATGAATTTGTTTCTAGGGTTTTGAATGCACAAATCTGAATCGAGATTAAATTTGAGATCATCTATGAAGAGGGTTTTTTTGAAGTAAGATGCAACATGAAGAGATATTGAATGACAATAGATTATTTTGACGGGTAGAAGGTATATTGTCAAAACTACCCCTCCGTGTTCTTCCTCTAATCCTGAAGTTTGATCAAATTGCAAAATTGTCACCGCCCCTATTGTTTTAATTTGAGTTAATTCTAGTAATAGATTATTTATAGATTAGTGGTTCGGATTTTGTCCCAACGTCTCACAAAATATCATTGTATCACTTGAACTCAACCCTATATATATATATATATATATATATATATATATATATATATATATATATATATATATATATATATATATATATATATATAACAACCAACTGTAATCGAATTCTAAATTTTACATTTCACAAGTCAAAAAATAAGTTAATTTCTATTTACAAACCTAGAAATTATCTTGCTTGAATATATATATATATATATATATATATATATATATATATATATATATATATATATATATATATATATATAACAACCAACTGTAATCGAATTCTAAATTTTACATTTCACAAGTCAAAAAATAAGTTAATTTCTATTTACAAACCTAGAAATTATCTTGCTTGAATATATATATATATATATATATATATATATATATATATATATATATATATATATATATATATATATATATATATATATATAACAACCAACTGTAATCGAATTCTAAATTTTACATTTCACAAGTCAAAAAATAAGTTAATTTCTATTTACAAACCTAGAAATTATCTTGCTTGCTTGCCAATTAAGAAATATTAAATGCCCTTATATGATTTCACAAGCATGCTTCTAATGATTTCATATTAATTTTAATTATGCTTCTTATGGTTTAAGCTTAATTTCACCTTTAGATTATAGAATCAACAATATTTTTTTGTTGTATTATTATTGTATATTAGTTCTGTTTTTTTTTTTTTCAAATCGAGCAATCTTTTTTTTATCTTATAAAACAATTGTTTTATATATTTAGTAAAAATGTTAATAAGAAATTATAGTTAAAACGGATGATCAAATTATTTGGTTTTTTAAATCGGCGGTAACCTGGAAACAATTTAACGATCAACTCTTGTAGTATAATACTATAATCC
This sequence comes from Lactuca virosa, assembly GCF_052849685.1. Taxonomy (NCBI): domain Eukaryota; kingdom Viridiplantae; phylum Streptophyta; class Magnoliopsida; order Asterales; family Asteraceae; genus Lactuca; species Lactuca virosa. The sequence continues at coordinate 403,277,780 of NC_136430.1, read as the reverse complement.
AAACAACTAGATAGTTTGTTTTATTTTCGTATTTGATTTTTTACGATTATTGTTTTGTTCATGGGTGTTGAAAGAGAGGCAAAGTTAGCAGGTGCATATGGCTTAATTTTTTTGGGGTCCTATTTTGTAATTATATATATATATATATATATATATATATATATATATATATATATATATAATAGCGATAAGGGCCATTTTTTATGGCTCGTCCAGGGCATTTGAGAATTAATAGATGTCATTTTATGCATCTTTTTGGTAGTTTTTATTAGCATTTAACATCATATTTTGTATATTTGCATGTCATTAGTTTAAATAATGTTCAGTTCATGTTTTATATCAGAATTCTCGTACTGCTAGCATTTTTGTGTCGTTTTCAGATATTTCGAGTGAAGCGGTACTTTGGGACCAGCTTGATACATATTTGGAGCCTAAATGGAGTTGGAACTGAAGAAAGATGCTAAGGAATGACTTAGAGTGATTAAACTGAAGAATCGCGTCCGAATCGAGCCGAAAACCCAAATTTGCGCTCGCATATATGCTTTTTGCGATCACATAAATGTATCGAAGTTTTGCAGGGTCGGAAAAAGTCATCTAAAAGCCATCTGAAGAAAAATCTCAAGATCTGCGATCGTATTTTCATATCTGCAATCGCATATTTGTGACGCAACTCTCGAAACTTCATAAATAACATTATACTTCATTTAAGGGTATTTCTGGAAAAAATCTCTAAATCTGCGATCATGTAACACCCCAAAATTCAGGTATATCTCTTTAATCCTTCTTCTTTTCCAAGTTGTCGAAATTAGTCCAAAATAGAAAATGGTGACAAGTGGGTACGTTGGGCGTATTGAAGAGTACGCTGCGCGTACCCATGGACGTGCATTTGACGCGGATCCTACCCGGTACGCCGGGAGTACCATAGTTACGCTGGGCGTAATGGGCCCAGACTCAAAACCCTAAATAAGACATGAGCACTATAAAAGGAATGTTATGGCCTCCATCCCAGCCACCATTTCCAGAGAGTGAAACCCTAAAAGAGCTAAACCTTCGCTCTAAACTTGTTTGTGTGTATTTGAGCTTGAAAGTGTCATTGTGTGCTTGTGAAGAAGAAGAGAAGACCTTAAAGAGGAAAGATTGGAGTCCAAGCTTCTAGATCTGAGCTAAACTGAGTGGGGAGCTTCTCACAAAGGTAAAAAGCTTCAAACTTTACCACTCTTTTGTTATGAACATCATCTAGGAGCATTTTTAGGGTTTAAGTCCCAAAGGTGGAGACTTTATGAGCAAAGGGACTCCATGGACCTAGATCTGCCCCATTTCAGTGTATCTTGTGTTATAGATCCATAAAAATCCAATCTTGGACGTTAAGATTAAGTCATGCATGATATAAGGGCTTAATGAGGAAAGTGGAAAGGTGTTTGGAGTGATTAGTGACCTTTACAGCCATGCAAAGGCTTAAAGGTTTCGACTTTATGGATTGAGAGGTATTAGAATGACCAAATCTGAAATATGAGCTTATGTCTTAACCGTTTAAGACCAAAATCATGAGGAGTATGAAACTGGGACTTATGCTGGGCGTAATCCCAGTACGCGCAACGTAGGGGGTTGAGCTCCCCGATTCTGTGAAGCCTTCGAGTGCGCCCAGCGTACAGAGCTAGTACGCGCCGCGTACTCCGGAGGGTTGACTTTCATTGACTTTTAAGGTTTGGTCAACATGTGGACTTTTGGACCATTAGAGGGGTAAAATGGTATTTTAGCCTTCTGAGAGAACATATGAAGGGATTAGTCTAGCCTTGAGAGCCATTATTGATTTGAGATAATTACTTTATGTGATTAGGCGGGGGCTAGGTCATTGTTTCGAGTTCGGGGATATCGAGCACGTGAGTTACTAGAGATCATACGAGGTGAGTCTTCTCACTATACCTTACCTAGAGTGGTAATTATGTGTGACCGGAAGGTCTTATGTGCTATGACGAGTATGTGATATATGTTTCTATGTTTCTATGTATATGTTATGTATGTTATGAGTAGCATGGTATGGACCGGAAGGTCAGTATGGTATGGACCGGAAGGTCGACAGGGTATGGACCAGAAGGTCAGCAGTGTATGGACCGGAAGGTCAATATGGTATGGGCCGGAAGGTCGACAGAGTAGGACCGGAAGGTCTACTCAGATTGTGGAACCGGAAGGCCCCTGAGACACATTGACCGGAAGGTCTCGTAGAGTTATAGTCTCGAGTGGCTAGTTGTATGTACGTGGTATTTTGGGGAACTCACTAAGCATGCGTGCTTACCGTTTATGTGATATGTGTTTCAGGTACTTCAGAGGACCGCGAGAAGGCACCGACATGATTGTACACACACACTATGTTTTGGGAAGAGCTACTGTGGATCCTGGATTTATGTGATGATTTTGAAAACTTTGTTAAATGAATAATTGGTGTTGAACAATATGATATATGTTTTTATGAATTAAAAATGAAAAATTGGTTTGAATTTCCACGACGTTACAGATCACATGTCCTGATTTTGCGATCACATTTTCTGATATCTTGCTCCAGAAGCTTCTGTCTTGCGTATAAATATGGCCCTCATAATCGGATTGGGGGGGGGGGACGGTTCTAGACGACGAAAAATACTTCTGAAGGCGATTTCTGAAACTTTTCAGCACTTTCTGAATATCTAAAGGTTGTGAATCATCTCCTACACTTAGTTTAGAAGACTAATCGGTTAATGTTTCTTTTTATTGTTCTAGATTTGTGTTTAGCCATGTCTGGCTTTTCAGTTCTGCATTAGACTAATAATTATCATGTGATCAATCATCAGATCTGGTTTTTGACTTGTGTTTCTATTTAGATTTTTCAGTTTTGAACATAATGAACGTTTGATTTTTAAATTCTTGTTAGTCTGATCACCTAGCTAGGGTTTTATCATTCTAGTTAATCAGTTAATAGAATCTGTATTTGTTCTTGTCAACTGCTAATAAGTAACAAGTATCAGATTGGTTCCGTGTTAGGGATTTAACTCTGATATAAACTGAAAAAATCATACATTTATGCTTCCGAGCTTGTGAGAAGTATTGGGTATTGTTGGGAATTTGACACAGAACTTAATGCAACGTTTATGATCTTAATTAAGAGCTTATTAATTAGACAGTAAAAAGTTAGGGTTAACTGAAGAGCTTGTTTTGGTTAATTTAACTAGGTAAAAGAGATTATACTAAAGCTTGTTAGTTTTTCTCAGTATCAGCTTAGATAGAACGCATTATGAATAACCAGTCTGGGCTGATTGCATGATTAGGAAAGTCGTAGTAGAGCTGAAATCGTTTTTATTACTGAGTTTAATTTAGTTTATTTTCACTGCAATTTTAGTTTTATTTAATAATCAAATCTCCCTTTTTATAATTTCTTTTTATTGACTACAATGTGCCTGATGCAAAAGGGCATTGACCGTTAAACTGTGTCCTTGAAGATTCGACTCTGCTTCCATGTGCTATCTTTTAGTGCAACCGGCAGTGAAATATTATTTGTTTAATACGCCTCCGATAACGTGTTAACAATAATCAATAATTAACTTATTTGGTTTTTAGAGTTTTGTACAATTGCCATACTTTGAATTTTGAATGGAATCTAGTTGCGCGGTAACTCTTTTTAGGCTCACTTCACCCGACATTGTAATATTCATGACGTGTTAAAAATAGGAAAAATGTCATTCTATCCCTACAAACTTTTTGTGTTTGTTTTAAACGTCCCTAAAGTTTGTTTTGGTAGTCTAAGGGCTTAAAGTCAATTTTTACTTGTTATTGAGGTCACTTAACCTGCTATAACATGTTTTAAGACTCCACCTCACCTCCCCAACCTCTTCTTCTCCAAGACACCATCTTATTTACTTAGAAATTCAACATTTGATATAGCCATGATGCTGATAAAATGGCTACCTATATGGCTGGTTGACAAGCATATGCTAATCCTAGCAAGTTTGTTCTCGACATCAGTGTGTTTGAGAAAGTCTATTCATACGAGATCATTGTCGTCCCCAGAATCAAAAGATTTAACTACACCTCTGTCGAGCTCATTAATGCCGACACCCTTGATATTGATTTAACTGCTAAGCAACTGGGTATTGTAGCAATGTTCCCTATTGGCTTCAGGTGAGCAAAAACTTCCATCTCTACTCTGTTGTATTGGTAAAAAGATTGAATCTTTCAGTTTGACTAGTCGAATTTTGACTTTTTTTTGATGAAAAAAAACCAAGTTTTTTGCTAAAAATGGCTTCCCAAAGTCACCATTTCCAAATAGCTGGAAGAGGGATTTCAAGTGCATTTGCTGATGCCATGAAAATCTCTCAAGATATCGAGAAAGTATGGAAGGAGGAATTAAATCAGAAAAAGTTGAATCATATATCCAATTACAAATCAAACCAGAGAAAGAGAGGACTTACCTAACAAATCAAACGGGATAAAGAGAAGAGCTCCCTGATCTTCGTCAACAAACTAGAGAAAAAGAGGGTACATGTTGGTTTATCTTCACGGTATCGTCTCAGCAATAGGAATTTGAAGGTGAAATTTGTCTAGCCGTGTCGGAGCTGGAGATGTTGCCGAAGCCGGAGGTGTCTCCTGAGTTGGATGCGTCGCCAGCGAAAGGAGCTCCGTCGGAGAAGACGTGGCTTCGATGAATAGTTAAGGCTGATAAAATCAATTTGGAATATCTTGACCAATTTTGACTTTCTTTTAACTAAAATCCTATGTGGTAACCGGTTTATCCCTTCAACATCTCCAAAATGACCTTTTAAACCGGACAAACTTCACATGATATCCTTAAAAAACCAAAAAAACATTAGGGACCTTTTAAAATAAATGTGAAAAGTTTGTAAATCTAGATTGACATTAACCCTTAAAAATAGGGTTAATGCCATAAAGCCCCCAAATTTTCAAGAAATGTTCGGTAATGTCCTAAGCCCATTTTTGTGTCCACAGAAGCCGCACACTTGAGAAAAAATTGTCATAATTGCCATATTTTCCAATTTTACCCTTCTATGGCATTTAGGGATGTTTGGTTTCAGGATTAGGGTAAGTTTGGTTTTCTTAAAAAAGTAAACTCAAATAAAGACGACACCAAACATCAAACTCGTGACCTTCGCGAAAAAAATGCAACATGTTATCCACCAAGTTGGGCATTGTCTGATGTTCATTTGGCTTATTTTATTATACATAACATATTACTTCCACCACCACCAACACCCACCACAAGCTCTCAAAAATTCGCAACCTCAATAATGGCGACGAGAAGAACACTTGGGTTTATGCCGCCGACCAATACAGTGAGGACTATGCTAAACTTCCGAATACCTGCAACCTCCGGCGACCTATAACTTTCACAAATCATCATATGGAGCTGCAACTGTGGTTACAAATCAACACAGGCCTCTACAGCTTCCATTTCATCGTTCATCATCGTTGTCGCCTTTGTCATCACCATCACAGCTTGCACTTGCGTCGAAATGTCGATTTAGGTTTCTCTTGTAGATGTTGGTAGTGACTTCGGAATGGTGTTGTCTTCTCCTGTAGATGGTGGTGGTGGGATGCGCACCCTCTAAAATCGCAACAATGATAATGGTGATGTCTAGGGTTTCTCCAATGGTGTGCGGTGATGAAGACGATGGTGAAGGTCGTCGGTGCACGTTATATATACACATTTTCGACGATTTAAAGATAATTAATTCTATGGTTGAGTTGGTTAGAGTGTTTCACTTGTGTGGGTAAGACCCGAGTTCGAATCATGACCTATGTTTCTCTAGGTTATTAATTTTTTGAGCAAACCAAACACACTCTGATCCTAGAACCAAACACCCCCTATTGCCATAGAAGGGTAAAATCGAAAAAGAGGGAACTTATGACAATTTTTGCCCAAATGTGCGGCTTCTGTGGACACAAAATAGACTTAGGATATAACCGCACATTTCTTGAAAATTTGGGGCTTTTATGGCATTAGCCCTTAAAAATATTCAACTTATCCTCGCCGCATAAGAATATACCCTCCAAGCTGATGATTATGATCCCATATGTTTTTTTAAGAGAGGTGGAAGTTGGAGAGGAGGAACTTGCACTACCAACCAACAAAAAAAGGACAATATAGACATATAGAGGAAGCAAATCAATTTTCAAAATTATCTAGGGTTTTCAAGATACCACAAAATTCTAATTTTTCCCATGAACTTTGTACCTTTCATTAAACAAATTTATATACAAGTTACAAATGAACATGATGGGCTAATACACAAAACGGACCAAAGTGGTTGGACCTAGTTATACACCAGCATCTATACATTAACACTTATTTTATATATATATAGGGCTAGGTTATTTTGTTTCTTACATTTATTGTGTGCTAGAATGCACCAATAGGAATTTAGTAAATTAAATAATTATTTAATTAAATAAATATAGATATTAAATGATTTCCATAATTATATGTATATTAAATAATATCCATAATTATAATTCTCTTTTTATAGAAACTAATTAAATTTGTCATTAATGTCAGCAATAACATTCTTTCAGAATGAATTCGCTTCTAGGTTTTTATATATGAGTTCGTATTTTGTTTCAGGACTCACTCATTTAAAATACAATAAAGTTGAATGAAATATGAAGAACGAGAGTGTATTCTACTTGAATACACTCTCATTCTGCTGAATATGAATTCATTCTGAAAGAATATTATTGTTGACATTAATGACAAATTTAATCAGTTTCCATAAAAATGAGTTATAAGTATGGATAGCATTTAATATACATATAACTAATACTAAATTCCTATTGGTGCATTCTAGCACACAATAGATGTGAGAAACATTTGAACATACCTCTCTCTCTCTCTCTCTCTCTATATATATATATATATATATATATATATATATATATATATATATATATATATATATATATATATATATGGAAGGGAACTTCCCTAACAAAGGTTATGAGTCAGCTTTCACCTACCGACTAATCCCTCACTACAAACATGAGGCTATACCTCATGCCTTTATTGCCTTGAAGTCATTGCAGACGAACTTCCATAGCCACAAGGGTTGAGTAGTGTCAGGATTTGAACATGTGCCGATAGGTTATCCATCATATTTTACACATGTCTTACCAAATCACCACAACACAAGTGGTTAACACTTATTATATAAATTGGTAAAAAATGAAATATTGTTACATACGTTGTTAAATTTAAAAGTGAGTTATTGTTGCATAAATAAGCAAAAACCGTACCGAAAACCGACAAAATTGAAAATGAAAAGTCGAAAACCCGAAAAAAAAGACCGACCGAGTGAGTTAGGATTTTTATAAAAAACAATATTAACGGTTCGGTTTGGTTTTGTATTATAAACTAACCCATGGGGTTTAAAACAATCAAAAACTGACCAACCATATATATCCGTCCTGGATTGTTAGAATGTTCTCTACCTCATACAGTACTGGGCGATCACTAGCTGAGGCAACAAGTCAAGTTGGGCGTTTGATGAATGCGTAATGTTTATTACATTTTAAGTATTATTTATATTTATTATACATATTTTACGTTTAAGATGTATTATTATATTTGATTTTTGTTATGTTTCAAGACAAAATTGAAGTTATTAACTTATTTTAGTACTTTTACAATTAGGTAGTAATTTTAGTATATTTAAATTGGATATGGTAGTATTATATCAATGTATTTCAATGTGTTTGAACCTGAAAAACTAGAAAACCATGAACTCACAAACCTACGATTTCAAACTGAATACCTATAAACTTAAACCATAAAACTGACAATTGCCGAAACCAAACCCATTTGAGTTTTAAAACCGAAAAATCAACTTTACGGTTTGGGTTCGGTTTTAACCAAAAATGGACTCAAACCGTCATATATTCATCCCCAACAAATAAACATTAACCGGTGTTGCATCATAGTAACCTGTTTACGGTTACATTGTTATATTTTTGTCGTAAAAAAATATGGTTGTATAATTAGTTTAGAAATATTTTGTTGCTTGTACACTGGGAAACATATGAAACATCGTCTGGGGACCACAAATGTAGGTAAAGATGAATGATATAAAAGTTACTCGACATAAGGAGGATTGCTATGGGACCAAAAATGTAGGTGTATGTAAATGAAAAGATCGCACATTAAGTTTGGACTCTTAATATGAATTGGAATTGGCGTGTATGGTCCAAAGATATATTTTGGCATTGACAACGCATGCTTCTTACATTTAAATTATGCTTTTCTAGTCTATCTGACAAGTGAAACAATTTCACTTTCCTCTTTTAAACCCAATGAATTTGTGTGATTTATCCGTAGCTATGATATAGATCTCGACTCTCGAGAGAAATTAAATTAAATGTTGATACATGATGTAAAAGCTTATTTTAATTATTTTTCGCATTTACGTCAAACAAAAGAAACTTATTTCAATTATTCTTTTTACAATTACATCACAAAAATACAATTATTGTATTTTTTTTTCTTAAATGGTAGGGAAAATTCTAAAAGAAAACTTTATCTTCAAAAAAAAAACATTATGTTCTTATTATTTAATACACTAAAATCGTTTTGTATTCTGACCAGGCCTTAAAAAACGCTTCTAAACCGGCAAAATCTTAAGAACCAATTACATAGTCTATGTGATTTTAGAAAAATTCATCATACCGTCTTCTAATGCGTAAAAAAACATTATATTATTATCAGTTAAAAGAAGTATTTGTCGTGAATTACCCTTAAGTATCGATATATTTATATATATATATAGAAGTGATTACAATAATAGATCCTAAGATAATGGATATATATATATATATATATATATATATATATATATATATATATATATATATATATATATATATATATATATATATAGGGGACAGTTCAAATAAAAACAGTAAATAGTGTGGGAACGTAAAAACACTTTTTTATGTTATTATTCTGCAATAAATTTTGTATCGACAACTTTATGTCATTATTCAGCAAAGAATAAATGAATAGTCAAAAGTAAAATTAAAATTAGAATTTACTACAAAAATGCACATATATAAGTTTATAATAGAATAATAACATTGTAATGAATATATGACTAATCGAAAGTTAATATTTATATTAGAATTACTTCAACAATACACATATACAAAATTCATTACAGAATAATAACATAAACATAGTGTTTTTACGTTCTCACACTATTTACTGTTTTTATTTGAACTTACTTCTATACATAGAAGTGATTACAATATATATATATATATATATATATATATATATATATATATATATATAGTAGTTTATAACTCGTGGGAACCACGGTTATAAAATTAATTAAAATTTTATAATAAATATTTATAATTATTAATCAATTATTTTAAATAAGTCATTTTAAATAAATTATTAATTAAGAGATATATCAAAATTTTAAAGTTATTATAACTTCAAATTTAACATATAATTAGAAAATTTAAATTTGAAATTTAAAAATGAGTTTGCGTAATATATATACATGACACATGACATAATATTAATGATGAGTTGTATTAAAGTGACACTTGACAAAAAGAGATTAAAACTATTCATTTATTATAATAGGGATATATACATTAATTTCATATCCGATATCTAAACAATCAATTCTTATCTCGTTTACAATCCCCCTCAATCTTAACCGTTACAGGGTTTAGATTGTATCTTAATCTACTCAACATATCACAAGTTGTAGGCTTTGTAAGACCATCTACAAGTTGATCATTAGAGGATATGAATCGGACATCCAAAGCTCCCATTGCTACCTTTTATCTATCAAAATGAAAATCCACTTCTATATTCTTCGTTCGGGCATGAAAGACTTGATTAGATGTTAAATATGTGGCTCCTAAATTATCACACCACAACACAGTTGCTCGCGCTTGATGAATACCTAGCTCCTTAAGCAACGTTCGTATCCAAGTAGCTTCTACTGTGTCATTCGCTAAAGATTTATACTCAGCTTATGTGCTTGACCTAGACAACGTGGGGTGCTTTCATGAACCCCATGAGATCAAATTGGGTCCTAAAAACACTGCAAAACCTCTAGTGAACCTTCGATAATCTAGACACCCTGCCCAATCTGCGTCAGTAAACACACTCAACAACGTAGAGGGTGACTTTCGAATTTTGAGCCCCGTAGTTATTGTGCCTTTGACATATCGTAAGATTCGCTTTACCGCATCCCAATGAACATTAGTGGGTTTGGAAAGATATTGACAAACCTTATTGACAGGAAAGGCAATATTAGGTCTTGTTAATGTAAGATAATGTACGCCACTAACCATATATCTATATTTAAAGGTATCTTCACCATTAAGAGGTGTTCTAAGGTCGCGGGCAAGCTTATCTGTTACTGACATGGGAGTTGAAATGCTTTTACATTTCTGCATGTTAGCCTGATGTAACAAATCAGTGGCATACTTGTGTTGCATTAATGTGATTCCACCTGAATTGAGAAGTACTTCAATTCCCAGAAAATACGTAAGTTGACTAAGATCCTTAAGAGGAAAGGAGGAGAACAAAGCTTTTATTAAGTTGCAAACAACCAGTTGTAAGGACCCGACAATAATAATATCGTCAACAAAGACAAACATATAAATAGAAACGTCATCTGTTCAAAGCATGAAAAGAGGTGTGTCTACTTTGGAGGAGGAAAACCCAAGACGATGCAGTTTCTCCCTAAGACGAGAAAACCTGGAACATGGTGATTGCTTGAGTCCATAGAGTGCTTTTTGTAGCTTGCATACAAACGTAGGATGTTGAGGGCCCTCAAAACCAGGTGGTTGTTGCATGTAGACTTCTTCATCCAGGAACCCATGAAGAAATGCATTGTTTATATCTATTTGTCGAAGATGCTAACCCCGGGACATAGCTAAAGACATAACCAATCGAATTGTTGTTTCTTTTACAACTGGATTGAAAGTATCTAGGTAATCAACACCATATTGTTGAGTGAACCCACGAGCTACCAAGCGTGTGTAACATCCATAAAAGTCATGAAAAATTTAAACTTTTTAAAACACCCATAAATCATCATTGTTTACAAATAGTTTCCAAAACAGTTTCGTTATCAGAGTATTCCCAAAATCATAAAACAAAGCTCGATGAGGTGCACGATCACGCCTTCGCCTTCCCGCGATCCTATGAGGTACCTGAAATGGCCTGATCAGTCCTGGGACTGAATACCACTAAGCCCTCAGTATGAGTCTGGCATGCCCTTCCCAGACCTCAGCTCGTATCTGGAATGCTCATGAGCCCTCAGTATGAATCTGGCATGCCCTCCCCGACCCTCGGATCATATCTGGTTTGCTCCAGGGTTTGTTGGCTACAACACAGAGCAGTACAACCTCAACCCAACCCACACAATATGTCGGCATATAATAGATACTATCATATACAGATAAACAGACAGTATCACAGGTAGTCCTACAGATATACCATACTAGCATATCAAAACTAGCAGGCATATATATTCCATACTCAGCATATTAACAATATCATATTAACAGACCAATGGGCCGGCCTTAGGCCTTCGCACCGAAAGTATAGTGAGGAAAACGCACCTCACAACAGAACAGAACTGATAAGGTCTGACTCCGAATCTCAACTCTCAACTCAAATTCCTACAACCACCAAGTGACCAATTCCATCAAAACCCAAAATACCCTCAAAAGTCAAACTTGGTCAAACATGGTCAAACTTGGTCAAACTCAGAGTCAAACTGGTCAAAGTCCATAACCCACTGAGTCAACCCAGCCGAGTCAAACCCATCGAGTCAACCCAACCAAGTTAACTCGAAAATGGCTAATCTATGCGAGTACGCGAGGCGTACTCCGGAGGTACGCGCTGCGTACACAAGGCTTCGCAGAAACCACCATCGGGGTGGCTGACCGGGTACGCGGGGCGTACCCTCACAAATCCATTTCCTTCCTTAAGTGCTAAATGGATTTAGCATTTGAGCTCACACTTCAGATCCAAGGTATAGAGGCATACTAGAGTCATAAAGTCCCTAACTTTATGACTTTCCACATCCAAAAGGTCCTTAATGCAATGTATTAATCCATTAAGGCCTTCTACAAGAAGCATGGAACCAAACTAGCTAAAGGGACCTCATTTTTATGGCTTAGAACCCTTCCTAGGGTCTGGAAGGACAACCCAAAACGTCCAAAACAAAAACATGCATAGAAATGGGACATTTGAGACAAGAAGAACATAAAAAAGATACCAAAATAAGATCTAAGCAAACAAACCATCAAGGTGGGAACTTTTTACCTTCTGGAGCTTCCCAAGAAAGTGATGATCCAAGATCCACAAGCTTGCTTCAACTTCTAAGCTCCTTGATGCAACTCTTTCTTCGTTAAGCACACAAAGAACACACTTTTAGCTCAAAACACTCTCTTATGGGGTTAGGGTTTGCCAAAAACGACTCAAGGGCTTGGATGCTGAAAAGATGAGGGTAAATGATCCATAAAGGTGCTTAAATACCCCCACAAACCCTAAAAATTAGGGTTTCACTCGGACATAAGTAGGCGGAGCGTACTAGGGCACGCCCTAGTAAGCTTAGCGTACTCATATGTACGCTTAGTGTACACCACCTGCCCCAAAATTACCATTTTACCACTAGGGCTTCTTAAGGCAATTCCTTCTAATCCAAGGACCAAAATGACATAATTTAAAAACAAGGGATGAATTTGAGAATACCTTAAAACCGGGGTGTTACAGCGTGCTTTATACTTGTCTAAAGTACCATCAGGATGTTGTTTGAGCTTAAAAATCCACTTATATCCAAAAATATTCACACCAGAGGGGCGTGGCACGAGAAACCATGTATTATTCTTTTGAAGTGCAACAAATTCTAACTCGATGGCTGCTCGCCAAACCGGATCGGTTAGGGCCAATTGATATGAATGTGGTGCTGTAGCGGTGAAGGCACACTTTTTTGGATCATACCAGACAGTACCATCAGTGAACTTGCGAGGAAACTTCTAGTGGTAACACCAGGAGTAGAGACAACTGAGGTACCTCAATCAGTTAGGGTTGTTGATGATGCATCAGTAGTTAGAGGAGTCGGTGATACATGTGTTTGAGTTGGTGTACCCACAATGGGAGATGATGGTGATGCATTTTACACGCAATAACACGGATAAATCCTTATACACTTAAGGGTACATTCAACCTATTAGATCTATGTCATAACACTATTGAAGTAACATTCTATTGAACAACAAGAACCCTATAAACCCTAGCTATTTTCGAAAATCATAAACAAGTTAGGGATTACATACGTTTTCAATTTCTATTGAAAGCAAGCACAAGAAATCTCGTGCCTATGATGGTTCACACCCAAAACTTGGCAACTAGGAAACTTAAAGAGAGGGGAGAAGAGAAGGCCAAAGTCGGATATGCTCCTAGATAACCCTTACTTGACTAAAATAATAATTTCTCAAATCAGGTAATTATCTGGTTTCCTAATTATCTTCAAGGAACATTTCAGAAGCTCCTAAACCCCTTAGAAAATCGTCCAAGGGTGGAAGGTTCTGGAACAACTTCTTGTTTAACTATCGAACAATTACAACTTAGGTAATTGTACTTTTAATTAATCAAATTAATCCCAAAATTAATTCTAGTTAATTTCTTATTAATTATTAATTAAATAATACTTTTTCTAATTAATATATTATTCTCATAATATATTAATAAATCATTTATTTCTATTTATTAATCATATAATAAATAACTAAATAAGTCTCTCTTTCTCTCTCTCTCTCTCTCAGAGTCATCCTATTCAATTACCAGGTTTGAGGGCAACCCAAAATGACATTGTTAATAATTCAAGTATATACCAATTTAGTTATTGGCTTAAACACCTAATTCAACAGTCTCCCACTTGGATAAATCTATAAATACAATTGCTAGTATAACTTCTAAATTATCAACAAAGGGTGCTTCCAAAAGCAACTCCAGTCTCTGATCTGATCAAACATTAGTCCTAAGATAAGTAATCAAATATTCCTCCATTCTACAAGATATCGTATGAACACGAGACATGGATTAGAATCAATATCTTTGTCTAAAATTATGTTTCTTGATTTCCTGATAAGTGATCAAATATTCCTGATTTGTGATGACGTCATAAGATTTCTAATTGAACACATCAATTTACTCCTGGCTGGGCCCAACACTATAAGTCAACACCAAATCACCGAGAGGCCCAAAGATATCGTTTTTTCCGTTAGGGAAAAAGGAAAGAATAAACTTTAACTCATATACTTGTATCCTTTACTCACCAAATCATACATGACACTACATTTTATAACACCAAGTTACTGATGCGTTTTCACAATACCAATGTACAACCGATTTATAAATTACAACTTATATATCTTAGTTTTAAGAATATAAGATATTATCGTCTCAGAATTACTCGTGATATAATCCATGAAGTAATTCTCTGAGTGTGGGTTCATCCAATACTCAAAATCTCCATTTTCTAAGTACTCATGAACGTTGTAGCAACACAATTGCTATGTATAAACTCATTAGACAATCTACAATCCAATTCACGATAGTCTTCATTCACTACTTACTTCGTAAAGTATGAAAGACTGTGGAGTTTTGTCACACCCCCGAACCAGACGGCGGAAACGTCTGGGGGCTCGTGTGACTAACAATTGAATAATCATCACAATAAATATACATGAAGCATAACACATTCATCACCAACATTACATAATACAACTGGCATTGTTTACATCAAGTACATTGTTAAAATACATAAGTTCTAATTGTTAAAAGTACGATAAGTACTGTTACATAAAACAAAACCATACACACTTACATATCTTCCAACTTAACGATTACCTGAGAATACAAGTTATTTTGAAAACGGTCAACATATATAATGTTGGTGAGTTCATAAGTATGTTTGAGTAATAGTCTTTGTATCTTTCATAAAAACCCATAAAATCCGATATTTTATGTTTTATAACAATGTCAAAATTCTTGTATCGTTAAATAAGTTGTTTTGCATTAACACAATCAAAGAGTTTATCTTCAAAAGGTTATCTTTTGGTATTGAATCCCTATATGAGCCGTTATAACCATGCATGATAATGACTTGGTCCCGTCTTGGTATTTTTTCAAATGTCGGTCTTGCTAAGGATGTTGTCGCCCTAGACTGGCCTAGTCTAGCTGTAGCGAGCAGCTAAGGCGTGGGGGGTCACCCCGTATAGATCTATACACAAACTCTCGCTTTCCTACCAGAAAACTCTGATTATAACTACAGGCTACGATTGTACACTCAGTGGTGCCAACCGACAAGTCTCACTAGATTCTTAACCTCTTTTTGAATTATGTTTAATGTTTACGTATTTGTGTGATGTTTTTGTATTCGAAAGGTACTTGAATAAATTTACGAAGTTTTATGATTACATAAGGGTATCGTTACGGCTTACTAACGCATGAAATTTGGCCACAAATGCCCAATCACATGCAAAAGGGTAATTTAGGGCCAATAGGCATGTAAATGGGCCACAAAAGCCCAATAAACATGTAATCCATAACTTAGGCCCAATTTAACATGTAAGTGGGCCACAAGACCCAATAAACATGTCATGGAAAACATTGGGCTCATTTCACACTCAATTGGGCCCTTAGGGCCCAATGGCCAAGAAATGTGAATATTTGACCCAATAAATAGTTTTTGACGTATTTCGTTCGTTCGTTTGATTCAATTGTTTGTTTTAGTTCGAGGCTATAATAGATTGATGATAAAAGCTTTCATTTTGTAAAAATGACATTTTTGGCCAATAATACTCAAATCTTTAATTAAGGCCCAAAGTTTTGGTAAAAATGACACTTTAGTCCATAATTTATAAAAGTTTGCAATTTTGTCCCAAATGTCTGTAAATTTACAGTTTTGACCCAAAGTGTTATATTTTCACATTTAAAACCCTGTTTCGCAAAAATTACATTTTCAGCCCCTTGTTTGTAAAAATTTACATTTTCGGCTCAATTTTGGAAAACTTTACATTTTTGTTCCAATTTGAAAATAAATGACATTTTCACCTCTAAACTTGGTTTATTTACATTTATGACTCAAACTTTGGCCAAATAACATTTTTAAACCTCAAAACCTCATTTTTTCGCAAATTGGGCCCAAAGGCCGTGAGGCCCAAAGGTTTGGCCCAATAAGCTTAAATTTGCATTTTTGACCCATTTAAAAGCATGTTTTGCATAAAAAATACCTTTTTATACATGTAGGACCTGTTTGGCCCTTTTAAAAACAGAATTTTCACTTTTTACCCTTATCTTTTGTTTTCCTTACAATTTTGACCTTTAACAAGGTTTTTGTTAAATTCTTTTGCATCTTAAACATGTGTTCACTTTTGGCTTGATAATATGATGTATACAGTATTGTAGTTCTTAGATCTTTGTTACATAATACTTAAAATTTCGAGATTCACTAAGATCTAACACATTTTTACCAAATAAACTAAGGATTTACACCAAACATGCATATATCACATAGATCTACACATTTTACTTGTATTCTCCCCTAAAAATCATATGAAAATCGAAAACAAGGGGGTATGAACTCACCTTTGCTTTGATGTTTCGGTTTTGAAGAAGAAGTGGAAGAGATTTTTGGTCCTAACACACCTTTGTTGTAGATCTCGAGCTTATGGAGGTTTTCTAAGAGTATGATCACCAAAAATGTTTAGAAGAAGTGATCTAACATGAGAAAGGAGTTATATAGCTTGGATATGTGAAAACTTACCAAGAAATGATGTTATTCTTGTGAGAATCCTCTTGAACACAAGTAGAATTTCGAGATTTTGGAGGAAGTAGGATAATCTTTGAGAGTGTTTGGAGAGTGTTGTGAAAATGAAGTATGTGTATGTGTGTCTTTGCTCTCGGCCGTATGTAGAAGAAGAGAGGGGAGAGAAGGATGAGGTGATTTGCATGGAAACATGAGATGGCTTGCCTTGTTACATGGTGAGTAATATAGAGGTGGCACCTCCAAAGTCAACTCCTCCCCTTCCATTTCATTTTTCATTTTTTTTGTTAATGATGTTGGGCCGAGGGTCTTTGGGCTAGGAGGAAGGAGGATGAACTAGTTTGGCCCAATTCTTTCCTTGGTTCGAAATTATGAAGTCCATAGAGAAGTTTTCGGCCCATTGGGCCTTTAGGGTGCTTCACGGCCCAAATGGCATAAAAAGTGGGTTCTATGGCTCACTAAGGTTAATTGGATTAGTTATGGCCCAATAAGGCCCATTAGGGTTAGAATGAATCATTCTAGACCCAAATGGTCCAAAATATTTTAGATTTATGGATTGGGTCCAATTAGAATCCAAATTAGGGCCCAAATCCAATAAAGTTAAATTGGGTGCTTATTGGTCCATTAGGCCCAATAAGGAACTCCTAGTCCAAAATGGACTTAAACCATGGATCTTAGGGCTTCAGACTCTTTGATGAATATAATTGATGAATCTAACTGAGCATTGAGTGAGATTTACTTAAAGTATATGTTTTACAATTGTTGAATGGCTACACAGGAATAGAATTTCCTAGCTAAAATTGCCAGTTGTGACAAGTTTTGAATAATCCAATTATTCAGGAAGTAAAACATGCAAAACGAAACACAAGAATAGATAATTGACAAAGGCAGTAAGCAAACTCATAAATAATCTCTATTATTCAATCACCAAAATCAATTACATTTATTCTGTTATAAATGTCAAACTAATCATCTAACTACTAAAACTAATGTCATCTCTCAAACTAATACACCTAGTATGTTGACTATGTTTAACCCTACTCAGAGCCTTTGTAATAGGATATGCAAGATTGTCTTTTAAGGAAACTATCTTTACTATCAGATGACCTTCTTCATGTATGATATAATGGCACTTTCTATCGATATTTCTTGATTTACCATGATCTCTCGGTTCTTTGGTCAAAGCAGCTACTCCTTCATTATCGTAGAAAAGTTCCATTGACTCCTGAATGGTCGGAACTAATTCTAAATCACCGATGAAATTCTTCAGCCAAGCCGCTTGTTGGAGCTTGGAAATGATCTACAAATTATGAGTGATAGTTAAGTTATTTTATTCCTTTTATTGTATTTTTTGGTTTCTCTCTCCCTATAAATAGAGAGAGATGGTCATGCATTATTAAAAAAGAAAGTGCACAAAATGTAGTTCTCTAGTGAGAGAAAGAGTGAGGTGGGATTTCTCCCACCAAGTGTTCTTGTATTGTCATATTTTATAACTCTTTTCTAGTAAAATTATCGGATTACTCATCTCCTTTGTGTTCTTCATATTTTATCGTTAAATCTCAAGATGTTCTTATTATTCCGCACACGCCGATAGTCAAAATGGGCTACAACAATTGATATCAGAGACGTACATTGACGATCTAAGCGATTATTTCAATGGAACGACCCCCGACCGGTTCTCTTATCTTGATGATTTTTCGTTTTTTATGATGAGTTTTTCTGATTTTTGAGTGTTGATTCAAACTTTCAAGAATAAAAAAAATGTTGTTGTTCGTTCATATTTTTCTGGTGAAAATCCGGGTTTGCAAAGCTTTTTATGTTGTTGTTGAAGAAGAAGAAAAAAGGGAGAAGATGATATTTGTGGTCTAAAAAATATTCGAAGAATTTTCTCCAGACATTTTATTTATGCTCTGGAAATAGACACAATGTCTTGGGTTTTATTGAAGAAAGTGGAGAAGATTTTCTTTGAAGATGTAATCAACAATTTTTTGTTCATCAGAAAAGGTATGATGTTCTTGCCTTTTGTTCTACAAATATTGCTGGTGAATCTTTATTAGAAGATGTTGTACGTGATAAAGGTGTTTTGAGAAGCTTATGTCCTTTATTCTCCATGTAATGCACTTTCCTTTGACTTCCTAACCAGACCATGTGAATTTAACCCATCAAATCACCTTTTGTCCCCATAAATTCCCTGCAAACTCAACCTTTTCCTTTAAACAATGCCTTGTCCCCTCAACTTTTACCTTTCTCTCTCCTACTTTCTGCCACATTTTACCCTTCCCACTACTCCATTTCATCCCTATATGCTTTATGAAAGATTACCTTTGATAAACCCGAAGTTAGGGCCTATACGGTATCAAAATTTCATGAAAAAAGGCTCTTTTCGTCGTCTGCATGCTCCTCCTCGGTCCTAGAACTGAAGACAAAAATCTGACAAAGAAAAGCCTGTCCGAGGAGCTAAAAGCCTCATTCAAAGTTTGCTGAGAGGACCTTGGTTGAGCAGCCTCTCCGACTTCTCATAGTCGGACAGACCTGCTTAACCGGAGACCTAAGACCTCGTACCGCAGACTCCTACCGAAGACCTGATCCTTGTTCCATTTTATCCTCACTGAAGCATACCGCAACCCTTCACACTTCAGCTTCTTTGCATTACCGCAGACCTACCCACAACCTATCCTCTTCGCTCCGCCTCCCAGCCTAATCATTCCTCGCTTAACCCACTGACCCAATCCTTCCCGCAGACCCTTATCTACTCTAATCTCAACCCGAAGACTTAAGCCCTACCCCCTCACCCGGAGACCTTAGTCTTCGGAACCAACTTTTCACCCTACTCCTCAGTATCCTCCTCGGTAGCCATCAGCCCTTACCCCTCAAACCGTAACCTTCCCTCCTCGCCTCTCAACCCACAACCTCCTTCTTCAATCTCCTTCCTCTTCAGTATCCCTCCTCGGTACTTAACCCTATTTAACCCTCCTCGGCTGTAACTCTTCTCCACCTTCCTTCCTCCTCAGCCTTCCTCCTCCTTACCTCTCCCCTCTCATTTCAACCCCCCCCTCGAAAATCAACCCCTCTCATCTCCTTAAACCTTTATATTTTTTAATTAACACCCATTTATTTATTTATTACACCAATTTTTTTATGCCAATTTTTTTTAGTCAATTTTTTTTTGTTGAAACCCAACAAATACCTTATCCTTTTATTTTTTTTTATTAAAACCAATTTATTTATTTATTTTATTCTAAAACCAATTTTTTTAATACTGATTTTTGCCACAACCCAACCTATGATCGTCACATTGGATTACTTCATGCTGATTATATTGGAAGAATTTTATTATGCTTTCCATGATGATTACTCCATACGGCAGTCGGACATCATATTTTTCTTCGCGAGGATTGTACCGCAGTTGCGTCTGATCAACAAAATTGTTTCACAACCTTCGCCTACGAGATTTTTATGAGTTGTCGCTCTTGATCTTCGGTTCACGAACCATGTATCTTGAGCATGTGGACTTTATTTATTGAAGACCACTTCAGGAGTTCCGGCATCTCAGTTTGGGTACATCAGTATTTATCAGCACAACAGAGATTTTTAATGCAGAGTTATTATTTGTTATTTTGGTATTTGTTCGAGCAGTTTTCAGCGACATAATCAACCGGCTACAAATGACTGGAGAGTATTTATTTTACTCTCATTCTCGTATTTTATTGAGACCATTCATGCATCTAGGGAGATCATGCAAAGCTCTTGGTATCTGACACTCTCAATCCATATGATTTATTTATTTTTGATATCCGATCATTGGTTATCAAAAATAAGGAGAGAGTATTATGTTATCATCCAGATATGATTCTATGATTGTTTGAGTTTGGATTTTCGAGACCTATGAAGACGATGATTTATTTAGTGATGTGATGTAGCACTGATTTTTGGTCATCTTTTGATCAAATTTTTGGCTTCACTAGATGTTTCCCAGATCTATATTATTTATTATTCAGACTCTACCACAAGATGTCTCATTTGTGTTTGCATCCGGATCAGATCTTATGATTTCTTGAGTTTGAATTTGCGATATTTTGAATACGAAGACTATTTTGGCGATGTGACGTGACACTTATTTTTGATCTTTCGATCAAATTTTTGGCATTGATAGACCATGTCTTTGGACTCACATTATTTATTATTCAAACTTCACTTTTGAATGCTTCACATTTTTAGTAGGTTATTCTTTTGAAGAATTTCGGGTGCATTATGATTCAAGAACTAGAGATGTTTCAGACTTCTTGAAGACGAAGTGTTTTCCTGATTGGATCTTCTACTTGATCATTGGGCTTGTGATGAGTTTGAAGAATTGAATCTTATTTTTTTGCCTCAAGAGTGATGACCATGAAGCCGAAGACCTTTACTGATTAGAGATTCATGGCCAACATCAGAGATCACAGACACTCCAGAGTTTCAGAGACATTTCAACATTTGGTTCTCATTATGTTTCATTATTATTACCACACTTGCTAGTCGGTTACTATGTATTTTAGCCTTTTATTATTGTATTTGTATCTCTCATCATTTACGAGCATTTAGGGAGAGAATGTTGGAGAATGGAAATGCTTTACAAATTATGATTGATAGTTAGGTTATTTTATTCCCTCTGTTGTATTGTTTGGTTTTCTCTCCCTATAAATAGAGAGAGATGGTCATGTGTTATTAAAAAAGAAAGTGCACAAAATGTAGTTATCCAAGTATGTGCTTTGACTAAGACCAATAAATATTTTGTTTCTATCCCTTAAGATTCTTATCCCAAGAATATAGGTTGCCTCTCCTAGATCCTTCATAACAAAACAATTTCCAAGCCAAGACTTTACTTCTTGCAAAGTTGGAATGTCATTTCCTATAAGGAGTATGTCATCAACATACAATACTAGAAAGGTTAGTATACTCCCACTAGCCTTGAGATACACACATGACTCATCTTCACTCATAGAGAAACCAATCTCTTTGAATTTCTTATTGATGATATTAGGTCCATTAGCATGTCTTAGAAAACTCTGGCGCACCAGCCTTGCCTGACGCTCTCCTGCCAGTCCTGCCTGGCACTCCTTTGCCAGCCTTGCCTGGCGCTCTCCTGCCAGTCCTTCCTGGCACTCCCTTGCCAGCCTTTCCTGCTACTCTCGTGCCAGCCCTATTTGGCACTCCCTTTCTCGCCTTGCCTTACACTCTCCTGTCAGCCTTGCCTGACACTCTCCTGCCAGCCTTGCTGATTCTCCCTTTTCCAGCATTTCCTAGTGCATGCCCGCCAGCCCTGCCTGGTGTGCGCCCGCCAGCCTCGTCCTGCGCCCCCGGGCGGCCTTACCCATCTCCTTTCTTGTTGGGCCTGAACTGGGCTAGCCCAAGTCCTGACCTAATTCCCCTTGACCTAATTTTCCCCTATAAAGTGCACATTATCTCCTCCATGGAGAGGGCTCTCTTCCCCTTGGCTCAGCCGCCACCGTAGACTTCTCCCTTGGTGGCTCAGCCGCCACTAAGGACCTCTTTCCTAGTGGCTCAGCTGCCACTCTCCTCCTACAACCGCCATAAACTACCCCCAGCACCAAGATGGTTCTCTCCAACTAAGAAGAACCATCTCATCTCTACCAATCGGTCTAACTTGATCGTTGGAGCCTGCTCCCGGGGCACAGTCCTGGGATGGTTCTAACGACTTTGCTATGTGATGTTCAGATCTCCGCCGCATTAGAAGTCCAGAAGAGATGTCAGAGCTCTGTGTCGCATCACTCATGGAAGCAAAGATTCCAGTTGCGAGACGCTTGTTTCAATCCATCAATGGATTTCTCAAGCTTACACACTCTACTAGGAAACTTTGAATCTACAAAACCCTTTGGCTGACTCATGTAAACATACTTAGCCAATTTCCCATTAAGGAAAGCGGTTTT
Organism: Lactuca virosa; assembly: GCF_052849685.1. Classification (NCBI taxonomy): domain Eukaryota; kingdom Viridiplantae; phylum Streptophyta; class Magnoliopsida; order Asterales; family Asteraceae; genus Lactuca; species Lactuca virosa. The sequence continues at coordinate 403,255,009 of NC_136430.1, read as the reverse complement.
TACATCCATCTTCCATATCTCACAATCATGAAAGGAAGCTATGGCGAGCATTATCCTAATAGACTTTATTTAGGCAACTGGTGAGAAAGTCTCATCATAGTCAATCCCTGGGATTTGAGTAAAGCATTTCGCAAGCAGTCGTGCCTTGAAAGTGTGTACCTTTCCATCCATGTCGGTCTTCTTCTTGAAGATCCATTTGCAACCAACTGTCTTTCGACCAAGTTCTTGACCAACCAAATTCCAAACTTGGTCATCATGCATGGACTAGATCTCATTCTCCATTGCCTCTTTCCATTTGGCAGCTTCAGGGTCTGCCATCACTTCCTTGTAGTTAGCTGGCTCATCCAAATTTACCAGTGTACGATCACTGACAAATGTGTCACCCTCTGTAGTTATATGGAAACCATAGAACTCAGGTGTCATGCTAACTCTACTAGATCGGTGAAGAGGTAATGAACTGTCAATGGGTTCAACAGGAGTCTCATCCTCTGGTTGAGCGCTAGTATATTCTAAGGTTCCTTCATTAGTTGACTCTTGAATCTCTTCAAGGTTAATGGTACTCCCACTGTCCTCTTTTCATATAAGCTTTCTCTCGCAAAAGACTCCCCTTCATGCTAGAAGGACCATGTTCTCACTAGGTCTGTAGAATAAATATCCAAAAGACTTTTGTGGGTATCCAATGAAAATACATCTCTCACTTCTAGGTTCTAGCTTGTCATGAGTCTCACGTTTAACAATAGCTTCACAACCCCAAACCTTGATATGTTCTAACGAGGAAACTTTCCCTAACCACATCTCGTGAGGTCTTTTGGCAATCTTCTTGGTAGGGACAAGATTGAGGATATGGGCGGTTGTCTCTAAGGCATACCCCCGGAAAGAAATGGGAAGAGAACCTCGACTCATCATGGAATGAACCATGTCTAACAATGTCCGATTACGCCTATCAACCACACCATAAAATTGTGGTGTCCTAGGAGGAGTCAATTGTGAAAAAAATTACACATTCCTTGAAATAGTCGTGGAACTCGATAAAAAGATAATCTCTGCCTCTGTCAGATCGGAGCATCTTTATATTCATGCCTAATTGATTATCGACTTCATGTTTAAACTCTTTGAACTTTTCAAAGGTTTCTAATTTATGATTGATTAAGTAGATATAACCATATATGCTATAATCATCTGTAAATGTCACATAAAACCGATTAGCATCCCTTGTGGTGGATCTGAAAGGTCAACACACATCTGTGTGTATAAGATCCAAAGAACCCTCATCTCTTTCATAAGATTCACATTCATCATCATCTGGCCTTAAGTCAAATGATTCCAACACTCCATCCTTTTGGAGTTGGGCGATGTGTTTCTTGTTAATGTGCCCAAGACAACAATGCCACAGGTATACCTTGTCTAAACCATTAGACGAATCAATATGGAATACACTATTACCTAAGCTATCAACACAAAGCACAGTTTCATACACACCATCACAAGGTAAAGCTTCAAACATAAAAATTCCATTTCTATAAACCAAAATTGATCCATTCATATCATTAAACGAATATCGAAAACATTGTCTAAAAAGTGCATGAAAAGAAATAATGTTTCATGTCATTTCTGCTGAATAGTAACAATTAACTAAATATAATCTAACATCACTACTAAGCATAAGACTATAAGTTCCAATGTTGGTAACAGAAGAAGACCGCCTATTGCCCATGATTAGATTCATCCTTCCATGCTCCACCTCTTCACTTTCTCTTAGTCCATGCAAATTAGAACAAATGTGAAAACCACATCCTATATCAAGGACCAAAGAACGAGTAGGTTGTGAGTTATTAGTTTGAATAGTGTAAATACCTGCCGACGATGGCTTCACTTTTCCATCATTGATGTTCTGCAAGTACTTGGGGAAGCTTCGTTTCCAATCGCCCTTATCATTACAATAGAAGAAAATGGCCTTTTGGGATCACTAACAGAAGGAATATTAGAACTGGGATTTGCTTGTAGTCCATTGCTTGACGATCTAGCATGGGCTTTTCCCTGCCAATTTTGCTGAGGAGAACCTTTCCTTTTCTTTCCTTTGTTTTGACGAATGGCAAGGACAGGAGCATTAGTAGAGGTATGAGTTTGATTCTTCTTCATTCCCGAATCATCCGTTCGCAACAGGTCGTGGAGTTGGGCCAATGTGGTTTCTGTGTCGTTCAAATGATAAGCCAAGATAAAGTGATCATAAAAAGGTGGCAAAGAGTTGAGGACCATTTCTATGGCTAACTCCTCATCAAAATTCACATTCAGCCTTTCAAGGAGCTCCACGTATCTTTTCATTCTTTGCACGTGCTTGCAGACAGACTCTCCTTCCTTCAATTTGCAAGCCATTAATGCTTTGACAACCTCATACTTTTCTTGATGAGCTCTCTTGTGAAACTTTTCCACAAGATCCAAGTTCATCTCGTATGGCCAATAATCCTTATAGAACTTTTTCAACTCAGGAGTCATGGTGGCAACCATGATGCAAGCAACCTTGGTCACGTCGTCATAGTGTTTCTTGTAGGAGGATATTTCTTCTGGAGTAGCAGTGTCCTCATTGATCTCAATGAGTTGTTTCTCAAGGACATACTCTTTGCCCTCGTATTGAAGACCATCTTGATGTTGCGCATCCAATCACTGTAGTTGGTGTCATCCAATGTCACCTTGGACACGATCGAGAGCAGCGAGAAGTTGTGGGTAGAGTTTTGAGAAGCAGAAGCATCACCAGAAGTAGACATATACAGAGAAAAGAAAGTAGTTTTAGTTAGATGACAATAATCCTTAATAGTTTAACCTATAATTAATATTTAATGCTGGGATCCAAAATAACAATTCACAACTAAGAAGAGGGATGTCGTAATCTTATTGCCAATTTATTAAGGTGGGTAAAAGCAATTCATCAATTCGAACTATGAAAGTCCTAGATCTTTTGAGATTCACTGAATCTATCAATGACATATTTAATCTCAGACTATGTTCTTCTATTTGTGAGTGGTATACCGAGGATCACAAACAATATGTGAATAACCATACAAATATGCTTGGTACTCTCGATGTCATTTATCATCTCCAATTAATGTGTCGGTTAACCACACACGCTCCATTAACAATGGTAATTTTCGAGATTCCCGTTATTACTCTTTATAGTCACTATTAGTGTGCTGGTTAACCACACACGCTCCACTAACTACATATAAAGCATAATGTGCAATTTTATGGATTAACAAACTTTTCATATTTTTCCTAAAGTAACTAAGAGTGAGATTTTTTTAAAAATAGTTTAGTTAGTTTATATCATTATACTAATTAATAAGATTATGTCCAATCAAATTCGTTCGACTAACGACCCTCCACCATACAAGAGAGCGGTGGGTAAGAGTGGATACCCAATGACGGCTATTTTATAGGTCGCTTCCTTAACACCCTGTTCGGAATCGTTTTCCTAATTCAGGACTGTGGCCTGAAGATGGTTTATCATAAGACTTAGGGCCTTTTAAAAAGAGAGATCTAGACCCATTTAGGAACGGATAATGAAATTGAGGTGATCCGGGAGTTTGGGTTGTGCCTTGGAGCCAAGGGGTATATCGGTAAATTGGCAATTCAAGCTCTTTATGAATTTTGGATTTTCTTTCGGAAGGTTTTGAGGTGAGGATAAGTTGATATATGTGTAGAGCTTCTCACCACTTTTCCGTGGATATAAAGAACGTCAAAAACGGAGTTGAAACGAAGAAGTTATGGTCGTTTGAAGTTGGAGTGGTTTGGGTGAGTGATCGTTGACTTGTTAACCAAGCTCATTTAAGGTTCACGGCATGAGCATGAAGTGCTTACGACGTAAGAAGCACCTGATGCACCAAACCCCTAATTTTTGGGTATTTAAAGGTATGAGATGATTAGGGTTGCTTATCCTCAGCCTCTTTCACTCCCAAGACCTCTGGAAACCCTAATCTCAGCCCCCATTAAATTTCCTGGTCATTCTTGGTGTCATTCAAGGGATTTTGAGGCTTTAAAGTCCTTTGAGGAAGAAGAAGATCATTGGTGGTGCATTTGTTGACATCTTGGCTTCATCATCAGCTAGTTGTAGAGCTTTTGGACCTTTGTAAGGCCTCAAGCTCATGCCTTTCCTTTCCTTGCTTGCTAGATCTAAGTTTCCATGCATTTTATGACTTGTAATGTTGGTTAGCATGCATGGAGTCCATAAAGTTGGCAACTTTATGGATCATGGTGGTATCTTAAGTCCTATATGTTCTAGATCTGGAGTTTGGTCATGGTTTTGGATTCCAAGTTTCAGTCTTGGCCCTTTTTCCTTCATTTTGATCTAAGTTGGTGTTTAAGTCATGTATTGGACATATGTGACTGGAAAGCTTCAAATTTTATTGTCCTTGGGGTCAAGGAAGACCCTCTAGATTGTCCCATGTTAAGGCTTAATGGATTAGGAGCTTAATGCTCATTTTTGGTCAGGTCCGGACTCACAGCGTGAGGACTGAAGCCTCATGACGTGAGAGCGTGTTCGAGGAAGTTTTTGGGCCAAAGTCACGACCTCACGACGTGAGCATCACCTGTGCAAGTTTTGGGCTCTTTGATTGTGGGATAGCTTGGTATTGGACTTATCCTTTGGTTTGGGCTGATAATGGACTAAGGATTTTAGAATAATGGACTTCTGGTTGGGGTTGCCTTGCTGGGCTTGCCCTAATGGGCATTGGATAATAAATTGGGCCTTAGTGGGCCCAATGTAGTTAGGGCTTGATTGGGCCTAATGGGCTTGGACCTTTGGGCCATCGAAAAATCATTGGTTCAGAAAAGTAAATGGGCTTTAGGGCTTTGATGGTTTTTATGGATTTTATAGTTTTGGTCCTTGGTTGTGAATCTTGTTGGGCCAGGGGTGAAACAATCATTTCACCCCAGGTAAGGGTTATGGAACATGGTTTGGAACCTAATTACTAAGTGGGTGACATTTTGGTAATGATAGCTCGGGGAGTCGGCAGGGCTGCAACTAAGGATTTCTTACAGTGAGCTTCAGCAATTGAGGTGAGTTTCCTTCTATAGGAACGGGTCGAAGGCACAAATGTCGACTCGTATGTATGCTTATATGATTTATGGATAATGGTCCGATGTCGGGCGGTGTCGCCCAGAATGTTTGTATGCTCGATGTCTTCGTGATTCTTGCATGTGTCTGTATTTGTATGATACCAGATTACGATCCGATGCTGGGCAATGCCCGATGAACGTTTTTATGCTTCCGGATTTCGGTCCGATGCTGGGCGGGGCCCGAAGAATGTTTATAGGTATGCTTTTCCGGACTAAAGTTTGATGTCGAGCGGTGCCCGAGGAATGTTTATATGTATGTTTCCGGACTACGGTTCGATGTCGGATGGTACCCGATGAAGGAATGCATGTTTAGTTATACTTGTTGTCTTTGTGATACTTGTATGTGCCTGGTAGGGAGGTGAGTATGGGCGGGGTCCCGTATCTCATCGCTAGCTGAGTGTGGACGGGGTTCCATATCTTATCATTAGCAGAGTAGGGGCGGGGCCCATGATAGGCGAGGCCTTAGGACTGGAACATGTAGTACTATGTATGATTCTTTATGTGCTAGAATGATTATATGATATTGTTTGTATGTGTATATCGGGCGGGGTCCATTGAATGACGGAGCCTAGGAGATACAAATCTGTATACCGAGTGGGGCTCGATGCCAGGCGGGGCCTGATGCCGAACATTGTCTGATGTCGAGCGGGGCCCGATGAAGGGGTGGGGGCCCAGTTTATGTGATTATGTGACTATGTGTATGGTATGTGGTAGTTTGGGGAGACTCACTAAGCTTCATGCTTACAGTTTTCAATTTTGGTTTCAGGTACTTTCGGTAGCAAGGGGAAGAGCTTGGGATAACTGCAGTGCACACACCATGATTTTAGCTTGGGATGTTTACTCTGATATTTTGATATGATACTCTGATTTGATAATATGACTTATGTTTTTGGAATGGATTGATTTTGATAACTATGGTTTATTTAATAAATGATTTAAAACGAAATTTTTGGACCGTATTTTTGGGATGTTTCAATCTACGTAATAACACTATTGAAGTAACATTCTATTGAACAACAAGAACCTAATAAACCCTAACTATTTTCGAAAATTATAAACAAGTTTGGGATTACATACCTTTTTAATTTCTATTGGAAGCAAGCATCAGAAATCTCGTGCCTCTGAAAGTTCACACCCAAACCCTAGAAACTAGGAAACTTGAAGAGAAAGGAGAAGAGAAGGGAAATTCCGGCTATGATATTAGGAAAAGGAGTGGCTAAAATTTATAGGGTCCAAGGCCTTATTTATAGTTGATAAGAAAACCTTAGATAACCCTTACTTGATTAAAATAATAATTTCACAAATCAGGTAATTATCTGGTTTCCTAATTATCTTCAAGGAACATTCCAAAAGCTCCTAAACCCCTTAGAAAACCGTCCAAGGGTGGAAGGTTCTGGAACACCTTCTTGTTCAACTATTGAACAATTACAGCTTAGTTCCTTGTACTTTTAATTAATCCAATTAATCCCAAAATTAATTCTAGTTAGTTTCTGATTAAGTTTTAATTAAATAATATTATTTCTAATTAATATATTATTCTCATAATATATTAATAAATCATTTATTGCTATTTATTAATCATATAATAAATCAATAAATCAGTCATTCTCTCTAATAGCCATCCTATTAAATTACCAGGTTTGAGGGCAACCCAAAAGGACTTTGTTAATAATTCAAGCATATACCAATTTAGTTATTTGGTTTAGACACCTAATCCAATAGATGGTTCCATCGATGCTGAAGAAGTACTTGGTGTGTACGTATCTGGATCGATGATGGTTCCATCCAAGCATTTGTAGCCTTTGTGCGTAGAGCTATAACCCAAAAAAACACATAATTTTGACCAAAAATTTAGTTTGTGAGTATTGTATTTCCTAAGGCTTGGCCAACATGCACAACCAAAGGCACAAGAAAAGAATAATCTGGGTTGACTTGTAAAAGGCGTATGATTTGGTGTAGTATTTCCTATGGTACAGCTCGACATATGATTTATAAGGTAGCAGGAAGTCAAGAAAGCTTTGTCCCAATAATGAAGAGGAAGAGATGATTGAGCTAAAAGGGATAAACGTGTTTCAACTATGTGGCGGTGTTTACGCTCAACTACACCGTTTTGTTGTGACGTGTGAGGGCAGGAAACATGACGAGAAATTCTAGTTTGTTGAAAATATTTTTGGAGGCGATGATACTCTCCACCCTAGTCAGATTGAATAGTACGAATTTTAAGATTTAATAGACACTTAACATGGTTCTGAAAGTTATAAAAAACTTGTTCGACATAAGACTTGTGTTTGATAAGATAAATCCAAGTGTATCTATTATGATAATCACAAAAATAACATAATATCTAAAACCTCCACTGGACACTTGAGCAGGTCCCTAAACATTGATTTGAACAAGCTCAAGTGGATTAGCGGTGACACAAACATAACTATTATAAGGGAGTTGATGACTCTTTGCATGTTGGCATGCATCACAGACAAATGAATCATTATTAAAAGAACAACCTAATTTATTTGAACTCAAAATTGACTTGAAGACCGTTGGAGTGGGATGACCAAAAAGTTGGTGCCATTGTGACGAGGATACCTTGACACTTGATGAAGCTTGACGAGAAGAGCGACTGACTGGAATGTGATAGAGACCTCATTTGCTTCTACTGAGTAGAATTGTTCTCTTCGTGACAATGTCCCCAAATAAGAAAACATTAGGCAGTGTTCAATAAAAACATTATTATAAGAAACAAGTCTTTGAGCGGATAAGAGATGTTTGTTAATATGAGGAACATGAAGGACATTTTTAAGAACTAAAGGTCGAGACAAACTCATAATTTTTGAGTGACCTATATGCAAAATTGAAAAACCTACCCTATTGGCTACTTGGATTTGATATTTCCTATGATAACAGTCTTGCATAGAGAGTCTATTGAGATCGTTGGTAAGGTGGTATGTAGCTCCTGTGTCAAGGTACCAGGAGGTATCTGGATTATTGTTTCCCATGGTCACACTGTTTCCACTCCGGTGCTCCTCAGCTTGGTAGGCATGTTTAAACATATTCCTGCAATTTAATGCACTATGGCCTGGTATACCACAAACTTGGCAACATAGCCTAGTATTATTGCGACCACGACCATGGCCATGGCTGCCACAGTAGTTTCCTCGCTGGTAATTGTTGTTACTGTTGTTGTAGTTACGTTGGGGATTATTGTTGTTATTGTTGGATTCTTGTCGGGACACGTTGTTGGGTGAAGAAGTGAATTCAAATGTGCTACCCATGGCAGTAGCTTTTGCTTCATGTGCAATCAGGTATGAATAAAATTCAGGAAGAGTTACCTTCCGTTCATTGCTCAGAACGATAATTGTTGTAAACAGATCACCGTGTCTCGGTCGTAGGCCTATGATAATGTACCCAATGACTTCTTCGTTGTTCATTGGTTGGCCGATATTGGCCATAGTATCGGTCCAACCATTTTCTGATAATATTCGACAACACTCATGTATCCTTTCTTTATGGTTGAAAGTTGTGTGCTAATCTAAATGGAATTTCCCTGATGTTGAGCCGAAACTGTTGGATTTAGTGTCTAAGCCCATTATTATAACTGGGATGTACTTGACCCGATTGTAGCATGGTCCCTTTGGGTTGCCTTCACCAGTGCAATTTGATAGGATGGACTTTTGAGAATACGACTATTTGTGATTTATTAATGTATTATAAGTATAATATATTAATTGAGAAATCATATTATTTAATTAGTATTGATCAAGAATTAATTTAGTGATCAAAAGAGACTAATTAAATATACGGGGACTAATTAAGTAAATCAATGATTCTTATAGTGTGGGCCAATGATCCATGGTTATTTAGGATGGGCTAAACCAATGTGATAGTCCATGGAGGTTTAACCCATGAAGCCTAAGTAATATGAAAGGTCATCGTGCATTAGGGTTTACAAAGATGTAACCCTAGCATTTGTTACACTATAAAAGGTATCCCCTAGAGCCAAAATCGGTTGCACCTATCATTCTAAGAGTTTGATATTGATTTTGTGCTAACTAGCTTATTCTCTCAAGCCTCCTCTTGCATTTGGTGTTTGTGATACATTAGAGGCATCACACTTGAGGTGCTAAAGCTTTCAAAGGCCAAGAACTACAACTACATCAAGAGGTATTCATCTAACAATGAGTTTTGTATTGTATCTCCTCCATTGTATGCTAGTTAGGATGTATGCTTTGGAAAATTGAAAATGCATGTATAATTAGAGAAAACATAGATCCAAAGCATCTAGGGTTGCATGTGCACCATAGGAGTGTTATAGTGCTTAAAACCCAACAGGGGTATCAGAGCCTAGGATTGTTTTCTGTTATATTTGATGCTTGTTAATTTTCAAAGTTGAAAAAATCGATTTTTTGGCCTCTGACTGATGAACTCGTCGGGTCCACTGGCTGAATCGACGAGTCCACTCAGTAAAAGGGCAACTCGACGAGTCAGGATCATGCACTCGTCGAGTTGATGGCTCAGGTTGCGGAAATTCGAGTTCTTGGCCAGAATTTGTTAAGGATCATTACCACAAACTGTTTTGTAATCATAAAAAATGTATTTTTTTGATTTGGTAATGATGATCCCCATCCAATTAAAGGACATTTGTCAAAATTTAAGATAATAAGATATTATTTGTATTATTTGATATGAATTGCCTTGCTATGAGTTTGGTTAGAACAATCATGAATTATATGATAATTTTATTTGTTGGAATTGATCTAAATGTTTTTTTAATGAGTTCCATAACTTGTCCTCAAGTTATGGAACATGAAAAGTTTAATCCATTTAAATAACATTAACTCATAAGTTATGGAGTTCAAGAGTCTTCGAGAGTTACAAATTTGCCATCAAAGTTTTGGAACTCAAAGGTTTTAAGGAGTTACAAAAATGTGTCATCAAATTTGGAACTCAAAGGTTTTCCAAGAGTTACAAAACTTGCCCTCAATTTTGGTATTTGAAAAGTCCCAATTTATTAAAACATTAACTCTAGTAATTGAAAGGTTTCAAAAGATGCAACTCTTGGGTTCATAACTTAAAAATTAATTAAATAGTTTTAATTTTGAATTTTTAATAAGCTAGATGCTTTGAATAGTTCAATTACACCTTATGGACATTATTAAATTAATTAAAGTGTTTAATTAAAAGAGAAGTTTAATAAATCCATAATAACATGGTTTAAGATTAATTAAATTAAGAGTATAATTTATTAATAGGTTAAACCACCAAGTATTTTAAATGTATAAAATACACCCTTATACTATATAAAATTAAAAGTTTAATATATTATATATGTATAAGTAAAAGGCCAGTCTTACCGTTAGTAGGCATCATTCACGAAGTCGGTCTATAAGGGGGGGTATAAGGTTACTGCCTATAAAATGGTGGTTTAATGGGTGTCCACTCTCACCGACCACTTATTTGACTGGTGGAGGGTCGTTAGCCGAACGGGTACGATAGGACATTAATTCTCATTAAAAGTATAATGAAAATACCAAGTAACTAAATACTTATAAATTCCCAATCTTAGTTACTTAGGAAAAATGTGAATTTGATGCTAACCCATGAAATTGCACATTGCACATTATTGGTCGTTAGTGGAGCGTGTGTGGTTAACCGACACACTAATATGGGACTAATGAAGGATGACAATGGGTAGCTTGATGTTAATCATAGATCAATGGAGCGTGTGTGGTTAACCGACACATTGATTAGGTGACATGTAACATTAAGTGTACCAAGCTAATTTGCATGGTTATTCACACCTTGTTTGTGATCCTCGACATCCCAATCACAAACTTGAAGGGCATAATCGATATTTAAACATGCCATTGAAAAGTTCAATGAATCTCAAAAGAATCTAGGAATTTCAATTCATTTAAAACCTAAAATTCATTTTCGTTTTTCATGGTGGAAATTAGTAAATCGTAATTTACCTACCTTCAAATATTCTATAATTGGATTACGACATCCCTCTTCCGAGTTGTAGAATATTGTGTTGGGTCCTAGCCTTAATATTTAAGGACTTAAATCAACTAACTTGAATTTCTCCCATTATAGACAACTATGGTCTTCCCGAATCTTATGGAAAAAGTTTTCCTCATGAAGATGATATTCAAAAAGACAATCAAGGTGAAAGATTAATCCCTTCTTCATGCTGTAGTGGAACTTCACTTCCTCCACCTCCTCCAATAATTCTCCCTAACCCACAAGTTCAGAGACTTAAAAAGTTCAAGGTCACTCAAGCCCTATTGGCAGGCAAACACCAAGATGGAAGGTCTGTGTGTGCACATGTCTTGGAGATGAAGTCACACATTGACAGGCTGGGAATGTTAGTGTAACACCCATAAAATTCGAGCCAATTTAAAACTTTTTAAATCATTTAAAACCATTCAGTTATTACAATTTGTTTTCAAAATAGTTTAAACATCAGAGTTCCCAGAAATCATAATCATCAATCGAGGAAGTGTACGGTCACGTCTTCGCCTTCCCACGGTCATCCACTGAACCTGAAACAATAAACTGAAACTTTAAGCTCGAAGGATTAGTGAGTTACCCCCAAAATACCAACCTCATACAACCATATTCATATCATATCAACAAATACAGAATAGCCATGCATCTCGAGTCTACAGTGTGACTGGTCCGCCCGCACCGGGCCTTCAGTCCACCTGGTCCAGTCTCTGAGTCTACAGTCTGAATGGACCGCCCGCATCAGGCCTTTAGTCTATCTGGCCCACTCTCCGAGCCTCGGCACGTCTGGACCGCCCTCTCGGGGCCTTCAACCTATCCGGACCGCTCGTCGGGCCTTCGGCCTGTCTATGTGCCCTCCCCGGTCTGCAGTTTATCCGGTCCGCCCTGGGTATGTTGGCCTACAGCACAAAGCAGGACCCGCCTCAACCCAACCCCCAATCAAACAACCATGTGCACATATAACAGATAATCACATAACAGTCTATAGAAAAACAAACCGATCTAACAGATCATATAGCATAGCAACATCCTATAACCAGGATACCGACCTAACCAGGTCACTAACAAAGCATCATCCTATAACCAGGATACTGATCTAACAGATCATAATATCATAACATCAGCCTATAACCAGGACACCGACCTAACCAGGTCACTAAGCATAAGCATATCCCCATCCTAACTATCAGGATGTAAATCAATAACATAACATGCCATAATCCAAATACAAATCCATAAGGGCCGACCTTGGTGCCTTAGACCCTGTTGATATAGTGAGGATAACTCACCTCGCAATGCCGATCTAAACTGAAGAAACGAACTCCCGAACCGTTATCTCACCGGAAATCCCGAACTACCACAACAATAAATACCAAGTCATTACAACATAACAATCTTGACTAAGGGGTCCACACAATCCATCATGTCCATTCTCTTTTATTGGGTCAAGGCCCAATTCCAATTCCATAACCTTGAAAGTCTTTATGCAAGGCCTATTCTTGGCCCAATTTACCAAATTGGGCCCAACTCCCTAATTGGGCCAAATTCCAAGATCCATTATCAACACTTGGCCCAAATCATTATATTCATAAAGTCCAGCAAAGGCCCAAATCCAACTAGTCCACAAACAGCCCAAAACCCGAAGCCCAACTGCCAAAGGACCAACAGAGGACGTACGTGGGGCGTACTCCTCTGGTACGCGGGGGCATACTCGTCTCTATGTTAACCACCATCGGGGTGGTTGACCCAGTATGCTGGGTGTACGGGATTTACGCTGGGTTTCACCAAAACCCTAATAAGTGCTTGATGGCTTAAGCACTTAAGCCCAAACTCCAGATCCATCGACCAAATGTGCCATAGGACTATAAAGTCTCGAACTTTATTACTTTGGACATCCAGAAAGCTCTTAATCCAAGGTCTTAATCCATTAAGACCCTTCTACTACATGCATGGGACATCTTAAGCCATTGGGACCTCATTTTTATCACTTAAAACCTCTCCAAGGTCCAGAAAGGACAACTTATCTCGTCCAAAATGCATCATGCACCATATTGGGGGTTTTTGGGACAAGAAATGGTTCCATGATGCTAGAAAGGCTAGATCTATGTCCTACAAACATAATGTTTAAAGCTTTTTACCTTCTGGAGCTTCTAGGGCACAACACAACTTCAGATCTACAAGCCAATCTCCTTCTCTAACTATTTGTTGCAATGGCTTCACCTTCAAGAGCTCAAAATACCCACCAACTCACTCTCACACACAAGAACTAGGGTTTGGGGACGTTTCTGGAAGATGGAGGCTGAGAAGGAGGAGAGGAAATGAGTTATAAGGATGTTTATATAGCCCCCAACCCGAGATATTAGGGTTTCCTTCTATTATGAGTACGCCCAGCGTACACAAGTGTACGCCTAGCTAACTAGGGTGCGCCCTAGTACGCTTAGCGTACCCTTATGTACGCACAACGTACTCCTTCTGGTCCTAAAATTATAGCTTAGCCCTTAGGCTCTTCATGGCTTTACCTTTCCATCCCCAGGGACTACAAATGACAAAACTTGGGATGTTACAGTTAGGAGTCATTGTGTCAAGGAAGTTGGTTGTTGACTGGGTTCTTCATTCACTTCCTGAGTCATATGGTGAGTTCATTAAAGATTACTATATGACAGACCGCGACATGTCCCTTATCGATCTTACATATTTGCTAATTGTTGTTGAATCAAAAATGATTTGGCGCACTGGTAATGAAAATTTGATTGGAAGATCTACTTCCTAAACTTCCATGGACATTGACAATGGAAACATTGGAAGTCCAGAAAAGATTTCTCTTTCCAAGGGAAAGGGAAAGGCTAAGTCTGAGATTGTCCCGTGTACCATTCCAAAAGAGTCTTTTTGTTTCTATTGCTAAGAGAAGGGGCATTGGTTGCGAAGCTGCCCTGACTACCTGAGAAATCTAAGAGATGATAAAGTCAAAAAGTTTGACTCTGCTTCAGGTAAGTTCATTATCTAACTCTATTAAGTTCCAATTTATTGATTCTTATTACATGATGTAAAGTTACATTTTGATGTTTTGCAGAATCAAAGAGAAAGAAGGAAGCTTAAAGGAAATAGTAAGCTGAATCTGATCGTGAAGAGATGGATTTCGATCGCATGGTTCGATGATCGGATTTTTGAGCTGATGCTAGGAGTTACGATAAATTGCTTAGAAATATGTAGTAACATAGTTTTCAATTGTAATTGCATTGTAAGGAAAAGTTTTTCCGCATATTATAAATAAAGGAAATTTTTGAAATTTATCTTGTTTTATATTTCCTTGCAATGGCATTTGTGAAAAATGGTGTTTATATATTGTTAGCAATTAGATTTGATTCTTTCGCTTGTGGTAGTGTCAAAATTTACCAAATAAGGAAAGATTCTCATCACCCAAGTTTTAATTGGATAGAAACTTGGAATCATGCAACTTGTATTGTGTGATGAATGAGAACCTTCATCTTTGGGAAATTAAGACTAATTCATTGTTCACATGTATATGTGAGTCAAGTGAAGGACTAGGGGATCGGGTACACTTGGTTGTGCACTGGTCAGGTCCACCACAAAGAACGATAAGACTATTCGTTATGATTTACTAAAAGTTTAGTAAATATGGTTATGCTTACAAGATTAAGTATAATTCTGAATCATTGGAAGAGTTTCAATGTGTAGCAGAACGAATAAGAAGAATCAAATTACGCAGAAAGATAAAAGTTTCTCCAATCTAAAAGGAAGGGAGAGTACTTTAGTAGCGTGTTTTATGATCATCCTTATGACTATGGAACCATGTCACAATTGATCCTCTAAGGATACCTTAGTGCATTTGTATGGCTAAGAAAAGGAATCGTGAATTGTTGAATTGGTTAAATCAAAAGGTGAATCATACTTCGTTCCAAAATCAAGTCTTAGAGTCATACTCCAAGATTGTGCCTTGAGTGATATAATCTTAAGAAAGGTTTATCAAATGTAGAGTAAAATGTTTTCTACTCTTGTACATTTGAAATTAGTAAGTTGTGATGTTTTGGATAAAACAAAGATCAACTAAGATCGATTGTCAGAAGTGTTTGTCTTGATAAGAAACCCTACTAACTCTTGAATATTTGGTTGTCAAGGAATGGTCCTTGACAAAGAGAATATTATATGTCAAGAGGTCAGTAGGAGTCTTAAAGATCTTGAATGTAACAACCTGATATTTGAGTTCAATGTAATAGTCTAGGTCAAATTGTAACTTATTTTGAAATAATAAAAATTAAGATGAAAAGTATCGTCAAAAATGAAGTATTAAATAATCTTGATTGGGATGAATAAAGTGGTTGAGATTGTAACAAGGTTTCCAAAAATATAAAGAACACTGAAATCTGAGTTATAACGAAGAAGTTATGACCAATCGAAGATCCGCGACAAAACCGGCAAAACACTGTTAAACGTAAAAATTGAGTTTTCGATAAATTACTTTTTAGCCTTAAGTTTCTAAATGAAAGTTGTAGTATACGTTAAACCGAGAGTATCCATAAAAAGAACGCCACAATCTGACTTTGTATGAAGAAGTTATGATTTTTCTAAGATTCGACATCGCAGTACACAACTAAAAACTCGAAATAAAGTTCGAGTCATTTTTAGCCGACACAACCTAAACAAGAATCTAAGGTCTCGTCAATAGTAGTACAACGGTAAAAAGACAGACGAAAACGGACGTCAGATGAAGAAGTTATGAATTTATAACGGATTTTCCTGTCCCGGTCTGTTAAAAATAACAATATTAAAAATAAATTCAAAATTAACCGACGGAGTCTAAATGAAAGTCGTAGAGTATAATCTCACCTACGCGTACATATAAAGAACGTCGAAAACGGAGCTCGTATGCGAAATTTATAAATTTTAGAAGTTCGGGGTACAAAAACCGAGAAATTTCGCAAAAGGCATGGTCCGGGTTCGACCACGTCACCTCGCATGCGAGCCTGCCCCGTGTCCGATCTGCTGAGTCATCAGATGCGCGACCCAAGTGAAGTCCAACGCGTATACAAGTAACAACTGTATATATGAATATTCTCATATACACGTATATATATTTCGTTGGGAAATTGTGAGTCATTCGTCTTCACAGTACCTATCAAGGTAGAACAACAAGTCCTGTTTTATAACTCGAGTCTCCTCTCGGAGAGCGTGATACTTGTGTATAGATCTATACGGGATTGATGATCCCGCACCCTGACTGTTAGCTACAGTCCCCGGGGTAACAAATATCAAATAGTACGACGCCTGAAGAACGTCGAGGCAGACAAATCATTTGTTAGTACGGTTATAAAAACTGACATAGGGAAAACGAATATATACATAAACACTTCTCTTCAAATAGTTTTATTTTCGAATAAATCTATATATCATTAATTCAAGTATGGTGAATTACTTATACATGTTTTAGTCTTGGATATAATTAAGACTACTATTTACAATTCAGTTTTATGGAAAATATAGGATTTTCCTGGATAAATACGATTTCTTACAAACAAGCAACTTACAACTCAATTTTATAGAAAATATCGGATTTTCTCGAAACGAATGTGATTTCATCTCTTTGAATGGTATTTATTTCTCATAAAAATACTTATGAACTCACCAACTTAAATGTTGACACTTTTTCTCAAATAACTTGTATTCTTAGGAAATCGGTAATCAGGTACACCCTCAAGTTTTTTAGAAGATGGAGCATTGAGACTCTTAACTTTTGTATATATATTTTGGAGTCAATATACAATAGTTTGAACACATATGTAAAACTTATACATTACTAAATGCATGGTTGTTGTACTTGAATTACTATTATGCAATTGTTGTGATACTATACATGACGTCCTCCACCCCCAAATGTTTCTGCCGTTCAGGTTTGGGGGTGTGACAGATTGGTATCAAAGCATTGTTTATAGTGAACTAAGTATATCTATCCACATAAGATATACAAAGTATAAATACAAAGGGACTAAAAATCTCTGAAGTAACATTTTTATAATAATAAAAAGTTTTTTTTATGATGAGTTGGACACTATGATTAAGTCTAGGGGTATGTAATCATGTTTGGGATAAATATAGCCTGATCAACTATATTTATCCGGGACATGATTAGTATATGCCGAGAAATAGTCGTAGTGAATGACAAGTCTAAAACTTAGCAATAAACTATATAAAGAACTTTATCATACTATAGGAGTATTTTGAGATACTATAAAATTTATTTATATATATATATATATATATATATATATATATATATATATATATATATATATATATATATATATACTTTTTATCTCTATTTCTCGTACAATATAACATGGCTGAATATAATTTACCCGGAGATCCCTACAACCAACAATATGGGGGTTGGATCGTGAATTCAGATGAAGAACCACTTGAAGTTAGTGATAGTGATTCTAGTGGTACAGACACTGAGCCTCAAATATACAATCCATCTCAAGCTGGACAACACCCCGTGGCAAGACAAGATTTTCAAGGACCTATACCAATATGGGGCGAATACTTGAACCACTGGAGTCAGCAACAAGGTCTACGTCCACCTTACAAAATGGCAAGAGGCTATTATGACCTCTCCAGAGGAGGTTCAGTTGACAGAGCTCTTCCGGTCATAGTACACCGTATAGCCCATCAAACTGATCAGGCGTGAATTTCTATAAATCGGATCCTACAAGTAGATGCTACTGCACAAGTCAACATTGTTGATATTCTTCGTTTAGATGAACTTCAGGACGATACCCAAAATCATACTGAAGCACTTCAAAGGCAAATGAATGATGCCCAAGCAGAGATAAGGGCACTAAAGGAATAGGAGGCTACCCAAGAAAGGTATTGGAAGAATAAAGATGAGGCTGAATCCAGTAATCGGCGTCGTACTCGCCGTAGGTAGTGTTTACACTACTCGTAATTCTCAATGTTGTAATTTTCCTTATGTAAATTTTATAGATATATATTTGTTTCCAACAGTATGTAACAAAAATACATATGTATCAAATAACAAGTACTTTATTTCATTGGAAATTAGCATAATTTTCATAACATTTTGTGTACTCATGACAAATTCATTACAAGTGTTGCTTGCGATTGTTTACTTATATTAGTATATTTTTATTAAATCACTAAATAAAACATTATATCAGTCAGGATATGATACAATTAAAATTAAGATGTATCTTGTTCAATATCACCTGACTCATAGCTACCATCAGGAACTTATCATTATTTCCTCATAAAATTTGTAGAAAAAGATGCCGCCAAGAAAGAATCCCAGACCTAACAATAATAATCCACCTCCACCACCTCAGTTTGATGCTGCCATGTTTCAAGCAGCAGTAACAGCTGCTGTAACAACAACTATGAATCAAATAAACACAAACAATGCTAGTGGAACATGCAATGGTGCTAATCCTCCGAATCATGGAGAAAACCCTGGATACCCTAAGGAGTGTTCATACAAAGACTTTACTAATGGGAAACCCATCACTTTCAACGGAAGTGGAGGAGTAATCACCTTAATGCAGTGGTTTGAGAAGACTGAAACAGTCTTCGAAATATGTACTTTCCCAGAAACAAGTAAGGTTAAATATGCAACATGTACTTTCTCTAGCAGAGCTCTTACTTGGTGGAAGAGCCATGTCAAGGTTGTAACTCTCCCAGTAGCAAACTCCATGAGCTGGGATGATCTGAAAATTCTGATGTTAGAAGAGTACTGTCCAAGAGGTGAAGTGGAAAAATTGGAACATGAATTGTGGACTCTTAGAATGGATGGATCTGATCTTACTACTTATACGACCAGATTATGTGATCTCTCTGTACTATGTCCCGGGATGATAACCCCGAAATCGAAAAAGGTGGAAAGATACCTTTGGGGATTATCACCCCAAATTCAAGGGTATGTATTGGCTTCCAAGCCTGCTTCTTTTGATAGCGTGAAACGTTTGGCGCAACAACTTATTGATCATGGAGTTCATCAAGGATCGATAACAGCCGCCCCTAAACAACCAAAGGAAAGTAATAGTCAGAAAAGGGCTTGGAATAAAAGGAAGAACAAAGAAACAGAAAAAAACTCTAAAAGACAGTAAGTGGTGACCGCTCACACCATCACTGCCCCAGCAACCCCAACACCCGCTAAACAATATGTTGGGAGTCTTCCGAAATGTGATAAGTGTAACTACCACCATGTTGGTGCGCGTAGAGAAATGTATTGTACGAGGTGCAAAAAGAAAGGACACACTGTCCGTTTCTGCAAAGAACCAGATCAACAAAATGCCTCAACCTCGAATACAGGAGCAAGCCGTGCTTGCTATGAATATGGAGAGATAGGGCATTTTAAGAAGGATTTCCCAAAAGCAAAGAATACAGGAGGGGTAAAAAGGGTACTGGCAATAGGACATGAGGAGGCCATGGCAGACCCGACTGTGGTTACAAGTATATTTCTCCTCAATAACTCTTACGCATGAATACTATTTGATTGTGGAGTGGATAGGAGTTTGTTGAGCCATCAGTTTAAACATTTACTTAATCAAACACCGAAACCATTAAACAAAACATTCACCGTCGAAATGGCAAATGGAAAGACGGAAAACACTAATGATATATGCATAGACTGTACCCTCTCACTAAACAATCATTCCTTTCAAATCAACCTCATGCCAGTATCGATAAAAAGTTTTGATGTCATCATTGGCATGGATTGGCTATGTCCTCATCATGTTGATATTTTGTGCCACGAAAAGGCCATTCGCCTTAATCTGCCAAATGGCGAAACCCTCATCATCTATGGCGATAAACCCAATACAAGTCTTTGCCTCATTTCTTGTATTAAAGCTCGTAAATACCTACCCAAAGAATATCAAGTATTCCTGGCACACATCGTGAATGAGAAACAAGGAGTGAAAGACCTCAAGAGCATTCCTGAAGTCTGTAATTTTCCTGATATATTTCCTGAGGATCTTCCAGGAGTACCTCCTACACGACAGGTCGAATTTAGAATCGATCTTATCCCTAGAGCTACCCCAGTAGCCAAATCCCCGTACCGACTAGCGCCAGCTGAGATGTAAGAATTATCCAACCAACTAAACGAACTACTCAGTAAGGGATTCATTCGACCAAGTTTCTCACCTTGGGGAGCACCGCTTCTGTTCGTTAAGAAGAAGTATGGATCGTTCCGTATGTGCATCGACTATCGTGAACTAAACAAGCTCACCATTAAAAACCGATATCCACTTCCACGAATAGACGATTTATTCGATCAACTCCAAGGAGCAAACTAATTTTCAAAGATCGACCTGAGATCCGGATATCACTAATTACGAGTCCAAGAAAGCGATGTTCCCAAAACGACATTTCGAACGCGTTATGGTCACTACGAATTTGTAGTAATGCCTTTTGGTCTAACCAATGCTCATGCCGTGTTCATGGATTTAATGAACATGGTATGCCGTCCTTTCCTAGACAAATTTGTGATTGTGTTCATAAATTATATACTCATCTACTCGCGAGGCAAGGAGGACCATAATCAACACCTTCGCCAGATCTTGGAAACATTGCGAGCAGAAAAACTTTATGCAAAGTTTTCAAAATGTGAATTTTGGATTCAGAAAGTAGAATTTCTTGGTCACGTGGTCAGCGAAGAAGGAATACACGTAGACCCCTCAAAAATTAAAGCAATCAATAATTGGTCAGCACCAAAAACACCCACAGAAATTCGTCAATTCTTGGGTCTTGCTGGCTATTACCGCAGATTCATACAGAACTTTTCAAGGATCGTTAAGCCACTTACTACTCTGACTCAGAAGGGTATAACTTTCAACTGGAGAGAGAAACAAGAAGCTGCATTTCAATCCCTGAAACAAGCTCTGTGCAGCGCGCCTATTCTATCTCTACCTGAAGGAACAGAAGACTTCGTTGTATACTGCGATGCATCCAATCAAGGACTGAGATGTGTACTTATGCAGCGAGGAAAAGTTATCGCCTATGCCTCACGACAACTAAAAACGCACGAGGTCAACTACACTACTCATGACCTTGAGTTGGGAGCAGTAGTATTTTCTCTAAAGATCTAGAGACACTACCTTTATGGCACAAAGTGCACCATCTTTACAGACCATAAAAGTCTCCAGCACATATCCGATCAAAAGGAGCTAAACATGAGACAACGATGATGGGTTGAACTACTTAGTGATTACGAATGTGAAATTCGTTATCATCAAGGAAAAGCCAATGTGGTAGCAGATGTCCTTAGTCGGAAAGAATACTTGGGCCGTCGAGTAAAGTCTCTGACCATGACCATCCATTCTCACTTATCCACACAAATCAAAGAGGCTCAACTAGAAGCTTTGAAACCGGAGAACATAACGAATGAAACCTTAAGGGGAATGGAAAAGAAGTTAGAAATCAAGGGTGACGGAGTCCATTATTTCATGGATCGAATCTGGACACCAAAGTTTGGTGGATTCAGAGAAGTTGTCATGAACGAAACACACAAGACTCGATACTCTATTCATCCAGGTTCAGACAAGATGTATCTGGACCTTAAGAAATTATATTAGTGGCCGAACATGAAAGCTGAAATTGCTACCTACGTGGGGCAAGTGCCTAACTTGCGCCAAGGTGAAGGTGGAATATCAGAAGCCCTCAGGTTTACTCCAACAGCCAGAAATACCGGAGTGGAAGTGGGTTCGAATTACAATGGACTTCATCACCAAATTACCCAAAACCCCGAGTGGCCATGACACTATTTGGGTGATCGTTGACAGATTGACCAAGTCCGCCCACTTCCTGCCAATCAAAGAAACATACAAAATGGAGAGACTGACTGGAACCTACATCCAAGAGATAGTACGACTGCATGGTGTACCTATATCCATTATCTCGGATAGAGATAGTAGGTTTACCTCTCGATTCTATCAAACACTTCAGAAGGCTCTTGGAACTAAGCTGGACATGAGTACAACTTATCATCCACAAACTGACCGGCAGAGTGAGAGAACCATTCAAACACTAGAAAACATGCTGCGAGCGTGTGTTATCAACTTCGGCAGGTCCTGGGATACACATTTGCCACTAGTAGAGTTCTCTTACAACAACAACTATCATACTAGCATCAAGGCTGCTCCATTCGAAGCCCTCTACGGCCGTAAGTGCAGATCCCCTCTGTGTTGGGCTGAGATGGGTGACACGCAACTAGCTAGAGGTCAAGTTCCAGACTGCATTCTCACTGGTCCGGAAATCATCAAAGAAACGGCCGAAAATATTGTTCCAATTTGTGAACATATGAAAGCCTCTCGGGATCGACAAAAGAGCTACGCAGACAAAAGACGAAAACCCTTGGAATTTCAGGTTGGTGACCGTGTTCTGTTAAAGGTCTCACCCTGGAAGGGCATGATACACTTCGGAAAGCGTGGTAAATTAAATCCAAGGTACATTGGACCATTTGAAATTCTCGCAACGATTAGTCCTGTAGCTTACAAATTACAACTACCTCGAGAACTTAGTAACATACATCCTATCTTCCACGTATCTAATTTAAAGAAATGCCTATCTGACGAGACTCTTGTAATTCCACTCGATGAAATTTAATTGAACGAGAGTCTACACTTCGTGGACGAACCAGTAGAAATCATGGATAGTGAAGTCAAACGAACAAAACAAAGCCGTATACCAATAGTGAAGGTTTGCTGAAATGCTAAGCGGTGACCTGAATTCACTTGGGAACGGGAGGATCAGATGAAAAAAAAGTATCCACATCTTTTCCCTAATCCATGAGTATTACCTTAGAAACAATTTTGGGACAAAATTCCCTCTAACGGAGGGATAATGTAACAACCCGATATTTCAGGTCAATATAATAGTCTTGATAAGAAACCCTACTAACTCTTGAATATTTGGTTGTCAAGGAATGGTCCTTGACAAAGAGAATATTATATGTCAAGAGGTCAGTAGGAGTCTTAAAGATCTTGAATGTAACAACCCGATATTTGAGTTCAATGTAATAGTCTAGGTCAAATTGTAACTTATTTTGAAATAATAAAAATTAAGATGAAAAGTAGCGTCAAAAATGAAGTATTAAATAATCTTTATTGGGATGAATAAAGTGGTAGAGATTGTAACAAGGTTTCCAAAAATATAAAGAACACTGAAATCCGAGTTATAACGAAGAAGTTATGACCAATCGAAGATCCGCGATAAAACTGGCAAAACACTGTTAAACGTAAAAATTGAGTTTCGATAAATTACTTTTTAGCCTTAAGTGTCTAAATGAAAGTTGTAGTATACGTTAAACCCAGAGTATCCATAAAAAGAATGCCAAAATATGACTTCGTATGAAGAAATTATGATTTTTCTAAGATTCGACATAGCAGTACACAACTAAAAACTCGAAATAAAGATCGAGTGATTTTTAGCCGACACAACCTAAACGAGAATCTAAGGTCTCGTCAATAGTAGTACAACGGTAAAAAGACAGACGAAAACGGACGTCAGATGAAGAAGTTATGAATTTATAACGGATTTTCCTGTCCCGGTCTGTTAAAAATAATAATATTAAAAATAAATTCAAAATTAGCTGACAGAGTCTAAACGAAAGTCGTAGAGTATAATCTCGCCTACGCGTGCATATAAAGAATGTCGAAAACGGAGCTCGTATGCGAAAGTTATGAATTTTAGAAGTTCGGGGCACAAAAACCAAGAAATTTTGCAAAGGACATGGTCCGGGTTCGGCAACGTCACCTCGCATGCGAGCCTGCTCCGTGTCCGATCTGCTGAGGCATCTGATGCGCAACCCAAGCGAAGTCCGACGCATGTGCGTCTGTGGAAGCGTCCGAAGGCGACGCGTGTCTCTTATCCGAGACCGACGCCTGTCCCCCCTCGCATCCGTAGCCTCCGCGTGTCCTTCTTATCCCTTCGGCCGAGAACCCTCGCAGGGTATAAAAGGAGGTGCGAGATCCTCCGGTTCCTACACCACTTTAACATCATTTTTCACACTTTTTCACTGCTATTACTCCCACAAACCTCCTTACAACCCCCCGAACCCCCGGTATCATATCCAACACCTAACGAACATCCCGTGGCACCAGAAGTCCGCAAGAAAAGAGTCTTTCGGTTTCTAAACCCGACCCTCGCAAATCCTAGTTTTCAAGAATAAAGCCTTTTTCTAGCAACGAAGTGCTACACAATTCACCACTTATCAAGTGAGTTCATACTCCTACACTTTTTATAACTTTTTATAAGTTTTAAAGGAGGAAAATACAAGTAAAACACTAGAATATTAGTGTTTAAATATAAATCGTGGTTTATGTTTTCTTTCATTTTATATAACTTTTACATGAAAACATATACATATGGAACATCTTATGACACAACAATTATCGATTTAATTGAAACATATATTGTAAACTATAATAGATATAGTTTGGGTTACATTCTCAATATATTTTACTCTTTCTGGACAAATAAAACAGTTATATAAAAATATGATTATTTTTATATGTTATAAACATTACGAAAAGAGTAACAACTTTATATATGAATATTCTCATATACAAGTATATATATTTCGTTGGGAAATTGTGAGTCATTCGTCTTCACAGTACCTATCAAGGTATAACAGCAAGTCCTGTTTTATAACCCGAGTCTCCTCTCGGAGAGCGTGATACTTGTGTATAGATCTATACGGGATTGATGACCCCGCACCCTGACTGTTAGCTACATTCCCCGGGGTGACAAATATCAAACAGCACGATGCCTGAAGAACGTCGAGGCAGGCAAATCATTTGTTAGTACGGTTATAAAAATTCACATAGAGAAAACGAATATATACATAAACACTTCTCTTCAAATAGTTTTATTTTCGAATAAATCTATATATCATTAATTCAAGTATGCTGAATTACTTGTACATGTTTTAGTTTTGGATATAATTAAGACTACTATTTACAATTCAGTTTTATGGAAAATATAGGATTTTCTTGGATAAATACGATTTCTTACAAACAAACAACTTACAACTCAGTTTTATAGAAAATATCGGATTTTCTGGAAAGGAATGTGATTTCATCTCTTTGAAGGGTATTTATTTCTCATAAAAATACTTATGAACTCACCAACTTAAATGTTGACACTTTTTCTCAAATAACTTGTATTCTCATGAAATCGGTAATCAGGTACACCCTCAAGTTTTTTAGAAGATGGAGCATTGAGACTCTTAACTTTTGTATATATATTTTGGTGTCAATATACAATAGTTTGAACACATATGTAAAACTTATACATTATTAAATGCATGGTTGTTGTACTTGAATTACTATTATGCAATTGTTGTGATACTATACATGATGTCCTCCACCCCCGAATGTTTCTGCCGTTCAGGTTTGGGGGTGTGACATTGAAAAGTTTCAAAAACTAATCAAGAGTAAACCCATTGCTAATCACTAGCGCACGAATTAAGGTTTGTAACCTATCGTGTTGACATATTCTTGTTTTTGTGCCCATTCCAGTTAAAGTTGACTATGCATGTGAGTTCTATGAGTTCTCATCTCTTTGCATAAGGCAAAGCATCTTGATGAGTGAAAGTTCATTGATCAGCATGGGTGAGCTGCTTAACAACTTGGAAGACATGGTAGGCCCTTGTGCTGCCAAGTGGTAAGAAATTAAGATTGAACAAGTTCAGTCCATATGAGTTTGGATTTGTCACTAATCTTGTCTTGTGATTATGTTTATGACAAATTCACACGCATAGGAACACATACACCATAAAATCTAAGTGTCACAAGGTTTCTCTCCGCTTCATGAAAATGATTGTGAGGAAACGCTTTCACTAAATAGATTTTAAGGAGATAGCAATTGTGATATTTGCATTCCCAAATTCGATTATGATTACGGTATCCCTCTTCATAGTTCGAATTGTGAGAAATGGCAAATAGTTTGAACATTCGGAACTTATTGTTGTAAGTTCTGAATAGTTTAGACACACATATGAGCTATCCAAGGAAAGATGTTTGAGTTTGAGAAGCCCAAATAAAGTCTTATCGAAGCGTCTTGTACCAGAAATCTGAAGTTTGGTAAGAAAGTCAATAAGTATTGATTTCTAGAAGTCCAACTGATTTATGGATACATGTGAAAGCTAGTGGGAGCATAAGTGTTATGCTAGTAAAATAATAATTATTATGCTGGTGGGAGCATAATTATTATGGTAAGTGTTGCGAGTTAGCAATGTTAATTATAGAAAACAAAGGTTTCAATTCGCAAGGTTGCAGGGTTTGAAAAGTTGTTTTGCTATAATTAAGGGAGAGGAACTTATACTTCATTTCAATTCTAACAGTTTAGATTGAGATTTTAATCAAATTTAGTCAAGGACATATATGAATGTTATGTTGAAAAGATTCGACATAAGGAAATTCTATAAATGGAAATGTTATAGCAAGAGACTGGTAAAATATCAGGTCTTTATGTGAGACATTATGAATCGAGTCTCATATGCTTCGTATATAGGATCGATTGCATGTGCTATAATATTCTCCTGTTCTAATTTTCCAAATGCCTAGGGCATTAAGAGGGAAAAAGGACTAGAACCGGATATGACTAAAGTTATTAAACAACTGGTAAGGACAATCCAAGGTTCGCTAACGATTGGTCACTTGTGGGCAGTTGGAAGTATAACAATGAATGGACCATATTGATATGATTTTGAATAGATAGGATTCTATTAAGAATGGATAGTCATATGACAATTATGGAAAAGTTTCCATAATGGGAGTTGGATATCAAGAATCTATGAGTAACTTAGAAACATTTATGCAAGAAGGATGTTCAAAGGAATGTGCTTTGAATATGAGACTTCGGATCTATGGAATTGTCTTGTAACAATCTCCTATGGAAAGTTTTGTAATTGGCAAAGTCTCTATCACTTGTGTACATAGTCATTACAAAAGGATCACTGAATATAAATTTAGAATCTAACATATTACAGTAAGTGGCAAGGACTTGGTATTCTTACACTTACGATAAGGATTTGGAATTGTGAAATAAGAGTCATTGGAAATGTTTGCAATTGATCTATTTCACAAAGTAAGGACTGTAGGTAAACATAGTGTGCATGCTTGGAGCATGGGACAACTATTGTTTCAATTCAAGTATTAAGTTGATTAATCGAAACATTATACAATGAATAATGTGTAATCAATATGGTGATTAAATAAAAGGTGTTTTATTTATATTCAAAATTTTTGAGACCATATTGGATTCGATTATTATTGTGTTTCACTTTGCATGTTTTGACTTCCCGAATAACTAGGTTATTCAAACTATCCACAGTCGATCATACTTTGGAAGTAGGTATTGAGGCAAGACTGTCATGAATCCATCTGTAGATTGTCTAAAGTGTTTTAGACATAACACACGTTTGCTACAGTATTCATGAGTACTTTTGGAATAAGATTCGAGTATTGGATTAAACCCACGCTCACCTGAATCACTTCATGGAATTTATCAGGAGTGATTGTGAGTTGATAATATCATATAGTCTTCAAACTAAGATATATGAGTTGTTGACTACGAGTTGGTTGTGCATTGATGATACAAAAACGCATCAGTAACTTGATGTTATAAAACGTATCGTTGTGCATGATTTAATGTGTAGTTAGTACAAGCATATAATGTCAAAGTTTATATGTTCCTTTTATCCTAAGAGGATTAAAAGCGATATCTTGGGCCCCTCGATGATTTTTTTTTGACTTATGTGTCGGGCCCGGTCAGGACTAAATTGATGTGTTCAGTTGTGTTCTATGTCAGACAAATCGGAAATCGGGAAACAAACTGCAGGACAATAAGTATGACTATGTTCCATGTATTTTTCCGCATGATATCTTGAGAACAGAGGAATATATGATCCCTTATCTAAAGGACGCTTCACTGACTGGGTCAGAGTCGATAGCGACTTTTGAAAGCTACGATTGCTAAGTTGGATCCTGAAGTTGCATTGGCAATTATAGTTATTAGACTTATCCAAGTAGGAGACTGTTGGATTTAGTGTCTAAGCCCATAACTATAATTGGGATGTACTTGAACCGAGTGTAGCATGGTCCTTTTGGGTTGTCTTCACTAGTGCAATTTGATAGGATGGACTTTTGAGAATAAGGCTATTTGTGATTTATTAATGTATTATAATTATAATATATTAATTGAGAAATCATATTATTTAATTAGTATTGATCAAGAATTAATTTGGAATTAATTTAGTGATCAAAATAGACTAATTAAATATACCGGGACTAATTAAGTAAATCAATGATTCTTATAGTGTGGGCCAATGATCGATGGTTATTTAGGATGTGCTAAACTAATGTGATAGTCCATGGAGGTTTAACCCATGGAGCCTAAGTAATATGAAAGGTCATGGTGCATTAGGGTTTACAAAGATGTAACCCTAGCATTTGTTACACTATAAAAGGAATCCCCAAGAGCCAAAATCGGTTGCACCTATAATTCTAAGAGTTTGATATTGATTTTGTTCTAACTAGCTTATTCTCTCAAGCCTCCTCTTGCATTTGGTGTTTGTGACACATTAGAGGCATCACACTTGAGGTGCTAAAGCTTGCAAAGGCCAAGAACTACAACTACATGAAGAGGTATTCATCTAACTATGAGTTTTGTATTGTATATCTTCCATTGTATTCTAGTTAGGATGTATGCTTTGGAAAATTGAAAATGCATGTATAATTAGAGAAAACATAGATCCAAAGCATCTAGGGTTGCATGTGCACCATAGGAGTGCTATAGTGCTTAAAACCCAACAAAAACATGGTGTGGAGAGCATTCCATAATTGTTATGTTGTGTCATACAACGAATGAATTGGGAAAGAATGTCCTAAATCATAGAGGATAGCAGACCTCCGATGATGGCTTGATCCTGAATCACCCACGTTTCATCGTCGGGATTAGGTGTTGTTTTTGGAGCTTTGATTGCTTCTTTTCTGGCGACGCTAGTTCTGGTGGTCAATGTGGAAGAAGGTGTTGGTGTAGTTCCATCAAGATGTCCAAAGAGTCGGACTCCCCGTAGGATAGAAGTGACTTGAGCCTTCCATAGCAGGAAGTTAGTGTGAGTCAACTTGCAAGATATGGCGGTAGCAATGGTGGATGATTTTATCAGAGAAGCCATTGAAGAGATACTCTTTGACCGAAGGTCAAAGAGTCAAGGTTGGAAAAAGGTTTTTGAGATGTAGGGATCTTGGCTCTGATACCAAGTTAAGAGAAGTATTTGCCGTGAATTACCCTTAGGTATCGATATCTTTATATATACATAGAAGTGATTACAACAATAGATCCTAAGATAATGGATCTCATATATATATATATATATATATATATATATATATATATATATATATATATATATACATTAATTCATATCCAATATCTAAACAATCTATTCTTATCTCGTTTACATTATTTTGTATAATAATTTCATTTTATGTTTTGATTTGACATAAAGTAATGTTTCGTAATCAACGATAACTTAATAGCCAATTATCTAGGCTACATGGCTTTAAAAAAATGGCATGACATTATTAATGTTGTTTTTAAGCTTATAAGGATCAAATTATAACCCAATATATCATCCATTAGCCCTTTGATAGGAGTTTCTTTTGGGATTAAGAAATCATTACATTTTTTACATTGAGAATTGAGCTTATGAATTACTCTTCTGTGGTAATACATATTTTCTGTTTATCGTGTATTGTTTATAAAACTTTGTTAACAAAACATTTTGTTGTATTAGTCGACCAATCATTAAATGGATCGAGTTTCAACTTATATGTTTAGCGGCTTTCATTTTAAAATACTTTATCTTTCGATTTGATAACTTCTATACTTTTGAAGTAGATCCACTAAAAGTATGGAAACTGTAAATTTGCTTGTTGGATCTAGAGATGGAAAAGGGGTCAGGGAATACTGGGACCTCAACCCCATCCACAATCCCACCCTTGAATCCTCATTCTAATCCCCATCCCTACCCCCCAATGGGGACTGGGGATCCTTAGCAAGAAATCGAGGATTTTTTTTTCTATTTTAATACGAAACTTTTACGTAAAGAAAAACTCTAAATTTCAACTTTAGCAACATAAGTTTATTATTACAAAACATAAAAATATTCATAGATTTCATAAAAACTATAAAAAAAAAATTCTACCAAATTTAAATATATATGGAAAATCAAGTAGACAAAAAGTTATCAGAGTGATATTTGAGGTAACAATAGATAAACCAATGATAAAAAAAGCTATACACAAGGTTCAATTAGATTAACGAAGAAGAAAAAGTACAATTTCAACTAAGTAATTACTAATGAGTTTGGTAACTTTGATTACATTTTAGGTATTGTAAATTTTACTATAAGTATATGTTTTGTATTTTATATTTATATATTAATATATGCGGGAGACGAGTCTAGGGTAAGGGACTAAGGGTATCCCCATCCCCGCTTTTTTATTTGGGGACTCCCCATTCCCAATCAACTAGGGGATTCCCCGATCAAACAAAGTACGTGTTTCGGATTCCCCATCGGGTATGGGTTTTTTTCATGCCTAGTTGGATTGTTTCGATCCAATTTGGATTAGAGGTGAAATGAAAAAAACAAAAGTTTTTCCTTCCATAGATATGATAACTGTAAATTCGACTTTTAGGTTGTTTTCGATACAAATTTGGATTAGAGGTACAATCGAAAAAATTAATTTTTACATTACACCTTTAATCTAAATTGTGTGACTTCTTATTTAGCACAACAAAAATCTTCAATTTTGCAGTTCATTTCGCTTTGACAAAATATGTTATAATTTTGAAGCTAATAGTTCGGAATAAGACTACATACATGTCAAAATTTTGGCTCATTAAGCCTATAGTCATTTCCTGGAGTATCATGTATTAAATTGTATTAAGCTCGTATTTCCTAATTTGTGGACCTCGTTAGGCGCGGTCTAGACTGAAACCCCAACCCCAATATACATATATATATTCTTAACTGCATCAGTGAATCTTAGGACAACTCGTTAGCCAGAACGGGATTTTGGTCGACCTGTCCAAGATTGAGGTTGTTATGCAGTAGGAGGTTCCGAAGTCTCCTCGATGATCAGGAGTTTCCTGGGTTTAGCAGGGTATTATCGAAGATTTATTAAGGATTTCTCCAAGCCTGTTGTACCCCTCACTCGTTTGATGAGGAAGGACTTGGATTTCCGTTGGGGGCATGAGCAGCAGGTTGCATTTTAGATGCTAAAGCCAGTTTGGGGGCAGTACTCATGCAAAGAGTGAGAGTTGTTGCGTATGCTTCTAGGAAGATGAAGCTGCATGAGGTTCGATATCCGACGCATTATCTGGAGTTGGGACGGTGCTGTTTGCCTTCAAGATTTGACGGAATAATCTGTATGGGGTCCGGTAGGCAGGGTAGCCTATCAGTTAGATTTGATTGAAGAGCTCAGTCAGATTCACAACACCTTCTATGTTTCTCACCTTTGGAAGTGTGTGCCTGATGATTCAGCAGTTTTTCCGTTGGATGATATTCCGGTCGATGATTGCTTGAACTATGTTGAGAGGTCGATGATAATTTTGGATAGTAAGATGAAGGCCTTGCGCAACAAGGTGTTTCCATTGGTCAAAGTTTAGTGGCAGCATCAGAAGGGTTCCGAATGGACTTAGGAAACCAAGGCAGAGAGGCGAACTACCCTGAGTTATTCACAACATCGAACTTCGAGGACGAAGTTTGATTCAATTGGGGAAGAATTGTAACACCCTGATCCAGGTATTTTCCATTTATACCCTTAATATGAAACTTTTTGGAAAATGGTCCCATAGCCCACCTTTTGAAAATGCTTGTTTGTGCCTAGTACGCTGGGCGTACTCCAGCTTATGGAAGGCGTATGTAAATGAGGGTCAAACCCTAATTTTTAGGGTTTGAGCCCTATTTAAACATCATTATCCCTTGAATACCTTTTCCCTCATCAGCCTCCATCTCCCAAATCGTCCCTTGCTAACCCTAATCCATTGTGTGAGCATTTTGAGCTTTAAAGTGTGTTTTTGGTGATCTTGAAGGAGGAAGAAAGAAGTAGAATCATCTTGGAAGCTCAAGGTATCTTGGAACCATAAGTATCCCACCCTAAAGCATCATTTGAAGGTATAAAGCTTGGATCCCGATGTGTTATTCACTTAGATCTTTCTAGTCTCGAGTTTATGTGCATTTTTGGTCCCATAGTTTTGGTCTAATGTAGTATGATCTACTCCAGCTCCTTGAATTGTAGCTTCCTGTAGTTTTGAGCTCTTATATTCATAAAAATGAGAGCTTGGGCACTCTCATTAAGACATGCAAGAGTTTTGGGACCAAGGGTTTGATTTTTTACCCTCTTGTATGCATACAAATGGATAAAGTTGAAGACTTTATCCATTAATACGTCCCTTTTTGATTTGGATCTGAAGGTTGGTGCTTTGGCTTAATGAAATAAGAACTGAATGGAAAAATAGGGATTTAGCTCTGAGAAGTTGGGTGTACCTATAGGTACACTGCACGTACCATGGATCAAACATGTGTCTGGAAAGGAACCCTTTATGCTGGGAATAGAGAGGAGTACGCAGGGTGTACTCAACCTAGAAGGAATCATTGACTTTTTTTGGCTTGACTTTGACCAAGTTTGACGTAGGGGTATTTTGGGTATTTGGAGCAGTAGTTTGAGACTAGGTCATTGTTTGTTGAATAGGTGACCTATAGAGTCAGTAGTTGGAGCTGAGATCGGTTCAGCTATATTTTCAGACTGTGACGTGAGTTTTCTTCACTGTACTTGTGGGTCGAAGGCACCAATGTCGGCCCACTGGATTATGTATCCTGGTATATTGGATTGATGTTGTGATCACTATGCGATAGACTGGTAGATTTGTATAATTACCTACGTTCTTTAAGTATGTGTTAGATTGGTAGATTAGTCACATTATCTGTATTTACTAGTCATTATATATGTTGACATGTTATGGTTTGCGTTGGGTTGAGGCGGTCCTACTTTGTGCTGAAGGTCGGGGTGTGTCGCAAAGGCTGAAGGCCCGAGAAGCGCTCCAGTCAAGCTGAAGGCCCGGAGAGTGGTCTAGATAGGCTGTAGGCCCTGTGAGGCGGTCCAGTTAGGTTGAAGGTTCATATTTGCATGTTGTTATCTATTTGGCTGTGTATGGTACTTTGGGGGAACTCACTGATCTTTGGCTTACAGTTTAAGTTTTATGTTTCAGGTACTTCAAATGATCGGGGAAAGGCGAAGGTTTGATTGTGCACATCCTTCAGTTTTTATGAGATTTGATTTTGGGATACTCTGATTTGTGATTTTGAATTTTGGGAAACTAAGTTTTGTAAACATTTAGGGTTTGTTGTTTAGTTTTGAAAAATGAAAATTTTACCTTGATTTTTGGGCTATTTCAAGTTGGTATCAGAGCCCTGGTTTGAGAGAATTAGATAAGCATTCGTGTGAATCCAGACTCAAACTTAGGATCTGTAAGAGTTTTCAAAATGGTTTTCAAAGTTGTTTTCAAAAGTAACCAAGGAAGGACGAGATGTGTACGATCAGTCGGAGCAAGAAAGTATACCCCAAGTTACCCACACTATTATTTGTTTATGATTTTTATGATAGAACTGCATGCTAGTGATAGGATAGAGATCTTCCGGAATTACATGATAAAATTGCCTTGTAACACCTCAATTTCTTGGTATTTACATTTTCAACCCTTATTATGTAATTAGTTTGCAAGATGGTCTTAAGGAGCCTTAAATGAGAAAAGCACATTTTCCTAGTACGCTGGAAGCACGTGGCCGAAGGCCAAACCCTAATTTTTAAGGTTTGGACCCTATTTAAGAAACATTAACTCCCCAAGACTCCTTCCCTCATCAGCCTCCAGCCCCATTTCATACCTTGCAAACCCTAACCTATTTTGTAAGAATCTTTTGAGCCATTAGTGTGTGTTTTGGTGTTCTTAGAGGAAAGCGAATGAAAGGAGAACATGTTGGAATCTTGAAGCACTTTGGATCCAGAAGCATCTTGCCCTCAAGCTTCATTTAGAGGTATAAAGCTCTAAACTTGGTGGTTATTTCATTAGATCTTGCTAGATGTGGAGTTTTGTGCTTATTAGCCCCATAATCTTGGTCCATTTGAGTATAAACTAATCTTGACCAAATGAGTTGTCCTTTTGGACATTTTAGAGCATCTAGAGTGATAAAAATGTGATCTTGGCCTTTTTAGTCCATCCATGTAAAGGTTATGGTGTCTTAGTAGGTTAAGAAGTTAGTGTTTTAAGATTTGGACCCTTAATATCCACGAATGACCATAAAGTTGAAAACTTTATGGTTTAGAACACTATTTGGGACTAGATCTGGATTGTGGACGAAAGGACTTAATGATATAAGCACTTAATGGGAAAGATACCATCTGGCCGAGTACGTTGGGCTTACTTCTGAGTACGCCGCATGTACTCCCTTGGGAGCCCGTTTTTAGATCTTGAGTACGCTAAGTGAACATGCTGAGTACGCTGGGCATACTCAGCCCGAGTTAACTCGGTTGACTTTTTGACCTTTGATCTTGACCAAATTTTGACTAAGTTTGACCAAGGGGTATTTTGGGTATTTTGAGTTGTAGTTGAGTTTGGTCACCATTTCATGTATAAGTGACTAGTAGAGTTGATATTCGGAGCAATGTCCTGTTCAGCTATTTGTTTAAGACTGAGAAGTGAGTTTTCCTCACTATACTTATGGGTCGAAGGCACCAATGTCGGTCCACTGGGTTATGTATCCTGGTTTAGCGGACGTTGCTATGTTATACTGGTCATGTAAAGCCGAAACCTGGTATATAGTACGTTGTTATGAGATAGTGATCTGTAGATCTGCCTGTTAGTCTATTGACTGGTTATATGATTATCTATTTACTAGATCTATGTTATTTTGTTATGTATATGTCAACACAGTATGGTTGGGTTGAGGCAGTGCTGCTTTGGCTTATGATTTTGGATTTTGGGATACTCTTATTGTGATTATCACTTTTGAGAACAATGTTATGTAAAGAATTATGGGTTTTGGTTGGATTTTAAAAACAAAAAATTTACCTTGATTTGTGGGATGTTACAAGTTGGTATCAGAGCCCTAGTTTGAGAGAACTGGGTAAACATTTGTGTGAATCCAGACTCAAACTAAGGATCTGTAAAAGTTTTCAAATTTGTTTTCAAAAGTAACAAATGAAGGACGAGATGTGTACGATCAGCCGGAGCAAGAAAGTTTACTCGAAGTTACCCACATTGTTATTTGTTATTGGTGATTATGATAGAACTGCATGCAAGTGGTAGGCTAGAGATCTTCAGGAACTACATGATAGAATTACCTGATGTATGATGCCTGATAGCCTAGGAGGACTTCTTGTATGTTAGATGAAATTGAAATCATTACTGTAGTTGCTTAGTGTGTGCATCGTAGTTGTACATAAATAATATTCTATATCTTGAGAATGTTTGATTTAGCTATATTTCCTATTACTTGTTTGGTTGTGGACTTAGGGTAGAATCAAGTATTCGACTGTCTGTGGGATCCAGTGTTATGTATGATTAGCATGCACGAACGGTTATAGGGTTGGTGGAAGTTTCATGAGTGAGTATGTGGGTATAGCAGGCCAGTTGAGGAAGGATTATCCACTCTCGAGAGAGTGAGGATAGGATGTATATGTATCCTAGATGTGGGTTTGTTTTCGAGCAGTTTGTGATGATCCATTTAGACAAATACGGGTAGGCGTGGAAGGTAGTATGGGCCCGTACTACTGAAAGAACATGATCCGTACGTGTAACAAGGAAGTGACAAATCCTGAGGGTTAGTCTTGTCATGTTGGTTATAGAAGTATGAATTGTGGCCTTTCTGATGTATATATTGATTTATTTTCAGCATGGTGATGACGAGAGGTTCTGGTTCTGGAGCTGGTGGCCAGGATAGGTCGGGATTGACATATGATGACATTCGCGAGTTGATCGCTACTGGGTTAGCTGCTGCTGTGTGGAGTTCTATTTTGGCGCTCTTTAGGTCTATCAAGATCGTTATGATTGAGCTATTTGATGATCAGTATGTTGCATCGACTGAGGTTGTTGCTGCTGCAGCTACTGTGGCCATTGCTGCTGCAGGGATTCGAGGAGAGAGATCATTCCAGTATTAGGACTTCAACAATATGAAGCTCCCGAAGTTTGATGGGGTCAAGGACCCGATTGTCACGATGAGGTGGTTGTCTGATGTAGAGGTTTGTTTTTTCACATGTTTTTGCCGAGATGACTAGAAGGTCAAGTATGCCCTGAACCTTCTCCCGTTAGGGGCGAAGGATTGGTGGAGATTGGTGACCAATTCATTACTCCTGAGCAAAGGGCTGTTGTTACTTGGGAGCAGTTCTTGGAGATGTTTTGTACGAGATATGATCCCCTGGTGGAGAGGGAGACATTGGCTCAGGAGTACCTGGATCTGAGACAGACGACTGAGGCACTGACGAAAATCACTTAGATTTTCACGAAGAGGGATCTTTTCTGCCTTAAGTTTGCTGCTTCGGAGCAGGCTCAGATGACTCAGTACTTGAGCATGCTTAATACGAATATCCAACAGTTTGTGTCCATCCAGCGTTACGGCACCCTCACCGAGCTTTAGGATGTTGCAAGGAGGCAAGAGATTGAGATGGAGATTCGGATTAGGGAGCATCGAGATGTTCCCGTTCAGTCACAGCCGACAGCGAAGCGGTTTAAGCCCGTTGATTCGCGTTCTGGGGGACAGAGGGACCGCACTTGTGGGAAGTGCGGCAAGGTTCATGAGGGTGTTTGTCGGTCTTCTTCTTCTGGGTTCCATAATTATGGCAAGATGGGGCATTATGCAAAGGATTTTTTTCAGCATGCCCCAGTACCGAGCACCAGAATATGTTATCACTGTCATCAGGCTGGCCATGTGAGCACCAGAATTTCTTGCTGTAAGGTCAGCATAGGCTCCAACACCGGCCACTTTGAGGATCACGGATGGACGCTAAGGTAGGATGGATCCCCCGAGGGCTTGAGGTCGTGCTTTCCAGCTCACTGCGTAGGAAGCCAGGGCGGCGCCGGACGTCATTACTGGTATTTTTCTCATTTATTATTTTGTCAATTATTTTATGGTATGCTTATATTTATTATTCTGCTAGGTTCCTTCTTAGTGAACTCCTTGTATGCTCTTGTGCTTTTTGAATCAGGTACGAGTCAGTCTTTCGCGTCTCAGTCTTTCAATAGGAGTTTTGATATGGATCTTGGAGAGTTGGAGTGTCCGTTGCGGGTTTCTATCGCCAACGAACACGGGGTTTCTGCATCAAGCATTTATCAAGCTTGTGTCTTGGAGATTTTTGGGGTGCCTTATCCGATTGATCTGATCCCTATACCCATGGGGGATGTGTGCGTCATAGCAGGGATGGACTGGTTAAGCAGGTTTAATGCATTGATCAACTGTGAGGGTCAACGGATGGTAATTCGAACCCCAAGTGGGGAGAACTGATTATTTATGGAGAGGGTACCAGCATTAGATTGGACTTTTCTTCCACTGCCAGAGCTCAGTAGCATCTTCAACATGGGTGTATGGGTTATCTTTTGTATGTGGTTGACACCTGGGTTGGGAAGGAGGTTTCGGTTTTGGATGCGCCCGTGGTCAGAGAGTTACTTGAAGTGTTTCCAGAGGAATTTCACAGTATACCTCCTGCGAGGCAGGTTGAGTCCAGGATCGATTTGGTCCCTGGTGCGGCCTCGATTGCTAAGGTGCTGTACCGATTGGCACCGCCAGAGATATAGGAGTTGTCCTCTCAGCTTCAGGAGCTGTTGGGAAAAAAATTTATCAGACCGATTAGTTCGCCTTGGGGAGCACCAAACTTATTTGTGAAGAATAAGGATGGGTCTCAGCGCACATGTATTGATTATCGGGAGTTGAACAAGTTGACGGTGAAGAACCGTTACCCACTTCTACAGATTAATGATCTCTTCGATCAGCTGCAAGGTGCATCTTGGTTTTCTAAGATCGATTTGAGGTCAGGGTATCATCAGATGAGGGTTAGAGAGGAGGATATTGATAAGATGAAATATCGGACTCGCTATGGTCATTATGAGTTCGTAGTGATGCCGTTTGGACTCACCAATGCGCCTGCAACATTTATGGATTTGATGAATCAGGTGTGCAGGCCGATGCTCGATGTAATGCCCGTGTTTCTAGGCTAGGCATTAATATTGATGTGATAGTCTAGGTTAACCTTTATAACTCATTTTGAAGAAATGAAAAGGAATTATGTGAATATTATGTGAATTATGTGTTTTATGCTTAATTACTAGGATTTAATTAATTAAGAATAAAAATGAGCGTCGAAAATAAATATTAGATAAAGCCGATATCTATTAAGAAAGTTGTAGTGGCCGTGACAAGGATTACGGATATATAAAGAATACCAAAATCCGAGTTATAACGAAGAAGTTATGACCTGTCGAAGTTTCGCGACAAAACCGGCACGGTGCCGAATGACGTAAAAAGTGAGTTTTTGATAAACTACTTTTTAGCCTTAGTGATCTAAACGAAAATCGTAGTGCTCGTTAAACCGAGAGTATGTATAAAAAGAACGCCCAAATCTGACTTCGTATGAGGAAGTTATGATTTTTCTAAGTTTCAGCTTAGCAGTAGACATCTAAAAACTCGAATTTTAGATCGAGTGATTTTTAGCCGACACGACCTAAACGAGAATCGAAGGTCTCATCAATAGTAGCACAACGGTAAAAAGACAGACGAAAACGGACGTCGGATGAAGAAGTTATGAATTTTTAAGGGATTTCCTGTCCCGGTCTGTTAAAAATAATAATATAAAAATTAATGTCAAAATTAGCCGACGAAGTCTAAACAAAAGTTTTAGAGCGTAATTTTACCTACGCGTGCATATAAAGAACGTCAAAAACAGAGCTCGTATGCAAAAGTTATGAATTTTAGAAGATTTTGGCACAAAATTCGAGAAATTTCGCATAGATAAGCTTCATCCGGAAAAGCCACGTCACCCTCGCTCAAAACATGCCACGTGTCCGAACTGTTGAGTCACCCGATGCCAGCTGGCGAGGCGTGTCACACCCTCCTCGCACCGAAGGCTCGGCCAATCAGAAGCTGCCCCGTGCCTTCTCCGTATCCGATCTCGGTGAGTCATCCGAAGCAGGCAAGTCATCCGAAGCTGGACCAATCCGAAGACCCCACGTGTCCGAGCCTCGCACCGCAATCAACCTCCGAACCTCGCAGCTGCGACGCCTGTCTTCTTCTCGCTGCTTCGGGTCCGAACCTCGGCCCTATAAATAGAAGGCTTGCGAGCCTTCCCGGGTAATTTTGGAAAATTGTCTCTTTTCACCAATTTTTTGAATATTTTCACTATTTCCACTTCCCCCAAATCCCCGGTATCATACCAAACGCCCGAAACACGCCCCGAAGTGCCCGAATACCCGGAAAATTTTATCTTTTCGGTTTTGAAGCCCGACCCTCGCAGAGCCCGGTTTCTCAATAAAACTCCCGGTTTTATTAGAAACGATCGTTTTAGGGAACGAAGTGCTGCCCGATTTTCAGTAAATCAAGTGAGTGTGTAGTCACTTTCATCTTACACCTAGATATGAAGTATTTTCTATAAAATGTGTGCTATGTGTAATCAAGTGAGGTGACTGTTGAACAGATGTTATATACAAGTTTTAAACTGTACATGTATTTTATCTACAAATATGTTGGGTAGAACTGAAGGGTTTTAGGTAAAACAAATAAACTAGAAAAACAATTCCTAAGTTCACATGCAACCTACTTTGGATCTATGTTTTAACTATTGAACATACAACTTTGAATTGCAATACAAGAACCCTAGAGGAGAGAGGCTATTATCGAAAATAGTAAACTAGGGTTTAGGGTTTACATACCTTTCAATTGTT
This sequence comes from Lactuca virosa, assembly GCF_052849685.1. NCBI lineage: Eukaryota > Viridiplantae > Streptophyta > Magnoliopsida > Asterales > Asteraceae > Lactuca > Lactuca virosa. The sequence goes on along the minus strand of NC_136430.1, from coordinate 403,214,872 downwards.
ATAGCAAACAATTGATATTCCCTTGATCTTGATCTTGATCTTCTTGGAAGCTTTAGCACCACAAGTGTAATGCCTCTAATGGAGTCACACCCAAACTAGCAAGAAGGAAAGTAGAAGAAGAGAGAGGGGAGGGAGTATGCAATTTCGGCCACTAGGGTTTCTTCCAAAGAATTCAGTACCCAAAATGTGAGCCAGGAGGCTCCTTAAATAGTTGAGGGATCTAGGGTTTAAGGGAAACCCTAGTTATCCTTTGCTTAGGGCCTAAGCAAACCCAAAGGCCTTATCCAAGCCCCTATGGACGAAATTATTAGGGTTTCCCCTAAAGATTTCGTCCACCCTCTTCCAAGGGGGTTCTAGAGCCTTCCACTCAACTATTAGATAATTGCAAACTAGTCCCTGCACCTTATAATTAATTCTTTTAACCCCAAAATCAATTCTGATTAATTTCTGGCTAACAATTAATTAAACATAATGATTTCTAATTAATATATTAATCCATTAACATATTAATAAATCATTTATATATATATATATTAATTTATTAATCTTATAAATTAATATCTCTCCTTTCATAATTTCCTTGTCCAGTTGCTAGGTTGAGGGCAACCCAAAAGGACTGTGCTGCTGTCAATTCAAGTACATACCAATTATAGTTATGGGCTTAGACACCTAATCCAACAGTCTCCCACTTGGATAAGTCTGTAACTATAATTGCTAGTATGCCTTCTAAATTTGACCAGCAAATTGTAGCTTCCAAAAAGCTGCTGCCGAACTCTGACCCAGTCAGTTATGTGTCCTAAGATAAGTGATCATATAACCCTTCGTTCTGCTTGATATCCCCAGACAAAAGACATGGAATATAATCAATCTCTTTGTCCAGAATCTATGTTTCCCGATTCCTGATTTGTGATGATGTAGGACTTCTAATTGAACACATCAATTTAGTCCTGGCTGGGCCCAGCACATAAGTCAACACCAAATCATCGAGGGGCCCACAGATATCGCTTTTCCTGTTAGGGCAAAAGGAACGAATAAACGTTGACTCATATGCTTGTATCTTTTACTCATCAAATTATGCATGACAATACGTTTTATAACACCAAGTTACTGATGCGTTTTCGTATCACCAATGCACAACCGACTTGTAAATTACAACTCATATATCTTCGTTTCAAGATTATAAGATATTATCGTCTCAGTATTACTCGTGATGAATTCCATGAAGTAATACTCTGAGCGTGGGTTTATCCAATACTCAAATCTCAATTTCTGAGTACTCATGAACATTGCAACAATTCTATTGCCATGTCTATCCTTAGACAATCTGCAATCCAATTCATGACAGTCTTAATTCACTACTTACTTCCAAGAGTACGAGCGACTGTGGAGTTTGAATAATCTCATTATTCAGGAAGTAAAACATGCAAAAATGAAACACAATAATAAACAATTGACAAAAGGTAGTAGCCAAACTTATAAATAATACTTTATTATTTAATCACCAAAAGTCAATTACATTTACTTTGTTACAAGTTTCAAAAACTAATCTAACTACTAAAACTAATATCATCTTTCAGTCCTATGCTCCGAGCATGCTGAATATGCTTAGCCCTACTCAGACCCTTTGTGAGGGGATCTGCTGGGTTATCTTCAGATGACACCCTCTTTACTATAAGATGGCCTTCTTCAACTCTATGTCTGATGAAATGGTACTTTCTGTCGATATGTCTGGTCTTACCATGATCTCTCGGTTCCTTTGTCAAGGCAACCGCTCCTTCATTATCGCAGAACAGTTCCATAGGCTCCTGGATGGTTGGAACAACTCCGAGATCCCCGATGAAGTTCCTCAACCAAGCTGCTTCTTTCGACGCTTCACTTGCTGCAATGTACTCTGATTCACAAGTAGAATCAGCCACCGTATTTTGCTTGGAACTCTTCCAAGTAACTGCTCCTCCATTCAGTAAAAACACCCAGCCCGACTGAGAACGGAAGTTATCTCTATCCGTCTGAAAGCTGGCATCACTGTAACCATCTACTCTCAAAGTATCACTGCCACCAAGCACAAGGACCCAGTCCTTTGTCCTTCGCAAATACTTGAGTATATTCTTAACTGCTATCCAATGAGCTCTACCTGGGTTTCCCTGATAGCGACTGACCATGCTCAAAGCAAATGCCACATCAGGGCGAGTACATGTCATAGCGTACATGATCGATCCGACAGCGGAAGCATAAGGTACACGACTCATGTCATCTATTTCAACATCTGTACTCGGGCATTGAGTCTTACTCAATCTGGTATTGCTCTGAATAGGTAGCTCTCCCTTCTTGGAGTTTTCCATACTAAACCTCTTTAGTACCTTATCCAAGTATGTGCTCTGACTAAGTCCAATTAGTCTCTTCTTTCTATCTCTCAATATTCTAATCCCAAGAATATAGGCAGCTTCTCCAAGGTCTTTCATGGCAAAACACTTTCCAAGCCAAGACTTAACTTCTTTCAAGGTTGGAACGTCGTTACCAATGAGTAATATGTCATCGACATACAACACCAGAAAAGTTACTATACTCCCACTAGCTTTGATATACACACAGAACTCATCTTCACTTCTAGAGAAACCAAATTCTTTGACTTTCTCATGGAAGCAAAGATTCCAACTGCGAGATGCTTGTTTCAATCCATAAATGGATTTCTCAAGCTTGCACACTCTATTAGGGAACTTTGCATCAACAAAACCCTCTGGCTGACTCATGTAAACATCTTCAGCCAACTTCCCATTAAGGAAAGCAGTTTTGACATCCATCTGCCAGATTTCATAATCATGAAAGGCAGCTATGGCGAGCAATATCCTAATAGATTTAATCTTAGCCACTGGCGAGAAGGTTTCATCATAGTCAACCCCTGGGGTTTGAGTGAAACCTTTTGCAACCAGTCGAGCCTTGAATGTGTGCACATTTCCATCCATGTCTGTCTTCTTCTTGAAGATCCATTTGCACCCAACTGTCTTACGACCTGGTGCACTATCAACCAAATTCCAAACTTGGTTGTCATACATGGACTTAATCTCGCTGTCCATTGCCTCTTTCCACTTGGAAGCCTCTGGGCCTGCCATTGCTTCCTTATAAGTGACTGGTTCATCTAAGTTTACCAGTGTTCTGTCACTTATGAATGTGTCACCATCTGAAGTAATATGAAAACCATACAACTCAGGTGGCACACTCACCCTAGTGGATCTTCTAAGAGGTAATGAGTTATCGATTGGTTCAACAGGAACTGTTTCCTCTGGTTGAGTGCTAGTGTCATCTAAGGTTCCTTCATTGGCTGAATCTTGAATTTCTTCAAGGTCAATAGTGCTCCCACTGTCCTCTTTGAATATGAGCTCTCTTTCAAGAAAGACTCCTCTTCGTGCTACAAAGACCACGTTTTCACTAGGCCTGTAGAACAAATATCCAAAAGACTGCTTTGGGTAACCAATGAAAACACATTTCTCACTTCTAGCTGCTAGCTTGTCGTGAGTCTCTCGTCTTACGAAAGCTTCACAACCCCAGACTTTAATATGTGCTAACGAGGGAACTTTCCCTGTCCACATTTCGTGAGGTGTTTTGGCAACCTTCTTTGTAGGGACAAGATTGAGGATGTGGGCGGCTGTCTCTAAGGCATACCCCCAGAAGTGAATGGGAAGCGAAGCCCGACTCATCATAGAACGAACCATGTCTAACAAGGTTCGATTGCGCCTCTCAGCTACACCATTTAACTGTGGTGTCCTAGGAGGAGTCAATTGTGAGACTATCCCACATTCTTTCAGATAGTCGTTAAACTCGATACTAAGATACTCCCCGCCTCTATCGGATCTAAGTATCTTTATCTTTCTGCCCAATTGATTTTCGACTTCATGCTTAAACTCTTTGAACTTTTCAAAAGTTTCTGACTTATGCTTGATCAAGTAGATATATCCATATCTGCTATAATCGTCAGTGAAGGTCACATAGAATCGATTAGCATCTCTTGTAGTTGATCTGAAGGGTCCACACACATCCGTGTGTATGAGATCCAACAGACCTTCACCTCTTTCACAAGACCGTGTGAATGGTGATTTTGTCATCTTTCCCAAAAGACAAGACTCACACATATCATCTGACTTTAGGTCAAATGATTCCAACACTCCATCCTTTTGGAGTTGGGCTATGCGTTTCTTGTTAATGTGTCCAAGACGACAATGCCACAAGCATGCCTTGTCTACACTATTAGACAAGTCAATATTAAGTACACTATTTCCTAGGCTATCAACACAAGTCACTGTTTCATACACACCATTACAAGGCAAAGCTTCAAACATAAAAACACCATTCTTATAAACAGAAATTGAACCATTCAAATCATTAAAAGAATATGTAAAACCTTGTCTGAACAATGCATGAAATGAAATAATGTTTCTCGTCATCTCAGACGAATAGCAACAATTTATTAAATCTAATCTAACATCATTACTAAGCAGAAGCTGATAAACTCCGATCTTGGTTACTGGTGAAGACTTTCTGTTTCCCATGATCAGGTTTATCCTTCCTCGCTCTATCTCCTCACTTTCCTTTAGACCCTGCAAATCAGAACAGATATGAAAACCACATCCTGTATCAAGGACCCATGAACGAGAAGATAATGAGTTATTAGCAGAAATAGTGTAAATACCTGCCGAAGATGGCTTCACTTTGCCATCCTTGATATCTTGCAGATACTGTGGGCAAGATCTCTTCCAATGCCCCTTTTGGTTGCAGTAAAAGCAAACTGCCTCTTTTGGATCAGAAACATGGGGAGTGGAACCATTGGGCTTAGCCTTTGGGCCATTACTAGATGACCCAGCTTGAGCCTTGCTCTTCCAGTTTTGCTTGGGAGGACCTTTCCTCTTTTTCCCCTTTCCCTGTCCAATAGCCAAAACAGGGGCACTAGCAGGTGTGGAGGGTATACTTTTACCTTTCATCCCTGCCTCAGCTGTCTGCAACAAGTTGTGCAATTGGGCCAAGGTCTGCTCAGTATTGTTCAAATGGTAAGTTAGAATAAACTGACCATAACATTCAGGAAGTGAGTTCAAGACCATGTCAATGGCCAATTCCTCATCAAAGTGAATATTGAGCTTGACCAAACGCTCTATGTAGCGTTGCATTCTTTGCACATGTGACACTACCGACTCCCCATCCTTCATCTTGCAAGCCATGAGTGACTTGACTACTTCGAACTTTTCTTGACGAGCTCGCTTATGGTACTTTTCCATAAGGTCCTTGTTCATCTCGAAAGGCCAGTAGTCCTCATAGTACCTCTGCAGTTCTGGGGACATAGTTGCCACCATGATGCATGCCACTTTGGTAGCATCATCGTAATGTTTCTTGTAGGCAGCAAGATCTTCAGGAGTAGCTTCATTCTCATCAAGCTCTTTGAGCTCCTTTTCAAGAACATATTCTTTGTTCTCGAAACGAAGAGCCATCTTGATGTTGCGCATCCAATCGTTATAGTTTGAGCCATCCATAACGACTTTGGAGCATATATTGAGCAAGGAGAAGTTCTGGTTGGAGGAGGATGAAGTAGAAGTGTTTCCAGGAGTAGACATCTGAAAAGAAAGAAAGTTTTAGTTAGATTTCAAGATACCTTAATAGAATAACCCAAAGATATAATATCAAGGTTAGGATCCAACTATGAAGATTCACAACTTAGAAATGGGATGCCGAGATCCAAGTGCAAATTTCATAAAGGTAGGTGAATGACGATTCACCAATTCCACCATCAGACGAAACAAACGAAGTGAAATTCCTAATTCTTTTGAGATACATTGAAACTATTCAATGGCATGTTTTATTCTCAGATTATGCTCTTCTATTTGTGACTGGGATGCCGAGGATCACAAACAAGATGTGAATAACCATGCAAATGTGCTTGGTAACCTCATTGTCTTTATCATTAACTATTGATGTGCTGGTAAACCACACACGCTCCATCAAAATGACAATTATGAGATACCCATTGCTACTCTTTATTAGTGCCTTTTAGTGTGCTGGTTAACCACACACGCTCCACTAACGACCAATAAAGCATAATGTGCAATTTCATGGATTAGCATACTTTTCACATTTTTCCTAAAGTAACTAGAGTTGGGATTTTGAAAATAATGTTCTAGTACTTTCTTTAATATCATTATACTTTTAATGAGAAGTAGTTATCCTATCAAATCCGTTCTGCTAACGACCCTCCACTAATCAAGGAAGCGGTGGGTGAGAGTGGACACCCATTCAACTACCATTTTATAGGCAGTTTCCTTATACCCCCCTTATAGATTAGCTTCGTGAATGAGGCATACTAGCGATTTGACTGACCATATTCTTATACATATAATATTAAACCTTTAATTATAATATATATATAAGGTGTGTTTTAAAACTTTTTAAAACTTCAAGGGTTTATATAAATTTCGAAATTTAAGCTGTTAAATTCAAATTTAAATAAACCAATTCACTAGATTTAATATTTATCTATTAATTAACTATTAATCAAATTATTAAATCTTGTAAGGATTATCTAATTAAATTAATCAATTAATTTAATCCTAATCCTTATCCCTCTAATTTCGAAAAATAGGGTAAGGATAATTATCCAATTAATCTAATTAAGTAACAATTATCCAAAAAACAAGAAACCCTAGTTATCCTCTAGCATATTTCGAAATTTACAAGGGAGGAGGCTAGGGTTTTCAAAACCCTAACCCTAATTTCGATTAGGGTTCTTTGGAGGCTAGGGTTTTCGAAAAAACCCTTTGATCCAAAACCCTAGAAATCGAAAATTTGGCCTTTAGGGTTTAATAGCTATAAACCCTAATTTGCAATTCAACAATTGTAGCAATTCAATTTAAAACAACAATGGCTCTGATACCACTGAAGGGTTTTAGGTAAAACAAATAAACTAGAAAAACAATTCCTAAGTTCACATGCAACCTACTTTGGATCTATGTTTTAACTATTGAACATACAACTTTGAATTGCAATACAAGAACCCTAGAGGAGAGAGGCTATTATCGAAAATAGTAAACTAGGGTTTAGGGTTTACATACCTTTCAATTGTTATAGCAAACAATTGATATTCCCTTGATCTTGATCTTGATCTTCTTGGAAGCTTTAGCACCACAAGTGTAATGCCTCTAATGGAGTCACACCCAAACTAGCAAGAAGGAAAGTAGAAGAAGAGAGAGGGGAGGGAGTATGCAATTTCGGCCACTAGGGTTTCTTCCAAAGAATTCAGTACCCAAAATGTGAGCCAGGAGGCTCCTTAAATAGTTGAGGGATCTAGGGTTTAAGGGAAACCCTAGTTATCCTTTGCTTAGGGCCTAAGCAAACCCAAAGGCCTTATCCAAGCCCCTATGGACGAAATTATTAGGGTTTCCCCTAAAGATTTCGTCCACCCTCTTCCAAGGGGGTTCTAGAGCCTTCCACTCAACTATTAGATAATTGCAAACTAGTCCCTGCACCTTATAATTAATTCTTTTAACCCCAAAATCAATTCTGATTAATTTCTGGCTAACAATTAATTAAACATAATGATTTCTAATTAATATATTAATCCATTAACATATTAATAAATCATTTATATATATATATATTAATTTATTAATCTTATAAATTAATATCTCTCCTTTCATAATTTCCTTGTCCAGTTGCTAGGTTGAGGGCAACCCAAAAGGACTGTGCTGCTGTCAATTCAAGTACATACCAATTATAGTTATGGGCTTAGACACCTAATCCAACAAGAACATGGGTAGACAAAATAGTCGATGTGTGTTAAAATGGTGAGAGGCCTCGATGTTGTTGTTGTTGTTGTTGTTGTAGTCTTCTAGTGGAGTGTAGATGACGACCACGGACCTTTCTAGACAGTCCAGTGGCACACTAGCAGGTTCGCAACTTGTAGGTGTTGATGAACTAAATGTTTATTGGCGTACTCCATCCCCATCATGGTTGCCTTTAGGACATGTATGGTTGAGGAGTCCCCTTAGCAGTAGTGTCCATCCCGATGATATTCCTTAGGCTAGGTCCCTTGTGATAGGTGTTTAGGGACGTAAAGTGAGGATAACTGGAATAGGTAATCAGGGTTATTGTTGATTGGTGAACTTAATAAGTTTATTATTATTGTGGGTTGAAAACCCTATATGCTCACTAGGCCCCCAAGCCTGACCCACTCAGCGTTTTATGTTACAGGTAGTGGACCCCGAGCATAGTCGGAGGACGATGAGAGATTTTTTGATTATAGGCCAGTAGTTGTAAATAACTGTTGTAAGGCTTATAATGTATTGTTTATGCTTTTGATCTGTATCGGAACATGACATCCCGAGGTTTTGATATGAAATGAAACTATACATTTCTTAAAGAAAGGTTTTGATAAACTTTTATCATGTTTTGTTTTGGGGACCAATTCCGCAACATCTTTAAAAAATATTTCTCTGATTTTATTTTAAAAAGCATAAATTAAATCGGTCTTTTTTGGTCGAGAAATTAGGGGATGTCACAGTTGGTATCAGAGCATTAGTTTAAGCGAACTAAGAAATTGTAGGATTTCTAGACTTAAACTCAGAATGCTAAGTGATGATTGTGAGATGAGTGTCTACCATATTTTAGACACGAGCACTAGTTTATTTTAGGAAAGATTCCTAAAAGGCTTTTATGTTCTAAATGCTATATGTTTTCCATATATGTCATTATTTGTTCGGATCTATGGTCTGTTGCCGACCGGATCTGGAAACCTTATGTGTGTAGGATTCTAAGCGTATGATTACGAGATTAGAACTAACATGTAAACATTTCGGAGTGATAAGGGAATTGAAATATCTATCAAGGATAAAGACCTAAATTCGCCTTATTCGGTATATAGATTATAATGGCAAGAACTCGAAGTGGAGCGGGAAATGCAAACAGAAACCAACAACCTCAACCTAAGTGGTGGAACATGTGCCTATAGTAGGAGCTGCACCATAACCCATCACCATGGCTGGAGTACGAGCCATGATTCAGACCATGATGGCTGAATAAAGGGAGGATTTGAGGCAAATGTTACTGAACAACAGGGATGAACCTTCAGTTCCTGTTGAACAACGTGAATTAAATGACGACAGATCTGAAGAAGGAAACAACAGTAGATCTGTTGATCATAGTGAACCGCTTGTGGTTGGGAGAAATAACCACGAGGATAGAGTGGAGAGAAATGGGTGCAAGTATAAGGACTTTATGACTTGTAATCCACCGACCTTCATTGGAAAAGAAGATCATGTCGGAGTAATGGATTGGATCTCGGAAATGGAATTGGCTTTCATGACTTGTGGTTGCCAAGGAAAGTTACAAACCACATTTGCAGTGCATCAGTTCAGGGGTAGTGTTGCTCGTTGGTGGAACACTCTGGGGAAAACCCTAAGCCCTAATGAGCCCCTGCAACTGACTTGGGCAGAGTTCTTGGTGCACTTTAAGCGCAAGTACTGCTCGGCCCAAAACGTGCTTGAGTTAGAAAACTAATTTCTAACGTTGAAGAAGGGGAGTATGACCGTTGACGAATATACGAATAACTTGACAGACAAAATGGAGTTTGCTTTGCGTATTGTCCCAGATGAGCTGGCAAAAATTGATAGGTACGCAAAGGGACTTCCATGGGAGTATGCGGTGCCAGTACGTCAGGCACTTACATTGGAGGCAGCTATCTGGGCTGCCAAGTCTGTTGAAGATATGATTAAGGGGAGAGCCGCCAGCAAGGTTGAAGTTGGCGAAAAGAGAAAGTTTGAAGGAACTTCAGGTTCCAATAAAAAGAACAAGTTCTCGAAGACTGGTTCGAGAAAATTCGGAGGAGGAGCCGAAGCCAGGGCATTATGCCAATGAATGAACCTTCGATAAGAACATTTGTTTTGGGTTCCATGAAGAAGGGCATATTTTGAGGGATTGCCCGAAGAAGAAGGATGCAGCAAAGCCCAATCTTCCACCAAAGCCGAAGGCGAGAGCCTTTCAGATGACACTTGAAGCTGCGAAAGAAGAAGCCGATGTCGCTTCAGGTACCTTTCTCGTAAACGAATTGCCTGCCCAAATTTTGCTTGATTCTGGAGCCAATTACTCCTTTATTTCGCATGAATTTGGTAGAAAACTAGCTTTGCCTGTAGATAGACTAGTTAATGCTATAATAGTCGAGATTGCTAGTGGCAAGTTTGTACCTGTCAGCCATCGTATGAAAAACATCTTCATTGACTTGGATGGGAATAAGTTCCACGAGGAATTATTGCCTATCGAGTTAAATGGATTCGACATAGTTTTAGGAATGGATTGGCTTAGCGCCAATGATGCTGAAATATTGTGTAGGAAGAAGATAGTAAAAGTAAACCCGCCAGGGAAAGAGTCGTTTATGGTGTATGGAGACAAACGCAGAGTAAACTCTGGAATCATTTCCCTAATGAAAGCCAGAAAGCGTTTGGCCAAGGGATGTACATCATACCTAGCGTTCGTGATCGATGCTAAGAAGGAAAAGAAGGAGGTGCAGAATATTCCGGTGGTGTGTGATTATCCGGAAGTCTTTCCCGAAGATCTTCCCGGATTGCCCCCTGATCGACAAGTAGAATTTCGTATCGACTTGTTACCAGGAACGACGCCGATAGCAAAAGCACCGTATTGATTAGCACCAACAGAGATGAAATAACTTATGACACAACTTCAGGAGTTATTGGACAAAGGTTTCATTCGACCTAGTTCATCACCCTGGGGAGCCCCGGTGTTATTTGTAAAGAAGAAAGACGGGAGCATGAGAATGTGCATCGATTACAGAGAGCTGAATAAAGCGACGATAAAGAACAAGTACCCGTTGCCGAGGATCGATGACCTGTTCGATCAGTTGCAAGGTTCGATCTATTTCTCGAAGATCGGTCTTAGGTCAGGATACCATCAACTAAAGGTGAGAGAGCAGGATATCGAAAAGACTGCGTTCAGAACAAGATATGGACACTATGAATTTTTGGTTATGTTGTTCGGACTAACCAATGCCCTAGCAGCTTTCATGGATTTGATGAACAGGGTTTGTAAACCATACCTTGATAAATCCGTGATAGTATTCATAGATGATATCTTGATTTATTCGAAAAGCAAGCAGGAGCATGACAAGCATCTGCGTGAAGTGCTAGAAGTTTTAAAAAAGGAGAAGCTGTATGCAAAGTTCTCCAAATGTGAATTTTGGATTCAAGAAGTCCAATTTTTAGGTCATGTGGTTAACCGAGAAGGAATAATGGTTGACCCAGCAAAGATTGAAGCTGTGATGAAGTGGGAACAACCAAAAAGTCCTACGGAGATTCGAAGCTTTTTAGGATTAGCCGGATATTATCGTCGATTTATCCAAGGCTTTTCTTCGATTGCTACTCCATTAACAGCTTTGACCCATAAAGGAGCTACTTATACTTGGAATGAGAAGCATAAGGAAGCCTTTGAAAAGTTAAAGAAGAGATTATGTGAAGAACCGATTCTTTCGTTACCTGAAGGAGTTGATGACTTCGCAATTTATAGTGATGCCTCTGGATTTGGTTTAGGATGTGTTCTGACCCAAAGGGATAAAGTGATATCGTATGCATCGAGGCAATTGAAAGAGCATGAAAAGAACTACCTCACTCATGATTTGGAGTTGGCAGTGGTAGTATTCGCCTTAAAGATATGGAGGCACTATCTTTATGGTACTAAATGCAAACTTTTCACTGATCATAAGAGTCTTCAATATCTCTTTAATCAGAAAGAATTGAACATGAGGCAACGGCGCTGGCTAGAGTTACTCAAGGACTACGACTGTGAGATAATTTACCACCCTGGTAAAGCAAATGTTGTTGCTGATGCTCTCAGTCGGAAGGTAAATCTTGAAAAGAAAAGGCCAAGAGCGTTGAGAATTGAAGTTGTCTCTATAATTGTGGAAAGTATAAAGAAAGCTCAGGAGGAATCTTTAGAGAAAAATGACCAGAAGGAGGAACGTTTGGGTAAAACGTTGGTGTTGGATACAAACGGTCAAGGACTGAAGGTATTCAAAGATAGGATTTGGGTACCTAAGACGGGAGGAGTAAGAGATCTTCTGATGGAAGAAGCTCACAAGACCATGTACTCGATTCATCCCGGCAGTACGAAAATGTATAAGGATCTAAAACCCTTTTACTGGTGGCCGACGATGAAGCTCGATGTTGCTAAGTATGTGGCCGAGTGTGTAACTTGTGCTAGAGTTAATGCACAACATCAAAAACCGTATGGGAGTTTAGAACCTTTACCTGTACCCATGGGTAAATGGGAAGACACTACCATGGATTTTGTGACTAAACTGCCCAGAACAAGGAGTGGTCACGACATGATTTGGGTGGTCGTTGATCGCTTCACTAAGAGTGCGCATTTCATAGCCGCTAAGGAGAAATGGTCTATGGATAAACTTGGGAATTCTTACGTGAAGGAAATTGTGAGGCTTCACGGTGTTCCTTTAACGATTGTATCCGATCGTGACAGCCGTTTTACCTCAAGGTTTTGGAGAAGTCTACAAGAGGAATTGGGTGCCAAGTTGTGTTTGAGTACAGCTTACCATCCGCAAACTGATGGTCAAAGCGAACGAACAATTCAAATGTTGGAGGATATGCTGAGAGCATGTACCCTAGAATTTCAAGGTAACTGGGATGAACACTTACCTCTAGTAGAATTTTCCTATAATAATAGTTTCCACTCAAGCATCAAGATGGCACCTTATCACGCTTTGTATGGGGAAAAGTGTCGAATGCCGTCATGTTGGCTGGAAGCTGGGGAAAAGCAGATTATGGGACCTGAAATAGTCCATCAGACTGCTGAAAAGTTGAAAGTGATTAAGGAAAGGATGTTAGCAGCTCAAGATCGACAAAAGAGTTATGCTGACAAGAAAAGACAATCAATATCCTTCGAAGTTGGAGATTCGGTTTTACTTAAAGTCTCGCCGTGGAAGGGACTTATAAGATTTTGTAAAAGGGGAAAATTGAGTCCAAGGTTTATTGGACCGTTTAAAGTTCTTCAGAGGATCGGGAATCAAGCTTACAAGCTAGAATTACCGGAAGAACTGGAGGGTATTCATAACACCTTTCATGTGTGTTATTTGAGAAAGTTCACGGGAGATGTGCGCGACATAATTCCCATTTCTGAATTAAGGTTGGATGAAAACAAGAGGTTGATTGAAGAACCTGAGGCAATCGTTGACCGTAAGACTAAGAAGTTGCGACGCAAGATGGTCGATTTAGTGCTTGTGCGTTGGAAACATACGAATGGGCCAAATCTCACCTGGGAAACGGAGAGTGACATGATGAGTCGCTACCCGCAGTTGTTTGTTGATATGTGATTCCGGGGACATAATCATCCTAACGGGGAGAATTGTAATCCCCGTGTTTCTAGGCTAGGCATTAATATTGATGTGATAGTCTATGTTAACCTTTGTAACTCATTTTGAAGAAATGAAAAGGAATTATGTGAATATTATGTGAATTATATGTTTTATGCTTAATTACTAGAATTTAATTAATTAAGAATAAAAATGAGTGTCGAAAATAAATATTAGATAAAGCCGATATCTATTAAGAAAGTTGTAGTGGTCGTGACAAGGATTACAGATATATAAAGAATACCAAAATCCGAGTTATAACGAAGAAGTTATAACTTGTCGAAGTTTCGCGACAAAACCGGCACGGTGACGAATGACGTAAAAAGTGAGTTTTTGATAAACTACTTTTTAGCCTTAGTGATCTAAACGAAAGTCGTAGTGCTCGTTAAACCGAGAGTATGTATAAAAAGAACGCCCAAATCTGACTTCGTATGAGGAAGTTATGATTTTTCTAAGTTTCTGCTTAGCAGTAGACATCTAAAAACTCGAATTTTAGATCGGGTGATTTTTAGCCGGCACGACCTAAACTAGAATCGAAGGTCTCATCAATAGTAGCACAACGGTAAAAAGACAGACGAAAACGGACGTCGGATGAAGAAGTTGTGAATTTTTAACGGATTTCCTGTCCCGGTCTGTTAAAAATAATAATATAAAAATTAATGTCAAAATTAGCCAACGAAGTCTAAACGAAAGTTGTAGAGCATAATTTTACCTACGCGTGCATATAAAGAACGTAAAAAACGGAGCTCGTATGCGAAAGTTATGAATTTTAGAAGATTTTGGCACAAAATTCGAGAAATTTCGCATAGATAAGCTTCACCCGGAAAAGCCACGTCACCCTTGCTCAAAACGTGCCATGTGTCCGAACTGCTGAGTCACCCGAGGCCAGCTGGCGAGGCGTGTCGCACCCTCCTCGCACCGAAGGCTCGGCCAATCAGAAGCTGCCCCGTGCCTTCTCCATGTCCGATCTCGGTGAGTCATCCGAAGCAGGCGAGTCATCCGAAGCTGGACCAATCCGAAGACCCCACGTGTCCGAGCCTCGCACTGCCATCAGCCTCCGAACCTCGCAGCTGCGACGTGTGTCTTCTTCTCGCTGCTTCGGGTCCGAACCTCGGCCCTATAAATAGAAGGCTTTTGAGCCTTCCCGGGTAATTTTGGAAAATTGTCCCTTTTCACCAATTTTTCAATATTTTCACTATTTCCACTTCCCCCAAAGCCCCGGTATCATACCAAACGCCCGGAACACGCCCCGAAGTGCCCGAAGACCCGAAAAATTTTATCTTTTCGGTTTTGAAGCCCGACCCTCGCAGAGCCCGGTTTCTCAATAAAACTCCCGGTTTTATTAGAAACGATCGTTTTAGGGAACGAAGTGCTGCCTGATTTTCAATAAATCAAGTGAGTGTGTAGTCACTTTCATCTTACACCTAGATATGAAGTATTTTCTATAAAATGCGTGCTATGTGTAATTATATTAAGTGTTTATTTGAGGTGACTGTTGAACATATGTTTTATACAAGTTTTAAACTGTACATGTATTTTATCTACAAATATGTTGGGTAGAACATGGGTAGACGAAATAGTCGATGTGTGTTAAAATGGTGAGAGGCCTCAATGTTGTTGTTGTTGTTGTTGTAGTCATCTAGCGGAGTATAGATGACGACCACAAACCTTTCTAGACAGTCCAGTAGCACACTAGCAGGTTCACAACTTGTAGGTGTTGATGAACTAAATGTTTATTGGCGTACTCCATCCCCCTCATGGTTGCCTTTAGGACATGTATGGCTGAGGAGTCCCCTTAGCAGTAGTGCCCATCCCGATGATATTCCTTAGGCTAGGTCCCTTGTGATAGGTGTTTAGGGACGTAAAGTGAGGATAACGGGAATGGGTAATCAGGGTTATTGTTGATTGGTGAACTTAATAAGTTTATTATTATTGTGGGTTGAAAACCCTATATGCTCACCAGGCTCCCAAGCCTGACCCACTCAGCTTTTTATGTTACAGGTAGTGGACCCCGAGCATAGTCGGAGGACGATGAGAGATTTTTTTATTATAGGCCAGTAGTTGTAAATAACTGTTGTAAGGCTTATAATGTCTTGTTTATGCTTTTGATTTGTATCGGAACATGACATCCCGAGGTTTTGATATGAAATGAAACTATACATTTATTAAAGAAAGGTTTTGATAAAATTTTATCATGTTTTGTTTTGGGGACCAATTCCGCAACATCTTTAAAAAAGATTTCTCTGATTTTATTTTAAAAAGCATAAATTAAATCGGTCTTTTCTGGCCGAGAAATTAGGGGATGTCACACTCGATATCTCAGTCGTTGTTTTTATAGATGTTATCTTGGTTTATTCCAAGACCAGAAAGCAGCATGAGGAGCACCTTCGAGAGCTTCTGGGAGTTTTAAGGTGGGAACGACTGTCTGCCAAGTTTTCGAAATGTGAGTTTTGGTTATGGGAGGTCCAGTTCTTGGGACACCTCGTTAACCAGAATGGGATATTGGTCAACCCGCCAAGATTCATGCTATTATGAAGTGGGAGGTTCTGAAGTCTCTCTCGGATATCATGAGTTTTCTGGTATTAGCAGGGTATTATCGGAGACTCATTCCAGATTTCTCCAAGGTTGTTGTACCCTTCACTCGTCTCACATGGAAGGGCATGGATTTCCACTGGGGTCCTGAGCAGCAGGCCGTATTTGAGACTCTGAGGCGGAACTTATGTGAGGCTCTAATGTTGACCCTCCGTAAGGGTGTTGAGGATTTTGTGGCATATTGTGATATGCATTCATCACCGGTCTGGGGGCAGTTCTTATGCAGATAGGGAGCGTTATTGCTTATGTTTCTCGGTAGCTGCAGCCGCACGGGGTGTGATATCCAACGCATGATCCGGAGCTGGGGGCGGTGGTGTTTTCCCTCAAGATTTGGAGACATTACCTATATGGGGTCTAGTCTACCATCTACACAGATCACAAGAGTTTGAGATATCGCATGGATCAGCCGAATATGAACACGAGACAGTGTAGGTGTTTTGACATGGTCAAGGATTATGACTGTGAGATTCTATACTACCTGGGGAAATTGAATGTGGTCGCTGATGCTTTGAGCTGCAAGTCGGTGAATTCTTCGATTGGGGGTCTATGTATGAGGGTTTCAATTGAGTCGTCATTGCGGGATTTGATTAGGGAGGCTCAAGCTAAGGGAGTAAAGAAAGAGAATTGGAAGCATAAACGAATCAGGGGCAAGATTAACAGGTTTTCTACCACAACCATGGATTCTTGACACGATGCGGTCGGGTTTGGGGACCAGATTTTGGTGGAATCAGGAAGACTGTATTGGAAGAGGCACACAAGTCCAGATTTTCGATACAATCAGGACCCACCAAGATGTATCGGGATTTGCGACTTAGTTACTGGTGGCCATGCATAAAGAGGGAGACAGCCTGGTATGTTGAGAGGTGCTTAACCTGTCGGATGGTCAAGGCAGAGCACCAGAGTCCGCATGGAAAGCTTCAACCTTTGGAGTTTCCCATGTGGAAATGGGAACAGATCACCATGGATTTCATCACCAAGCTACCCTGTACGACTACAGGGTTCGATGTGATATGGGAGATAGTGGACCGTCTGACCAAGAGTGCCCACTTCTTAGTTATCCAGGAGAGCTCCTTGGCTGAGAAATTGGCCTATGTGTATGTGCACGAGATCGTCACCCGAAATGGTGTTCCAGTTTCTATTGTATCATATCGGGATTTTCGATTCACTTTACGATTTTGGTAGAAGTTCCACGAGGAACTGGGCACGAGGTTACATTTTAGCACTACTTATCATCCACAGACTGACGGCCAGTGCGAGAGGACCATTCAGACACTTGAGGATATGTTGAGAGCTAGTGTCATAGATTTCGGTGGGAGTTGGGCCTCCTACCTTCCTCTGGCTGAGTTTTCTTACAAAAATAGTTATCATTCCAGTATCGGTGCCCCGCCATTCGAGCTTATCTGTGGGAGGAAGTGTCATACCCCAGTTTGTTGGGGAGAGGTCGGTCACAGGGTTATGGGACGGACTAAGGTAGTCCTTCCGATGACAAAGCTTATTTAGTAGTTATACAGAGGTTGCAGACAACTCGGAGTCGAAAGAAGAGTTATGATGACAGGTAGGGATGTAAACGAGCCGAGCCGAGCCGAGCTTGACACTAATCGAGCCAGGCTTGTTTGAAGTTATGAAAGCTCGAGCTCAAGCTCGAGCTCGTTCGAGCATGTAGTGTGAAGCTCAAGATCGGCTCGTTTAGAATATTTAAAGCTCGGGATCGGCTCATTAAAGCTTGCTTATTCGTGAGCCTAAACGGGCCCTAGCTCGGCTCGTTTGTAGCAGAGCTTGATCTCGTTAATTAACACATCTGAGCTAGTTAAGTAGCTCGTTTATTAAAATTGGAAATCAAAAAAAAAATTATAAATATGCATCTACCTCAAAACGTGCTTACAAATTTTGATTTGCAATACCCCAAAATATCAACTAGAAACCAACATTGCCACATTTTACTACTAACATGAAAATTCACGTGTAGAATTTGCAAATATTAAAAAGTAATTAATGGGTTCAGATTCATAATCTAATACCAATATAGCAAAAAATTACCTCCATTTAAAAAGGTCACAAAATAAAAACTAGAAACCATCACCAAATTAAAAAACCAATATACTAAGAATTTACTTGTAAAACTTGCAATATTGAAAAGCCATTAACAGGTTCAACTTCATAATCACAATGCGTCAATGCCAATATACCAAAAAAGCTTCGTTTGAAAAGGAACCTACATTAAAATAAAGATGGTTATTAGATGATAAAAAATAGTAAGTTCAAAAAATATTGGGTTATACCATTATACCTTGGACTAGCTTGCTTTCATAGCAGGTAGTACAACTTCAGTAGGAATTTCTTCCCTCTACAAAATAAAATTCAATAATTTAAAAGAATGAAATATTAAGTCTTATACGTTTCAAGTTTTAAAGCATACCTTCAATTTCTTTTTTATTCCATACATTTGTCTAATCCAATCCCCTCCACAAATCAACATCTGAACCGTGTCGGGTGCCAACAAAGAGCGATATGGATCAATGACTCTACCCCCTGCGCTAAATGTTGACTCTGATGCAATCGTGGAAATAGGAACTGCAAGTACATCCATGGCCATCCGCGACAACACCCGATATTTCAACTTGTGTATGTTCCACCATTCCAAAGCATTAAACGAGTGCATTCCTCCTCCTTGAACATTATGTACGCTTTCTTCCAAGTACAAAACAAGTTCAGACTTTTCTGGAACCTCCAAATCCACACTTTTAATAAACTGCCCAAATGCCTCCCAACCTGATTCAAGTGGCGTGCCTTCATTAGACATTGATGCATTGCTCCTTCCAGAAGATCCACCGGAGGAAGTTGAAGCTTCCTTAACTAAAGAATTATGCATTAATAAATAGTCAGAATACATATCCTCAAGTGCTTTCTCCACTTCTTTAATGTTCTTGGTAGCTTCATTTGGTGGATACAACTTTGGATAACTAAACTGAACCAGCTTCATCTTGAACCTAGGATCTAACACAGAAGCAATGGCCATAAGTAGGTGACACTCCCCCCAATACTTGTCGAACTTTTCTTTCATCTTAATTGCCATTTTACGAATAAAATCATCTTTAGATGGTGCAGATCTATCCAATGTTTCTTTCACTTTGTAAACCTCAATAAGATACAAATTTGATGTAGGATAGTCACTGCCTGAGATAACATTTGTGCACACCTCAAAAATCTTTAATATTTCACACACATTCTCCACATTTTTCCACTCATCCTCATTGGGCAAATGATGGAAATGAGGCTCATATTCTGCATATCTAAGACCAACATAGAAGATAAAAAGGAAAATCTTAAGATAAAAGAATTACATATATATATATATATATATATATATATATATATATATATATATATTCATATTAGACACTTACCTCGGAAAAACATCTTTAAACTTGAGAGCTGTGGACAACATGTCATAGGTGGAGTTCCACCTGGTAGGGACATCGAGCAATAATTTTCTATCATACACTTGAAGTTGGTGTGCAACATTTGAAAATGTTTGACGTCTTGCCTCAGAAGAATTAATATATTTCACAGCTTCACGGACTTCTTCAATGACAAAATCAATATTTGAAAGGCCATCTTTGACTAAAAGATTTAGGATATGTGCACAACACCTAACATGGAATAGTCTACCACCACATGGAAGTTTCTTCACTCTATTAAAGTTGTTTTTCAACGTATTACTGCCCTGTCATTGTACGAGGCATTATCCACAGAGATAGAGAAGATCTTTCCCTCAATTTCCCATTCCTTCAAGCATCTGTAAATTCCATCTGCAATATCAAGCCCGGTACGAGGAGGAGGTACATGAACAAAACTTAGCACTCGCTTCTGCAATCTGAGAACAAAAGACATACAATTCAAAAAGGCTGTCAGGTTAAGGAGAATAATATTGACAAAATCTCTGCAATACCTCCAGTTCTGATCAATGAAGTGCCCACTGATGACCATATACTGAATCTTCTGATGAGATGACTTCCAACAATCAGTGGTAAACTAATTTTTGAAGCAACACTTGTTAGATCTTTTAGTTTTTTCATTTCATGCTTATAGACCTTCAAACAATCTTCCTTTATTGTAGCCCTACATGTCTTTTGAAACAACAGATTAGCCCTCTTCATCATGTAAACAAATAAGTCATTCTCCACCACTAAAAACGGCTGCTCGGTACCCATTATCTAGTTAGCAATTGATTCTCTCATCTTATTAGGATCATACTTTGTATCAGGTCCAATTAAGGGAGGAGGCTTATCATATCCCATATCCACATCAATCGGCTGAAAATTAAGCATTTGTTGAGATTTTTGGTAAGCTTTACGTTTTTCACAGCTTACTAAGTGTCGTTTATACGTTGATGTAGTGCCTGATCCAACTTTAGCCAACCGCTTCTTGCAATGAATACATTCAACTTTTACCTTGCCGTCAGGAAGAGTCACATCAACAAACTCTCCCCATACTGAGGAGGTCCTTTGTCGCTTAGGCTTTAATTCCAACTCGTCCACAAAACCAACATCTTCACTAGTATTTTGACCATTAGGATGGATCTCCTCGTCATCGAGGTTAATGCCTTCATGTGCATCTTGTGTGGGTTGATTATCATCACCAACACCTACTGGATTCGATGTAGAACCTTGCATTGGACTAACTGGATTTGTTTCACTAACAATTTGCATTAGTAGTGTTGTGTATTAAGATATAACATCAACAGTAATAGATGAAATAAAAAAACTGAACACTGTAAAAAAACCTAACCTTGTGTGGGTGTTCAACGAAGATGTACAGTCGTAGATGAACCAATTGATTCCGATCGAGAGTAAGAGAAGAGAAGTACTTATCAGCTGTCACTTGGGGTAAATTAGGGTGAATACTAGGGTAAAACTATATTGTACGCGAAAGGCCCAAGCCCCAAAGAGTGCTTATTTAATTTCAATACGATAATAATAATATATAAAATAATATAAAATGATATTATAGAATTATAAAAAAGCTCGTCAAGGCTCGCGAGCTTAAACGAGCTCTTACCTTAAAGATCGAGATCGGGCTCGTTTATTAAATGAGCTTTATTCTAGGCTCGAGATCAGGCTCGGGCTCGTTAAAGCTTGGCTCGTTCCGAGCTTTTAACGATCCGAGCTCGGGTAGCTCACGAGTAGCTTGGCTCGTTTACATCCCTAATGACAGGCGCCGATCGGAGTTGGAGTTCCAGGTCGGCGGTATAGTACGATTAAAGGTATCACCCTGGAAGGGAGTAATACGCTTCAAGAAGAGGGGCAAGTTGGGGGCCCGATATATTGGGTCGTTTCGAGTGATTTCCAGGGCTGGCCGGGTAACTTACCGGTTGGATTTGCTTGAGGAGCTCAGTTAGATTCACAACAACTTCCATGTTTCTGACCTTCGGAAGTGTGTAGCTGATGATTCAGCGGTTGTTCCTTTGGATGATATTCAGGTTGATGATCACCTGAATTATGTTGAGAGACCAGTGACGATATTGGATAGGAAGACGAAGGCCTTGCGCAACAAGGTAGTGTCTTTGGTCAAGGTCCAGTGGCAGCATCGAGAGGGTTCTGAATGGACTTGGGAGCCCGAGGCAGAGATGCGAGTGCGCTACCCTGAGTTATTCGCGACAGCAGACTTCGAGGACAAAGTCTGATCCAAGTGGGGGGGGGGGGAGTTGTAACACCTCGATTTCCAGGTATTTACATTGTCAACCCTTATTATGTAATTAGTTTGCAAGATGGTCCTAAGGAGCCTTAAATGATAAAAATGTCTTTGCCTAGTACGCTGAGCATACGTGGCCGAAGGCCAAACCCTAATTTTCATGGTTTGGACCCTATTTAAGCAACATTAACTTGCCAAGACTCCTTCCCTCATCAACCTCCAGCCCCATTTCGTACCTTGCAAACCCTAACCCATTTTGTAAGCATCTTTGAGCCATTAATGTGTGTTTTGGTGTTCTTAGAGGAAGGAGAAGGAAAAGAGAACATCTTGGAAGCTTGAAGTACTTTGGATCCAGAAACATCTTGCCCTCAAGCTTTATTTAGAGGTATAAATCTCTGAACTTGGTGGTTATTTCATTAGATCTTGCTACATGTGGAGTTTTGTGCTTATTAGCCACATAATCTTGGTCCATTTTAGTATAAGCTACTCTAGACCAAACGAGTTGTCCTTTTGGACGTTTTAGAGTGTCTAAAGTGATAAAAATGTGATCTTGGCCTTTCTAGTCCTTCCATGCAAAGGTTATGGTGTCTTAGTGGGTTAAGAAGTTAGGGTTTTAAGATTTGGACACTTAATAGCCATGCAAGACCATAAAGTTGGAAACTTTATGGTTTAGAACACTATTTGGGACTAGAACTGGATTTTGGACGAAAGGACTTTATAAAATAAGCACTTAATGGGAAATATACCATATGACCGAGTATGTTGGGCGTACTTCTGAGTATGCCATGCGTACTCCCTTGGGAGCTTGTTTCTGGATCTTGAGTACGCTAAGCGTACATATTGAGTACGGTGGGCGTACTCAGCCTGAATTAACTGGGTTGACATTTTGTCCTTTGACCTTGACAAATTTTGACCTAGGGGTATTTTGGGTATTTTGAGTTGTAGTTGAGTTTGGTCACTATTTGATGTATAAGTGACTGGTAGAGCTGATATACAGAGCAATGTCCTGTTCAACTATCTTTTTAGACTGGGAGGTGAGTTTTCCTCACTGTACTTGTGGGTTGGAGGCACCAATGCCGACCCACTGGTTTATGTATCCTGGTTTAGCAGATGTTTCTATGTTGTACTGATCTGTTAGAACTAAGTCTTGGTATATAGGGTGTTATTATGCGATAGTAATCTGTTGATCTGCATATTAGTTTGTTGAATGGTTATATGATTATCTGTTTACTTGATATATGTTATATGTTATGTATAGTTCGACATAATATGGTTGGGTTGAAGCGATGCTGCTTTGTGTGGAAACCAAAAAACCTGGGAGCAAGCCAGACATAAGTTGTGGGCATGAGAGGCAAACCAGAATTATGCTGTGGGCTTGGGAGTAAGCCAGATATGAGTTGTGCGTCGGAAGGCAAGCCAGACTCATGCTATGGACTCAAGGGTAATCCAGTCTGTTAGTTATGGACCCAATATGCATGTTGTTATATGTTTGTGTGGAGGTACTTTGGGGGAACTCGCTATGCCTTAGCTTATGGTTTTCAGTTTCATGTTTCAGTTACCTCAAATGATCGGGGGAAAAGCAAAGGCGTAATCCTGCACATCCTTCCGATTGATTGTGATTATCACTTTTGAGAACAATGTTTTGTAAATTATTATGGTTTTTTGTTGGATTTTAAAAATAAAAATTTTACCATGATTTTTGGGATGTTACATGCCTGATAGAATAGGAGAACTTCTTGTATGATATATGAAATTGACGTCATTACAGTAGTTTCTTAGCGTATGCATCATAGTTGTACATAACTAAGATTTTATAACTTGATAATGTTTGGTTTAGCGTTATTTCATGTTCCTTGTCTGTTTGTGGTCTTAGGGTAGACTCAAGTATTCGACTTTCTATGGAATCCAGTGTTATGTATGATTAGCACGCACGAGCGACTACAGGGTTGGTGGAAGTTTCATGAGTGAGTATGGATGTAGTAGGCCTGTTGAGGAATGATTAGCCACTCTCGAGAGAGTGAATATTGGATGAATGTGTATCCTAGTTTTGAGTTTGTTTTAGGGTGTTGGGATCATCCATTGAGACAAATACGGGTAGGTTTAGAAGGTAGTATGAGTCTATACTACTGGAATCACAGGACCTGTACGCGTAACAAGGAAGTCACAAACCTCAAGGGTTTAGCCTCTCTGTGATGGTTGTAATAGTATAAATTTGGCATTTATGATATATTTTAGGTTCATTTTCTGTATGGTGTTCACAAGAGGATTTGGTTCTGGAGTTGGTGGCCATGATAGGCCAGGATTGACAGATGATGACATTCGTGAGTTGATCGCTACTGAGGTGACTGTTGCTGTCCGGGGTACCATCCCTGAGGTTTTTGGTTCTATCAAGACAATTATTTTTGAGCTATTTGATGAGCGGTATGCTGCCGTGGCGGAGGCTGCGGCAACAGTCACCATAGTCGTTGCTGCTGCAGGAGGCCGAGGAGGAAGTTCATTCCAGTACCAGGACATCAACAACACGAAGCCCCCAGAGTTTGACGGGGTCAAGGACCCGATTGTGGCTATGAGATGGATTTCTGATAAGAAGGGCTGCTTCTTTTCCTGTTCCTTTCTGGAGGACTGGAAGGTCAGGTGCGCCCTAATCCTTCTTCGATCGGGCGTGAAGGACTGGTGAAACCTGATGACTGGTTCTTATACTACATAGCAGAGGACTGTTGTTACTTGGGATCATTTCTCGGAGATGTTTCGCACGAGATATGTTCCCCTGGTGAAGATGGAGAGATTGGCTCAGGAGTACCCAGATTTGAGACAGACGATAGAGATGGTGACGAAGATCACCAAGTTGTTTACTAAGAGGACTCTATTTTCTCCCGAGTTTGTGACTTTGGAGCAGGACCATATGACACGATATTTGAGTATGCTCAAGACTGATATTCGGCAGTTTGTGTCTACCCAGCGTTACAGTACCCTCACCGAGCTTCAGGATGCCACAAGGAGGTGAGAGATTGATATAGAGACCCAAACGAGGGAGCAGAGGCAGGCTCCCATTCAGTCACAACCTCCAGCCAAGAGGTTCAAGCCCGTTGATGCACGATCTCCTGGACAGAGGGGATGCACTTGTGACAAGTGCGTCAATGTTCATGTGGGTGTTTGCCGATCTTCTTCTGGATGACACAAATGTGGCAAGGAGGGACACTATGCGAGGGTTTGTCGCCAGTAGGCCCTGATACCAAGCACCAGGATTTGTTACCATTGTGATTAGGTGGGCCATGTGAAGGCCCAGTGTCCCGTGCTTGTTGCCAGGCCGGTGCAGGCTGTAGCCCCGACTACTTTGAGGATCACAGATGGACGCTAAGGTAGGGCGGATCCCCCAAGGGCTCGAGGTCGTGATTTCTAGCTCACAAAAGAGGAGGCTAGGGCAGCGTCAGATTTCGTTACTGGTATGTTTTCATTTATTATTATGTTAAATTATTTTATGGTATGCTTATGTTTATGATTCTGCTAGGTACCTTCTTAGTGAATTCCTTTCCAGCTCTTGTGCTTTTTGACTCGGGTGCGAGTCAGTCTTTTGTTTCTCAGTCTTTCAGTAGGAGTTTTGATATGTCTCTTGGAG
The DNA here is from genome assembly GCF_052849685.1 of Lactuca virosa. NCBI lineage: Eukaryota > Viridiplantae > Streptophyta > Magnoliopsida > Asterales > Asteraceae > Lactuca > Lactuca virosa. The sequence continues at coordinate 403,189,571 of NC_136430.1, read as the reverse complement.
AGTTGGGGTGACTGTTGTGAGTTTTCATCGCCAACGAGCATGGGGTTTCTTCATCGAGTGTTTTTCGGGATTGCGTTTTGGAGATTTTCGGGATGTCCCTACCCAATTGATTTGATCTCTATCCCGATGGGGAATGTGTGTGTGATAGAGGGATGTAGATGATAGATCATGAGGGGCATCAGGTTGTAGTTCGAACCCCAAGTGGGGGAGAAATGATCATTTATGGCGACGCTACCAGGGTTCGATCATCCTTTTGTTCTGTTGCCAGGGCTCGACAATATCTACAACATGGGTGTATGGGTTACCTCGCGTATGTGGTTGACACTCGGGTTAAGAGGGAGGTCTCAGTTTTGGATATTCCCGTAGGTAGGGATTTCCCATATGTGTTTCCGAAGGAGTTACCAAGTGTGCCTCCTGAGAGGCAGGTTGAGTTCAGGGTCGATTTGGTCGTTGGTGCAGCCCCGATTGCTATAGCGTCGTACCGATTAGCACCACTAGAGATGCAAGAGTTGTCGTCTTAGCTTCAGGAGCTGTTGGGCAAGCAGTTTTTCAAACCGAGCAGTTCACCATGGGGAGCACCGATCTTGTTTGTGAAGAACAAGGATGGTTCCTACCGTATGTGCATTGATTATTAGGAGTTGAACAAGTTAACAATGAATAACCGTTACCCACTTCTGCAGATTGATGACCTCTTTGATCAGCTGCAGGGTGCATATTGGTTCTCCAAGATTTATTTGAGGTCATGGTATCACTATATGAGGGTTAGAGAGGAGGACGCAGAGAAGACAACATTTCAGACTCGTTATGTTCATTACGAGTTCGTGGTGATGTCGTTTGGGATCACCAATGTGCATGCGACATTTATGGATTTGATGAATCTAGTGTGCAGGCTGATGATCGATCGATTAGTTATTGTTCTCATCGATGATATCCTGGTCTATTCCAAGACCAGGGAGCAACATGAGGAGCACCTTCGAGAGCTTCTGGGAGTTTTGAGGCGGGGATTCTTGGGAAACCTCATTAACCAAAATGGGATTTTGGTCGACCTGGCCAAGATTGAGGCTGTTGTGCAGTAGGAGGTTCCGAAGTCTCCCTCGGAGATCAAGAGTTTTCTGGGTTTAGTACGGTATTATCGGAGATTTATTAAGGATTTCTCCAAGGTTATTGTACCCCTCACTCGTTTGACAACGAAGAGCGTGGATTTCCGTTGGGGGCCTGAGCACCAGGCTGCGTTCGAGATGCTGAAATAGAGGTTATGTGAGGCCCCAGTGTAGAACCTTCCGGAGGATATGGAGGACTTGTTGTTTATTGTGATGCTTCCATCACTGGTTTGGGGGAAGTACTCATGCAACGAGGGAGAGTTGTTGTGTATGCTATTAGGCAGCTGAATCCGCATGAGGTTCGGTATCCGACACATGATCTGGAGTTGGGGGCGATGGTGTTTGCCCTCAAAATTTGGCGGCATTATCTGTATGGGGTCCGATGTACCGTCTATATGGATCACAAGAGTCTGCGATATCTCATGGATCAACCGAATCTAAATATGAGATAGTGTAGGTGGCTTGACGTGGTCAAGGATTATGATTGCAAGATTCTTTATCAGCTGGGGAAAATGAATGTGGTCGCTGATGCCTTGAGCTGCAAGTTGGCTAGATTTTTTGTTGGGAGCTTATGTATGAGGATTTTGATTGATTTGTCACTTTTGGATATTATTAGGGAGGGTCAGGCTGAGGGAGTCAATAAGGAAAATTGGAAGCAGGAGCGAATCAGGGGTGAGATCGACAGGTTTTCTACCGATAGCTGTGGATTATTGACTCGGTGCTGTCGGGTTTGGGTACCCGATTTTAGTAGGATCAGACAGACTGTGTTGGATGAGGCACATAAGTCCATATTTCCGATACACCCTGGAGCCACCAATATGTATCAGGATTTGAGACGTAGTTATTGGTGCTCATGCATGAAGAGAGAGATAGCATGGTATGTTTGACCTGTCGGACGGTCAAGGCCGAGAACCAGAGGCTGCATGTCAAGCTTTAACCTTTGGAGGTTCCCATGTGGAAATGGGAACATATAACCATGGATTTCAACACCAAGTTACCTCGGACGGCTAAGGGATTTGATGCAATACGGGTTATAGTAGACCGTCTGACCAAGAGTGCCCACGTTTTAGCTATCCGGGAGAGCTCCTCGGTCGAGAAATTGGCCGATGTATATGTGCACGATATTGTCGCTCGGCATGGTGTTCCATTTTCCATTGTATCCGATCAAGATGTTCGGTTCACTTCTCGATTTTATCGGAGGTTCCACGAGGAACTGGGTATGAGGTTGCACTTTAGCACTGCTTAACGTCCGCAAACTGATGGCCAGAGCGAGCGTACCATTCAGACACTTGAGTATATGGTAAGGGCTTGTGTCATAAATTTCGGTGGGAGTTGGGACTCCTACCTTCCCCTTTCTGAGTTTTCTTACAACAACGTCTATCACTCTAGTATCAGTGCACCGTCTTTTGAGCTTATTTATGGGAGAAGCTGTCGTACCCTAGTCTGTTGGGGAGAGGTTGGTCACAGGGTCATGGGAAGGACCGAGGTAGTTCTCAAGACGACATAGATTATCCAATAGATCAGGCAGAGGTTGCAGACAGCTTAGAGTCGGCAGAAGAGTTATGTTGACAAACGTCAATTTGAGTTGGAGTTCTAGGTCGGCGATATGGATTTACTGAAGGTATCACCCTGGAAGGGTGTAATACGCTTCAGGAAGAGGGCAAGTTAGGGCCCCGATATATTGGGCCATTTCAAGTATTAGCCAGGGTAAGAAGGGTAGCCTGTTAGTTGGATTTTCCTGAGGAGCTCAGTCAGGTTCACAACACCTTCCATGTTTCTCAACTTTGGAAGTGTGTGGCTGATGATTTAGCAATTGTTCTGTTGATATGCAGGTCGATGATCGCCTGAACTATGTTGAGAGTCCGGTAGCAATTTTGGATAGGAAGACGAAGGCCTTGTGCAATAAGGTGGTTCCATTGGTCAAACTTTAGTGGCAGCATCAGAAGGGTTCCAAATGGACTTGGGAACCCGAGGCAAAGATGAGAGAGCACTACCCGGAGTTATTCGCAACATCGAACTTTGAGGATGAAGTCTGATTCAAGTGGGGGAGGATTGTATGTAACACTCTGAATTTTCAAACCAATTTTTCATTTTTAAAATCACATAAAACCCAATATCTCATTTCTCAAAAACCACAAATGTATAAGTTGTCAAAACACAAGTGAACAATTGTTTAATAATATCCCAGAATCCTCAAAAACATAATCTCTAACTGGTGTGTACAATCAAGTTGGCGCCTTCCCTCGATCCTGAGAAGTACCTCAAACACATATCACACAACACTGTAAGCACGAAGCTTTGTGAGTTCCCCAAGATACCATGCACAAATAATTAGCCTTTCATGGATAAATCTCATAAAGGAACCTCCGATCATCTGTCTCAGTGAGAATCCTCCGGTCTCATAGCTCGGGTCGGACCATCCAGTCTGATATCTCAGTGAAGAGCCTCCGGTCTCACAACTCAGTTTGGACCCTCCGGTCCTAACTCAATAAGGCACAACTAATATACAACATAAATCACAAAGACAAAATGCATAATATCATATAACTCAGAATAAGCACATAAGACCCTCTGGTCGATACTCAGATAAGACCCTCCGGTCACTCAATATTACCACTCAGGTAAGTATAGTGAGAAGACTCACCTCGTAAGCAAAGCAAGTATGTCTCGTACTCAACGATCGGTCTCGACTCCGCCTACATATCATAATCATCTCTAATTAACACTTTGTAATAACCACTCTAAGGATATTAAGTCAACCCTTTTTCTAAAACTTGGAAAGGGTGAAAAGACCATTTTACCCCTACATGGCCTCCACATCCATAACTTGACCATGTTGGATATAGTGTCTAAGTCCATAACTATATTTGGTATGTACTTGACCCGACCTGGCATGGTCCATTTGGGTTGCACTTCACCCGAACAATTTATGGATAATCTTTTGAGAATAGTATAAGTTATGATTTATTAATATATTATAAGTTCTAATATATTAATATAAAATCATATTATTTAATTAGTGTTGATCTATAATTAATCTAGGATTACTTTAGAGATCAAAAGTATGACTAATTAAATATGGGCTCTTGTATTTATATAGTGTGGGCTAATGCTTATTTGGAATGGGCTAGGCTTGCATGGAAAGTCCATGGATACTCCATGGAGCTTTAACCCATGGATCTCATGGAAATGAAAAGACATGGGTATTAGGGTTTACATGGATGTAACCCTAATCCACCACACTATATAAAGGAGGCTTTGGTTCTTGAAATCACACTAGTTGTGGTGAGTAAAGTAAGAGGGCTGATTTCAAGAAAGGTGATTACTATTCTCTCAAAATTCCAAGTTTGTGGTGATTTGTGATTTCCATTTGAGGCATCCACACTATTGGTGCTAGGCTCTAAAACTCCAAGCAATCAACTACAACTACAAGGTAAGTAATTCTACTAGCTTTATTTGATTCAAGTTCCCCATGCCATGCTAGATAGGATAAGAACCTTGGAAAAATAATTATTTGCATGTATTTTAGTCAAACATAGATCCAAGGTTTCTAGGGTTGCATGTACACCATAGGAGTGTTAGAATGCTCAAAACCCATCAGTGGTATCAGAGCCTGGTTTGTTTATTTGATACTTGATGCAAAAAAAAAAAAAAACTTGAAAATCGAAGTTTTGTTCAAAAGCTCGTATCAAAATTTCAAGTTTTGTATATGTTCTTACGATTCTTGAAATTTTTGATATGAACATTCATAAACATATGAGTTTAGAAGATCATAGAAATTATGTGCTAATAATTGATTAGATTAATTCTTGATCTTTATGTGTTTTAATGGAGTCCATAACTAGTTCTTAAGTTATGGATAACCAAAAGTCACATTTATAAATAACCATTAAAAGAACACATAGGTTACAAAAAATGAAGAGTCTTCATTTTTAATAACCATTAACTCATAAGTTATGAGAAATGAAAAGTTTTGAAAGTTTACAAAACTTGCCCTCAAGTTTTGGAACATGTAAAGTCATCTTAAAAACTTTAGTTCCAACCCCTAGAATTTTAAAAGTTAAAATTCAACCCTTATACTTTATAATATTATAAGTTTAATAATATTTATGTATGTATAAGATCAAGTCGTCTTACCGCTAGTACGCCTCATTCACGAAGCCGGTCTATAAGGGGGGTATAAGGTTGTTGCCTATAAAATGGCAACTTAATGGGTGTCCACTCTCACCCACCGCTTCCTTGATCGGTGGAGGGTCGTTAGCCGAACGGGTATGACAAGGACTTATAAATTCTCATTAAAAGTATAATGATAATACTAAAGTAACTAAACTTTATTGAATTCCCAATCTTAGTTATTTTAGGAAAATATGAATAAGGTGCTAATCCATGAAATTACACTTTACACTTTGTTTAAGTCGTTAGTGGAGCGTGTGTGGTTAACCGGCACACTAACTTGAACTTAACAAGGTAGGTAAAGGGTGACTTAATGTTTATCATAGTATCGATGGAGCGTGTGTGGTTAACCGGCACATCGATTGAGGGGTAATACATTAAGGGTACCAAGTAATTTGCATGGTTACTTCACACCTTGTTTTGTGATCCTCGGCATCCCAGTCACAAAACTTGAAGGGCACACTCGAGATTGAAACATGCTATTGAAGAGAGTTCAATGAATCTCAAAGAATCTAGGAGTTTCTAAACCAATTAAAACCTAATTAAATATTTCGTTTTTCATGGTGGACATTGGTGAATCGTCATTCACCTACCTTCAAATATCTTATAGCTTAGATTATGGCATCCCTCTTCTAAGTTATAAAATATTGTGTTGGGTCCTAGCCTTAATATTACATTTGGGTGTTTTGTTAAGGACTATCTCTATATCTAATCTAATCTATTCCCTCTTCTTTACAAGATGTCTTCCAATAACAATGCTTCTGGCTCAAACCCTACTAGCTCCTTCTCTCTCATGAATCTTTGTGGGAGAGTCATCTTTGATGGGTCCAACTTTACAGATTGGATCAGAAACATCAGGATGGTCACTCGGTATGAGAACAAAGAATATGTTCTCGACAAGGAGCTGAAGGTACCCGAGCCAACTGCTACTCCTGAAGAGCTTGCTGAATATGAGGTACATGAAAGAGATGCTACAAAAGTGGCATGCATCATGATGGCCACCATGACAGCCGAGCTCCAAAAGTCCTATGAGGACTATTATCCTTTTGAGATGCACAAGGACTTGATGGACCGCTACCATCAAAGTACTCGTCAAGAGCGATATGAAATAATCTCCTCCATGATAACAACCCGAATGAAGGATGGTGAACCCATCACGGGCCATGATAACAACCGTTTACTGAAGCTGAATGTGAACTTCCCTGAGGAGTTAGAAATTGACATCATTTTGCACTCCTTGCCATCGTGTTATGATCAATTCCGCATGACATATCACATGAACAAGGAAGAAGTCACCCTCAGCAAACTTCAAGGACTCTTGAAGACCGCCGAAAGTGGTCTAAAGGGTAAGTCGGTTGCTACTACTCCTACTCCTACTCCAACTGCGGCCAATGTCTAGGCAATCGGGCATGGCAAAGGGAAGAAGAGAAAGAACCCTTCTAAGGGTACCAAGGGTAAGACCCTTGAAGGCTCCTCTTCAAGCAAAACCAAGAAAGGTTTTGTCACTCCTTCTGCTAACCCTAATGAGGCTGAATGCTTCTATTGCCATGAAAAGTCGCACTGGAAGCGAAACTGCCCAAAGTACCAGCAAGATTTGAAGGATGGGAAAGTAAAACCCAACCATGCAGGTATATACACTATATTGTCTAATAACTCACCTCATTCTAAGTCTTGGGTCCTTGATACAGGTTGTGGTATTCACATATGTTGTGATTTGCAGGGACTAAAAAGAAGTGAGAATGTGGAGCAGGGAAAGATAAACTTGATCATGGGAAACAGGAAAGCTTCACCTGTCACCAAGATAGGAGTTTATTCCTTAATGCTAAATAGTGGGTTTACATTAGATTTGAATAAATGTTATTATTCGCCAGAAATGGCAAGAAATGTTATTTCCTTTCATGCATTGTATAAACAAGGTTTTACCTTTTATTTTGATAATAATAATGGTAGTATTGATGCTTTCTTTAATAATGTTCTTTATTTTAAAGCATTACCTTGTGATGGTGTGTATGAAACTGTATCTGTTGTAGATAATCTAGGAAATAATGTATTGTGTATTAACTCTTCCACTAACATAGATAAAGCATCCTTATGGCATTGTCGTCTTGGACATGTAAGCAAGAAACGCATAGGCCAACTCCAAAAGGATGGAGTCTTGGAGTCATTTGACCTAAAGTCAGATGATAGTTGTGAATCTTGTTTGCTTGGTAAAATGACAAAGTCACCTTTTACTGGCACTTGTGCTAGGGGTGAAGGTTTGTTGGACCTCATACACACGGATGTGTGTGGACCCTTCAGAACCACAACAAGAGATGCTAATCGGTTCTATGTGACTTTTACTGATGATTTTAGTAGATATGGATATGTCTACCTAATCAAGCAGAAGTCGGAAACCTTTGAGAAATTCAAAGAGTTTAAGCAAGAAGTAGAGAATCAGTTGGGCAAGAACATTAAGATGCTTCGATCTGATCGTGGTGGTGAGTATCTTAGTACTGAGTTCCTTGACTATCTTAAGGAATGTGGGGTTGTCTCACAACTGACACCTCCTAGGACACCACCGTTGAATGGTGTAGCTGAGAGGCGCAATCGGACCTTGTTGGACATGGTTCGTTCCATGATGAGTCGAACCAATCTCATTTTGGGGGTATGCCTTAGAGACTGCCGCCCATATCCTTAATCTAGTCCCTACAAAGAAGGTTGCCAAAACACCTCACGAGGTGTGGACTGGAAAAGTTCCCAATCTAGACCACATCAAGATTTGGGGTTGCGAGGCTTTCGTGAGACGCGAGACTGACGATAAGCTCGAACCCCGAAGCGAAAGGTGTATTTTCATCGGCTACCCACAGAAATCCTTTTGTTACATCTTCTACAGACCCAGTGATAATGTGGTCTTTGTAGCAAGAAGAGGATTCTTTCGAGAGAGAGAATTCATGAGCCAAGGAGACAGTGGGAGGCAAATTGACCTTGAGGAAATTCAAGAGTCAAGTGGTGAAGGAACCTCAAACCCTAGCCCTCAACCTGAGGAGGAAACTCCTGTTGAGCCGACTGAAGAATCTATACCTCTGAGGCGTTCCACCAGAGTTAGGAATGCACCTGAGTATTATTATGGTTTTCATATTACTGCAGAAGGTGAGACACTTATCAGTGATAACACACTGGTAAATTTGGATGAGCCTAACAGCTACACGGAAGCCATGGTAGGCCCTGAGGCTGCTAAAAGGAAAGAGGCTATGGATAGCGAGATACAGTCCATGTATGACAATCAAGTTTGGAACTTGGTTGACAATGTACCTGATCGTAAGATAGTTGGGTGCAAATGGATCTTCAAGAAGAAGACCGACATGGATGGTAATGTACACACTTATAAGGCACGACTGGTTGCAAAGGGTTATTCTCAAACTCCGGGAGTTGATTATGATGAGACCTTTTCACCAGTGGCCAAGATTAAGTCTATTAGGGTTCTGTTAGCCATTGCTGCATTTCATGATTATGAAATATGGCAAATGGATGTCAAAACCGCTTTCCTTAATGGAAAGTTGGCTGAAGATGTTTACATGGTTCAGCCAGAGGGTTTTGTCAGTACAGAGTACCCCAGTAGAGTGTGTAAACTCGAGAAATCCATTTATGGATTAAAACAGGCACCTCGCAGATGGAATCTTTGCGTTGATGAGAAGGTCAAAGAATTTGGCTTTTCAAGGAGTGAAGATGAATCCTGTGTCTATATCAAGGCTAGTGGGAGTATAGTCAGCTTTTTGGTACTGTATGTGGATGACATACTACTCATAGGAAATGACATCCCAACCCTGCAGGAAGTAAAGTCCTGGCTTGGGAAGTGTTTCGCTATGAAGGACCTTGGAGAAGCTGCCTATATCCTAGGGATAAGGATTTTGAGAAACAGGAGTAAAAGACTAATTGGACTTAGTCAAAGCACCTATGTGGACAAAGTGTTGAAAAGGTTCAACATGCATAACTCCAAGAAAGGAGAGTTACCCATCCAGAGTAACGCCAGATTGAGTAAGACACAAAGCCCTAGTACTGAGGCTGAGATAGCAGAAATGAGTCGAATACCTTATGCTTCAGCTGTAGGATCGATCATGTATGCTATGATGTGTACTCGACCTGATGTAGCCTTTGCTTTGAGCATGGTTAGCAGGTATCAGGGGAACCCTGGCAAGGCACACTGGACTGCGGTAAAGAATATCCTCAAGTACCTACGGAGGACTAAGGACTGGGTCCTTACCCTCGGTGGCAGTGAGGACTTGAGAGTTGTAGGGTACAGTGATGCTAGCTTTCAGACTGACAGGGATAATTTCCGCTCTCAGTCGGGCTGGGTCTTTACTCTAAACGGAGGGGCAATTACTTGGAAAAGTTCCAAGCAGGAGACAGTGGCTGATTCCACTTGTGAATCAGAGTATATAGTAGCAAGCGAGGCAGCAAAGGAGGCTATATGGCTAAAGAACTTCATCGGAGACCTTGGAGTTGTACCAGCTATAAAGGATCCAATGGAGATTTTCTGTGACAGCAATAGTGCGGTTGCCTTAGCCAAGGAACCAAGAGATCATGGGAGATCCAGACACATTGACAGAAAATATCACTTCATTAGACATCGAATAGAAGAAGGAATCCTCGTGGCAAAGAGGGTATCATCGGATGAGAACCCAGCAGATCCCCTCACGAAGGGACTGACTCGGGCTAAGCACCTCCAGCATGCTCGGAGCATAGGGCTGAAGGATGATATTAGTTTTAGTAGTTAGATAATCTTGAAATTTGTAAAATGTAATTGACATTTGATGATAAATAAAAGCTGTTATTTATGAGTAAAGTGTTGCTATCTCTTGTCAATCGTTTACTATTATTTCTTTTTGCATGTTTTGACTTCCAGAATAATTATGTTATGGTTTATATCATATTCTTCAAACTCTCCACAGTCGGTCATATGTTGGAAGTAGATATGAATCAAGACTGTCATGGGTTGGCTTGTAGAGGTCTAAGATGTTAGACAAAGCGGGGCTACAGCACTCATGAGTGCTCATAAGTTCTGAGTATTGGATTCAACCCACGCTCACTTGTATCACTTCATGGAATTTATCTCGAGTGATCGTGAGACGGTAATATCATATAAGTCTTCAAACCTAGAGATATGATTTGTTGCCTATGAGTTGGTTATGCATTGATTGCATGAAAACGCATTGGTAACTCGATGTTATAAACCGTGCTTTTGTGTGTAATTCAACAAGTAGTAGAGCAAACATATGAGTCGAAGTTTATCTATTCCTTCTAGGATTAGAAGCGATATCTGGGCCCCTCGATGATTTTGTTTTGACCTATGTACCGGGCCCAGTCAGAACTAAATTGATGTGTTCAATTAAGTTCTATGTCAAACAAATCGGAAATCGGGAAACAAATGCTGGACAATAAGCAAGACCATGTTCCATGTATTTGTCCGGCTGATATCTAGAACAGAGGATTATATGATCACTTATCTAAAATGGCGCTTCATAGTTCAACAGAGTTTAAAGAGCTACGATTGCTGATCGGTTCCTGAAGTCATACTTGCAACTATAGTTATTAGACTTATCCAAGTGGGAGACTGTTGGATATAGTGTCTAAGTCCATAACTATATTTGGTATGTACTTGACCCGACCCGACATGGTCCATTTGGGTTGCACTTCACCCGAACAATTTATGGATAATCTTTTGAGAATAGTATAAGTTATGATTTATTAATATATTATAAGTTCTAATATATTAATATAAAATCATATTATTTAATTAGTATTGATCTATAATTAATCTAGGATTACTTTAGAGATCAAAAGTATGACTAATTAAATATGGGCTCTTGTATTTATATAGTGTGGGCTAATGCTTATTTGGAATGGGCTAGGCTTGCATGGAAAGTCCATGGATACTCCATGGAGCTTTAACCCATGGATCTCATGGAAATGAAAAGACATGGGTATTAGGGTTTACATGGATGTAACCCTAATCCACCACACTATATAAAGGAGGCTTTGGTTCTTGAAATCACACTAGTTGTGGTGAGTAAAGTAAGAGGGCCGATTTCAAGAAAGGTGATTACTATTCTCTCAAAATTCCAAGTTTGTGGTGATTTGTGATTTCCATTTGAGGCATCCACACTATTGGTGCTAGGCTCTAAAACTCCAAGCAATCAACTACAACTACAAGGTAAGTAATTCTACTAGCTTTATTTGATTCAAGTTCCCCATGCCATGCTAGATAGGATAAGAACCTTGGAAAAATAATTATTTGCATGTATCTTAGTCAAACATAGATCCAAGGTTTCTAGGGTTGCATGTACACCATAGGAGTGTTAGAATGCTCAAAACCCATCAGACCAACCCTAAAACTCAACAGAAGTCAACACCCGAGTCAACAGTCCATGTTGACCCAACTCGTCGAGTGCACCTATGCGACTCGTCTAGTTCCTCCTATTCTCAGAAAATCGGGAAAACTCCAAGAGTTGTCTCATCAACTCGTCGAGTTTGCACGTGTCCAAACTGTTAGGGAAAACCCTAACCGACTCGTCGAGTTGGCTCATGGACTCGTCGAGTCCCTCTAGTCCATTTCTCATTCAGACGATTCTAAATAGAACTAAAGTCCCAAACTCTAGATCTAGCCTCCAAAGGTTGAAATACCACATAAAGTTGCAAGCTTTACGTCCATGCATGGCACCTAGGGCTCAAAATGCTAAAACAAAGCTCTATAGAAGGTTTAATGTTTGGAACTTGGCCAATAGCTTGATAAAGCTTGGATCTTTATGCTCAAGGGACCTCATACAGTCCAGATCTGAAGTTTCAACTTCATGTCATGCTCAAATGACTCAAAGGCTCAAAAGGAAGATCGAAATGGCCACAAACTTCCTAAAGAAGAGATCTAATCAGACAATGATCAAGGTGATAGCTTTTTACCTCAAGTTAGCAGCTAGTACTGAAGGAACACTGGATCCAAGACCTTCTTCTCGTTCCAAGCCTTTTGTTCCTCTATTTCCTTCCAAGAATGCACCAAACCACACACTTTTAGCCTCTCCCTCTCTTATATATGATACCAGCTCGTTTAGGGTTTCTCTCAGGGTGATAAAGTGATAAGGGAGACGGAAATGAAGGCTTAAGGTCCTTTAAATAGGGTACAAACCCTGAAAATTAGGGTTTTCTCACTCAGCACCTACTCATCGAGTTGGGTCCTCCAACTCATCGAGTAGACTCTAAAACTCACACGGGTATCTTCAGCTCTACTCGGCGAGTTGGGGCCTCCAACTCATCGAGTTGCCCTGACAAAATGAATATCACTTAATTAAATATTATACCTGGGAGTCGGGATGTTACAATTCTCCCCCACTAGAATCAGACTTCGCCCTCGAAGTCATTCTCCGGAAACAACTCTGGGTACTGCTCCCATATCTCGGACTCTGGCTCTCAATTCCACCCGGATCCCTTCTGATGCTGCCACTGAACCTGAACCAAGGGCACCTCTTTATTCCTCAAGACCTTCAACTTCTGATCTAAAATCGCCACTGGTTTCTCAATGTAGTTCAGGCGATCATCAATCTGAATGTCCTCTAAAGGGACCACTGTCGTCTCATCGGCTACACACTTCCTTAGCTGGGACACATGGAAGGTGTTATGAATCTGACTCAACTCTGCATGAAGCTCTAATTGATAAGCTACCTTACCAAATCGAGTGATCACTCTGAAAGGACTGATGTATCTAGGGCCCAGCTTGCCCCGCTTCCTGAATCGCATCACGCCTTTCCATGGGGATACCTTCAGGAGAACATAATCTCCAACATGGAACTCTAGCTTTGAACGTCGCCGGTCTGCGTAACTCTTCTGACGACTCTGAGCCGTCGGTAACCTCTGTCTAACCTGCTGGATCTTCTATGTCATCTTGAGCACTATCTCAGTGCTCCCCATCACTCTCTGCCCTACCTCTCCCCAACAGATGGGGTTCCGACACCTCGTCCCGTATAAAAGCTCAAAGGGAGGCATACCGATACTGGAGTGATGGCTGTTGTTGTATGAAAACTCAGCCAAGGGCAAGTGAGTATCCCAACTTCCACCAAAGTCCAAAACACATGCACGTAGGATGTCCTCGAGCGTCTGAATCGTCTGGTCGCTCTGCCCGTCTGTCTGTGGGTGGTAAGCGGTGCTGAAATGCAACCTGGTACCCAACTCCTCATGAATTTTCTTCCAGAATCTGGAGTAAAATACACATCCTGATCTGACACTATTGATGTTGGCACTCCATGCCGTGCCACCACCTCTCGAACGTAGACCTCGGTTAATTTCTCCGCAGAAGAGGTCTCACTTATAGCCAGGAAGTGAGCACTCTTCGTCAACCAATCTACAATCACCCATATCGCGTCAACACCTCGTGCAGTCCTCGGAAACTTGGTAATAAAATCCATGGAAATCTGCTCCCACTTCCATAGAGGAACCTCCAAAGGCTGCAACTTTCCACGAGGATGCCCGTGCTCTGCCTTGACCTGGTGACAGTTCAAGCATCTCTCGACTACCCATGCCACATCTCTTTTCATACAGGGCCACCAATAATCCCTTATCAAGTCCAAATACATCTTAGTGGCCCCGGGGTGAATAGAAAACCTCGACTTACGGTCCTCCTCCATCAAAGTCTGTCGAGCTCCACCCGAATATGGCACCCATATCCGCCCATGATAGGTCATAAGCCCATGACTATCAGTCTCAAACTCATAAATCTGCCCGATCACCCACTCTTTCTTACGGTTCTCTGGTCTCATGGCCACCGCTTGGGTCTCTTGGATGGTATTTAAGACTGGAGTCATCACCGTCGTCCTCATGCACACGTCTTGGATCAGAGCACTCACTGCTCTACGACTCAGGGCATCGGATACCACATTATCCTTGCCAGGATGATACAAAATCTCACAGTCATAGTCTTTCACTACATCCAACGACCTCATCTGTCTCATATTCGGGTTGGGCTGATCCATGAGGTACTTCAGGCTCTTATGGTCCGTGTATATGGTACATCGAACACCATAAAGATAATGGTGCCAAATCTTGAGGGTGAATACCACCGCCCCCAACTCCAAATCATGGGTGGGATATCTCGTCTCGTGATACTTCAGTTTCCGTGATGCATATGCTATCACGTGCCCCCTCTACATCAACATGGCACCCAACCCAAAAATGGATGCATCACAGTAGACTACGAAGTCCTCTACTCCCTTCGGAAGGGGTAACACTGGAGCTTCGCAAAATCTCTGGTGAAGAGTCTCAAATGAGGCTTGTTGCTCGGGCCCCCAGACAAAGGTAACACCCTTCCTGGTCAACCTGGTGAGAGGAACAGCAATCTTGGAGAAATCTCTGATAAACCTCCAATAGTAACCCGCCAGACCCATAAAACTATTGATCTCGGATGGGGATCTCGGCACCTCCCATCGCATAACTGCCTCAATCTTGGTCGCGTCGACCAAAATCCCATTCTAATTAACGAGGTGTCCCAAGAACTGGACCTCTCGTAACCAGAAATCACACTTGGAGAATTTGGCATAAAGCCTCTCCCTCCTCAATACTCCAAGAATCTCCCGAAGATGCTCCTCATGCTGTTCCCTAGACCTCGAGTACACAAAAATGTCATCGATGAACACGATCACCGACCGAACCAACATGGGCATGCACACTCGGTTCATGAGGTCCATGAACGCTGTCGGTGCATTGGTGAGCCTGAAAGGCATCACCACAAACTTATAGTGCCCATAACGAGTCTGAAAGGCCGTTTTCTGGATATCCTCCTCGCAGACTCTCATCTGATGATACCCAGATCTCAAATCAATCTTGGAAAACCAAGAGGCCCCCTTGCAACTGATCAAACAAATCGTCGATACTCGGTAATAGATAACGGTTCTTGACCGTCAGCTTGTTCAACTCCCGGTAATCGATGCACATCCGGTGTGAACCATCCTTTTTCTTGACAAAAAGGATCTGTGCTCCCCACGGTGAGCTACTCGGTCTAATAAAACCCTTCCCCAGCAGCTCCTGAAGCTGCAAGGACAACTCCTGCATCTCAGGTGGTGCAAGGCGATAAGGTGCCTTGGCGATGGGCGCCGCCCCCAGAATCAGATCGATCCGGAACTCCACCTGTCTCTCAGGAGGCACACCCGGCAATTCCTCAGGGAAAACATTCAAGAACTCACATACTACTGGAACATCGGAAATAGAACTCGGCCTCTCCTTGGCAACTCACGTATCCATAACGTACGCTAAAAACCCCATGCATCCCTGCTGTAAACTCTGCCTCGCCCTAGCGGCAGAGCAGAAAGCTGATTTCGATCTAGTTCCCTCGCCATACACAGTAAGTACTGCCCCACTAGGGCTCGTATGGTCACCATCTGCCGCTCACAGTCAATCACGGCTCCAAACCGGCTCAACCAATCCATGCCCACTATGACACAGACATCACCCATCACTATCAACACCAGATCTATCGGGAACTCAACACTGAAGATCTCTAGAACACATCCCCAGAATACATCGGTGGCAAAAACCGCATGATCATCGGCTATAGAAACCCTCAGTGGTCGATTCAACGCCTCGCGCCTAACACTAATGTGACGACTAAAGGATAAAGACACGAAAGATTGACTCGCACCCGAGTTAAATAACACCAAAGCAGGCACATAACTCACAAGAAAAGTACCTATATACAGCACAGTATAAGCATAAACAAATATCAAAATAACATGAACAAGGAGATACGTACCAGCAATAACATCAGGCGCTGCACGAACCTCCTCTGCAGTCAGCTGGAATGCTCTCCCACGAGCTCTCGTAGCCTCGGCCTTCCCCGGCCGACCATCAGTAACACGTAAAGAAGCAGGAGCAGAAGCCTGGGCTGATCCCTGAGTGAGCTGAGGACACTCGGCCTTCCGGTGGCCAGTCTGGTTGCAATGAAAGCAAACCGAAAATCCCTTGGGGCACTCCCTCGCCATGTGCCCCTCCTTGACACATTTGTAGCAAATCTCTGCTTGGCAAGATCCCTCATGGATCTTGCCGCACTTGCCACAAGTGCGGCCCTTTTGGCCTCCTGCTCTCGAATCAGCGGGCTTAGCCCGCTTCGTCGCCGACTGCGATTGTGATGGTCTCCTATCTCTCCTCTGCTGCTCTCCCTTCTCTCTGGTCTGAATCTCCAGCTCAATCTATCTCCTCCTGGCATTGGTCTGCAACTCAGCCAATGTCCGATATGACGAGTTCACAACGAACTTTTGTATATCTATCCTCAATATGCTCAAATACCAGCTCACACGTGCCTGCTCAGTAGACACGTGCTTAGGGCAAAACATCACCCTCTCATGGAACATCCTCGTAATCTCTGTCACTGATTTTGTCTTCTGCTTGAGAGACAGAAACTCTTGTGCCAAACGTTCCCTCTCCACATGGGGAACATACTCATCTCTGAACAACTTGGTAAACCTCTCCCAAGTCACTGCAGCATGATCTGTAGGGGTAAAATCAGTCGTCGCGAACTTCCACCAGTCCTTCGCTCCCAAGCGAAGCTGGTTCGTGCGAACCGAACTCTCAAGTGCTCCGGACATGAACACGTATAGAAACACCCTCAATATCGGAGATCCATCTCATGGCAGTAATCGGATCATGGGTCCCATCAAACTCTGGTGGCTTCATGTTGTTGAACTCTCGGAACAACAACGAGTCACCTCCCTATGGCCTCGCATCAACTATGGCTGCGGTGGCTGTGACAGCAGCAGCCTCCGTGACAGCAACGTATTGCTCATCAAACGTCTCAATCAATTTGGTCTTAATAGACTCGAACATCTATGGTATAGCCTATCTGATAGCTGCGGCCAACTCCTCATGAATGATCCTGCGGATCTCCTCGTCACTGGTACCACTGCTCCCGGGGTTGTTGCAGGTAATCACCATAGTATCTCTGAAACACAACACGAAAATCATCAGAGACTAGCTCAAGCACTCACGCCATTACCCACCCCTACATGCTCCTTAGTATCCTAAGGTTCTTACTTAGGTCGCATACAGATCTGGTGCTTTCAGTAATACGGGCCTAATACTACCTTACGCACCAATCTGTAGTCGTCCCAAGTCCTCCTCCTAGGATCCTAATTCACAAGTACTCTATCGCTCACGGATATCAAACTACTCTCTCGGTAGATTCCTCAATGCTCATCTAGGTATCTCTCCTAGATTACTCAAAACTCTCTCTAAAACATTCCTACTATGTATCCCTACTCAGCACACATATAGAGCAAATAGCAGATAATATCAATCAATAGCATTTCCTAGGCTAAGGCATCATGAATCAGGCAACTCTATCTCTAAATCCCTGAAACACCTATCTTATCCTCTAGCATGCAACCCTAATATCTCATAAGTATCTCATAATATAAACAAGTAATGGTATTTTGGAAAATCACCGTTCGGGCTCTGGCTGATTGTACACACTGCTCCATCTCGTTTTCTCTTATAAGCTCTGACTCATTTTTAGAAAAATCATTTTTTTAGAAAATTTTCTCAAATCCTCAGTTTGAGTCCAGACATACCCGAGAGTATATCCGAATCCCTCAAACCAAGGCTCTGATACCAACTTGTAACACTCTAAATTTTCAAACCAATTTTTCATTTTTAAAATCACATAAAACCCAATATCTCATTTCTCAAAAACCACAAATGTATAAGTTGTCAAAACACAAGTCAATTATTGTTTAATAATACCCCAGAATCCTCAAAAACATAATCTCTAACTGGTGTGTACAATCAAGTCGGCGCCTTCCCGCGATCCTGAGAAGTACCTGAAACACATATCACACAACATTGTAAGCACAAAGCTTAGTGAGTTCCCCAAGATACCATGCACAAATAATTAGCCTCTCATGGCTAAATCTTAATAAGGACCCTCCGTTCATGTGTCTCAGTGAGAACCCTCCGGTCTTACAGCTCGGGTCGGACCCTCCAGTCCGATATCTCAGTGAAGACCCTCCGTTCATAACTTAATAAGGCACAGATAATATACAACATAAATCACAAAGACAAAATGCATAATATCATATAACTCAGAATAAGCACATAAGACCCTTCGGCCAGTAACTCAAATAGACCCTCCGGTCGATACTCAGATAAGACCCTCCGGCCACTCAATATTACCACTCAGGTAAGTATAGTGAGAAGACTCACCTCGTAAGCAAAGCAAGTATGTCTCATACTCAACGATCGGTCTCGACTCCGCCTACATATCATAATCATCTCTAACTAACACTTTGTAATAACCACTCAAAGGATAGTAATTCAACCCCTTTTCTAACTCTTGGAAAGGGTGAAAAGACCATTTTACCCCTCCATGGCCTCCACATCTATAACTTGACCAACCCTAAAAGTCAACGGAAGTCAACACCCGAGTCAACAGTCCATGTTGACACAACTCGTCGAGTGCACCTATGCGACTCGTCGAGTTCCTCCTGTTCTCAGAAAATTGGGAAAACTCCAACTCAACTCGCCGAGTTGTCTCATCAACTCGTCGAGTTTGCACGTGTCCAGACTATTAGGGAAAACCCTAACTGACTCGCCGAGTTGGCTCATGGACTCATCGAGTCCCTCTAGTCCATTTCTCATGCAGATGATTCTAAGCAGAACTAAAGTCCCAAACTCTAGATCTAGCCTCCCAAGGCTGAAATACCACGTAAAGCTGCAAGCTTTACGTCCATGCATGGCACCTAGGGCTCAAAATGCCAAAACAAAAGCTCTATAGAAGGTTTAATGTTTGGAACTTGGCCAATAGCTTGATAAGGCTTGGATCTTTATGCTCAAGGGACCTCATACAATCCAGATATGAAGTTTCAACTTCATGTCATGCTCAAATGACTCAAAGGCTCAAAAGGAAGATGGAAATGGCCACAAACTTCCTAAAGAAGAGATCTAACCAAACAATGATCAAGGTGATAGCTTTTTACCTCCAGTTAGCAGCTAGTACTAAAGGAACACTGGATCCAAGGCCTTCTTCTCGTTACAAGCCTTTTGCTCTTCTATCTCCTTCCAAGAATGCACCAAATCACACACTTGTAGCTTTTCCCTCTCTCACAGATAATACCAGCTCGTTTAGGGTTTCTCTCAGGGTGTTAAAGTGATAAGGAGGCAGAAATGAAGGCTTAAGATCCTTTAAATAGGGTACAAACCCTGAAAATTAGGGTTTTCTCACTCAACACCTACTCTTCGAGTTGGGTCCTCCAACTCGTCGAGTAGACTCAAAAAATCATGCGGGTATCTCCACCTCTACTCTGCGAGTTGGGGCCTCCAACTCGTCACGTTTCCCTGACAAAATGAATATCACTTAATTAAATATTATACCTGGGAGTTGGGATGTTACATTGTAACACCTTGATACATTTATTTTCCATTTATACCCTTAGTATGAAACTTGTTGCAAATTGGTCCCATAGCCCCCCTTTTGAGAACGTATGTTTGTGCCTAGTACGTTGGGCGTACTCCAGCTTATGCCGGGCGTAAGTGGCTGAGGGTCAAACCCTAAATTTTAGGGTTTGAGCCCTATTAAAACATCATTATCCCTTCAAGACCTATTCCCTCATCAACCTCCATCTCCCAAATCGTCCCTTGTTAACCCTAGTCCATTGTGTGAGCATTTTGAGCTTGAAATTATGTTTTTGATGATCTTGAAGGAGGAAGAAAGAAGTGGAATCATCTTGGAAGCTCAAGGCATCTTGGATCCAGAGTATCTCACCCACAAGCATCATTTGAAGGTATAAAGCTTGGATCTTGATGTGTTATTTTCTTAGATCTTGCTAGTCTAGGGTTTGTGTGTATTTTTGGTCCCATAGTTTTGGTCTAATGGAGTATGAGCTACTCCAGGTCCTTGAAATGTAGTTTCCTGTAGTTTTGAGCTCTTATATTCATAAAAATGAGAGCTTGGACAGTCTCATTAAGACACGCAAGAGTTTTGGGACTTTGGATGACTTTTGGACCAAGGGTTTGAGTTTTTACCCTCTTGTATGCATGCAAATGGATAAAGTCAGAGACTTTATCGATTAAGATGTCCATTTTTATGTGGATCTAAAGTTTGGTGCTTTGGCTTTATGAAATAAGAACTTAATGGCAAAATAGGGATTTAGCTCCGGTAAGTTGGGCGTACCTGGAGGTACGCTACATGTACCAGGGATCGAACCCGTGTCTGGAAAGGCACCCTCTACGCTAAGCCTAAAAGGGAGTACGCAAGGCGTACTCAACCTAGAAGGAGTCTTTGACTTTTTTTGGCTTGAATTTGACCAGAATTTTGACCAAGTTTGACTTAGGGGTACTTAGTATTTTGAGCAGTAGTTTGATACTTGGTCATTGTTTGTTGAATAAGTGACCTGTAGAGTCAACAGTTAGAGCTGTGATCGGTTCAACTATCTTTTCAAACTGTGAGGTGAGTTTTCCTCACTATACTTGTGGGTCGAAAGTGATGGGTTTTAAGCATAAGAACAATCCTATGTGCTCATACAAACCCTAATGCTTGGATCTAGGTTTCTCTATTGTACATGCAATGAATCCAAGACTTACAAACCCTAGATCTATCAAATAAGAACTGAAATAAGGGTTTAGTAATTACCTTTGATTGTTATATAGCAATAACAATCAATCCTTGCTTTGATTGGCTTCAGAAAGCTTAGTGCCTCAAGTGTTGCACCTCTAATGGAGTCACAAACACCACTAAGCAACTTGGATGAAGAGGGAGGAGAGAGAAGGCACCAAAAACGGCTGGAAACCCTAAAGGATTACTTGTCCACGTTTTTGGGGCTTAAGGGTCCTTTATATACATGTAGGCTATTAGGGTTTACAACTAGGAAACCCTAATCTGGCTGCTTAAGCCCTAAGCAACCCATGGACCCCTTCTGGAACATGCCTTGGACGATTTCAAATGGGCTTCCCCTTAGAATTCGTCCAACCTATTATTCGAAGGTGATCCATAGCCCAATTATATAATTATCACAACAAGTCCCTTAAGTTTAATTAATCTCTTTTAGCCACAAAATTAATTCTTAATTAATTCTTGACTAATATCAATTAAACATTATGATTTCTCCTTTAATATATTATTCTTATAATATATTAATAAATCATAATTAAACCTTTGTCTCCTTAATTCATCCTACATATTGCTATGGTGAAGGCAACCCAAAAGGACCATGCTCATAATCGGGTCAAGTACATACCAAAATAGTTATGGACTTAGACACTAATCCAACAGTCTCCCACTTGGATAAGTCTAATAACTATTATGCGTATGACTTCAGAACCTGATCAGCAATCGTAGCTTCCAAAAGCCGATGTCAACTCTGATCTTATCAGATACGCGTGTCCATTAGATAAGGGATCATATATTCCTCCATTCTCATGATATCGTATAGACATGAGACATGGATTGAAATCATTCTCTCAGTCTATGTGTCGTTTCCCGATTTCCGATTTATGACGACTGACTAATTGAACAAATCAAATCAGTCCTGGCCCGGCCGAGCACTTTCCTTTGTCATCACTAAATCATCGAGGGGCCCACAGATATCGCTTTTTTTTTACCTTGGGTAAAAGGAATGGATAAACTTTGACTCAAATGCTTGCTTGCACCTACTAATCGAATCACCCACAACAACAAGTTTTATAACACCAAGTTACTGGTGCGTTTACTTATCATCAATGTGCAACCGACCAGCAAATAACAACTCACACGTCTTGGTTTCAAGAATATACAATGTTATCGTCTCACCAATCACTCGTGATAAACCATGAAGTGATTCAAGTGAGCGTGGGTTTAATCCAATACTTTAATCTTATCAAAGCACTCATGAACTCTGCAGCAAACTTGTGCTATGTCTAAACACTTTAGACAATCTACAGACAGATTCATGACAGTCTTCCTTCATACCTACTTCCAACGTATGACCGACTGTGGAGGTTCGAATAACCTAGTAATTCTAGAAGTCAAAACATGCAAAGTAAAACGCAATAATAATATTAATCCTATATGGTCCCAAAACTTTTTGAGCGTAAATAAAAAAACACTTTTATTTAAACACCATATTGATTACTCATTATTCATTGCTTACTGTTTCAGAAAATCAACTTATTACTCGAATTATAACCACAATTGTCCCATGCTCCAAGCATGCACACTTTGGTTTCCTATGGTCCATATTTTGTGAAATAGATCAATTGAAAAAACTTTTCCAATGAAACTCATTTCACAATCCCCAATTCAAATTCTTGCCACTTTTAGAATATGTCAGATTCTAACATTTTATGCAATGATTCTTTCGTAATGTCATAGCACAAAAGTCACCAAGACCCGGCTAATGAAATTATAAGGTATTCTATCATAAATTGTTACAAGACAATTCCATAGACATGAAGTCTCACATTCATCCTTCTTGCATAAAAGTTTCTAATCTAGACATATTTCTTAATATCCAACTCCCAATAATGGAAACATTTCCATATTTGCCATATGACAACTCATTCTTAATAGAATCTTATCTATTCATAATAATGTCAATATAGTCCATCCAGTACTATACTTCCAACTACTCACAAGCGACGAATCCTCAGTGAACCTCAGATCGTCCTTTGATAGTTGTTTAATTATTTTAGTCAAAACCAGTTCTAGTCTCTTTTCCCTCTTAATGCCCTAGGCATTTGTAAAATTTTAGAATGGTCAAATATTATAGCATATGCAATCGATCCTATACCCGAAGCGTATTGGACACGATGCATAATGTCTCACATAAAGACATGATACTTCATCATCCTTCTGCCATAATATTTTATGTGCCCTGTTCCCACAATTCGAACTATGAAGAGGGATGCCGTAATCATAATCGAATTTTGAGTATGCACTATGTATCCTTGACTAAATTTATTAACATTTCTCGATCTAAGCTTTAGAATTTTGAAACGAAGTATAATATTCTCTCCCTTAATTATAGCAAAACAACTTTTCAACCCTTGCAACTTTGCAAAATGAATCTTTGTTTTCTATAATTAATATTGCTAACTTGCAATACATACCATAATAATCATGCTCCCACTAACATGATGATTATTTTCTTACCAGCATAACACTTATGCTCCCACTAGCTTTGACATGTATTCAGAAAACAATTGAACTTCTAGAAAACAATGCGTATTGAATTCCTTAAGTTCATATTTCTAATACCTCATGCTTTGATAAGCCTTTATCTAAGCTTTTTAAGCTCATACACCTTTGCCTTAGATAGCTCACATGCGTGTCTAAACAATTCAGAATTTACTAAGTCCCAAATGTTCAGATCAATTGCCAAATCTCACAATTCGAACTATGAAAAGGGATGCCGTAATCATAATCGAATTTGAGAATACAATTTTCACAATTGCTATCTTCTTAAAATCTCTCTTACTGAAAGCATTTCCTCACAATCATTTTCATGAAGGAGGAAAACCTTATGACACTTAGATTTTATGATGTATGTGTTCCTATCCATGTGAATTTGTCAAAACGAAAGTTTGCGACAAATCCAAAACCATATGGACTGAACTTGTTCAATCTTGATTTCTTGCCTCATGGTAACATGAATGCCCACCATGTCTTCCAAGCAACTCACCCTTTCATATCAATGTACTTTCCATTGATCAAGGTGATTTGTCTTTATGCATTCAAATGAGAACTCATAGAACTCACACACATAATTAACTCAATTGGAATGGCACAGAAAAAGAGTATGTCATCCACGATAGGCTTTAAACCTCAAGTCGTGTGCTAGTGATGATCAACTAGGTTTAGTCTTGATTTGTTCTTGAAACTTTTCAAGACCATTAAGACTCCCACTGACTCCTTGACATATAAGATTCTCTTGTCAAGAAACATTTCTTGACAAACAAATATTCAAGAGTTAGTGTAGCCTTTTGTCAAGTTTAACACTTCACACAATTGGTCCTGGTTGGTCTTTGTCTTATCCAAGACATCACAACTTACCAATTTCAAATGTTCAAGAATAAGAAAACTTTTCCAAATTCCACATTTGTCGAGTGTTATAAACCTACTTAAGACTTGTCACTCATTTCAGAATCTTGACTCTAAGACTTGATATTGGAACGAAGTATGATTGACTTCTTGATTTAACCATTTCTACAATTCTCGATTCCTCTTCTTAGACATACAATTGCACTAAGACTCACTTAGAGGATCAATTGAGATATGGTTCTTAATCATTAAGACTTATCATAAAACACAATAAAAGGTACTCTCCCTTCTTCTTAGAATAGAGAAACTTTTATCTTTCTGCCTACTTGATTCTTCTTATTCGTTTTGCTATTGATTGAAACTCTTTCAATCAACTCAGAATTATACTTAATCTTATAAGTATAATCATATTTACTAAACTTTAGTAAATCATGACGAATATCTTTATCACTCTTGTGGTGGACTTGATCAACGCACAACCTAGTGTACTCGATCTCCTGGTCCTTCTCTTGTCACTTTGCCAAAGATATAGTCTAATTTCCAAAATATGAAGTTTCTCATTCATCACGCAACAAAGTTGTATGATTCCAAGTTTCTGTCCAATTGAAATTTGGGCGATGAGAATCTTCCTGTATTTGGCAAATCCTCGACATTTCACAAATAACATAATCAAGAATCACATCCAATTCAACATTGCTAAAATTAGAAATACATAAACATCCATTTTCACATATGCCATTGCAAGGATAAATAAATAGGACGAAATCAAATTTCATTTTATTGCGGAAAAACTTGTCCTTACAATGCAATTCAAATGAAAACTATGCTATTTCAATTTCTAAGCAATCTATTCTAACTCTAAAGTAGTAGCTCAAAAATCCGATCTTCAAGCAATGCGATCGAAATCCATTTCTTCACGATCAGATTCAGCTTACTTCTTCCCTTAAGCTTCCTCTCTTTTCTTCGATCCTACAAAACATCAAAATGTAATCTTATCACATCATGTATTGAAAATCAAAGAATAGGAACTTATAGAGTTAGTTATTGGATTTTACCTGAAGTAGAGCCATACGTCTTGACTCTCCCATCTCTTAGATCTCTCAGGTAAACAGGGCAGCTTCGTCTCCACTGCCCCTTCTCTTGGCAGTAGAAGCAGATGGACTCTTTTGGAATGGCACAAGGAACTATCTCAGAATTTACCTTTTCTGGATTTCCAATGTCACCATTTTCAATGTCCATTGAAGTTTGGGAGTTTGATTTGCCAGACAAATTTGCTCGATCAGCACGCCAAATCATTTCTGATTCAGCAGATATAAGCAAATAGGTCAAATCAATGAGGGTCACGTCATGGTCCATCATATAGTACTCTCTAACGAACTCACTATATGATTCAGGAAGTGACTGAAGAACCCAGTCAACAACCAACATTTCTGAGATATCGACACCCATCATCCTTAACCTATCAATGTGTGACTTCATCTCTAAGATGTGTGCACACACAGGTTTCCCATCTTCGTGTTTACTTGCCAATAGGGCTTGATTGAGCTTGAACTTTTCAAGCCTTTGAACTTGTGGGTTAGGGAGAATAATTGGAGGAAGTGAAGCATGACTCTCATTTCCTTGATCGTATCGTGGAACGTCATCTTCATTTGGAAAGCTTGTTCCAAGGGACTTGGGAAGACCATTGTAAGATTTAGACATCTACAAAACGGGAGAAAATTCAAGTTAGTTGATAAGAATCCTTGATGTAACATCCAAATGAAACATCAAGGCTAGGATCCAACACAACATTCTACAACCTAGAAGAGGGATGCCGTAATCTAGTTGCAGAATATTTGAAGGTAGGTAAATGACGATTTACCAATTCCCACCATGAAAAACAAAAAAGAAATTTAAGTTTTAAATGAATTGAAACTCCTAGATCTTTTGAGATTCATTGAACTTTTCAATGGCATGTTTAATCTTGATTATGTCCTTCTATTTGTGACTGGGATGCCGAGGATCACAAACAAGGTGTGAATAACCATACGAATCACGTGGTGCACCCAATTGCTACTATCACCTAATCAATGTGCCGGTTAGCCACACACGCTCCATTGATCTATGATAAACATCGAGCCACCCTTCGCCACCAATGTCAATCCCAAATTAGTGTGCCGGTTAGCCACACACGCTCCACTAACGTTTGACAAGGGTACGAAGTGTAATTCCATGGATTAGCATACAAATTCATATTTTGCCCTAAAGTAACTAAGATTGGGAATTTGTAAAAGCATTTAGTTACTTTGTACTTCATTATACTTATAATGGAAGGTTTCGTCCTATCCTACCAGTTCGGCTAACGACCCTCCACTAGTCAAGAGTGCGGTGGGTAAGAGTGGATACCCATTCAATCGCCATTTTATAGGCAATTTCCTTAAACACCCCTTATAGACCAGCTTCGTGAATGAGACCTACTAACGGTAAGACTGACTCTTTACTCATATATATAATATTAGACTTTTAATGTTACATATATATAGTATAGGGTGTATTTTACACTTTTAAAATACTAGGTGGTTTTATTAACTTTCTCTTTTAATTAACTTAACAAAACCATGAGGGTGTAATTTGAACTTTTCAAAATACTAGAGTTTTAGAATTTAAATATTGCATAGTTAAACTATTAATCAAAATTTTAAATTTCAAAACTTGAGGGCAAGTTTTGAAACATTTCAAAACATTAGGTTTTAGAATTTAAATATTTCAACATTAAACTTTTAATCAAAATTTTAAATTCCAAAACTTGAGGGCAAGTTCTGAAACTTTTCAAAACAGTAGGGTTTAACTATTTAAATTTCAAAAACAAAACTTTTAAGTTCAAATTTAAACTACAAAACCTAAAGGGAGTAATTTGAAACTATTCAAACTTACTAGGGATCAAATAACAAATAATATAAATCAAACAATTAATTTTGTGATTATCTATATTTGACCTAATCCAATTTTAGTCACATGATAATTACCAAATAATTTGAATAATCTATATTTATCATATAAAGAAACTATTATTCAAAAGATTTGAAATTATCTTTTGTTTTGGTAAGGATAATCATTAACATACAATAAAATTCGGATTTTATTATCAAAAAACGATTTTGGCATCAATCCTGCAGCAAAACAGCAAGTAAATCCCGAAATATACTCTGTCAGACTCCCGAACTCGCCGAGTCAGTCCTGAACTCGCCGAGTAGGGCCAACTCGCCGAGTCCAGATACTGACTCGCCGAGTTGAGTCGGGCAGAGGCAAGAAAAACGATTTTCAGTAGAAAAACGACAATTGCATCACATACAACAGAAACCAATCAAGTCTCTGATACCACTGATGAGTTTTAAGCATAAGAACAATCCTATGTGCTCATACAAACCCTAATGCTTGGATCTAGGTTTCTCTATTGTACATGCAATGAATCCAAGACTTACAAACCCTAGATCTATCAAATAAGAACTGAAATAAGGGTTTAGTAATACCTTTGATTGTTATATAGCAATAACAATCAATCCTTGCTTTGATTGGCTTCAGAAAGCTTAGTGCCTCAAGTGTTGCACCT
Organism: Lactuca virosa; assembly: GCF_052849685.1. NCBI lineage: Eukaryota > Viridiplantae > Streptophyta > Magnoliopsida > Asterales > Asteraceae > Lactuca > Lactuca virosa. The sequence goes on along the minus strand of NC_136430.1, from coordinate 403,161,691 downwards.
CTAATGGAGTTACAAACACCACTAAGCAACTTGGATGAAGAGGGAGGAGAGAGAAGGCACCAAAAACGGCTGGAAACCCTAAAGGATTACTTGTCCACGTTTTTGGGGCTTAAGGGTGCTTTATATACATGTAGGCTATTAGGGTTTACAACTAGGAAACCCTAATCTGGCTGCTTAAGCCCTAAGCAGCCCATGGACCCCTTCTGGAACATGCCTTGGACGATTTCTAATGGGCTTCCCCTTAGAATTCGTCCAAGCTATTATTCCAAGGTGATCCATAGCCCAATTATATAATTATCACAACAAGTCCCTTAAGTTTAATTAATCTCTTTTAGCCACAAAATTAATTCTTAATTAATTCTTGACTAATATCAATTAAACATTATGATTTCTCCTTTAATATATTATTCTTATAATATATTAATAAATCATAATTAAACCTTTCTCTCCTTAATTCATCCTACATATTGCTATGGTGAAGGCAACCCAAAAGGACCATGCTCATAATCGGGTCAAGTACATACCAAAATAGTTATGGACTTAGACACTAATCCAACAGAAAGCACCAATACCGACCCACTGGATTATGTATCCTCGTATATTGGATTGATGTTGTGTTGATTATGCGATAGACTGGTAGATCTGTATGATTATTTGTGTTCTTTGAGTATGTGTTAGATTGGTAGATCAGTCGGATTATCTATATTTGCTGGTTATTGGTTGTTATTGTATATATCGACATGTTATTGTCTGTGTTGGGTTGAGGCAGTCCTGCTTTGTGCTGAAGGCCAAGAAACCTGGGGCAGTCCGGATAGGCTGAAAGCCCGAGAGGCGGTCCAGTCAGGCTGAAGGCCCGGAGAGGGGTCCAGATAGGTTGTAGTCCCTGCGAGGCGGTCCAGTCAGGCCGAAGGCTCATATTTGCGAGTGGTTATATGTTTGGTTGTGTGTGGTACTTTGGGGAACTCATTGAGCTTTGGCTTATAGTTTAAGTTTTATGTTTCAGTTACTTCAGATGATCGGGGCAAGGCGAAGGCTTGATCATTGACATCCTTAAGTTTTTATGAGATTTGATTTTGGGATACTCTGATTAGTGATTTTGACTTTTGGGAAACTAAGTTTTTTAAACATTTATGGTTTGTGGTTTGGTTTTGAAAAATGAAAATTTTACCTTGATTTCTAGGCTGTTACATAATGTCGTTCCGGAATATCATTTTCATGTTTTTGTTTTATGCTAGTTTCAATTAATGGTTGGTCATTTGTAGTATGATCATCTATATATGTGGTTATGTGTTTAATTATGGTTTAGTGGTCTTTTATAACTTTATATGATTATTAGTTAAAATAATTTATAATCACAAAAAAACCTTATATATTGAGTTTTTTTTCTGGATTAAACCTCAACTTTATTTTTTTCCGGAAAAAACCCTTACATTTTTTTATATTTTTCCCGATTCAGCCCTTATAGTTTTTTTTTCGATTTACCCCTTATATTTTCATTTTTTCAGATTAAAACTTCAACTTAAAAAAAACCCTTACATCTTTGTTATCTTGGAATATTTTTTTGTATCCAGTTCCATAATTCCATAACAAATGCTTCCAGCTTCATGAAGGTTTGGAGTAAATCAAGAGAAGTGGTCATGTAAATCTATTGGTTGAATATTGGTCAAGAACATTGTAAGTTCATATAATGATATGAGAAAGTCCAGTCCAATATGCGCAACGATCAATACATGCGCCTATATCGTTCTGCGCCACATCGATGATGTCACGTGGAAGAGAAATTTATACAATCATCAAGCAATGGAGTTACAACACAATTTCTCTAGATTTACTCCAAACCACCATGAAGTTGGGAGCATCTGCCATGGAATTATGAAGTTTGGTGCAACCATCTATGCTACACTAATTGACCATCGATCAACCTATCTTGGAAACAACATAAGAAAACTATACAACCCTTTTTATCGCCAGACTGTTATGGTATGTTTGTACCCTTCACAATGGTGAGTGTGAAAGTCTCAATGAGGATTACATCAGTAGGTTTGGTACCCCCAATACCTTGATACCAAACCAAAATAGTCCTTGACAAGCCGACGAGGTAACTGACCATTGAACCCCCTCTCCAAAAAATATAGCACAAACACATGGACCACATCCTCGTCCGATAACTCATGAAGAGATGCTTTAAATAGATTTATAAAATGTTCCAGTTTTACCGAATCACTCGTATTAACTATAGGAAACAAATGTAATCGAAAGGCGTAACCGAAATCTGAGACTGCAAAAAATTCATAAAATTGGAATCCAGTGATAAGGCATAATTCCTTCTTCCCAAAGGTCAACTTGTACTCCCTGAACTCAAAACTCATTTCCTCTACATAACTTTGAGGTTGTGTGATAGCTTCTTTGCATAATATGTAATGTAAAAGCAAATGATCCCTTCTACCTTATATGAATCTCTAACCACCTACCAAAACACGTATGTTGGAAGATAGTCTCGCATGGCGGTCGGTTCTTAGCAAGAATATCAGCAACAATGACAACTTTGGAAGACCTTTCAAGATAAGCATAAAAAAATGCAGTCATGGCGTTCTAGAACGAACTGTTCTATAGATTCCATACTTATTCTTCGTATTCCAGATATGTTCTTCGTGTTTAAGAATACAGAATTCATTATGGAATTATCTAAGACACATATTACTATTAACCTAACTACTTTTTTTATATGTTGGGTCTTTACTAAGACTAAATAGCTACATACCTAAAGCACATGCTATCAATTAATACAACATTTCAGAACCATTCTTCGTGTTTTGGACAATATCTACATGTTTTGGATTATCGTTTTTTGCAGTCATAATTAAAAGTTTAACAAGTACAAATAATGTGTGAAAATATTGACCTGTAAAACCTCCAACTTATAAGAATCGAATGTCATTTGTTTTTTACCCACTTTGTATGAAATATGAAGATATTTCGACATACATTCTAGAATGCTTTATATATTCGCCATTAAGTCTGGAACCCAATATAGAATGGGCTAGATCGGAAACTCCACTCATAAACATCCCGATCCAAAGTACATGATTATTTTTCAAAAAAATAAAATAATAATTAGTTTATTCAAAATACCTTAAACATTTGGCAATTTCCCTGATTATCAATCTTTAACCGATTAAGTCCCTTAGACCCGAGCCCATCATCACAAACAACTAAACAATGCAAAGTTTCTTTTATGAAATGTAGATACTCAGGGTCGGTTCTGATGATGTAAATATCCTCAAATGCCCGAGACGAGTTAGAAAAAAAGGGTCCCTATCGATATTATAAGTTTTTTATTTTTAAATAAATGTTTATATAATATATAATAAAAAAATTAGACCATGTGCATCTGTCTATTTTGCCCCCCTCAACGCCCATGTAGATACTCACATTATTATAGGATAAATAACACTTGACATAATCCAAACCTTCATGTCGGTTATACAGAACAAACCCAAAAACCTAATGTCACAATAACTGATCCCACGAACCAACGGTCAAGATTGGATAGCATGTTTGTTGTGGCCACCCCAAAAGAAATACCACTTTAAATAGCTTTCAGTATTATGACCCACCATGTTATGTGTCATATTTAGGCTTTCACCTTTTCCACCTTTACAACATGCATTAAGAATTAAGACTGGTATTTGGGTGGCAGTGTCCTTCCCAAAAATGGCTTACACTCCTTATAACCAAGGTTAATCGACTATCACGTATTGCATGTTAAAAAATATAGATTATCCAAAAACTACAATCATTAAAACAACATTCTATGTGTTCTTTATTAAATGTTTGATATTAGAAATTCAGTAGGAGATTCGCTTTTATATTAGAGATTTACAAGTAAATTTGTTATAGATATTAGGAATTCATTTAGAAATTCACGTGTGAATTTCTTATTGTTACATGTTAATTCCTTATGACATTCATATTCGATGGTTATATATATATAGGCTTGTTTAATGAAATCTGTGCTGCTCAATATATATATATATATATATATATATATATATATATATATATATATATATATATATATATATATATATATATATATATATATATATATATATATCTTTTTTATTATTTTCATTTAGTGGTTAGAATTTGGTTACACATTTAGATAATAGATAATAGTTGTTAGTTTTCATATGATCCTCTATATATATATATATATATATATATATATATATATATATATATATATATATATATGATACGACATCGACCTCCGGCGAGTCTTCTGGTCTTCAGCTGCGGCGGAGATCTGGACATCACAGTGCAGAGTCGTTAGAGCCACCCCAGGGACTGTGCCCCGGGAGCGGACTCTGACGGTCAAGTTAGATCATCTGGAACATCTGAGATGGTCCTCCATAGCTGGAGAGAACCATCTTGGTGCTAGTGGTGGTGTATGGTGGCTAACGGCGGCGGGTGGCGGCTGAGCCACCCGGGCCGGAGTATAGTGTGGCGGCTGAGCCAAGGGGAAGATCCCTCTCCATGGAGGAGATACTATTCATTATATAGGAGGCAATTAGGTCAGGCCTTGGGCCAGCCCAATTCAGGCCCAGCTAGCAAGGAGTTGGGCGAGGCCGCCCAGAGGCGTCGGGCAAGGCTGGCGGGCGCGCACCAGGCAAGGCTGGCGGGCACGCACCAGGAAAGGTTGGCAAGGGAGCGCCAAGCCAGGGAGCGCCAGGCTAGGCCAGCAGGAGAGTCCCCAGCAGGGCTGGCAAGGGAGAGCCAGGCCGGGCCGGCGGGAGAGTCCCCAGCAAGGCTGGCAAGGGAGCGCCAGGCGAGGCTGGCGCGCCGGAGCTGTCTAGGCCATGCTAGTGGACCATATATCATCAAGTCCCCCTAGTCTGATGTTATTGGTACGCGGCCAATGACATCGGACTGGACTAAGTCGTATAAACCAACAGGAGAGTCCCCAGCGAGGCTGACAAGGGAGTCCCCGACAAGGTTGGCAGGAGCGCGCCAGGCCAGGCTGGCGCGCTAGAGCAGTCTAGGCCATGCTAATGGACCATATATCATCAAGTCCCCCCAGTCTGGTGTTATTGGTACGCGGCCAATGACATCGGACTGGACTTAGTCATATAAACTGTGCGTCGTCAAGTCCCCCTAGTCTGATGCGATTGGGTTGCTGACAATCGGATCAGACTAGATAAAGCACCAATACATTAAATAATAGAGAGAACAACCGAACCTCGCCCACGAGAGCCGTGGGGTTGTGCGATGAGCCAAGTACTGCTTGAGCTGAATTGATACTCCTTCATTGAGAGGAGTACGAGCTGATCGGTGCGATGGAACGTAACTGTTGCTGCGATCGTGCGGACCGAGGTTGCTAAAGAGTGTTACGCAACACTAACGTCGATAAAATGTCGGACCGGTGTAGCTAAGAAGCGTAACCTCGCCATGCAGTCTCTGAGACTGTTATTCGGCACAGATGTTGTTGTAGTTACGCACAAATGGAATAACAGAAAAACCATCTACATAGTCTGCATTAATAACCGTCGTGGAGGTATTTCTTGCTTGGGCTACACCTAGCTGGATTCCCCACAGTCTGATGTGGGTAGCGTAGGTAGCCGCGTCAGACTATGTCGTCGAACCAATAAACCGTAAGGTTGCTGACCATAATATAAGTGGCAGAGATTCTGAGAGCTGGGCGATTAGGTTGCTAGCGAGGGTCACGTAGTGAGACTATTGTCGATAGCCAGACAACAGAATTCTTGAGGAACAGGCAGTGAGGCTATAGGTAGGAAACATGCAGTAAGACTGTTGCCGAGAGCCAGGCAGCAGTGATGTTGAGGGATACGCAGCGAGGCTACAGGTGGGGTTACGCAGCAAGACCGTTTCCGAGAGCCAGGAAAGAGAGATGTTGTGGGGTACGCGGTGAGGCTACAGGTAAGGTTACATAGCAAGACCATTTCTGAGAGCTAGGAAACCGAGATCCTGTGGGATACGCGGAGAGGCTACAGGTAAGGTTGCATAGCAAGACCGTTTCCGAGAGCCAGGAAACAGAGATGCTGAAAGGTAGTAGGTAGCAAGGCCGCTGTCGGGATGACCTTTTTGCTGGAGAGTAACCTCACTATAGCAAGTTGTAATGTGGATAACACTTCATCGATCGTCCAAGCACAAGCGAACCATGATGACTATGAGAGAGGAAGCACTGAGATCATGGTTTTAGTCGCGGAATAAGCTTGTGATGCGCGACTTATGGTGCGCGACGATACGCGACTTATGTTGCGCGACTTAGGAGAATAGCTTGGGCTTAGCAGCCAAAGATCATGGAGATGTTACGCGGGAGATCATCGCGAGGAATGGATCGTGCTTAGCTGCCAACGATCGTGGATACATCACGCGGGAGAGCATCGCGTGGAATGGATCGGGCTTAGCTGCCAACGATCGTAGATACATCACGTAGGAGAGCATTGTGTGGAATCATATAGGCAAAGGTTACGAGCCTTTGAGCCTTGTTAGCGGGCATGCCGTTAATGGAGTCGAGCTGAGAAGTCAGGCGACTCAAGGCAAGGGTGTTGAACCTTGCATGCGGAGCGTGCCGCTATAATGAAGTCGGGTTGAGAAACCAGGCGACTCAAGGCAAGGGTGCTAAACCTTGCATGCGGAGCGTGCCGCTATAATGGAGTCGAGCTGAGGATCCAGGCGACTCAAGGCGAGGGTACTGAACCTCGCATGCGGAGCTTGCCGCTATAATGAAGTCGGGCTGAGAAGCTAGGCGACTCAAGGCAAGGGTGCTGAACCTTGCATGCGGAGCGTGCCGCTATAATGGAGTTGGGCTGAGAAGCCAGGCGACTCAAGGCGAGGGTACTGAACCTCGCATGCAGAGCTTGCCACTATAATGGAGTCGGGCTGAGAAGCCAAGTGACTCGAGGCGAGGGTACTGAACCTCGTATGCGGAGCTTAGAGGCCAACAATCTATGTGTCTGGCCCGGGTGATCAGCTCGTGTTGAAGTGTAAAGGCGCCTGATGCTTTGCTGCATCACTAGTTTGGTGATTGGTGCCTCGTTGTCTTGGTTATCTGTCGAGGGCTATGCAACGATGCTACTTAGAGTTGTATAATGTAGTTGCTGTCGAGTGGTGCACAGTGAGACTGCCGTCGAGAGCTGGTCAACATGGCCGCTGAGAGCTGAGCATCGAGCTGCTAGTGATACCTGAGCAACATGACCACTGAGAGTTGGGCAACGAGTCTCCCGAGGATTGAACCGCGAGGCTGCTCTTTTGATCTGGAATATTGGTGTCACCCTGGGGGTGCACTGTCATGCACAACATCAGCTCTTCCTATACACTAACTCTGCCCATTCGGAGTAAAAATTACTTCTGCATAGTGTCGCAGCAACCCTACCCTCCCCCCCTTTTTTTAGAGGAGGCGAGGAATGGTAAACGATGGATGCATAGTTGCAGGAAATTGGGCGACACAGCTACTGAGAAAGGCTAAGCGACCCAAGTACTAACAAAACTAGGTAGCACGACTGGTGAGAGCTGAGCATCACGACTGCTGGGAGTCAGACAAAGTGGTTGCTGATGATTGGGCTTTGCGGCTGCTGAGCTAGGTCGCGTCGCTGATGGAGGCCGAGATGTGCGGCTACTGAGAGTTGGGCAGTAAGACTAGCAGGGACCGGTTAACATGAATGGTGAGAGCAGAATAGCAAGACTTCCCGGGATTGGTCAACACGGCTGCTGATAGTCGCGTAGCGCAGTTGTTGATTGCTATTTCGAAATGCTTCACTAGTAGTAGTAGCGTACTACTCTTCTCCCTCCTCCTTTTTTTTTTTGAAAATGTTGAGCTGGACCTGGTCACGACACATCTTCTCAAATTGGATTTTGTTGGATAAAACTGTAGCCTTCTAGTATCGAGCGACTGATTTTATTTTGCATAGTCGACTTGTTTTATTTGCTAATGTGACCCAATAATCTGAAAAGTTTAAAAGGAACCCAACATGTCCTACTCCCGAGACGCCAATGTTGCAGTCCATTATTAATAGAAGCCCAAACTTTTTATTGGGGAGCCCAAGTTTCTTACATTGAGTGCATTCGGGTATAGGGTCACATTTATGGCCCACTATAGATTTTCCTATTGTTCATAATTGGGGGAAAAAGGAATCCCTCGATTGTAATTGACGTCAAACAAACAGATGTAGTCTTTACTGGAATCGCATCAACTGATATCGGGTGGCCCTGGTGGTTCGCTGGTACTGTGACTCCGACTGGTGGTGGTCGTTCAGCTACCGGAGATTAATCTCCATTTTCTCTAAAAAAAAAATTGAGATCGTGGCATGTACGAGGAGATTGGAGCTTTGGCGTGGCTTTACAGAGATGTTGTACCCTTGCTTGAACATGGCCAGCGGGGATGGTTCAAATGGGGTGACAGGTTTCAATGTTGAAGCTGCTAACGTCGGAGCCGGGGGCGACCGTGAGCTTGCAGGCAGCGGGTTAGTCGCGTAATCTGTTGAGGGTCTAATGGAGATGCCAATGGCTGATAGTGCTATAACTCCGGTTGGCAACGAATTGATAAACAGGGGTCATGGCTGCTGCTGGGAAACAAAGATTACAGTCAAGGCTGCTAGAGGAGATGGGTAAGTCGTGGGGTTTTGGAGATGCTGCCGGGAATTCTTCCTTGGGTGCCAATCATCGGTGGCGCTGGTTTGTTAAGTCCACAATTGGAGACGTTTGGGCCCTGGTTTGAAGGTTGGTAGCAACCAGAGATGCTTTATCGGAGGTAGCGATCGACTAGCTGGGAACGGCTAGAGCTGGGTTCCGATCGACGATGACTAGAGGTGGTCCACTTGGTTGTTGCCGGTAAGAGAAAGATGGGGTTTGAAGGATTCCGGCAGACTCTGCTGCCGGGAGAGATCACATCTGGGAAGAGATGCTTGGTGGGACCCACCTTCGTTGTCTTTTGTCATGTGGGTTTTTCAAGAGAAGCAGCCTGACACTGCACGTGACACTGATGTTGCTTTTTAGACAGCATGCAGATGGTGGTACTGACCACCTCTCCTCCTTTTTTTTCGGATGAAATCAAGAGTATATTTTCCTTTTTGACTGGTGCTCTTCACCTAGAATATCCATTGTACATATATGTTTTTTTTCTGTGGTGCATTTTGGACACATCATTTCTCCTCCCCTTCTTTTTTTTCGAGATTATGACAGTAAATAGTGTAAATGAGAGTTGTAAAGATTTTATATTATGCATATACATTTACTTTTTTATATGCTTATATTTTTTGAAAACCATTTACTGAAATGGTAATTAAAACGTAGGGGTAACTTTGAAGTGAGTTAAAAATAAATACATGGTGGGTGAAAAGCATACGAAATACTCATATGAGATTTCTGGAAGTTAAGAAGATAAAAAGTTCATGTATTTTTACTTCAAGTTTTTAGACCACTTGAGTGAATTTGAAGACCATAAACTAAATGAGATCTTCAGAAACAATACATGGACTGAAAATGGATTAGGACCCATCAAAACTTCTCATCCCTTCTTCTTTTTTTCTTTATGAGGTTTTTATAAAATGTACAAGCCATCAAACCATAAACAAGAAACAGATCTAAAGATATTTTGGTTTTGTTTTTCTAAACTTCTAAAGAGAAAACCAAGAATATGAACAAAGGTGTAACATCCGGATTCCCAGGTATCTTTTTTAAAGTATTTATCTTGAGTTTTAAGGAGGGACTCGGCGAGTAGGCGCTCAGACTCGCCGAGTAGGATCGCGAATTCTTGTCTGGATTAATGAGGGACTCGACGAGTCGATGCGTAGACTCGGCGAGTCCGCGCTGTAAAGTGAAACCCTAAATCTCAGGGCCTGAGCCCTATTTAAAGGCCTTTATGGCCTCCATTTGCGGTTACCAGTCCAGAGAGAGATACCCTAGCAATTGTGAGCGAGTTGTGAGAGAGTTTGAGCCTTTTGATCATTTTGGTGTGATTTTGCAAAGGAGAAAGTGTTTCCAGCAAGGGGAGGTCAAGAGGATTGCATTTCAGTGGGTTTTCGGCTTGGATCTTCAAGTTTGAGGTAGCTATTTGATCCTATCCTTCTGTTTTGCTTAAGGGCATTGAATTTAGGGTTTTCTATACCCTTTTATGGCTTGTTTAGTTGTGTATAGTGTCCCATTGAGTGCTAAACTCTAGATCTGGACCTTTTGAGGTCCTGAGAGCCTGAACCATGCTGCTTTTTGTGGTTCTATGGAGGAAATGGACATAGGTTGCCATGTTAGAAGGGATTTCACCGAAATAAGCCTTGGGAGCATTGTATGTGTAGCAAGATTCGACCTTTACGTGTTTATTGGTCATGGGGAAGTCAGATCTATAGATTAGAGAAGCAGATCTGACCTCAAGAGGTCAGATGAGTGTTGTCATGGGAGGAACTCGCCGAGCCCATAAGGGACTCGACGAGTCGAGTCGGGTTGCCCCGCGATTCGCGACCGGTGATGACCCGTTGAGTGTAGGGTTGACTCAGCGAGTCGAGTGAGGACCAAGGGCGAAGAGGACATGCATGGACTCGCCGAGTCACACGAGTGCACTCGGCGAGTCTGGTCAAAGTTTGACCGTTGACTTTTGTTGACTTTTAGGGTTTGATCAACAATTGGACTTGTGGACCATTGAAGGGTAAAATGGTCTTTTAGCCTTCTTAGAGGATATGGAAGAGACTAGTCTAGCCTGTAAAGCCGTTATTGATTCGAGATAATTGTTTGTGTGTTTAGGCGGAGGCTAGATCAGTATACGTGTGCGAGATTATCCGAGATAGTCGAGGTGAGTCTTCACACTATACTGTACCTAGAGTGGTACCTATGTGTGACCGTAAGGTCTTGTATGCTATGAGATGTATGTGCTATATGCTTTTCTGTGATATGTATGTGTTATGTATGTTATGTATGACATGGACCGGAAGGTCAGGAGGTTACGAACCGGAAGGTCGATACGGGTAGGACCGGAAGGTCTACCGGAATTCGGGACGGAAGTCCCCTGAGACACTTGGATCGGAAGATCCTATAGAGTTATGACCTGGAAAGGCGTATGTGTTGTATATGGTATTTTGGGGAACTCACTAAGCATTTATGCTTACAGTTGCTGTGTTATGTGTTTCAGGTACTAGCGAGGATCGCGGGAAGGCGCCGGCATGATCCGTACACACTCATAGAGATTATGTTTTGAGATTCTGGGATTTGTTTGTTATGATAACATTGGACACAGTTGTTTGATATTGTTTTGATGATTGAAAATATGATTTAAAAATGAAAAATTGGTTTTGAAAATTTACGTTGTTACAAGTTGGTATCAGAGCCTTGGTTTGAGGGATTCGGATGCACCTTCGGGCGTATCTGAACTCAAACTGAGGATTTCAGAAAGTTTTTCATAAAAAGGGACAATTTTTATGACAGCGTAAAAGATTTTGAGAAAAGTAGAAAGGAGCAGTGTGTACGATCAGCCAGCGCCCGAACGGTGATTTCCCAAAATACCATTATACTATGTGTTATGAGATATGTTATGATATGCATGCTAGAGTAGGCTAAGTATTCATATTAGGACTAGAGTGGCCTGATTTGTGATGCCTTAGCCTAGGAAGATTTCTGCTGCTATGTGATGCTTGAGAGCGAGTAGGTAGCAGTGAGGAGCTTATGAGAGGTCTACCGAAGGGTAGCCTATGCCAGCGAGATGTAGGGTGCTTGTGATCTGGGATCCAAGGAGGAGGACTTAGGGTGAATATTGATGCGGTGTGGACAGTAGTATAGGGCCCGTACTACTGAAGACACCGGAGCAGTGCGCACTCTAAGTAAGAATCCTTTGGGTACTAAGGAACAAGTAGGGTCGAGTTATCGAGTGCGAGTATGCTCGAGCGAGTCTCTGATATTATTATGTTGTATTTCAGAGACATCACGGTTGGGACACGCCACAGACCTAGGCCGAGCGGCGGGAGTGACGAGGAGCTTCGTCAGATGATCCACGATGAGGTGGCAACGGCGATTCGAGCCGAGATTCCGAAGATGTTTGGGTCTATCAAGACCACATTGATTGAGACTTTTGATGAGCGGTACGCAGCAGTGACTGAGGCTGCGGCTGTTGCAGCTACTACAGCTGTGGCTGCTGCCAGGCCACAGGGAGGTGACTCATTGTTGTTTCGGCAGTTCAGCAACACGAAGCCACCAGAGTTTGATGGGACATAGGATCCGATCGCTGCGATGAGATGGATTTCTGATATCGAGGGATGCTTCTACACGTGTTCATGTCTGGAGCATCTGAGGGTACGGTTCGCGCTGAACCAGCTTCGCTTGGGAGTGAAGGACTGGTGGAAGTTCGTGACGGCGAGCTTCACTCTTGCAGAGATTTCAGAGGTGACCTGGGAGAGGTTCACCACCATGTTCAGAGACGAGTATGTTCCCCCAGTGGACAGGGAACGGTTGGTTCAGGAGTTCTTGACCCTCAAGCGGGGTACTGATTCTAGTACTGTGGTTACCAGGAAGTTTCATGAGAGGGCGATGTTCTGTCCCGAGCAGGTGTCTACCGAGCAGGCACGCATGAGCCGGTATTTGGACATTTTGAGGAGGGATATTCGGGAGTTCGTATCGAACTCGACTTACCGGACATTTGCTGAGCTTCAGGAAAATGCCCGGAAGAGGGAGATTGAGTTGGAGACTCAGGCCAGGGAGGAGGCCGAGTCTTAGGGGATGGATCGGCGGCCGGCGCAGTCTCAGCCGGTAGCCAAGCGGGCAAAGCCCGCCGATTCGAGATCTGGAGGCCAGAAGGGCCGCACTTGTGGTAAGTGCGGCAAGGGACATGATGGGGTTTGTCGATCGGGTACTTGCTACAAATGTGGCAAGGAGGGGCATATAGCCAAGGATTTCCCCAAGGGATTCATGGTTTGCTTTCATTGCAACCAGACGGGCCACCGGAAGGTCGACTGTCCGCAGCTACGGGGGACAGCAAAGGGAGTACAGCAGGGATCGGCCCCTGCCGCCGTGCGAGCTACTGAGGTTCGGTCGATGAAGGCCGAGGCACCGAAGGCTCGCGGGAGAGCCTTCCAGTTGACAGCGGAGGAGGTCCGCGCAGCGCCCGATGTCGTGGCTGGTATGTATTCTTTCATTTATTTATGCTGAGTTATGAGATCGTGTGCTTATATTATGATATGCGTAGGTACTTTTCTTGTGAGTTCTGTACCTGCTTTGGTCATTTGTGTCTTTAGCGTTTAGTCAGCACATCAGTATCCAGCGGGAGGCATTGAGTCGACCACTACGGGTTTCCATAGCTGACGAACGAGCGGTGTATGCTACGGATGTGATTCGAGGTTGTGTACTCGAGATCTTCGGTGTTGAGTTCCCGATAGATCTGGTCCCAATTGCGATGGGGGATGTGTGTGTCATAGTGGGCATGGATTGGTTAAGCCGTTTTGGGGCTGTTATAGACTGCGAGCGACAGTTGGTGACGATACGAGACCCTAGTGGGGGAGTTCTTATGGTGTACGGCGAGGGTACTCGTTCAGGGTCAGCATTTTGTTCGGCTGCTAGAGCGAGGCAGAGTCTACAGCAGGGTTGTAGTGGGTTTGTGGCCTACGTGATGGACACACGAGTAGCAGCGGAGAGGCCTAGTTCTGTTGATGATGTGTCGATAGTGCGTGAGTTCCCGGATGTTTTTCCCGAGGAGCTGTCGGGTGTGCCTCCCGAGAGGCAGGTAGAGTTCCGTATCGATTTGGTTCCGGGGGCAGCGCCTATCGCCAAGGCGCCTTATCGTCTTGCGCTGCCGGAGATGCAGGAATTATGCTCGCAGCTTCAGGAGCTGCTGGGGAAGGGGTTTATTAGACCGAGTGATCTAAACGAAAGTGAATTATCCTCGCGACAGAACCGGTACGACGCTGAATGACGTAAAAAGTGAATTTACGTTAGAGCGATATTTAGCCTTAGTGATCTAAACGAAAGTCGTAGAGTTCGTTAAACCGAGAGTGTGCATAAAAAGAATGCCCAAATCTGACTTCGTATGAGGAAGTTATGATTTTTCTAAGTTTCAGCTTAGCAATATGCAGCCCGAAACTCGAATTCGAGATCGAGTGATTTCTAGCCGAAACAATCTAAACGAGAATCAAAGATCTCGTTGATAGTAGTCCAACGATAAAAAGACAGACGAAAACGGACGTCGGATGAAGAAGTTATGGATTTTTAACGGACCAATCCTGTCCCGGCCTGTTAAAAATATAAAATTTAAAATAAAGTCAAAATTAGCCGACGGAGTCTAAACAAAAGTTGTAGAGTACGTTCCCGCCTTCGCTTGAATATAAAGAACGTCAAAAACGGAGCTCGTATGCGAAAGATACGAATTTTTAAAGTTTGTAGTCGAAATTGCGAAGTTTGATAAGAACTTGATGACGTGGCAGCATCTGGGCCGTCCGATGTTGGTTCAGGAGTCGCTTCGGATCTTGACACGTCGCCCTCGCAGTACGCCCCGCGTCCGAAGAAGTTACGCCCCGCGTAGCTCCGGTCTTATCCATCCGATGTGCGAGACAGCTGGATCCGAGGTGGCACTCTTATCCGAAGACTACGATCCGCGTAGCCCTCGGTACGCCCAGCGTAATCCGAGGAGCTGGGCCTATAAATAAGCTGCGAAGGCAGCCGGCTTTCCACACCATTTCTCACTTCTCTCTAACTTCTTTCTCTCTCTAAGGGTTTTAACCCTCCCCTAAGCCTAGGTGATCCCCTAGCACCCTAAGGAAGCCCCGAGGCTCCCGGAGTCCCGAGAAAAAGGGTCATTCGGTTTCGGAAACGCTGCTCCGAGCAAAGCCCGGTTTTCAAGCAAACTTCCCGATTTCGTCAAAGAATATTATTTTTAGAAGCGAGGTGCTGTCCGAATCACTCCGTATCAGGTGAGTGCATAGTCCCTTTCATCTTACACATAGATATGAAGTATTTTATATAAATTATGTGCTATGTGTATATATATATATATATATATATATATATATATATATATATATATATATGTTATCTGTTTACCTGAGATGTTTGCTGGATGAAAGATCTATACTTCTTTCTTTCAGATCTGAAACTTTTTCCTTCAGATCTACACTTTCTCATCTCAGATCTAAACTTTTTCTTCAGATCTAAACTATATACTTTGAGATCTATGTTTGATGAAAGATCTGAACTTCTTTCCTTCAGATCTGAACTTTTTCTTCAGATCTAGACCGTATATATATTTTATGCTTCGAAAGTTATGCTGGATGAAAGATGTAAACATTATTTGTCAGATCTAGACTATATAAATATTTTATGCTTTGAAAGTTATGTTGGATGAAGGATGTAAACATTGTTTTTCAGATCTGGACCATATATGTATTTTATGCTTTAAAAGTTATGTTGGATAAAAGATGTAAAGCTTTATTTTACAGATCTGGACCATGTATGTATTTATATCTACATAATATGTTGGGGTAAAATATGGGTAGATGAAATATGAGTTGGATGACGAGTTGAGAGGTGATATAGACCATGAGGTAAGGCTGAGGTGGACGATGTGAGAAGCCTTGTTCCCAAATGATGGCCCCGTCATCTAGCAGAGTATGGATGACAACCACGGACTATTATAGACAGTCCAGTGGAACACTAGCAGGCTCGCAACCTGTAGGTGTTGTGAACGATGTGTTCACCCGGTGTACTCTAAACCCTGGCGATCATGCAGACTTGGTGCCTAAACCTTGGCGATCATGCAGACTTGGTGCCAAAACCCTGGCGACTATGCGGACTTAGTGCCTGTTGTATAAAACCTTGGCGACTATGCGGACTTAGTGCCTGTTGTATAAAACCTTTGTGACTATGCGGACTTAGTGCCTGTTGTATAAATCCTGGCGACTATGCAGACTTAGTGCCTAAACCCCGGTGATGATAGACTTCGTGCCGATTCCTTAGGATGATCCTTAGGAATGAATGAACAAGAGATAGGTGATTCTTAGGGTAGATCCTTAAGAGTAAAGAAGATAATGGGGATGGGTAATTGGGTTAATTATTTGATGATTAAAAATATAATAATTATATTATTGTGGGTTGAAAACCCTATGTACTCACCAGGTTTCCCAACCTGACCCACTCAGTTTATTTGTATCACAGGTGTCGATGTGAAGTTACTTTACACTGAGAGATTTAAAAGAGATGTAGATCACTAGTGTAAATGAATGTAAGTTCTGTTTATGCTTATGTTTCTGTATTGACGATGACATCCCAAATGTTTTAAAATGAATAAAAATACATTTCTTCGGAAATGCTTTGATAACGTATTTATCATGTTTTTCTGGGAACAAATTCCGCAAGATTTTTATTAAAAGAAGTACTCTGATTTTTATAAAGCATAAACAAAATCGGTCTTTTCTGGCCATGAAAATGGGGATGTCACAGAGTAGTTCCCCTTGGGGAGCGCCGATCCTTTTTGTCAAGAAAAAGGATGGTTCACACCGGATGTGCATTGATTACCGGGAGTTGAACAAGTTGACGGTCAAGAACCGTTATCCTTTACCGAGGATCGATGACCTGTTCGATCAGTTGCAGGGAGCGTCTTGGTTCTCCAAGATAGACTTGAGGTCGGGATATCATCAGATGAGAGTGCGGGATGAAGATATCCAGAAGACGGCGTTCAGAACTTGTTATGGGCATTACGAGTTCGTGGTGATGCCTTTTGGACTCACCAATGCACCGGCAGCGTTCATGGATCTCATGAACAGGGTGTGCCGACCAATGTTGGATCGGTCGGTGATCGTGTTCATTGATGATATTTTGGTGTATCCGAGATCTAGAGAGCAGCACGAGGAGCATCTGAGAGAGGTTCTCGGGGTATTGGGGTCGGAGAGGCTTTTCGCCAAATTCTCCAAGTGTGATTTCTGGTTACGAGAGGTCCAGTTCTTGGGGCACCTCGTTAACCAGAATAGGATATTGGTCGATCCGTCCAAGATTGAGGCAGTTATGAGATGGGAGGTGCCGAGATCACCCACCAAGATCAGGAGTTTTCTAGGATTGGCCGGCTATTATCGAAGATTTATCAGGGAATTCTCCAAGATCGCCGTGCCTCTCACCAGGTTGACCTGGAAGGGTGTTGCTTTTTCGTGGGGTCCGGAGCAGCAGACCTCGTTTGAGACACTTCGCCAGAGATTATGCGAAGCCCCTGTGTTAGCCCTCCCGGAAGGGATGGAGGATTTTGTGGTATATTGTGACGCATCGATATCAGGGTTGGGTGCAGTACTTATGCAGAGGGGGCATGTGATAGCATATGCATCGAGGCAGCTGAAGCCTCATGAGACGAGGTATCCCACCCACGATCTGGAGCTGGGGGCAGTGGTGTTCGCCCTCAAGATCTGGCATCACTATTTGTATGGGGTTCGGTGTACCATATACACGGACCACAAGAGCTTGAAGTATTTGATGGATCAGCCCAATCTGAATATGCGCCAGAGGAGATGGTTGGACGTGGTAAAGGATTACGATTGTGAGATCCTGTACCACCCGGGCAAAGCTAATGTTGTAGCTGATGCCCTGAGCCGTAGGGCGGAGAGTGCCCCGATTCGAGACATTTGTATGCGGTTGACAGTGATGACTCCGGTTTTGGACACCATTCGGGAGGCCCAGGCAGAGGCTGTGAGACCGGAGAACCGAAAGAGAGAGCGGGTGATTGGGCGGGTACCTGAATTCGTTACCGATAGCCGCGGGCTTATGACCTTTCAGGGTCGGATTTGGGTGTCGTATGCAGGCAGGGCGCGCACCACCTTGATCGAGGAGGCGCATAGATCGAGATTCTCGATCCATCCCGGGGCCACTAAGATGTATTTGGACCTGAAGAAAGATTATTGGTGGCCTTGTATGAAGAGGGACGTAGCATGGTTTGTTGAGAGGTGCTTGACATGTCGCAGGATTAAGGTCGTGCACCAGCGTCCGCATGGCAAGTTGAAGCCACTTGAGGTTCCCCAATGGAAGTGGGAACAGATTACTATGGATTTCATCACCAAATTGTCGAGGACCGCGAGGGGTGTCGATGCAATTTGGGTGATCGTCGACCGGCTGACGAAGAGCGCGCATTTTCTTGCTATCAGTGAGAGCTCTTCTGCTGAGAGGCTGGCAGAGCTGTATGTGAGGGAGGTGGTATCGCGGCATGGAGTGCCGATCTCGATCGTGTCAGATCGAGATGTGCGTTTCACTTCCAGGTTCTGAAAGAAATTCCATGAGGAGTTGGGTACGAGGCTGCATTTCAGTACCGCATACCACCCACAGACGGACGGACAGAGCGAGCGGACGATTCAGACTCTCGAGGACATGCTTCGGGCATGTGTTTTGGACTTCGGAGGGAGTTGGGACACGTATTTGGCGTTGGCTGAATTTTCCTATAACAACAGTCACCATTCGAGCATTGGTATGCCTCCCTTCGAGTTGTTGTATGGGAGGAGGTGTCGGACTCCCATCTGTTGGGGAGAGGTAGGACAGCGAGTGATGGGCAGTACTGAGATAGTGCTTCAAACGTTAGAGCAGATACAGCAGGTCAGGCAGAGGTTGTTGACAGCTCAGATTCGCCAGAAGAGTTACGCGGATAGGCGACGATCCGAGCTCGAGTTTCAGGTCGGAGACTTGGTGCTCCTGAAAGTGTCTCCTTGGAAAGGAGTAATTCGATTCAGGAAGAGGGGCAAGCTGGGGCCCCGGTATATTGGGCCGTTCAGGGTGACTGCGAGGGTGGGCAGGGTAGCATACCGGTTGGAGCTACCTGCGGAGTTGAGTCAGATACATGATACCTTCCACGTGTCCCAGTTGAGAAAGTGTATAGCCGACGAGTCGGCGGTGGTACCAGTGGAGGATATTCAGGTGGATGCGAGCCTGAATTATGTTGAGAGGCCAGTCGCGGTGGTGGATCGGAAGATCAAGGTTTTGAGAAATAAGGAAGTGTCACTGGTCCTGGTTCAGTGGCAGCATCGAAAGGGGTCCGAGCTGACTTGGGAGTCGGAGGCGGAGATGCGGAAGCTTCATCCAGAGCTGTTTGTAGAAAGAGACTTCGGGGGCGAAGTCTGATTCTAGTGGGGGAGAATTGTAACATCCGGATTCCCAGGTATCTTATTTTAAGTATTTATCTTGAGTTTTAAGGAGGGACTCGGCGAGTAGGCGCTCAGACTCGCCGAGTAGGATCGCGAATTCTTGTCTGGATTAATGAGGGACTCGACGAGTCGATGCGTAGACTCGGCGAGTCCGCGCTGTAAAGTGAAACCCTAAATCTCAGGGCCTGAGCCCTATTTAAAGGCCTTTATGGCCTCCATTTGCGGTTACCAGTCCAGAGAGAGATACCCTAGCAATTGTGAGCGAGTTGTGAGAGAGTTTGAGCCTTTTGATCATTTTGGTGTGATTTTGCAAAGGAGAAAGTGTTTCCAGCAAGGGGAGGTCAAGAGGATTGCATTTCAGTGGGTTTTCGGCTTGGATCTTCAAGTTTGAGGTAGCTATTTGATCCTATCCTTCTGTTTTGCTTAAGGGCATTGAATTTAGGGTTTTCTATACCCTTTTATGGCTTGTTTAGTTGTGTATAGTGTCCCATTGAGTGCTAAACTCTAGATCTGGACCTTTTGAGGTCCTTAGAGCCTGAACCATGCTGCTTTTTGTGGTTCTATGGAGAAAATGGACATAGGTTGCCATGTTAGAAGGGATTTCACCGAAATAAGCCTTGGGAGCATTGTATGTGTAGCAAGATTCGACCTTTACGTGTTTATTGGTCATGGGGAAGTCAGCTCTATAGATTAGAGAAGCAGATCTGACCTCAAGAGGTCAGATGAGTGTTGTCATGGGAGGAACTCGCCGAGCCCATAAGGGACTCGACGAGTCGAGTCGGGTTGCCCCGCGATTCGCGACCGGTGATGACCCGTTGAGTGTAGGGTTGACTCAGCGAGTCGAGTGAGGACCAAGGGCGAAGAGGACATGCATGGACTCGCCGAGTCACACGAGTGCACTCGGCGAGTCTGGTCAAAGTTTGACCGTTGACTTTTGTTGACTTTTAGGGTTTGGTCAACAATTGGACTTGTGGACCATTGAAGGGTAAAATGGTCTTTTAGCCTTCTTAGAGGATATGGAAGAGACTAGTCTAGCCTGTAAAGCCGTTATTGATTCGAGATAATTGTTTATGTGTTTAGGCGGAGGCTAGATCAGTATACGTGTACGAGATTATCCGAGATAGTCGAGGTGAGTCTTCTCAGTATATTGTACCTAGAGTGGTACCTATGTGTGACCGGAAGGTCTTGTATGCTATGAGATGTATGTGCTATATGATGTTATGTGATATGTATGTGTTATGTATGTTATGTATGACATGGACCGGAAGGTCAGGAGGTTACGGACCGGAAGGTCGATACGGGTAGGACCGGAAGGTCTACCGGAATTCGGGACGGAAGTCCCCTGAGACACTTGGATCGGAAGATCCTACAGAGTTATGACCTGGAAAGGCGTATGTGTTGTATATGGTATTTTGGGGAACTCACTAAGCATTTATGCTTACAGTTGCTGTGTTATGTGTTTCAGGTACTAGCGAGGATCGCGGGAAGGCGCCGACATGATCCGTACACACTCATAGAGATTATGTTTTGAGATTCTGGGATTTGTTTGTTATGATAACATTGGACACAGTTGTTTGATATTGTTTTGATGATTGAAAATATGATTTAAAAATGAAAAATTGGTTTTGAAAATTTACGTTGTTACAAAAGGTATGGTAAGAAACTCGATTTTTTGAAATGTACAAACATCCCAGCTTTGTTTATAAACAAATGTTGCAGGGATGAGATTTGCACAAAAGATTATGAGCTTAAGGGTTTTTCTGAGAAACGTACAAGAAAATCAGCCATTCTTACAAGCACCTGTCTCTAGGATGGAAGGTGTTGACAGAAAATCTCTAAATAAAAACGATTTCCTTGTGATATAAGCTAAAAAACTCATGAAAACTTTCCTTTTCTTCTTCATTTTCTGAATAAGTCACTAGCAAGCGACGAAAAATTGATCTGAGAATTAGATCTACATTTTTGAGCAAAAACTCAACAGGCCTGAAGATCTAAACTAGAAAAACTCAACAGATCAAGAGATCTGAGCGAAAAAATAGGCTGATTAAAAGATTTATGCGAAAAGCTAAGCAGATCAATAGATCTGAACAAAAAACTCATAAAAATTTCTTTTCCCTTCATCCTACTCAAGAAACCCCCAGGATATGAACCAAAAAATGATTCTAAAAAGGTTTTTGCAAACTTGGGGAGTGTTTGAGTAAAGGAAATCATATAGATCCACAGATCTGAACTAAAAACCGTGATGGATCTATAGATCTGAAAGATTGTGAGGCTCATTTGGACAGATCTTATCAAGAAACAAGAAGATCTGAACAAATGAGGAGAGAAACGAACAGATCTAGGCAAACCTGATGTGAAGCACAACAGATCTGAACAGATCTGAGAGAAAAACGAGCTTGGAACCAACTGAGGCTTTTCCTACTTGCTCGAATCCGGGATGGCGCCAAATGATGCGACATCGACCTCCGGCGAGTCTTCTGGTCTTCAGTTGCGGCGGAGATCTGGACATCACAGTGCAAAGTCGTTAGAGCCACCCCAGGGACTGTGCCCCGGGAGCGGACTCCGACGGTCAAGTTAGATCATCTGGAAGATCTGAGATGGTCCTCCATAGCTGGAGAGAACCATCTTGGTGCTAGTGGTGGTGTATGGTGGCTGACGGCGGCGGGTGGCGGCTGAGCCACCCGGCCGGAGTATAGTGTGGCGGCTGAGCCAAGGGGAAGATCCCTCTCAATGGAGGAGATACTATTCATTATATAGGAGGCAATTAGGTCAGGCCTTGGGCCAGCCCAGTTCAGGCCCAGCTAGCAAGGAGCTGGGCGAGGCCGCCCGGAGGCGCCGGGCGAGGCTGGCGGGCGCGCACCAGGAAAGGTTGGCAAGGGAGCGCCAAGCCAGGGAGCGCCAGGCTAGGCCGACAGGAGAGTCCCCAGCAGGGCTGGCAAGGGAGAGCCAGGCCGGGCCGGCGGGAGAGTCCCCAGCAAGGCTGGCAAGGGAGCGTCAGGCGAGGCTGGCGCGTCGGAGCTGTCTAGGCCATGCTAGTGGACCATATATCATCAATATATATATATATATATATATATATATATATATATATAACCATTATCTATTTCTTATTAGAAATTATATATACATGTTATATATAACCATTATTTTCAATATATATATATATATATATATATATATATATATATATATATATATATATATATATATATATATATATATATATATATATATATATATATATATAGAGGATCATATGAAAACTAACAACTATTATCTATTATCTAAATGTGTAACCAAATTCTAACCACTAAATGAAAATAATAAAAAAAAAAATATGATCTTAGGATGTATGTGACTACCATAGCATGCACCATATAATACCACAAATAATTTAATTATCTTTAAATTGTTTCCATTAATTTAGGAAACTTAAATCAATTAAATATTATTAATTCAAAATTTATAATTAGATAAACATTTTGACCGTATAACACATCATCTAAACCCTAATAACTTCAGCGCCAATATCTTTTTTTCAAAATACAATTTTTTTTTTCATCTTCAATATAATCGACATTCAAGGATTCTCTTCTTCCTTTACTCTCGATGTTTGCTTCTGATCTATGATGTTCATTCTCGATGCCTACATCTTTAACACTAACTATCAGGTAATATATTAAGGTTCATTTTTGTTGTTTAACACTCACTAATAGTTAGCTATGTTCTTTTACATATATATATATATATAAGATTGCCGACCATTTTTTATGATTTAGTATTATGTTTTTTTCTTACGAGAACTTTCTAGACAATCACTTTCCTTATTTTGTGTTAAACGTCAATTTTCAATATGTCTATAAAATTATGATTGTAATCGGTGATATTATATTGACTAAATGAGTTATTATGATTTTAATTGGTGATCATATTGACTAAAAGAGTCATGAATCGGTGATATTATTCTCCCACAAGTACATAGTGGTATAAGTCTTTCCCATCTCCAACTCGAAGCAATTGTATATTTGTATTCCAATTATGTTTTTTTTTTAATCATTCTTTCAACTTTCTTTTCTATTATGAAATTAAAAGCTTTTTAGTTGTAGTTCACAATTACTAATTTGATGTTTTTTCGGTTTTTTAGTTGCGAGATTGAAACATTCACGAGGTGAGAGATTGAAAATGTCATAATTACAGAAGCAAAAACAAAGAGAAAAATCGCATCCTTTTTCGTGACAACATTTTTTCAAAAATAAGAATGTTGTTCCACTCTTAAAGAATATTATCAAATTCTTAAACAATAGTGCTTTTAAAGAATAATAGTTCATTTTAACATTGTTTCATGTTATCAAAAACTTTATATTCGTGTGTTGTTTCAAGAACAATAATGTATTCTGGTAGAATATTTTTCAGTCATTCGGTTGTTTTTTTCAGTTTTAAAGAATACAGTTGGTTTAAATTCTAAAAAATAAATATCAGTTTCTACTTTTTTCTTCATTTTGTTTTATATGATTCTCATGAAAATTTAAGTACTAGTTTATCATTTATGTCTTATTCTTTTAAGATTTTATTATATTTCTTTCAATTTCTTAGAAAAATATTGTAAATAAGGAAATCACATTCTTAAAGAAGAATTTATTATATTTCTTTCAAATTCTTAGAAAAATATTATAAATAAGGAAATCACATTCTTAAAGAATCAAATGTATTGATAAAGAAAGAGAATGTTAAATTTGAAGTTTAAAATTTTTATTCTTTTCGGAATAAAAAAATTTCAAAAACCGGTTATTCATTTTTATAAATGTAGCTAATAACAAGAATAACAAAATAATATTTGACAATTATAATTTAAATTCTTAAAATTTTTAAATTAATATAATTAATTAACCTTAAAATTCGAAATTTTCCTAATTTAACTTAGTATTAATTTACTAAAATACATTTTAGTGAGATTTGTGGTATTATAGTATTATATGTTGCATGCTATTCCATGGTAATCACATACACCCTAAGATCATATACTTTTTTTTTATCTAGTGGCCAAAATTTGGTTACACATTTACACAATAGTTATCATTTACATTTGAACCTATATATATATATATATATATATATATATATATATATATAGAGAGAGAGAGAGAGAGAGAGAGCTAGGTTCATTTGTTTAAACTAATTATTGTGTTATTGTATACATAAATATGGGTCAATCAAAATTTAAAATAAAAATAAATAATTAAATAAATCAATGAGGGTTATTTAGTAATTTGATAAATGAATTCTATAAATAATCCCTTTATTTTAGGGATCCGTTTATTATTAACCCTATTAAAATCCACCTCCACCGTAATAGGATCACACCGGTGAACTAAATCCTAAATCCGCATCTTTCTTCCTCTCTGCATCGTAATTTGAAAGCCTTGTTGTATTGGTAACCTTAATTGATTGGGAGAAACAGAAACTGTTGAATTTTGATGATTTAGATGGCGCTTTTTCCTATTCGTCATCGTCGTCTCCGTTTCACGATTTTACCCTCCTGTTTAATATTGTTCTATGCTTGTTTCTCGATCGTTGATTGTAGAAGGAGCGTTAATTATGTCTCGCATCAACAACGACATCCTTCAATCATGCCAATCAATCGTGATCTTTATCACAGTAGGTAAAGCTCAACACCTCTTCCTTTCATTTGGTTTTCAATCTAGGGCAATTGTTTCTGGATTGTTGATTGTATGATACATACACGATAGACATTGTTTGAAGTATCAAATTAGATAACACTTGTTTATCGTTGTTCCTTTTTCCAGTGCCACAGTAATGGAAGAGATAAAAAAACTGGTTCATCGTTACCAAGCTAGATTTCATGTGAGTTTTGTGTCTTTCCTTTTCCCTTTTCTAGCATTTATACTTATTTGTTTGACTTTCCAACATGAAATTGGGGCTATTGACCATTGAAACAAAAAGGGGAAGGGGGAGTTGCAGTTAAACAGGTGAGCAGGGGGCTGTTTCTGCAGCCTCTTCGTTCTTCATCTTTTTTTTGTTTAATTTTTAATGGTAATGGAAGCAAGAAATCAGTGGCTTTTGCTTGTGGAATCGGTGATGAGCAAGGATGACCAAGAGAGGGTTATTGCTCTCTTGAATACTGGGAATTTTACCCATCTCTAGTGGTGTTCTTTGGCAGGAAAACAAAGGAGAAGAACAGGGAAGGCTTTGGTTGCTTCATTTGACAAAAAAGAGAAGGAAGAATAATGGTGATGATCTCTTCTTTGATTGGGTATGTTTCTTTTGATTGGGTTTTACAAGTTAAATAGACAAAAAACAAAAATCAATTATCTTGATGATCTTATTATATAGTTGTGAATTTTGATAGTTATGAAGTACATTGTGATCTAAGGGAAAGAAAACATAAACGTGTGGTACAATTCTGTTGGAATGGAATCATGAATTCCAATTCTGTTGGAATCTAAACTACAATTTGGTTTTGTTTTGACAGAAGTTGATGCTTGAAGAACGGACCGCAAATTTCAAAGTGATTCTAAGCATTCTCAGAGAATATTATTCTTACATGATTTGATTCATGGCAGTTATTTTCGTTAAATGTCTAATTTCATGGATGATCAAGGAAAGAGCTATTCTTCTGATAGAATAATCTACAATAGAATGATAGGAGTATATGTAATAATATATTCTGGTAGAATATTCAGGTCGAATAATATACATATTTTTATTTGTTATTAGTGAGTATTTCCTTGTCATAGAATACTATATAAAGTTTTTACTTTTTTAAGAATGTAATGAAAAATTTGAAGTTGTATCCAAAAATGTGTTATTAGCCGGTGTTGGTATTCTCATAGAATATCATTCTAATAGAAATATGTATCCTGAAATTCGTAGAGAATATGATTCTAACAGAATAAAATCGGGTTTAATTATAAAAATTACGTTATAATTAAAATTAAAGTAATTAAAAAAATTAGAATTTTAAAATCAAGAGAGTTAATTATCCCAAAAAATATGGAATTTTCCTTTTTTAAATTTATCTCAATTGTCTATAATACCCTTAGAATGAAATTAGATGGTATTTTTTCAATTATCTTTAATTTAATAATATATATTAATCACTTTCTTAAATTAAGTAAAATGATTGGTCCACATTTATGCATACAATAACACAATAATTAGTTTAAATAGAATAACCTAAGCCTATATATATATATATATATATATATATATATATATATATATATATATATATATATATATATATATATATATATATAATGAGGTTCAATAGAGAACCATTATTAACAATGAAACCGAGGAACCAATCTTTTCTTTTCAACTTTTAGTGCTTATTTTTTACCAATAAAACAACTAAAAATACAAAAATTCATAACTTTTTATCAATTTTCAAATAATATTAAATTCGATAAAAAAAAATTACTTTTTTTTCATCAAATTCATAGTGTGAATCTGTGCAGATTCACATTGTGAATCTGAATTCATACGGCGAATCCGAAAATATATATAATTTATTTTTTAGCATTCACAATGTAATGTTATGAATATAGATATTTTTAGCTTTTTTTCCGATAAAGAATAAGCTCTAAATTTTGAAAAAAATATTTGGTTCCTTTGAGAATCATTTATAATGGTTCTCTATTAAACTTTTTTATATACATATATATATATATATATATATATATATATATATATATATATATATATATATATATATATATATATATATATATATATAGGGGTGAGATCCGTTGAAAACTCATAGTTTCCCGAGAACCCTAGAACTAAAGGTGGAGCGTTAGATCAAAGTAAACTTATTAAGGGCTTTATCGTCATCTAAAAAATCTCAGTTAATGTTCAATTTTTTGTGTTATTGGAAATATTAATAAAAAGGTCTTAAAATTA
Source organism: Lactuca virosa (assembly GCF_052849685.1). Classification (NCBI taxonomy): domain Eukaryota; kingdom Viridiplantae; phylum Streptophyta; class Magnoliopsida; order Asterales; family Asteraceae; genus Lactuca; species Lactuca virosa. The sequence goes on along the minus strand of NC_136430.1, from coordinate 403,134,674 downwards.
ACATAATAAATCAAATTTTCATATATTTTTTTTAAATAAAATTTTCGATTTTTAAAAAAATGCAGATTTTTTAATTTTTTTTTGGAAAACTTTAATTTTTAAAAAAATTGAGTTTTTTTTAGAAAACTGCAACTTTTTTTAAAATAGTAAATTTTGAAAAATCAATAAATTAAAAAAAAAAAAAACCGTAACTTTTTTAACCAAAAAAATCAACGTTTTAAGTGCATATATGCATATTTTTCAAGTACATGTATGCATCTTTCTTATACTATAATATTCGTAAGTAATCATATAAAAAATCTATTTTTATTTAATAATCTATAAACACAATAGTACAAGTATTTTATTCAATACAAAATAAAATATAAAAAAAAAACAAAAAATACTACAAAATTTCAAAGCATTTTCATGTCTTCGTATGAAGATTTCCATATTTTCTTTAATTTATCACTTTTCATCTCTTCAATATTTTCCACAAATTCTTCCAAATCTACAAGAAAATTAAAAAAAATTGATTAATGCAAAAAAAAACTCACAAAAATACATGTGTGCATATAAACGTAATTCATATGTGATTACCTTGTGATTTATATGTGAATCACATGTGAATTACATATGATTCATATGTGAATCACATGTAATTCATATGTGATTCACTTGTGGTTTACATGCGAATTACATGGGAATCACATGTAAGTCATATGTGATTCACTTGTGATTTACTTGTGAATTACATGTGATTTACATGTGAATCACATGTAATTCATATGTGAATCACTTGTGATTACTTTTGAATTATATATAAATTACATATGAATCACATGTAACTCATATGTGATTTACTTGTGATTTACATGTGAATCACATGTAATTCATATGTGAATTACTTGTGAATTACATGTGATTCATATGTAAATTACATATGCATCACATGTAACTCATATATGATTCACTTGTGATTTACATGTGAATTACATATGAATCACATGCAATTCATATGTGAATCACTTATAATTTACTTGTGAATCACTTATAATTTACTTGTGAATTACATGTGATTCATATGTGAATTACATATGAATCACATGTAACTCATATGTGATTCATTTTTTATTTACATGTGAATCACATGTAATTCATATGTGAATCACTTGTGATTTACTTGTGAATTACATGTGATTCATATGTAAATTACATATGAATCACATGTAACTCATATGTGATTCACTTGTGATTTACATGTGAATTACATGTGATTTACATGTGAATCACATGTAATTAATGTGTGAATAACTTGTGATGTACTTGTGAATTACATGTGATTCATATGTAAATTACATATGAAGCACATGTAACTCATATGTGATTCACTTGTGATTTACATGTGAGTTTAAGAGTGGTAAATAGGTAAATTAAAGATTGGAAAATTTTTATGATTGGAATACTACAAATGTAGATATGTAAATTCAAGATTGGAATTGAAATTGAAATCGGAATGTGAAATTTTGGTTAGGCGGAATGGAATTCAATTTTAAAAATGAAATCTTTATTTATATTTAAATATTTTTTGTTTATTATAAATGCATAAAACTAAAGTTTTTTATTTTTATTTATTTCAGTATATGTAATGAGAGCATTTTGGTCTTTAATAAAAAAGAAAAAATGAAAATATTAAGTACCTTTGATGGAAGCAGTCATGGCCATGAAAGTCTGTTCCACATTGGTGGAATCTTTTGAACTGGTTTCCAGGAAAGGAATTTCAAGTTCAATTCACTGGAAACAAAGAACAAAAAAATTGAATTTAGAAATTACTTTTTCTTTGTGTAATTCAAGTGCTCAAAAGTTGTTATGTCGTGAACAAAAAGAATTCAAGTTAATCATTATACATAATGATGAAGTGGCAAAACTTTATGTTCTAACAAATACCTGAGAAAATATCATTTGAGATGATAATATGAATATATGATCGCCATCTAAAACATATGATATAAAAATATGGAGTTTTATAATGAAAATGAGTGATTATAAAATGTTGACCTCATACAACATGTCTATTCTATTTTATGTGGATTAAAAAGGGTGATTTATCCTAAAAAATCAAAGCACCCAAACATAATGAAGATACGGCCATATATGCTATCTCTGGATCTATAAAAACTCATATGTTAATTTCAATAAAGGTATAAGCCTTTGAATTCATTTTAAATTTCAATCACAAGGTTACATGTAATTCATATATAGACCTTGAAATCGAACATATTTTCTATCAACTTCAGATATTATATTCAAAATTAATGTATGTTCCATTAAATTTTAGGTCACGGTGTAGAGAGTTGTAGCTATGACTTGTCTCACAACGCTATTAGCTAGTCAAGTTGCTTGATTGAGTATAAGAATGAATGTACTTGCAACTTGAGAAATTGACAATATAAAACGATTATAACCAAGGCATCAAAAATCGGTAAAGAAGATAAATAAATTAACCACTCATAACACAACGATTAAACAATAAAAACACAACAAATCTAAATTCAGATTCAGGCAATATCGATATGGATCAGATACACATCTTAATTGGAGAATAATGAAAATTATACATATATTGGTGGATAGAAATGAACAGACCTGAGGGAAATCACAAGATTGAGCCATGATACTTCTGTCAAGGCCGAGGGTAGCGGCGAAGGAAAGGAGATACATACCTTAAAATCAAAACGAAGGCCTAGAGGCAGACATATAAATCAAGTCGAATGGATATAGGTGGATCAGATCCGATTGATCTAAACTTCAGGAGTGTGGACAAGTATGGAGGAGTAGTTGCGATGGTGGTAGACTCGGCGATTGAAGACGATGGTAAGAATGACATGTCGATTGAAGACGACCATTTTTGTTCTAGATATACGGGAGAGCGGTGATATTAGGTCTATGTAGTGGCAGTCGACGATGAAGAGGTTGGTAAGGCGACATAGGTGATGACCGTTAACGAGGTAGGGGTGGTTGCTGGAGGCCGGAGAAAGGTGGTCATTGGAAGGCGTAGAGAGGAGGTGGGTGGAGAGGGGATGGAGTAGGTCAAGAATACGATAAAGAACGAGAGGATATTTACATTAATGTGAATTGTTTTTTATTTTTATTTTATTATTGATTTAGTTATTTTTTATTCCAAATTTACCCTTGTAGTATATGGATAAAAACCTAAAATTACATTCATTCATATTTACAAAAATGTCATGATCCATCCAAACCATTCAATAATTCAATCCAACGTTCCACCTTTAGTTCACGGGTTTTCGGGAAACTATAGGTTCTCAAATGATCATTCCTCTCTCTCTCTCTCTCTCTCTATATATATATATATATATATATATATATATATATATATATATATATATATATAGGTTCATGTGAGACACTATAATTTTGTGAGACCGTGACACCACTTTTTTCTATTGAAATATTCTAATATTCTAAAACAATAATTTTAACATATTTTATATTGAAATATTCTAAAACATATAATGTTAGAGTATAATGTATATTCTATTTTTACGAACAATAGAATATTGAATATTTCAATAAAAAATTTGGTCTCACAGTCTCACAAAATTATGTCTGTCTCAAATGAACTCATATATATATATATATATATATATATATATATATATATATATATATATATATATATATATATATATATATATATATAAGGGTTCAATTGAGAAAAAAAAAATTTGAAAAAAAAAACATATTTTTTATTCATAAGTGATTAACGGATGTACTGTAATAATTTTTGTTGGATTTTTATTCATTTATGAATAACTAGAGCTGGAACTATAAAAAAAATAAAAATTTTATTTTATCATAAAACTATATCAATATTAATGTCTATTAATAGAGAATAAAAAATAATGAATTTTGATATATTTAAAATAGTTTTTCGATAAAAATAGCTCGTTAAAAATTAAAAAAACAAAAAAAAAACTATGTTTTTGTATATATTAAGACAATGATTAGCATAGTTTAAGAAAACATATTTGGTTGGAAACACATGTGTATTCATTTCTCTTTCCGCCAGTTCAATTGAAGGTTTTGCGGTAAAATAAATGATTGGGTGAGAATGAATCCTCCACTCCCAACCTTTTTTATTTTCTCAATTGAACTTTTATATATATATATATATATATATATATATATATATGTGTGTGTGTGTGTGTGTGTGTATGTGTGTGTAGAGAGAGAGACACAAGTTCTTTTGAGAACCAAAAAAAGCGTCTGAACTTCAGAATTACCGATCTAAATATTATATTTTAAAATTAAAACCACAAATATTAAAGAAATGCAGCGTTTAAGCCATATCTAGGCTAAAAAAAAGATTTGACGGTTTTTTTTAAATGTTCATATATATATATATATATATATATATATATATATATATATATATATATATATATATATATATATATATATATATATAGAGAGAGAGAGAGAGAGAGAGGTGAATTATTGTGCGAACTAAAAAAACGTAAGAACTTGCGAACTATCTTTCAGCAGTTCAAAACTACACTTCAGCAGTCATATGGACTGCACGCGCAGATATGCATGCATACATCAGCAGTCATATGGACTACGGACGCAAATATGCATACATGCATCAACAGACATATGTTGCCGACGCATATATGCAATTAGCAGCGCATATATATATATATATATATATATATATATATATATATATATATATATATATATATATATATATATATATATATATATATATATATATATATGCATACATGGATTATTAATTTATTTTAGTTGGTTTTTTTTCAATTTTTTTTTGTTAGAGTAATTTTTTTTATTGAGTTATTATATATCAATACATATAGTTTTTAATATATAATATTTATATCATAATAAATATATTACAAGATTATTAATTTCTTTTAGTTAATATTTTTAATTCTTTTTTTTAAATTATTTTTATTGGATTATTTAATTTATTATTTTCTTCATATACTAAATATTGTTTTATTGGATTATTAATTTATTTTAGTTAATTCTTTTTTTTTAAAACAATTGTCGAAGTAATTATTTTTTATTGAATTCATATATATCAATAAATATAGTTTTTAATATATAATATTTATATCATAATAAATATTATATTATTGGATTATTATTATCTTTTAGTTAATTTTTGTAATTTCTTTTTTTTTTTTAACTATTTTTTATTGGATTATTACTTTTAATTTATTATTTTCTTCATCTACTAAATATTATTTTATTGGATTATTAATTTATTTTTAATTATAAGAATAGTTCTTGTTAATTTTATTGGTTCCACCACAAAGTCATGGGATACGCAAAACCGTCGTCTCTCATCATCGAAATCGTTAGGATCGCTGCCAAACACTTTCATTTCATCTAGCTTCTAATAAGAAACCATAGGGAAAATACCACCACGATCACTCGGTCACCACCACCACTTATAAATGTTATAGGGGTTTGTTGCGCATTATGTGGGATATGAAGGATTCCAGTGGATTATAAAGAGGTTGTCGCAGGTGGCTACCAGCAACGCTAGGTGGAATAAGGTAAGGTATCTATCGAACCTCCAATGAAGGTGTTTGGAGGTGATCGTGCCAATTTTTGACGGTGATAAGCGACACTTTTACGTATTTCGACGACTTTGTGGTGAAACTAAAAAAATAAAAAACAATTAATAGTATACAATAAAAATAAAATAATAATCCAATAAGATAATATTTATTATATCAAAAAAATAATAAATTAAAAGTAATATTTCAACAAATTAATAATTCAAAAAAAGAAATTACAAAAATTAATAATCCAATAATGTATTATTTATTATGATGTAAATATTATATATTAAAAATAATATTTGTTGATATATAATAATCTAATAAAAAAAATTGCTCCAACAAAAAAGAAATTATAAAAAGAATCAACTAAAAGAAATTAATAATCCAATAAAATAATATTTTGTAATATATAATAATCCCATAATATAATATTTATTATGATATAAATATTATATATTAAAAACTATATGTACTGATATATAATAATTCAATAAAAAAGAATTACTTCGACAAAAAAATTAAAAATATATATAATTAACTAAAATAAATTAATAATCCAATAAAACAACATTTAGTATATGAAGAAAATAATAAATTAAAAGTAATAATACAATAAAAAATAATTACAAATTACAAAAATTAACTAAAAAAAATTGATAATCCAATAATATAATATTTATTATGATATAAATATTATATATTAAAAACTATATGTATTGATATATAATAATTCAATAAAAAAGAATTACTCCAACAATTTTTTTTTAAAAAATCAACTAAAATAAATTAATAATCCAATAAAAAAATATTTATTAATATATAATATTATATATTAAAAATAATATATATTAATATATAATACTTCATTAAAATAAAAAAGAATGTATGCAAAAATGGTCCTTATAGTATAGTAAAAGACAAAACTGCGAAAATGGTCCCTGGGGTTAAAATTGTCATTTTAAGGAAGTTAACGGATGAGGGACTAAAACCACAACAAAACTTGCTGAAAATGACCAAATCTGCAACTTTTCAAACGTTTGGACTGTAGCCACATAAAATAAGAAACCACAGGGACCATTTTTGCAGTTTTGTCATATATATATATATATATATATATATATATATATATATATATATATGCACTGCTAATTGCATATGTGCGTCGAAAACATATGTCTGTTGATGCATGTATGCATATTTGCGTCCGTAGTCCATATGACTGCTGATGCATGCATGCATATCTGCGTCTGCAGTCCATATGACTGCTGAAGTGTAGTTTTGAACTGCTGAAAGATAGTTCGCAAGTTCTTACGTTTTTTTAGTTCGCACAATAATTCACCTCTCTCTCTCTCTCTCCCTCTCTCTCTCTCTCTCTCTCTCTCTCTCTCTCTATATATATATATATATATATATATATATATATATATATATTAAATACTAGAAATTACTAACCATTATAGTGGCAGGAGGGCAATATATAAGTTATATGGTTATTCATAAAATCCAATAAATATTATAAGTATTGATATTATTAGAGTTTAACGATTACTCTAAACTTTTAGGTGTACAATGTGGGTGGTGGCAAAGACACAACCATTTGTATGACTATCTTAGCCCCCATTACGTCAATTATGTTTTTAATGTCATTATGTCAACAAAGACCCCAAAATTATGGGGACAAAGGGGAGAGAGAAAGCGAGGCAGTTGTAAATTGGCTTTAAGAAATGATTATGTTAATTTGCTAATGTTACCTACCGTTTGATCCACCAACCACTAATAAACAATATTAAGCTTCACATCCAAGTTGTTAACTGGACATTATATCCCATATTAGCCCCCACCATTCCAACTTTACTCCAATGTAAGATGGAAAGTGGAAACTACTATCCTCATTCTAATTGGATGGTACGATCCTCATTCTAACTAGATGCTACTTAATGTAGTTCGATATTGGTTTCTAGGTTTATCGTTTTATTTTTTTTATTTTTTTTTATTTTTGGCTAATTTTAGGGCCGATGGACGAGATATGTTTGAGTGATAATGACTTAAAAGGGTAACATATTTTTTGATTTGTATACATTTAGTACTTAGTTTTTTTGTCAATATTTTCTCATTGAACTTGTTGAACCGTTCAAATAACATCTTTATGATGTGCAATCATATGCTTAACCGATTTCCGACGTATTTGACAACTCCGACGAGTATTCGGTCATCTTCTCCAGCGAGGCTCCAATGTGCATGATTTTTCCGGCGAAACATAATCTTTTCAGAAAACAAAGATTAACACATCAAATATATTCCAAATTTAAGAACACATAATCTTTTCAGAAAACAAAGATTAACACATCAAATATATTCCAGATTCAAGCCACCATTATAATCGAGTTCTAGGGTTTATGATTTTCAGATGATGGTGTTCGATGGGGATTGAGAGGTGGTATGTGTTGTTCCAAAATCGACTTCAGAAAAGAGATAAGAGAGAAGTACGTGTGTGTGTGTGTGTTGTTCCAAGATCGAGCATGAACACACACACACACACAGATCTAAAAATCGCTCCAAAAACCCAAAACCCAGATCTGGGAAGAAGATGAACACGATGAAGATCTACAAACAAAAAAGATGAGCACACACACACACACACTTCGATGTCTGGAGGCGGAAACTCGTACATCGGATATGTGATGAACACATACATACATACACATTATTTTACTGTTCATCGTCTTCAACCTCCGTTCATGGTGTTCTTAACCAAATCTGAAACGATTTCTTGAGCAAAACTTTGGTTTTTTGAAGAATAAAACCCCATAAACTTTGGTTGTTTGAAGAGTAAAACCTCAAAAATGATTTCTTGAGCAAAACGATTTCATCCATGGAAGATCTAGCAAAAAAGAAATCATATACACATGTAGATATAGGTTCGTGTTCTGATCTAACACACACACACACATTTTCAAATCTGAAGAAGCTCTCAAGAACACAATGAACAACCCTGATGAACCCAATAAAGATCTCAAGAACACGATGAACAAACCCATCAGAATCTCTCGATAGATGTAGAATTTTTGATCGAAGAAGATGAAGATGAAGAATTATTTTCTGGGTTTGAGTTCTTGAGTTTGAACAGTTGAAGATGAAGATGAAGAACTGATTTCTAGGTTTGAGTTCTTGAGTTTGAAAATCGAGCACCCATATGGGTTTATGTGACATCCCCAAATTCACTGCCAGAAAAGACCGATGTATTTATGCTTATTAAAAATCAGAGTATCCTTTTTAAAGAATCATACTGCAGAATTTGTTCCCACAAACAAGATAATGGTATTATCAAAACATTCCCGAAGAAATGTATTTTATTTATATTGAAAACTTTGGGATGCCACTGTTAATACAGTACATAAGCATAAACGAAAATAATACAAGCCTTACACTAGTTTATCTAAACTACTGGCCTGTAAGCATCCATAAATTGCTCATCATAACATCACACTTGTGCTCTCGTGCTACTACATGTAATACAAGAAACTGAGTGGGTCAGGCTTGTGGGCCTGGTGAGCACATAGGGTTTTCAACCTACAATAATTATATTCTTTTAATTATATATTTTCATCAAACATTCAACCCGATTACCCATTCCCGTTATCCTCACTTTTTGTCCCTAAGGCATCTAATTTTGGGAACCTATTCTAAGGATTATCTTCGGGATAGATAATAATGCTCAGGGGATTCCTAGCACTATATGTCAATAAGGAAACTATGGGGGTGGAGTACACCTGGCGAACACTTAGTTCAAAAACACCTACAGGTTGCGAGGCTGCTAGCGTTCCACTGGACTGTCTAAAATAGTTTGTGGTCGTCATCTATAATCCGCTAGACGACTGGATCATCTTTAAAGTTAAGGCCTCTCATGATCTATATCATATGTATCATCTCTCATCTATATCATCTTACATCTACCCATCGTTATCCAATGTATTTAGAGGTAATAAAAATACTTATACAGTTTAAATCAAGTAAAACATGTACGAGAATTGTTCATCTAGCATATATATTAGGAACACATATAATAGGAACACATAGCATGTGGATTGATGGTTGAGTATATTTAGACTAACAAATGCTCCAACAGCATTCATGGACCTGATGTATCGAGTTTGTAAACATTTTCTCGATAAATCAGTAATAGTGTTCATTGATGATATCTTGATTTACTCCAAGAACAATCAATATCATGGTAAACACCTCTGAAAAGTACTGGAATCCCTTAAGAGGGAAAAGCTTTATGCAAATTTTTCCATGCGTGACTTTTGGATATAGGAGATACGATTCTTGGGTCATATTGTTAATCGGGAAGGTATTGGTTTACCCACCAAGATAAAAGTTGTGATGAAATGGGAGACGCCAAAGAGTCCCACTGAAATCCGTAGTTTTTTGGGAATGACGGGTTACTATCAAAGATTGATCCAAAACTTTTCTTCTATCGCAACTCCATTGACAGCCCTGACCAAAAAGGGAGTTTCCTATACTTGGAGCGAGAAGCAAGAAAGATCTTTTGGTGAATTGAAGAAGAGGTTGTGCGAAGCACCAATCCTCGTCCTAATAGAAGGAACTGATGACTTTGCGGTTTTTAGTCTTGCTTCTAAGATTGGATCGGGATACGTCCTTATCCAAAGGGACAAAGTAGTAGCCTACGCCTTGATACAACTGAAGCCCCACGAAAAGAATTATCCAACTCATGATCTAGAGCTTGCAACCATGGGTTTTACGTTAAAGATATGGATACATTATCTTTACGGAACCAAGTTCAAACTCTATGCGGATCATAAGAGCCTTCAATATCTCTTTTATCATAAATAATCATGAGACAAAGGCGATGGGTGGAGCTACTCAATGACTACGATTGCGAGATACTTTACCACCCATGTAAAGCTAATATCGTAGTTGATGCCTTAAGTAGAAAGGTGATTCTGGAAGGGAAAAGAGCTAGATCGTTAAAGATTGAAGTGATCTCAACAATTATGGAAAAGATCAAGGAGGCTCATACAAGGGCTCTGGCAGAATGTGATAAGAAGGAAGAACTTCTAGGAAAGATGTTTGTGTTTGAAGAAGATAAGCAAGGGTTGAAGACGTTTAAGAATCGCATTTGGGTGCCTAAGTTGGGTGGTATACAAGATATTCTTATGGAATAATCTCATAAAACCATGCATTTTATACACCCATGTAGCACCAAAAAGTATTTGGACTTAAAACCCTATTACTGGTGGCCGACAATGAATGTTGATGTGGAAACTTACGTAACAGAGTGTGTAACATATGCAATAGTAAAGGCACAACATCAGAATCCATACGAGGATTTGGAACCCTTACCGGAACCCATAGGGAAGTGCGATGATGTTACCATGGATTTTATAACGAAGTTGCCAAAGACAAAGAGATGTCACAACATAATATGGGTTATAGTAGACCGAATCATGAAGAGTGCGCATTTCATAGCCGCACGAGAAAATTGGTCTATGGAAAAGTTGGTTGAGAACTATGTAGAGGAAATTGTCCGAATACATGGAGTACCCTTATCTATCGTTTCAGATAGAGATAGTCGATTCACTTCCAGATTCTGGAAGAGTTTGCAGGAAGAAATGGGCACGAAGTTGTGCTTAAGTACTTCCTATCATCCACAAACGGATGGAAAGAGTCAGAGAAATATTCAATCTTTGGAAGATATGTGGCAGGCATGTGCCTTAGAGTTTCCCGATAGCTGGGATGACCACCTACCACTGGCCAAATTTGCCTACAACAATAGTTATCACTCATGCATCAAGATACCTCCTTACGAAGCACTTTACATAATGATGTGTCGTACACCATCGTGTTGGCTGGAAGCGAGAGAGAAAAACTTTGTGGGTCCTGAGTTAGTACACCAGACCGCGAAGAAGCTAAGAGTAATCAGAGAAAGAATGCTAGCTGCTCAAAGTCGTCAGAAAAGCTACACAGATAAGAAACGACGATAGATAAAATTTGATGTGGGTGATCAAGTGTTACTTAAAGTCTCGCCATGGAAGGGACTTATTAGATTCGGAAAGCATGGGAAGTTGAGTCCTCATTTTATAGGACCATTCAAAATACTTCAAAGGATAGGGAATCAAGCCTATAAGCTTGAATTGCTCGGGAGAATCTATAATACCTTTCATGTTTGTTATTTAAGAAAGTACTCAGGAGAAGAAGTTGATATGCTCCCACTTTCAGAGTTATGGATCGATGAAGATAGAAGGATGGTTGAAGAGCCTAAAGTAATCGTTGACCATAAGAGGAAGAAATTACGAAGAAAGATGATTGACTTGGTGCTAGTGCGATGGAAACACACGACAGGGCTTAATCTCACCTGGGAAACAGAAAGCGAAATGAAAGTCTCTATCCTCATCAGTTTGCTGCTGCATGATTCCGAGGAAAGAATCATCCTAATGGGGAGATAATTGTAACGCCTGTGTTTCTTGCTAGATTAAGTCATAGTATGTAATCACTTTGGTCAATGGTTGTAATATTTATATGAATGAATAAGAAAGGATTATTCAGATATTTATATGCTTACGTGTTTTATAGGATTTTATGCGTAAATTATATGAGTATATATAATAAAAAAATAGATAAAATTAAAATACGCTTCAAAGATCAAAGATTAATTAGGAAAAATAATCTTAACTTAGTTGTAGTATACGTTATAAGGATTCCGGAGATATAAGAAGCGTTCAAATCCGACTTCATATAAAGAAGTTATGCTTCTTCGAAGTTTCGCGATTAAACTGTCACGACTCCGCGTCTCGTAAAAATTAGATTTTTGATACATTACTTTTTAGCCTAATAGATCTAAACGAAAATGTAGTAGTCGTTAAACTGAGAGCGTGAATATAGTGAACGTCAAAATCTGACTTCGTTATAGGAAGTTCTGATTTTTCTAAGATTTGGCATAGCGGTATTCTGCTCAAAAATCAAATTTTAGATCAGTCGACTTTTAGCCAAAATAATCTAAACAACGGTTGAAGATCTCGTTAATGGGAGTTCAACGATATAAAGTCTATCGAAAACAGACACCGGATGAGAGAGTTATGCGTTTGATATGGGCTTTAACAGTCTAAGCATGTGTGAAAAATATAAAGTCAAAATTAGCCAACGGAGTTTAAACAAAAGTTGTAGATCTCGTCGAGAGCTTTCCGGGGATATAAAGAACATCAAAACCAAAGTTCGAATGAAGAACTTATGCAATTTTGAAAACATGAAATTTGGTACATGTGCGCGTCAGGCGCACGACACGCCAAACAAGGCCACGCAACCCCACCCACTTTTTTCCACGTGTCAGGCCAGCATTTTGCTACATCATTATATCCCGAACAAGAGTGTGGCACAACTCCATGGTGCACGGTGCACACCACCCCAATTCTCCTTATAAAATAGTAGTTCATTCCTTCATTCTCCCTCACACCATTTCAATCGATAAATCTCTGAAACATTCAAAATTTGGCCCATTTTTCCTTCATTCTAGCCTGTGGCGAAGCCCTGCGACGCCCCTTAGTACTCATCTAAGTAGTAGCTTTGAGTAGGAGATCCCGAGTCAGTATTCTGCCCGACTAGCTCCCGGTTCTCATCTATTGTACTCAGTAAGTGAGCTACACTTACTCTGCCTTTGTGTAATTTATAATTATAGTTTTGAGTCATTACTAGGAACTTGTAAGTAAGGTTTATCAATGGTTTCAAGTCATTATACTTCTTGATCTACTTACGGGAGTGATGTCTAGGTTGGATTTAGTGAGGTATTTAAAGTCGGATTTCCTTTGTATATGAAAAGGACCCCATATGATCCTACCTGGTTATTCCTTATTTATATCTGGAAGTAGACTTTGGGATTATTGAGTAATCTAAACCCTTAATATAATAGTTCCATGAAGTATGAAACTAAACTAAGACTTAGCTTTATGTACATCTAGGTCTTTTGGGAGAGGTGTAAGGCGAAGCTCAGCCCGATTCACCAATCACCAGACACTTTTGTCAGGTGAGTGCGTAGTTATTATCAAAATCATAATCTAAAATAAAAGCATTGTTAATATGAAACATTAAATGATTGCATGTACTATATGTGCTATATGTTATTTGTGTAATTAGGATAATACTATTGGATTAGAGACCGTAGAGGAAATCAATTGCCCTTAGTTATAAGTCTTACCTTAGGTTTAAGAATAAGACTTGTAAAGGTTGCTTAGTTCAAATTAAGATTGACATCGAATAGGTCTCATGATTGGGGTAGAGTGTGTGAGATCAGAGTGGAGTGTTTCTCCTCTTTCTTGGATGACCAGAAATGGTGGGTCCATATTAGACAACTGGCAAGCATGTCTGGGTCATAGACCATATTAGATGACAACATTTGACTATTCTATGCGGTCTAGTGAATTACGTTGCTAACATGGACTTATAACCCATGGACGTAGATAAAATGGGATACCATATTTATTACATCTCTGGACATTGGTTTCCTTATATGACTTACACTGGCCATGGACTCCCCTAGTTGTGTAGTCAAACAGTTGCTCAAACGATTCATCAGTGTAAGTCCCTAAATCGCTTTGATGTATCAATCTGATCCACTTGATGGTGCGGAATCCCAATCAAGTGGATGATGCAAGATGAAATGGAGAAGAAGAACAAGAAGGAGAAGAACAAGATGAATCTCCAATGCACACAATAATATTCAATGGAGATCCGATACACAAGATTCACACACACACACACACGTGTTCTCTCTACTTTCTCTCTCTAGAACACCAAGTATAACAATGGCATCCCCTTTCACGTTTTCTACTCACTAGCCACTGCCCCTAACACGCCCCTAATGACTATATATATATATATATATATATATATATATATATATATATATATATATATATATATATATGGACCGAGAACCCAAGCCCAAAACTCAAAGGCCTGACCGAAATCACATGTGATTTCGGTCCAAAGTACAACTAAACCCAAGATTGTTTTCGGCCCTAGACCGAAAACTACAAATGCCTAAAAAAGAAAAGTATAAACCATAAATTTAGACCCAATAGTCTCCCCCCTTGTTTTATAGCTTTCTTTTCTTATGACCTAACAAACTCTCCCTGGGTTTGTAGCTTGCTTTTCTTTTCAATCTTCACTTTGTGCTTGGCTCCAACTTTTGTCTTCAATTTCTTCACAACTTCAAGATGAGCATATGAATCTTCTATATGAATGACTTCATCTTGAACAGTTGGGCTTTTCTTCAAAAAAAAATTGACTTTTGAACGCACGTTGGGTGTGGAGGCTTCTTGTAAGGATTCAAGAAAATCAGCACCTTCAGCTTGAGAATCTTCAGAGAGAATAACATAGAGACCGATTCTTCTTGATCACATCAGCAGGTTCATAGATAGCAGCAAATTGATTGAGGAGGCTTCTGTAATGCCCGTGTTTCTAGGCTAGGCATTTATATTGACATTATAGTCTAGGTTAACCTTTGTAACTCATTTTGAAGAAATGAAAAGGAATTATGTGAATATTATGTGAATTATGTGTTTTATGCTTAATTATTAGGGCTTAATTAATTAAGAATAAAAATGAGCGTCAAAAATTAAATTTTAGATAAAGCCAATATCTATTAAGAAACTTGTAGTGGGCGTGACAAGGATTACGGATATATAAAGAATGCCGAAATCCGAGTTATAAAGAAGAAGTTATGACCTGTCGAAGTTTCGCGACAAACCGGCACGGGGCCGAATGTCGTAAAAAGTGAGTTTTCGATAAACTACTTTTTGGCCTTAGTGATCTAAACGAAACTTGTAGTGTTCGTGAAACCGAGAGTAGGTATAAAAAGAACGCCCAAATCTGACTTCGTATGAGGAAGTTATGATTTTTCGAAGTTTCAGCTTAGCAGTAGACAGCTAAAAACTCGAATTTTAGATCGAGTGATTTTTAGCCGACACGACCTAAACAAGAATCGAAGGTCTCGTCATTAGTAGCACAACGGTAAAAAGTCTGACGAAAACGGACGTCGGATGAAGAAGTTATGAATTTTTAACGGATTTCCTGTCTCGGTCTGTTAAAAATAATAATATAAAAATTAAAGTCAAAATTAGCCGACGAAGTCTAAACGAAAGTTGTAGAGCGTAATTTTATCTACGCGTGCATATAAAGAACGTCAAAAACGGAGCTCGTATGCGAAAGTTATGAATTTCAAAAGTTTTTGCATAAAAACCGAGAAAATTCGCATAGTCACGAGTTGCCACGTCACCCTCGCCTCGCATGTGCCATGTGTCCGAAATGGTGAGTCATGCGAAGCCACGTGTCGGATTTTGATTCGACTGAAGGGAGGCCCAATCCGAACCTCGCACGCCTTACTCCGAGCCTCGCACATGGACTGCGAGTCCGCGGTCCAATCAGCAACTGCCACCGAGGCCTTCGCATGTGCAGCCTCGTGCGAGCCATCCCCCCCCCCCGCGAGCTTCGGATCTGCGATGCGTGGTTCTTTCTCAGCCGTCGGATCAAGACTTCGGACTCCTATAAATAGAAGCCTCCTGCGAGCCTTCTCGGATACTTTTGGGATTTCACCACTTTTCACCCCTTTCTTCATATTTTCTTCATATTAACATCCCCCGAAGCCCCGGTATCGATTATAAGCCCCGGAATACGCCACGAAGTGCCCGTGAAGCCCTGAAAATTTATCTTTTCGGTTTTGAAGCTCGACCCTTGCAGAGCCCGGTTTCTCAATAAAACTCCCGGTTTTATTAGAAACGAACGTTTTAGGAAACGAATTGCTGCCCGATTATCATCAAAACAAGTGAGTGTATAGTCACTTTCATTTTACACATAGATATGAAGTATTTACCTTATAATACGTGCTATGTGTAAATATATTAATTGTTTATTTGAGGTGACTATTGAGTTGATGTTTTATACAAGTTTTAAACTGTATATGTATTTTTATCTACAAATATGTTGGGTAGAACATGGGTAGATAGTGATGTGTGATAAAATAAAAGTGATGAGAGGCCTCATTGTGATTTGTGATTCAGTCATCTAGCGGAGTTTGGATGACGACCACGGACTTTCTAGACAGTCCAGTGGGAAGCACTAGCAGGCCCGCAACCTGTAGGTGTTAATGAACTTGGGTGTTTATTCGTTGTACTCCATCCCCCTCATGGTTGCCTTTAGGACATGTATGGCTGAGGAAACCCCTTAGCAGTAGTGTCCATCCCGATCATATTCTTTAGGCTAGGTCCCTTGTGAAAAGTGTTTAGGGACGTAAAGTGAGGATAACGGGAACGGGTAATCAGGGTTATTGTTGATTGGTGAACTTAATAAGTTTATTATTACTGTGGGTTGAAAACCCTATATGCTCACCAGGCTCCCAAGCCTGACCCACTCAGTTTTTTTATGATTACAGGTAGTGGACCTCGAGCTTAGTCAGAGGATGACGTGAGATTTTTTGGATTATAGACCAGTAGTTGTAAATAACTGTAGTAAGGCTTATAATGTCTTGTTTATGCTTTTGATCTGTATCGGAACATGACATCCCGAGGTTTTGATATATATGGAAAATATATACCTTCTTAATGAAGGGTTTTGATAAACTTTTATCATATGTTGTTTGGGGACCAATTCCGCAACATCTTTTGAAAAGATTTCTCTGATTTTATTTTAAAAAGCATAAATTAAATCGGTCTTTTCTGGCCGAGAAATTACGGGATGTCACAGCTTCAATGCAATATGTCACATAATCTTCAAATACAGCTTCACCTTGCTTCTGGGGTTGAAAGGTTGTGTTTTGAAAAATAATCTTCATTTCTTGTTCCTTCGAATGAGAAATATTCAATGATCACTGTTGCGCTTTGAAAAGTAATCATTGATTAGAAAGTCCCTGTGGATCACAGAGTTATGAAAAACCGTTCTCACCAAAGTTGTTCAAGGATGTAACCTTGGCTCAGAAAGATCCGATACAGTCTTCTTGAGTCTCTTCTTCCTTTCAGTTCTCTGATTTTTGAATTCACTTTTCAAGACAAAGAAAATTTTGATATAAAAACAAAACTAAAAGAAAAACTTAGCACACAATAGAAATCACTAAGAAGTAAAAAAACCAAAAATAAAATACACTCAAAAGAAAAACAAAAGTATTTTTGGATTTTTGATTTTTCTGAAAAAGAAATAAAAACATAAATAAACATATTTTCTTTTGAATTTTTTTGAATTTTCTGATTTTTGTTGGATTTATTTAATTCTCCCCCTAAATTTGTGCATAGAGGAAAACTATGAACAAATTTAACAAAAACAAAAATAATAGCTAAATTTAAAGACATTTTGGGATCGAAGTTGTCAAACAATTCAATATCGTTTATTAGCACACACCTGCATGTTTAGCTCTGGTCAATCACCGACATTGTGATCCACTTAAACACAAAGGATATTGACAAATTGGAAAGATTATAAGTGACAAGACATTGCACCTATATTCCTAAATGGACCATTTACCTGACGACGACCAAGGATATTGTTGTCCACTTAAATTCAACAATGAGATCTACAGAAAACCTTTTAAGTAGTTCAATTTAGGTGTACTAGAACTTGTTCCCCACTGCCTGACATACCCCGATAATCAATAACTTCCAAAGAACTCTTTAATTTAGGTGAGTATTCAATCATTAAGATAGAAGATAGATATAGAAGTGCATATGTTGTATCCCAGGTCGGATGTCTTCTAATCACGTAGAGGCAACAACATATGTCTAACATGGATAGAGGATTAGAGAGATAGTAAGGTGCATATGTTGTGTCCCACGTCGGATCTTCCAATCACGCAGAGGAGACATCATATGGCTAACAGATAGAAAGAATTGCATAGATAAGGAGGTGCATAGAGATAGAGTTGCATATGTTGCATTCCAGGTCGGATATGTTCCAATCACGCAGACGAGGCAACATATGACTGACAGATAGAAAGCAAGAAAATAATTTCCTACAGACCTACTTTATCAGAACCCCGCACTATCAATACTGGAATTAAGGACATAAGTCCGTACATCGAGGAAAGGTTGAGCCACAATTCTAGATACATATGACTTTTAATGTATCCCGCAGGCTCTCATGTTTATCTCACTGCTCAATCTATCCGAGCGTCGTATGGTCAGTCCAAATGAAACTATCTAAGTCCACACTGTTAAGTCCTTTAATTGTCAATCCATGTCTAGTCCATTTGAATCCTTTGTGCCTACCAGCACATTGAACACAGAGTCTAGACAATTCAGTTTCAGTCCCTTACACTTGTTTAAACTGCCCGTTATCACTCAATCTTGATATCAATTCCCAGATAATCACCTACTACCGAAAAACCATAAGAACATATTTTTGGAATTTTGTTTTATAATATATATATATATATATATATATATATATATATAATAATTTTAATTTTAATTTTTTTTTGTATTTTTATTTACCCCCCTAAATTTGTGCATAGGAGAGAAGAAATGAAAATAAAATGCACAAATTTAAACTAACTAAAAAAATTAGACTTCAAAACGAATCAATTTAAGAAAAACTCAGGAGTATCGGGAAGAAAACTCAAACCGTAATTCACCAATGGAAGTTGCATCCAGATGGTCTAAGAACAACACGCATATGCAGCAACATGTTCAGCCTTAGTTGTGTTTCAATTCAGGAACATATCCGAAAATTCTTTACACCGATAAGTACAATCCCCATTTGTGATCCTTTTCTTTTCTTCCTTTCCCGCAAAGGACACATACTCTCAAACAAAGTTCTGAATGTTGTATAGTTGAGAGATGTCCCCTATCATGTGCTAGGAATAGCCACTATCAACAAACCAAAGTCTGATGATATGCCTCCATAGCTGCTCCAGCACAAAGTGCGAGATTAGTTGGTCTTTGGAACCCAGTCCATTTTGAAACTGGTTTGACCTTTATCATCTACGCAAGGTACTCTCTCCCATGACATATCATGTTTTTCAGACACGGAAGATAAAGAAATGTTAGAATCATTAGATGATTTGGGAGTATGAACCTTCGATACCCATCTGTAGTTGGTTTTAACCCATTTCTTATTTTATCGAATGGATGCCTTAGCACTTGCTTTTGAACTTGAAACCGAGCGCCAAGATGACTTTGAATTAACTGATCTTTGTTTAACTGAGCCATCTCTTGATTTTGGTGTAACATCCCGGAATTCAGGTATATCTCTTTGATCCTTTTCTTTCCTCAAGTTGCCAAAATTAGTCCTTGAATTGAATGTTTGGCTTTCGAGTACGCTGGACGTAAGGGAGAGTACGTTGCGCGTACTCATGAGCGTATTCTCGACGCGGAGTCTACCCAGTACGCTGGGCGTACCTTAGTTACACTGAGCGTACTAGGCCCAGAATGAAACCCTAATTCTAAGTGAGTCCCCTATTTAAAGAACATTATGGCCTCCTTGTTGGCCACCATTTCCAGAGACTTGTCCATCAAAAACCCTAATCCTCGTTCTTATAGCTAGAGAGTGCCTTTGAGAGCTAGTTGGTGTGTTCTTGAGCATTAGAAATGGAAAGGAAGCTTTGGAGAAGAAGGAGTGAGAGCCCAAGCACTTGGATCTGAGATTAGCAGTGTGGGAAGCTTCATTTGGAGGTATAAAGCTTCAAGCTTTCTTACTCTTTTCTTTTGTGTATATGTATGGCGTGTTTTAGGGTTTTGTCCCCAAAGTTGATGGCTTTATGAGTTGATGAGCCCCAAGAATCTGAGATTTGTCCCTTGTTAGTGTATTTTGTGTTATAGTGTCATAAAAATCCAATCTTAGACGTTAGGAGTGAGCCATGCATGAGATATGAGCTTTTTAGTGAAGGAAGTGGTGTGTTTTGGATGTTGATGACCATTTAAGCCATGCAAAGGCGTAAAGTCTTCGACTTTATGGATTAGGAGGCTGTAGGGGGTCCAGATCT
The DNA here is from genome assembly GCF_052849685.1 of Lactuca virosa. NCBI lineage: Eukaryota > Viridiplantae > Streptophyta > Magnoliopsida > Asterales > Asteraceae > Lactuca > Lactuca virosa. The sequence continues at coordinate 403,114,094 of NC_136430.1, read as the reverse complement.
GTATTTTGAGCTTATGTCTTAACTGTTTAAGACCAAAATCATGAGGAGTATGAAACCAGGACTTACGCTGGGCGTAATCCCAGTACACGCAACGTAGGGGGTCGAGCTCCCCGATTCTGTGAAGCCTTCGAGTACGCCCAGCGTATAGAGCTGGTACGCGCCACGTACTCCGAAGGGTTGACTTTCGTTGACTTTTAGGGTTTAGTCAACATGTGGACTTTTAGACCATTTGAGGGGTAAAATGGTCTTTTAGCCTTCTGAGAAAACACAGGAAAGGATTAGTCTAGCCTTGAGAGCCGTTATTGATTTGAGATAATTACTTTATGTGATTAGGCGGGGGCTAAGTCATTGTTTCGAGTTCGGGGATATCTAACACGTGAGTTACTAGACATCATACGAGGTGAGTCTTCTCACTATACCTTACCTAGAGTGGTAATTATGTGTGACTGGAAGGTCTTATGTGCTATGACGAATATGTGATATATGTTTCTATGTGATATGTATATGTTATGTATGTTATGAGTAGCATGGTATGGACCGGAAGGTCAGTATGGTATGGACCGGAAGGTCGACAGGGTATGGACCGGAAGGTCAACAGTGTATGGACCGGAAGGTCAGCAGTGTATGGACCGGAAGGTCAACATGGTATGGACCGGAAGGTCGACAGAGTAGGACCGGAAGGTCTACTCAGATGGTGGGACTGCAAGGCCCCTGAGACACATTGACCGGAAGGTCTCGTAGAGCTATACGTGGTATTTTGGGGAACTCACTAAGCATGCGTGCTTACCGTTTATGTGATATGTGTTTCAGGTACTTCAGAGGACCGCGGTAAGGCACCGGCATGATTGTACACACACACACACTATGTTTTGGGAAGAGCTACTGTGGATCCTGGATTTTATGTGATGATTTTGAAAACTTTGTTAAATGAATAATTGGTTTGGATTTTCACGACGTTACATTTGGCTTCTTGGCTGACATTCCCTTCTTAACCTTGGGAGTTGGATTCTTGCCCTTCTTAGCATTCCAGTCGCCAATGTTTGATTGTGACCTCGAAGGGTTTCTTTTGAAAAATTTCTCTCTTGGCGCGTTCTGCCAACCGTGTGCATAGTAAGGAACATATGCACGATTTGGACAATTTTTGGCAATGTGTCCAGGTGTTCTACAGTGAAAACATGTTTGTTTCTTCACGTAGGAGTTGTTTCTGAGTGCCCCTGGTAGCGTACCCATGCCTTGTCTCTAATTGTTCCCACACGCACGCTTACAGCAAGCAGTTTGTTTCGCTTGTTTTGGTAGGCTGTATTTACCAACATCAGGTTGATTAGAAGTAACCGAATTAGAAGCAACAGATTCAGAGTTCAAAGAGACAATTGTTTGACAATCAACAGAATTAACATAATTGTTTCTGTTCTCCTTGTTCTCATCTTCCACTACTTTACCTGCACATGAAGTAGACGCATTAGTATCCTTCATCACAATATTCTCAGTTGGGCCTGATTGTTCAGTCTTAACTGAAGCTGGTACAGGGGGTGGGCCATACTAAGCAGGTATCTCCACCTCATTGGTTTCAAGGGGTGAGGTATAGTTGTCATTGAAAGGAGGTGGAACAATGTGATACCCTAGACCCTTATTTTGATTATCTTTGAATTTTAATTGTTTCTCAATCATAGACACAACTACCTCACTTGACGCATCAAATTCCTTAAAATTAGATTCAACATCTTTATATTTAGCTTTTAGTGCATCAATTTCGGCAGTTAAGCTGGCAATCTATCTCTTAACATGGTTATAGTTCTCACATTTGTTACTATAGTCTTACTACAGCTTTCTAAACTCCTTTTTCTTGGCCTCTAGTTGTTCTTTTAAGGGTTTATGGGCCTTTCTGAGAGTGTATCCTTCATATTTAAGGTCCTCATTATCTCTTCGTAGTATATCATTTTGATCACGAAGAAATTTAATTGTGCACTACATGCTTGAGAACAGGAAGTTTCATTGACCTCTTTTGTGATTGATGAACTCATTGTTTACCAAAAATACCCTTTGACTTGAAACCTCAAAAGCCAAACTCGAAAAATCAAACATGAAAGTCAAATCTAAAAGTCAAAATTGAAAGTCAAATTTGAAGGTCAACCGTGAAAACTTGAAAGTTCAACGAGAAAGTCAAAGTTAAAAGTCAAAGATTAAACTTGAAAGTTAAAAGTCAACTTTCAAAGTCAAAGGTCAAAATTGAAAGTCAAAAGTCAACCTTGGAAGTCAAAAGTCGAAAGTCAAAATTTTAAACCTAATACAAAACTTCAAAACTTGAAAATTTGAATTTTAGGCCGAAATTTGCGAGGCTTCTATTGTTGGTCGAGAAGTCTCGCACTGAGAACACTGCTGAAGAACCCTCGCAGGCCGTAAACTAGTTCTCTGCCGAAATCGTCCGAACCGAAAATGTCCGAAGCGAAATCTATCGCACCGCAAACCCTCGCACGCTCCATCGAAATCTTGGACACGCTCCACCGCAAGCTGCTGACCGCAATCGCTGACCGCAAACTTGTTTTCTTCCGCAAACACCTCGGAAACCCTAGCCCCTGACCGAAATTAACCACCGGGGTCTCGCAAGTTACATCCAAAAACATGTTTTTTCAATTTTTTAGTGCAAAACTCGATCAAAAAGCCAAATTTATGAAGAACACGAAGAACAAACATCCAATATTTCTTCCAAAACAAATCAAAAACGCAAAAACCTTCAAGAAAAAGTCCAAAAACGTTCAATATCTTGCCAAATTGATTGATACAATCCAAGCTCTGATACCACTTGTAAGTCCCTAAATTGCTTTGATGTATCAATCCGATCCACTTGATGGTGCGGAATCCCAATCAAGTGGATGATGCAAGATGAAAAGGAGAAGAAGAAGAACAACAACAAGATGAATCTTCAATGCGCACAATAATATTCAATGGTGATCTGGTACACAAGATTCACACACACACACACGTGTTCTCTCTACTTTCTCTCTCTAGAACACCTAGTATAACAATGGCAGCCCCTTTCACATTTTCTACTCACTAGCCACTGCCCCTAACACGCCCCTAATGACTATATATATATATATATATATATATATATATATATATATATATATATATATATATATATATATATATATATATATATATACCCAAAACTCAAAGGCCTGACCGAAATCACATGTGATTTCGGTCCAAACTACAACTAAACCCAAGATTGTTTTCGGCCCTAAACCGAAAACTACAAATGCCAAGAAAAGCAAAGTATAAACCATAAATTTTGACCCAACAATCAGGTTGGGTGATTCCTCCAGATAATCGTTGCTTTAGGATCTGTGATGATCAGTTAGGTTGGGTAGTTGGTCTTAGGTCATATTTTATATTATCTTATAAAGTTTTTTGCAGGAATGATATTATTTATTTTTATCATTAAATTATTATGGACTTGAGAAACCTATGCATCTCACCAAGTTTTACCAAACCTGACCCACTCATTTTATGCATCACAGATAACAGATGTAAGGTTGTCGAAGTCTAGTTAGAATGCTGAGTAGAATAAAGAGATGTGTCTATAATAAGTAGTTTCAGGACCTTTATACTTTACATTGTAATGTATGTTTGGATATGAACTAATGACATCCTCAAGGTTTTAATAAAATAACTTTTGTTATTTTAAAATGTTTTATTTAACTAGAAATTCCCATATCTCACTTTATAAAGCGTATAGAAAAATGTTTTAAATTGTTCTGAAAAATGGGGGATGTCACACCTTGGGTTTCAATGGAATGGAATTTAGACTCTATTTTATGTATGTGATGTTGGACAAGTGATTTAAACCTTGGATTGTTCGCTGGAAGCTTAGGGGTAAAATGGGAAAGCTTATGTTTCAGGCTTCTTGCATAAATTTAGGACTTTAGTTCGAGATGTTTTTATTCATAAATATTAAGATAGAGTTGTAGAGCTCGTCGATACCTTTCCGTGGATATAAAGATCATCGAAAACGGAGTTGAAACGAAGAAGTTATGTCTGTTTGAAGTTAAGTTGGAATAAGGGAGTCTGACAGTACATTGGGCGTACACTAGCCAGTATGGTGGGCGTGATAGGCTGAAGGAATGAGTTTTTAGGGAGTTACACTAGCTGTAACCTTAGGTATGTTGGGCGTACCGCCGCAGAGTAAAAACCCTATTTTCATGGTTTTGAGCCCTATTTAAGGTCTCTAACCCCTTGGGGGTCCTTCCTATCATGAGCCTCCACCCTCTTAAGCCTCTAACTCGAAACCCTAGCCTCTTCTCACTTATTTTGAGCCTTGGAATCATTTATGAGCTTATTTATCCATTAGAAGGTGGGATCTTGAAGAACAAGGTGGTGGAAAAGTGTATGGAAGAAGGATTCAAGCATAGATCCAGCAAGATTACATCATTTCTGGACCTATGTGAGTAAAAAGCTTCAAACTTGCTCATTAATTTCATATATCTTGTTAATTTTCATATTTGTCACTTTTTGGTCACTTTAGTGCATAAAGTTTAGATCTTGAAAGTTTGTGACCGTGTTATGGATAAAGTTGGAAACTTTATCCATCTAAACATCATATTGATTCAGATTTGAAGGTTGGAGACTTGGACTTAATGGATTAAGTTGAGAAAGATGCATTTTTTGTACCTTTGAGACTTAAAGACTATATCTTGGTTACTTGGGCCATCCTAATGGATAAAGTTGGAAACTTTATCCATTATGGATCTATTAGGAACTATAAAAATGTGATCTTGGTCCCTTTCTTCCCTCCATGCAACAGTTATGATGCCTTGGTTTGTGTCTTAAGTTAGGGTTTTGGTGTGTGGACTCCTTCTAGCCATGGAAAATCATAAATTTGGAAACTTTATGACTTAGAATATTATTTGGGAATAGATTTGAGCTTTGTATGTGATATCTTAATGGAATAAGCACTTAATTAAGGAAAATGCAATTGGTCGAGTACGTTGGGCGTACCTGGTAGTATGTTGAGCGTACAAGGTTGGAGCCCCGTAATCAGGAATAGATGTACTATGCTGAGCGTAGTGACTGATAACGTTGGGCATACTCAGTATGTGTTGACGTCCTTTTACTTTTTGACTTTTTGACCCGTTTACTTTTTGGATCAGTTTGACTTTTGGTCAAACTTGGGTAGAATTGAGTATTTGACTAAGGATTGGTCTTGTTCTTGGTTTTAAGAAGTTTGGGTTGGCTGTTCTGATGTTGAGGTAGCCGTTGGCCTTCTGTTCAGTAGTTCAGGTGTGTCTTCTCATAATGTTTGGTCGGTCGAAGGCACCAATACCAACCCATTGATTATTGTTTGTAGGATGTTAGCTGTTTGTATAAATCTTGCATGTATTGGTTTCAAAAGGAAGGGTCCGCTTGATCGCACTGCATCCCCTGAGGATTTATTCCGCATTAAATGTTAATGATTTTACTCTGATGTTTTGAGAATACTTTTATTATAATCATCTTTTAGGATAATGAATGAATTATTTTGACTTATTTAAAATGAATTTTTTACTCGGAACTTTTGGGATGTTACAAGAAGTTTGAGATTAGGTCATTGTTTGTTGTATAGGTGACCTATAGAGTTGACATCTGGAGCAGTGTTCTTTTCTGCTATCTTTTTAGACTGTGAGGCGAGTTTTCCTCACTGTACTTGTAGGTCGAAGGCACCAATGTCGGCCCACTAGGTTATGTATCCTAGTATATAGAATATTACTATGCTGTAGTGAACTGTTAGATCTGTATGGTTATCTGTTTGTTGGTTATATGTTTATTTGTTGTATATGTGGACATAGTATGTGTAACGCCCCGTTCCTGGTACGCATCAGATCATTTAATATATTAATTTTTTAAAATCTACTCGACAAGTTGGTAGCCCTAACTCGTCGAGTAGATGCCAGATTGGACGCGGGGATTTAAATGGTCTACTCAGCAATTCGAAGCCTTGACTCGACGAGTAGGTCTGTCAGGAGGAAACCCTATTTTCGGGGTTTTGCACCCTATTTAAGCCACTTAACCCTTTTGGGACTCCCTTACCAACCTCCCTGTCCTCTAAAATCCTAATTCTTTGTGAGCTTCATCCTTGAGAGATTATTGAGGTTTTGAGTGTATTTTTGTGATATAAAAGAGAGTTGGAAGAGCTTGGAGCCATCAAGCTTCTGGAGAAGATCAAGATCCAAGATTTCATCTATCTTTGGCAACCTTCTGAGGTAAAAATCTCTTAGCTTGATAACCCAAAGATTAGATCTCTTTTAGTGTTGATTTATGGGTCTTTTTGATCCCTTTGAGAAGGATAAGATCTGCAAGGGACTCGACGAGTTCATATGGGAACTCGGCGAGTCCGATCAAGGATCCTCGATAATGTTCATGAAACTCGGCGAGTTGTCAAGGAACTCGACGAGTTAGATTATATTGTCCCTTTTCTGACTATGCTAGGACTTGGCGAGTCTGAGGACGACTCGACGAGTTAATTTGTCCAGTCGCGATGATAGGTAGCCTGGGAACTCAACGAGTCATAGGGTGATTCGGCGAGCCGAGTCGCGATTTTAGGGTTTCTGAGTTCTAGAACTCGACGAGTCAATAGACTGACTCGGCGATTTAGGTCAACCTGGAAGGTTGACTTTAACCAAAATGTTGACTTTGACCATGGGTAAAATGGTCATTTTACCCTAAGCAAAATTTGCCAGATTTCTGACTAAGTATTATTATATAGTGGTAGCCGAGGAGTTGTGGGAGCAGCCATCAGAGATTCCTCACGCACGAGTTCAACATTCAGTTTGAGAGGTGAGTCTTCTCCTATAGGAACGGGTCTAAGGCACCAAGGTCGGCCCGTTTATGTGTGATTGTATGTGTCGGGGTTAGCCCGATGTAGATTTTATGTTTCGGACTTCGGTCTGATGCCGGGGCAAGCTCGAGGAAGATAGTATGCTTGATGTCTTTGTGATTCTTGCATGTTTCTGATTACGTGTTTCGGACTTTGGTCCGATGTCTGGGCAAGCCCGAGGAATGTTAGCTATCATGTTATGTTTATGTTTATGTTTATGGTATGCTTGTTGATATGATATGTATACTGGACTTCAGTCCGATGTCGGGCGGGGCCCGATGCAGGGGCTAGGCCCAAGTTATGTCGGACCTCGGTCCGATGTCGGGCGGGGCCCGATGCCGGATTCGTCCGATGCCGGGCGGGGCCCGATGCCGGGTTCGTCCGATGTCGGGTGGGGCCCGATGCAGTGGGCTAGGCCTAGTATGTGATTATGTGTATGGTATGTGGTAGCTTAGGGGAACTCACTAAGCTTCGTGCTTACAACTTTCAGTTTTGGTTTTAGATACTTCCACTAGCAAAGGGAAGGGCTCGGGATGATCGCATGGCACATACCACAGTTTGAGCCTAGGATGTTTAGACTCTGATATTTTCTTATATGATTTTGATACAATATTTTGACATGATGTTTTGAGATACACAACTTATGGTTTTCTTTATGATGATGGATGACTTATGCTTTTATTATAAATGATTTTAAAACAAATTTTTGGTCTGTATTTATGGGATGTTACAAGTTGGTATCAAAGCCTTGGTTTGAGGGATTCAGGAATGGTCTCGGGTGTGTCTGAACTCAAACTAAGGAATTGGTATGAAATTTTTCAAAAGAAAATCATTTTTATAAAAAGAACTTTGAGAAAAAGAAAAAAATTTTGAATAGAGAAAAGAACTTTGAAAAAGATAAAAGGGTGTGGTGCATGCAATCAGCCGAGCTCAAGTAAGTACTCCCAAATTACCCATACAAGTATATGTTATGTTATGATTATTAGCTTTATGAGAATTGCATGCTAGTTTAGGACTAAGGATCTAGGAAGGATGCCTTATGTGCCTGTTTTATGATCTCAGCTCTATGAACTGCATGCTAGTACAGATTAGTCAAGGATAGCCTGAGAGAGATATGCTTGATTATGTTTACTCGATGCTCGAATGCTGCTTGCTTTGTGATTTTAGGAAGTTCTAGTTATCTTTCACTAACTAGTAAGTGAATATGTTACGTTACATATTGCGAGGATTAAATAATTTCAGAAGGTTAGGTCTAGCTCTATTGCGCACCTCTTGTTTGAGTCCAACCGTTGTAGGGTAGGATCTCTCATTCGAAGAATTATCTAGTATTAGTGATATGTAATAGTATTCACGAGTTAGTTAGGGGTAGCAGGGACTTCTTATGTAGCTGATAGTGGAGAGTGGGTTGGTGATTACCCTAGGGCAAGCCTAGGATGAGTTAGCATGAGATCATCAGTAGTAGTAGAAGGGACTTGGTGGAGTCGAGGCAGTTCTTGAGGAAAGTACGGATAGACGTGGAAGGTAGTATGGGCCCGTACTACTGAAAGAAGAGGATCCGTTCTCGAATCAAGGAAGTCTGAGATGAATCCAGGAAACTATAGTATGTTAGATCCCTCGAGATATGATGAGTATACTGATGTTTGTTATGGTGTATTTTTAGTATGGTGGTTCTACGCACTAGGCCAGTGGGCACTTCAGGCAGTGGTGAGGGATCAGGCTTGGGCTCTGGAGCCGGGCAGTTGGATGAGCAGACGAGGGAGTTTATTTCGTCTGAGGTTACACGTAGAATTCTCGATCAGACTCCTGTGATCTTTGGATTGGTCAAGGAGGGTATTTTAGAGCTTCTGGATGAGAAGCTGAGCATTTTCCGCACTGAGATACCGGCCATGATGGGGTCGCACACATTGACTTTCAGGGAGTTCAAAGATTGTGGAGCTCCCAACTACCATGGGGCTCGGGACCACATTGCAAGCACCAGATGGTTGGCGGATGTCGCCAACACACTCTGCACTAGCAGATGTCCCGAGGGGGACAAGGTTCGACTTGCGTCCTGTCTTCTCAAGGACAGGGCATGAGACTGGTGGGAGGAAGTCGGACATGCCATCGGTGATGATGCAGCTCTTGATACCATGACCTGGGCTGACTTCTCAGCTAGGTTTAGAGTCGAGTTTGCACCCGTGATAGAGGTGCAGCAGCTAGCTAGGCAGTTCCAAGATTTACGACAGACGACTGAGACAGTGGCAGAGATTACCGCCAAGTTCAGGGAGAGGACCCTTCTCGTTTCGCAGCACGTGGCGGACCACAGGTCTAGGAGTCATCAGAGCCGTATCTGTACTGGAAAATGTGGCAAGTTGCACGATGGGGTGTGCAAGGCAGGGAGTTCCGGCTGCTTTAAATACGGCCGAACTGGGCATATGAGCAGGGATTGTACAGCTACTACCACCACCACTACAACATCTGATCTGATTTTCTTTCATTGCAATCAGAGGGGACACAAGAAGTCCCAGTGTCTGAGTCTAGCATCAGCAGGACAGGTGGTGGCACCCACTCCTACCACTTTGAGGATTACAGACGGCCGTTAGGGCTGGGCAGAGGCGCCAGCAGCGAAGAGCAGAGCCTTCCAGTTGACAGAAGAGGAGGCACGTTCAGCCCCTCATGTGGTTACAAGATCGTTCTTAGTGAACGACATATCAGCTATGGTATTGTTTGATTCGGGGGCTACCCGATCTTTTATGTCGCTCGCACTTAGCAAGCAATTTAGTAGAGCTCAGGGGGAGCTAGATTGCCCACTTGATGTAGAGATAGGCGATGATAGGACCGTCAGGGTTGCGAGGGTTCACAGAGGATGTACGCTACAGTTACTCGATCAGCAGTTTTCAGTGGATCTGGTTCCTATTCCCCTGCGTAGGAATAAGGTTATAGTGGGTATGGATTAGTTGAGCTCCAATGGGGCAGTGATTGACTACGAGCAGCAACTAGTGAGGATTCGTACTCCTAGTGGGGGAGAGCTAGTGATTCAGGGAGTAACACCCCGAATCCTAGATGTGAAACTTGAGAGTTATAATGCACCTTGTATGACCTACTCGACGAGTTGGTTGGTCCCGACTCGTCATGTAGGAGCTGAGCTGGTCACGCGATTTATGAAGCGGACTCGTCGAGTCGAAGGGATGGACTCGGCGAGTTGAGTCTGTATTGATAAAACTCTAATTTTAGGGCTTACACCCTATTTAAAGGCCCTTAAGCCCTCATTTTCGCCTCCCTGACCATTTAGACACACTGAGAGAAACCCTAGACGAGCTGTAGTCGCTATGAGAGAGAGAAAGGCTAAAGATCTTGTGTTCAAGTGAATTTTTAGAAGAAGATTGAAGAGCAAGGGGGTTTGGAACGAGAAGAAGCTTTGGATCCAGAGTTCTTTCGGTGCTAGCTGTCAATTGGAGGTAAAAAGCTATCACCTTGATCATTCCTTTTGTTATATCTCTTTCTAGAGAGTTTTAGGGCTTTATCCCATCCATTTTTTGATTTGGATTTGTTGAGCTGGTCATGGGAGTGGAGACTACAGATCTGAGCTATATGAGTCCTTATGAGCCCAAAGATTCGAGCTTTATCAAGCTTTGGGCAAGTCTTCAAGCATAAAGACCTTTATGGAGCTTGTTTTGGCATTTTGAGCCCTATATGCCATGCATGAACGTAAAGCTTGTAGCTTTACATGATGATTCAACCTTAGGAGGCTAGATCCACAGCTTATTTATGTCCAAAAATGTCTGAATGAGAAATAGACTTAATGGACTCGACGAGTTGATGAGACAACTCGACGAGCCGGTTACGGTTTACCCCGATTATTTGGACACGTTGCAGACTCGGCGAGTTGATGAGACAACTCGACGAGTTGAGAGGGTTTTACCCATCTTTGGTTTCAGAGTGGACTCGACGAGTTGATGAGGCAACTCGAAGATTAGATAGGGTTTTCCTGGTCTTATGGACTCGACGAGTTGGCTAGCAACTCGGCGAGTAGACTCGGGTTATCGCGACTTACTGATTTCTGGGGGACTCGACGAGTTCATGAGCTGTACTTGGCGAGTTGAGTCAACATGGACTGTTGACTTGAGTGTTGACCTCTGCTGACTTTTAGATTTGGGTCAGCTTTGACTGTTAACTTCCTTTGACTTTAGGGTTCTGGTCAACTGTGGATTTTGGAGGCCATGGAGAGGCGGGGTTTAGACCAACAACTCAAGTGTGGTATACATTGCTTTACTCTGCGAGGTGAGTCTTTTCACTATATCTACTGAGTGACCGGAGGGTCTTATTTGAGTAGTCGACTGGAGGGTCCTATGCGCTTATATTGAGTTATGTGTTATTATGCATCTTGTCTTTGTGATATATGCTATATTATTTTGTGCCTTACTGAGTTAGGACCGGAGGGTCCAAACCGAGTTGTGAGACTGGAGGGTCTTCACTGAGATACAGGACTGGAGGGTCCACCCGAGTTGTGGGACCGGAGGGTCCCACTGACACACATTGACCGGAGGGTCTTATTTGAGATATAGCCATGAGAGGTTAATGAGATATGTGTGGTATATTGGGGAACTCACTAGGCTTCATGCTTACCGTGTTATGTGATATGTGTTTTAGGTACTTCTCAGGATCGCGGGAAGGCGCCGGGTTGATTGTACACACGAGATGGAGTTACGTTTTTGGAGGATCCTGGATTTTATTCAACAATTATGAATATGTGTTTCTGATAATTTGACCATTGGGGATTTTGTGAAATGAGTTGATGAGATTTATGTGATTTTAAAATGAAAATTTTGTTTGAAAATTTACGGTGTTACAAGTTGGTATCAGATCCTTGGTTTGAGGGATTCGGATGTACCTTCGGGTGTGTCTGGACTTAAACTGAGGATTTGAGAAAATTTTTCAAAAGAAATGATTTTTCTAAAAAGAGAAAGAGTTTTAAGAGAAAACGAGTTGGAGTAGTGTGTACAATCAGCCAGAGCGCGAACGGTGATTTCCTAAAATACCCTTACTTATTTGTGTTATGAGATATTAGTGATGCATGGTAGAGGATAGGCTAGGTATTTCGTATTTTAGGGCTAGAGTTGCCTGGTTTGTGATGCCTTAGCCTAGGAGTTGTTGCTATCTGTTATGTGCCTTGAGTATGTGTTGAGTAAGAGTATCTAGCAGGAATCTTTTAGAGAGAGCTCTGAGTAGTGGAGTAATCTAGGAGAGATACCTAGATGAGCTTTTGAGGAATCTACTAAGAGGGTAGTTAGATGCCACGAGGGGTAGGGTTGCCTGAGTCGGCGATGCCTTTTGAGTTGTGGATATAGCGAGAGGAGTTATATGCCAGAGTGGTTTTACGTGCTGGTGGAGGTTATTCGATGCCTGAATGCTGCTTGCTTCGTGCTTTGTGGAACTCTTGATGATGGGAGTCGGCTACTAAGTGAATATGACGATATTTAGGAGGTAGATGGCTGGCATCATAAGGAGTTCTTCAACAGCTGATGGCAGAGAAATGTGAGAACCTAGGAAGATCCTAGGGAGATACTTTAGTCAGATGAGTACGCTGATAGAGGAGAGTATTCGCTGGGGAGCGGCCATGTGTAACGGGATTGGTGATCGAGAAGGTTGAGCAGCTACTTAGGAAATCTGGGACGATCCGTGTGGAAAGTATGGGTAGATGTGACAGGTAGTATGGGCCTGTACTACTGAAAGCAGAGGACCCATACTCGAAGCAAGGAGAATCCTAGAGGTTCTAAATAGCAGGTTAAGGGGAGATAACATGGTTCGGGTACCATGATTCGTAGCATAGTGTATTTTCATCTTTACCAGTTATCCGGCGATGGGTGTTCATATGGAGAAAGTATATGGTAAACTGTGGGGCCAGAGGGCCATGTCGATTGAGCTTAGATAGAGTGTACCTTGTGAGGGAATTGAGTTTAGATCCCGAGGAGTTGACTGGTGGGTTGCCAGTTGGAGTCGCAGGACTAGAGGAAAAGTGGAGGTGATACACTGAGGAGAATTTCGTTATGGGTTGAGTGATCGAATGATGGTTGAGATGTCACATCCTGTGAAGAAGATTACACTATTTCCGCTTTTCGTGTGGAGAGAACGAGATAACGAGCTTCCAGTTCCATAGTTTGGAGGTAATTCAGTGGGGTATCATATAGTTGCGATGTTTTCACCAGAGTAATTGTGATATGTTGTTGCGAGGTATTTCTTATATCGTGAAAGAGTCATTGGTGGGGACTGATATGGACGAGGACAAGGAGATGCCTTGGTCGAGTAAGGCATACTTTTTACCAACAGATTTAGGTGATCAAGAGGAGTATACCGGGGCGGCGACCCTCGTTGTCTACGTTGTGTATCGACTGTGAGAGTGAGGTATTTTGTTTCTATCATGATCCACGTGATGGAATGTTGGTTGAGGGATTGGATACGCGGTGTGTGATAGTGCATTACTTCCAGATTAAGAGTCGTGACTAGTTCAGGACAATTGAGATATCCGACGGTGTGTCGGTATGATATTTCGGGATGACTAGAGATAGTCACGATGGGAGGGTTCCGAGGATTTCATCTGGGATTTGAGATATTTGGAGTTGCATGGTCTCTATCGGGAAGATCATCGAGTGTTACGTTATACAATTCCAAGAGTCAAGTGTGATGTACCTGGTGAAACAGTCTATGGAGTGGACTGTTGGTATGCCAATTGGTGATGGTTCAAACCCTGAGTGGGGGAGAACTGGGTATTCTATTGAAAGGATTAGCGATATGTTCAAGGGCACTTAGAGAACTGGTTATGGAGATCTGCAGTGCAGACACATGAGACTTGGGTTATTGGTGGATGAGGCAAGGTGCAGAGCGATATGATGCATGTTGTACGTGTTCAGGAAAGGATGAGTGTATCCACAGCGAGTAGCCGTTGGTCAGAGACCTTATGGTGGTTAGGAACTCTTCGAGTTTGTAGTGGTTGAGTTTGACGCGGTTGGCTCGTTGAGGTCCAGTTCGACTGTTGAGAATTTCTAGTTCGATGTATGGATTGTTATATGCACTCCAGGTAGGGCAGCAATTGTTTTGGCAACCAACTTCAAAGTTAGTATGGGTATTCTCGCATTAGTTTTGAGCATTAGAGGATGGGGTTTCGGATTTTCGTCAACGTGTTCTTAGCCATTGACGATTCCTCCGTGTTTCAAGTTGTGAGTTGGAGTATTTTGAGGTTACGAGTTATGCGGGTGGAAGATCAGTGGTCAAGGCAAGACATTGTGAGATTATGATAGGGTGTATTGCGGTATTCGAGTATGATGCCGTGAGTGGACGATGAGTGGTCGAGGCGAGACATTGTGAGATTCTGAGAGGGTGCATTGCGGTATCTGAGTATGATGCCGTGAATGGAAGATCAGTAGTTGAGGAAAGACATCGTGAGGGTCTGTGATGTTGTACCGAGGTATCCGAGTATGATAACCTAAATTCTTGGATTATTTTGAGACTTGATTTTGTGAGATGGAAAGTGGAGTACCGAGTGATTATTGTTCCAGTGGGAGCCCTTCAGCTAATTGTCATCAAACGGGATTATCTAAGAATGTGAATTGTAGCGAGAGAAAGTGTTTTGTTGCGACGATTGTCGTCAGGAGTAGTGATGCTTAATTTGGGTGGGTGTGTACCTATCTATGATTGGAATGCGGATCATGAGCTAGTGGACTCAGTGGGGTGAGGACTCGAGCATGAGATTGTAGGGCGATAAGAGAGTGAGTGGATCCGAGTGGGAGTAATCACTTGGGACTGTCGGGAAAAACCGTGGGGTGAGCCCACGGCGAGTGAGAGAGTATTGTGAAACTGCGGGGAGCCCTAGCCTTCACGAGTCAGTGAGAGAGTGTCGTAAGCCTGCGGGGAGTTGTATCATTCACGAGTCAGTGAGAGTGTGTCGTAAGCCTGCGGGGAGCCGTAGCTTTCACGAGTCAGTGGGAGAGTTTCATAAGCTTGCGGGGAGCCGTAGCATTCACGAGTCAGTGAGGTAGTGTCTTAAGACTACGGGGAGCCGTAGTACTCATTAGTCAATAACAAAGGATGTTGTAACTATGGGGCACCGTAGTATTAACTAGTCAGAGCATGACGCAGAGGAGTTCTTAGGCTTGGGTAGCCTTACCAATTGAGTCTTTGGGAAACTGGAGGCTGGACCAGGGGCGAGACTGGGGTCTCTGTGATGGGCGGGAATTGTTACATCCCGATTGGAGAAGTGGGGTGCGCATAAATGTGTGGATCACGGGGCGTGAGTTGAGTATCAGATTGGAGACGAGTGGTTCCAATTTTTTTTCTGTTGAATCAGACTCCCGAGCTTGATTTTGGACATATTTGTGTAATGAGTAGGCAGGATGAGATTCCGAATTTCCAGATGGGTTTCCTTTTGAGAGGTAATGGTTTCCATCTGACGTTTTAGACCTGTACAGGTCAGTTTGAGGTTTGGGATGGACCACGAGACGCATGGAACTAGTAGGTGGTAGACGATAGAGGTCGTAGGTGAGACGACTTCAGATGGGGTTGTAGTGATTCGTTTGAGGTGGAGCGAACTGCATGACTTTGTGTGTCATGACGGGTTGAGATAACTATTGTGAGAAGGAGTCTGTAAAGTCGTTTTAATGGGTGTGCAAGGATAGCCTTGGAGGTTCAACTGTTGGGTCGAGAGTTGACCTGGTGCCCGGTGTTGGGAGAGATATTGGAGAGGAAGTGGGGCCTTATGATTATAGATGTCGGAGGATAATTCCGAGCGGGCATGATCATTTTCTTGTGTCTGAGGACAGAGTACTGAGGTTCATTTTCCAGACGAGTTATAATAGTTATGCAGGCGGTGGGTCCTTGGGGGGATGTGACCCTTCCGTTCCTCTTGAGCTACGATCCAGTTCGATTGGTATATCTGACATGAGTGATCGGTAGCCAATTATTGGTGAACGACTTGTTTCCATCAGTCGCAACAAGAAAATCAGAGTTGGCAGTGTGTTATCGGGGTCTGTTATTCGATGAGCAAGTAACATGATGATATCTTTCATGGGCGGTCTAGCACGGAGACATACCACTAGGGTTTCCAGGATCTGGTGAGTCAGAACTGATACCGCAACGACAGAGGGGTCCGTCCTTCTTCGGGACTGGGAGTTCCTGTTTGGGTTCGGATGTCTTGGGAGGGAGATTATTGTATGATATGAGATTTTTCGGGTCGTGCTTCTCGGTTTATTGATTTCGATCTATGTGTTGTTACGGAGCGATTTCGAGGCCGAAATCTAATTCAAGTGGGGGAGAATTATAACACCCCGAATCCTGGATGTGACACTTCAGAGTTATAAAGCACCTTGTATGACCTACTCGACGAGTTGGTTGGTCCCGACTCGTCGTGTAGGAGCTGAGCTGGTCGCGCGATTTATGAAGCTGACTCGTCGAGTCAAAGGGATGGACTCGACGAGTTGAGTCTGTATTGAGAAAACCCTAATTTTAGGGCTTGCACCCTATTTAAAGGCCCTTAAGCCCTCATTTCCGCCTCCCTGACCATTTAGACACACTGAGAGAAACCCTAGACGAGCTGTAGTCGCTATGAGAGAGAGAAAGGCTAAAGATCTTGTGTTCAAGTGAATTTTTAGAAGAAGATTGAAGAGCAAGGGGGTTTGGAACGAGAAGAAGCTTTGGATCCAGAGTTCTTTCGGTGCTAGCTGTCAATTGGAGGTAAAAAGCTATCACCTTGATCATTCCTTTTGTTATATCTCTTTCTAGAGGGTTTTAGGGCTTTATCCCATCCATTTTTTGATTTGGATTTGTTGAGTTGGTCATGGGAGTGGAGACTATAGATCTGAGCTAGATGAGTCCCTATGAGCCCAAAGATTCGAGCTTTATCAAGCTTTGGGCAAGTCTTCAAGCATAAAGACCTTTATGGAGCTTGTTTTGACATTTTGAGCCCTATATGCCATGCATGAACGTAAAGCTTGCAGCTTTACGTGATGATTCAGCCTTAGGTGGCTAGATCCACAGTGTGAGACCTTATATCTGTCCAAAAACGTCTGAATAGGAAATAGTCTTAATAGACTCGATGAGTTGATGAGACAACTCAACGAGTCGGTTAGGGTTTACCCCGATTGTTTAGACACGTTGCAGACTCGGCGATTTGATGAGACAACTCGATGAGTTGAGAGGGTTTTACCCGTCTTTGGTTTCAGAGTGGACTCGACGAGTTGATGAAACAACTCGACGAGTAGATAGGGTTTTCCTGGTCTTATGGACGCTGCATGGACTCGACAAGTTGGCTAGAAACTCGGCGAGTAGACTCGGGTTATCGTGACTTACTGAGTTCTGGGGGACTCGACGAGTTCATGAGTCGTACTCGGCGAGTTGAGTCAACATGGACTGTTGACTTGAGTGTTGACCTCTGCTGACTTTTAGAGTTGGGTCAGCTTTGACTGTTGACTTTAGGGTTCTGGTCAACTGTGGATTTTGGAGGCCATGGAGGGGCGGGGTTCAGACCAACAACTCAAGTGTGGGATACATTTCTTTACTCTGCGAGGTGAGTCTTCTCACTATATCTACTGAGTGACTGGACGGTCTTATTTGAGTAGTCGACCGGAGGGTCCTATGTGCTTATATTGAGTTATGTGTTATTATGCATCTTGTCTTTGTGATATATGCTATATTATTCTGTGCCTTACTAAGTTAGGACCGGAGGGCCCAAACCGAGTTGTGAGACCAGAGGGTTTTCACTGAGATACAGGACTGGAGGGTCCACCTGAGTTGTGGGACAGGAGGGTCCCACTGAGACACATTGACAATAGGGTCTTATTTGAGATATAGCCATGAGAGGCTAATAAGATATGTGTGGTATATTGGGGAACTCACTAAGCTTCATGCTTACCGTGTTATGTGATATGTGTTTCAGGTACTTCTCAGGATCGCGGGAAGGTACTGGCTTGATTGTACACACGAGATGGAGTTACGTTTTTGAAGCATCTTGGATTTTATTCAACAATTATGAATATGTGTTTTCGATAATTTGACCATTGGGGATTTTTTGAAATGAGTTGATGAGATTTATGTGATTTTAAAATGAAAATTTTGTTTGAAAATTTACGATGTTGCACAGGGCGAGAGGCCACAGCGCGGACCGATTTTATGTTCAACGGCGAGGGCGAGACTCCACTTTCAGCAGGGTTGCACAAGATACGTCGCCTATGTCATGGATACCCGAGATAAGGGTAAGGCGACAGTTGATGATGTATCGGTAGTGCAAGAGTACCCAGGCGTATTCCCAGAGGATTTACCTGGGGTACCTCCGGAGAGACAAATTGAGTTTAGGATTGACCTGGTCCCTGGTGCGGCTCCGATAGCCAAGGCACCATATCGGTTGGCTCCTCCCATGATGCAGGAGTTGTCTACGCAGCTACAAGAGCTGCTAGACAAGGGTTTCATCAGGCCAAGCAGTTCACCATGGGGAGCCCCAATCCTGTTTGTGAAGAAGAAGGACGGGTCACATCGTATGTGCATAGACTACCAGGAGTTGAACAAGGTAATGGTGAAAAACTGTTACCCACTTCCGAGGATAGATGATTTGTTTGACCAACTTCAGGGAGCATCTTAGTTCTCCAAGATTGATCTACGGTCAGGATATCACCAGATGCGAGTCAGGGATGATGATGTGCAGAAGACAGCTTTTAGGACTCGCTGTGATCATTATGAGTTTGTGGTGATGTCGTTTGGACTCACCAATGCTCCAGCCGTGTTCATGGACCTTATGAACCGCGTGTGCAGACCGATGTTGGATCGGTATGTAATAGTTTTCATTGATGACATCTTGGTTTACTCCAAGTCTTAGGAGCAGCATGGGGAGCACCTGAGGGAGGTGCTGGAGACACTGAGGAGGGAGAGACTTTTTGCGAAGTTCTCCAAGTTTGAGTTCTGGTTGCGCGTGGGTGCAGTTCCTTGGGAATCTTGTCAACCAGAAGGGTATCTTGGTTGATCCGCCCGAGATAGAGGTCGTGATGCAGTGGGAGATTTCGAGGTCTCCAACTGAGATTCGTAGTTTCCTGGGTCTGGCAGGGTATTACAAGAGATTTATTCAGGACTTCTCCAAGATTGCAGTTCCGTTGACCCGACTGACCAATAAGTCAGTAGTTTTTCGTTGGGGACCTGAGCAGCAGACAGCCTTTGAGACGCTCAGGCAACGATTGTGCGAGGCTCGGATTCTCACTCTGCCGGAGGGTGTAGACGATTTTGTAGTTTACTGTGACGCTTCGATCACAGGCATGGATGCGGTTTTGATGCGGCGAGGTCACGTGATAGCTTATGCGTCGAGGCATCTGAAGCCTCACGAGGCTAACTATCCAACGCATGACTTAGAGTTGGGGGCTGTGGTGTTTTCCCTCAAGATTTGGCGGCATTACCTCTATGGGGTCTGTTGTACCATTTACATGGATTACAAGAGTTTGAGATACCTCATGGATCAGCCGAATCTGAATATGAGGCAGCGTCGGTGGTTAGATGTGGTTAAGGATTACGATTGCGAGATCCTTTACCACCCGCGCAAGGCTAACATAGTGCCCGACGACCTGAGTCGCAAGGCGGTAGCGGCCCCAATCCGAGACATCTGTTTGAGGATGATAGTGATTACTCCCCTATTGGAGCAGATTAGAGAGGCGTAGGTTGAGGGCCTGAAGGAGGAGCGTCAGAAGTGCGAGAGGATTGTGGGTCGGGTGGCCTCGTTTGATTATGACAGCCAAAAGTTGTTGACCCTGTATGGGAGGGTCTGGATTCCGTACTGGCGTGGAGTACGGCAAGTTCTGATGGAAGAGGCCTATAAGTCGAGGTTCTCCATCCATCCCGGGGCGACGAAGATGTATAGAGATCTTCGACCCGATTACTGGTGGCCCTGCATGAAGCGGGATGTAGCTTGGTACGTAGTGAGATGCCTGACCTGCAGGAAGGTCAAGGCAGAGCACCAGAGGCCTCACGACAAGATGCAGCCGTTAGACATCCCTGTTTGGAAGTGGGATGACATTACTATGGATTTCATCACTAACCTTCCCAGGACCGCACGAGGGGTTGATGCGATTTGGGTCATCGTGGATCGGTTGACCAAGAGCGCCCACTTCATACCGATCCAGGAGAGCATCTCGGCTGAGAAGTTAGCCGAGATTTATGTTCGCGAGGTAGTGGCACGTCATGGAGTTCTTGTCTTGGTGGTGTCAGACCGAGATGTCCATTTTACTTCCAGATTTTTGAAGCGGTTTCATGACGAGATGGGTACTCGTCTCCACTTCAGCACCGCTTTCCACCCCCAGACGGACGGATAGAGCGAGAGGACGATTCAGACTCTCGAGGACATGCTTCGTGCATGTGTTTTGGATTTCGGTGGCACTTGGGATACATATCTTCCGTTAGCGGAATTTTCGTATAACAACAGTTACCACGCCAATATAGACCGACCTCCCTTCGAGATGCTCTACAAGAGGAAGTGTAGGACCCCAATCTGTTGGGGTGAGGTTGGTCAGAGGGTCATGGGGAGTATGGAGGTAGTACTGAAGACCACCGAGCAGATCCAGCAGGTTCGGAGCAGGCTCCAGACCGCTCAGAGTCGGCAGAAGAGTTACGCCGACAAGCGACGTTCAGACTTGGAGTTTCGGTAGGGCGACATGGTTCTCGTGAAGGTGTCGCCCTGGAAGGGTGTCATACGATTCCGGAAGCGGGGAAAGCTAGGCCCCAGGTATCTCGGCCCCTTCCGTGTCATAGCCCGGGTGGGCAAGGTAGCATACAGACTGGATCTTCCCGCCGAGCTCAGCCAAATCCACAACATTTTCCATGTTTCCCAACTACGGAAGTGCTTGGTGGATGATTGAGCAGTGGTACCCCTAGAGGATATTCAAGTTGATGACAGCCTGAATTACATTGAGAGACCAATGGCGATTTTGGATCGCAAGACGAATGAGCTAAGGAACAAGAGGGTCGAACCAGTGAAGGTGCAATGGCAGCACCGTAAGGGTTTGGAGTGGACATGGGAGCCCGAGGAGGAGATGAGGGAGCACTACCCAGAGTTGTTTTCAGATGCGACAGACTTCGAGGATGAAGTCTATGGTGGGCTTTTGTATACTACAACATCCTATGGGGCATATACAACCCTAAATACCTTGGATCTATGTTTTCACTAATTATACATGCAAATTTGTTTCCAAGGTATTAAGCATATAACTAGCATGTAATTGACATATATCATACAAGATACTAGTTAGGGTAACATACCTTTTATGTAGCTTGAAGTCTTGATGTATTTGGCCTTAAGAGCTTAGCACCAAAAGTATGAATGCCTCAAATGGCTCACAACTCACCTAGGGCAAATGTGGCTCTTGAGAGAGAATCTCCATGCACGAAAACACCTCATGAACTCCAAGAATATGTGTTTAGACGTTTTTTGGCTAAGGAGTATGTATTTATATGTGGGATTTCAAAGGTCATGGGTATAACCCAAATCCATACCTATGGGTTCTATGATCCATGGTTCATGTGGCCCAACTCTTTATGTGTCCATACATAAACTTGGTCCAACATGGATCATAAGCCCAACACATATAAATATAACTAATTAACATAATTAGTCCCCATAGATTTAATTAGTCTCTTTTGATCACTAAATTAATTCCAAATTAATTATTGATCAATACTAATTAAAACATATGATTTCATATTAATATATTAGAGCTTATAATATATTAATAAATCATATATAATCTTCTCTCAAGAGTCCATCCTAACAAATTGTCATGGTGTTATGCAACACAAATGGATCATGCTACTCTCGGGTCGAGTACATACCAATAATAGTTATGGGCTTAGACATCTAATCCAATAGTCTCCCACTTGGATATGTCTAAAACTATTATTGCAAGTAAGACTCCAAAACCCGACTAGCAATCGTAGCTCTCAAAGCCGTTGTCGAACTCTGACCTAGTCAATGACGCGTCCATTAGATAAGGGATCATATATTCCTCCATTCTAGATATCATGGACTGAGACATGGATTATAATCATTCTCTCTGTCCATCTGTTGTTTCCCGATTTTTGATTTATGACGACCGACTAATTGAACAAATCAAATCAGTCCAGGCCCGAACGAGCACTTACGTTTTGTCATCACTATATCATCGAGGGGCCCACAGATATCGCTTTTATCCCTCCAAGGGTAAAAGGAATGGATAAACTTCGACTCATATGTTTGCTCTATCTACTCATCAAATCACACACAACAATTTGTTTTATAACACCAAGTTACTAGTGCATTTCACATTATCAATGTGCAACCGACTTGTAGACTGCAACTCATATCTCTCCATTTGAAGAATATAAGATATTATCGTCTCATTATCACTCGTGATAAAATCCATGAAGTGATTCAAATGAGCGGGGTTTATGTAACGCCCACAGATCTGGGCTAGTCAATTTAGAGGCAATAAGTGTCGAAAACGACTTTTTGACAAAAGATTATTTAGAATAAATAATCTTAACCAAGTTGTAGAATATGTCTGAAGGGTTTTGTATATATAAAGAGCGCCGAAATCCGAGTTATAACGAAGAAGTTATGACCCGTCGAAGTTTTACGGTAAAACCGACACGGCACTAGGAATCGTAAAAAGTGAATTTACGATAGAGGAATTTTTAGCCTTAGAAATCTAAACAAAATTTGTAGTATACGTAAAACCGAGAGTGTGCATAAAAAGAACGCCCAAATCTGACTTCGTATGAGGAAGTTATGAATTTTCTAAGATTTGGCTTAGCAGTGCACAACCCGAAACTCGAATTTTAGATCGACCGATTTTTGGCCTACGCAACCTAAATGAGAATTTAAGATCTCATTAATAGGAACTTAACGATAAAAATACAGACGAAAACGGAGTTCGTATGAAGAAGTTACGAATTTTACGCGGACATTTAATAGTATAATCTTCTCGTACTGTTAAATTTAAGATCGGTCAAGAATTAGCCGACAGAGTCAAAATGAAAGTTGTAGATCTTATTTTTACCTACGCGTTAATACAAAGAACGTCGAAAACGAAGCTTGTATGCGAAAGTTATGAATTTTTGAAAATCGGCTGATTTCCACCCTGTGTGCGATGCCACGTGTCAGCACCAGGCTGTGCGTGGTTGTCTCCAGCTGGATCACGACGTGAGCATCAAGAAACTCATGATGTGAGTGACCCTCCAGCCCCCTATAAATAAGAGGTGAAGCCTCCATTCTTCCTCACACCTCCCATTACTTCCCTCTCTCTAGCCCCGAAACCCCCCGAAAAGCCTAGGGAACCTCCCTAGCACGAGGCGGAAGCCCCGGAGCGCCCGAAGGCTCCGAGAAGAAGAGCCTTTCAGCTCGGGAACGATGCTCCAGTGAAGCCCGGTTTTGAGAAAAACCCGATGTTCTGTTAAAGAAGTTGTTTAAAGTAAACGAAGTGTTGTCCGAGTACCGAGTCACCACCTTATCAAGTGAGTGCATAGTTACTTTCATCTTACACATAGATATGAAGTATTTTATATAAACTACGTGCTATGTGTGCATAATATCTGTATACTTGCTATCCATGCTGGATGAATGATTTTATACATGTTTTAACTGATTTAAACTATATATGTATTTTATATCTACAAAATATGTTGGGTAAAACATGGGTACATGAAATATGAGTTGGATAATGAGATGAGAGGTGGCATAGACCATGAGATAAGGGTGAGAGGTGAACAATGAGAGAAGCCTTTTACCCAAGTATTGGCCCCGTCATTCAGCAGAATATGGATGACAACCACAGACTATTTTAGACAGTCCAGTGGAACACTAGCAGGCTCGCAACCTGTAGGTGTTGTGAACGATGTGTTCACTGGTGTACTCTAAACCCTGGGGACTATGCAGACTTAGTGCCTAAACCCTGATGACCATGCAGACTTGGTGCCTAAACCCTGACGACTATGTAGACATAGTGCCTAAACCCTGGCGATCATGCAGACTTGGTGCCTAAATCCTGGCGACTATGCAGACTTAGTGCCTAAACCCTGGCGATCATGCAGACTTGGTGCCTAAACTCTGGCGACTATGCAGACTTAGTGCCTAAACCCTGGCGATCATGCAGACTTGGTGCCTAAAACCCTGGCGACTATGAGACGTAGTGCCTGTTGAGTAAACCATGGCAACGATGAACTTCGTGTCGATTCCTTAGGATAATCCTTAGGAATAAATAAACGAGGAATAGCTGATTCTTAGGATAGAATAAAGAAGATAATGGGGATGGGTAATTGGGTTGATTGATTAATTGTTTGAATATAATAATTATATTATTGTGGGTTGAAAACCCTATGTACTCACCAGGTTTTCCAACCTGACCCACTCAAGCTTGTTTGTATCACATGTTTCGATATGAAGCTACTTTACACTAAGAGATTTAAAAGAGATGTAGATCACTAGTGTAAATGAATGTAAGTTCTGTTTATGCTTATATTTTTGTATTGACAATGACATCCCAATGTTTTAAAAATGAATAAAATACATTTCTTCGGAAATGATTTGATAACGTATTTATCATGTTTTTCTGGGAACAAATTCCGCAACATTTTTATTACAAGAAGTACTCTGATTTTTATAAAGCATAAACAAAATCGGTCTTTTCTGTCCGTGAAAATGGGGATGTCACAGTTTAATCCAATACTCAAATCTTATTCCTGGAGCACTCATGAATAGTGCAGTTATGTCTAAAACACCTAGACATACTACAGACCCATTCATGACAGTCTTGCCTCAATACCTACTTCCAAAGTATGATCGACTGTGGACGGTTTGAATAACCTAGTTATTCGGGAAGTCAAAACATGCAAAGTGAAACACAAGAATAATACTAATCCTATATGGCCCCAATACTTGTGAGAGTAAATAAAACATCTTTTATTTAATCACCATATTGATTACTCATTATTCATTGTATAATGTTTCGAATAATCAACTTTATACTTGAATCAAAACAATAGTTGTACCATGTTCCAAGCATGCACATTATGTTTACCTATGGTCCTTTCTTTGTGGAATAGAACATTTGAAAACATTTCAATGATGCTCATTTCACAATTCCAAATCCTTATCGTAAATGTAAGAACACCAAGTTCTTGTCATTTACTATAACCTGTTAGATTCTAAACTTATATGCATTGATCCTTTTGTAGTGACTATGCACAAAAGTCACAGAGACTCGGCAACAGACATTACAAAGTATTCCAATGGAGAGCAATTCCATGGAAACGAAGTCTCACATTCAAAGTAAATTCCTTTGAACATCCTTCTTGCATTAAGTTTTCTAATCTTACACAGATTTGAAGAACAACTTCCACCTATGGAAACATTTCCATATTCCCATATTTGACTATCACTTATGAACAAGAGTTTCCTCTTTTCAAAATATGTCAATATGGTCCTTCCAAAATTTACACCATACTTCCAACAGTCCATGAGCAACCAATCTTTGGTAAACCTCAGATTGTCCTCGACAATTGCTTAATCATTTTAGTCATATCCAGTTCTATTCCTTTTTCCCTCTTAATGCCCTAGGCATTTGGAAAAATTTAGAACGGATGAATATTATAGCACATGTAATCGACCCTATATCCAAAGCATATGGGACATGATTCATGATATCTCACATAAAGACATGATACTAGACCAGTCTTTTGCTATAATATTTCTATTTTTATTTGTCATGTTCTCATAATTCGAATTATGAAAAGGGATGTTGTAATCATAATTGAATTTTAGAACGCAAATAATGTAATCATGACTAAATTTGATTAAATACTCACAATCTAATCTTTTAGAATTGGAATGAAGTATAATTTCCTCTCCCTTAATTATAGCAAAACAACTTTCCAAACCCTGCAACTTTGCAAATTGACACTTTTGTTTTTCTATAATTAACATTGCTAACTTGCAACACCTAACATAATAATCATGCTCCCACTAACATGATTATTATTAGCATAACACTTATGTTCCCACTAGCTTTGACATGTATCCAGAAATCAGCTGGACTTCTAGAAATCAATACTTATTGACTTTCTTACCAAAGTTCAGATTTCTGATACGAGATGCTTTGATAAAACTTTATCTAAGCTTCCTGATTTTTATACACCTTTCCTTAGATAACTCACATGTGTGTCTAAACAATTACGAAGAGGTATGCCGTAATCATAATGTTTAGACCTTTCTCCATTCTCACTAGTCCATGTTAGTGTGCCGGTTAACCATACACGCTCCACTAACGACTATGAGAATGCAAATATCACAATTGCTATCTACTTAAAATCTACTTAGTGAAAGCGTTTCCTCACCATCATTTTCATGAATCGGAGAAAATGTTGGATTAGTGTCTAAGTCCATAACTATTTTGGTATGTACTTGACCCGATGGTGCATGGTCCTTTTGGGTTGCCTTCACCAAAGCAAATTGATAGGATGAATTATGGAGAGAAATGATTAATTATGATTTATTAATATATTATGAGAATAATATATTAAAGGAGAAATCATAGTGTTTAATTAATATTAGTCAAGAATTAATTGATAATTAATTTTGTGGCTAAAAGAGATTAATTAAACTTAAGGGACTGGAACTGTAATTATAAGATAATTGCATTTGGGCTATGGATCACCTTGGAATAATAGGTTGGACGAGTTCTATGGGGAAACCCATTAGAAATCGCCCAAGGGATATTCTAAAAGGGTCCATGGGCTGCTTAGGGGTTAAGCAGTCAGATTAGGGTTTCCTAGTTGAAAACCCTAATAGCCTACATGTATATATAGTACCCTTAAGCCCCAAAAACATGGTGAAGAGTTCCACTAGGGTTTCCACACGTTTTGGGCAGCCTTCTCTCTTCATTCTTCATCCTCTTGCTCTTGGTGTTTGTGAGCCATTAGAGGAGTGACACTTGTGACTCTAAGCTTTTTTTAAAGCCATTACAAGGAGGGTTTGAGATTGTTGTTGCTACATAACAATCAAGGTATGATCTAAACCCAAATTCATATGTTAATATTGATTATCACATGCTAGATCTAGGGTTTAAAGTCTTGGATGAATTGCATGTACAATAGAGAAACCTAGATCCAAGCATTAGGGTTTGTATGAGCACATAGGATGTTCTTATGGCTAAAACCCATCAGAAAAACCTTATGACACTTAGATTTTTATGGTGTATGTGTTCCTATCCATGTAAATGTCATAACCATAAACACAAGACAAGGTTAGTGACAAATTCAAACTCATATGGACTGAACTTGTTTAATCTTAGTTTTCTTGCCACCGGGCAGCACAAGGGCCTACCATTGCTTCCAGGTTGTTATGTAAACAATTGAGAACTCATAGAACTCATATGCATAGTCGAATTTAACTGGAATGGGCACAAAAACAAGAATATGTCAACACGATAGGTTACAAACCTCAAGTCGCGTGCTAGTGGTAAACAACAGGTTTTATTCTTGATTAGTTCTTGAAATTTTTTCAAGATCTTTAAAACTCCCACTGACCTCTTGACATATAAGATTCTCTTGTCAAGAACCATTCCTTGACAAAGCAAATATTCAAGAGTTAGTACGGATTCTTATCAAGACAAACACTTCACACAATTGGCCTTAGTTGGTCTTTGTTTTATCCAAAACATCACAACTCACCAATTTCAAATGTACAAGAGTAGAAAACATTTTACGCTACATTTGATAAGTGTTTTAAACCTTCTTAACATTATGTCACTCAAGGCTCGATCTTGGAGTATTACTCTAAGACTCAATTTTGGAGCGAAGTATGATTCATATTTTGATTTAACCATTTCAACAATTCACGATTCCTCTTCTTAGTCAAACAAATGCACTAAGATGTCCTTAGAGGATCAATTGTGATATGGTTTTTCATAATTATTAAGATGATCATAAAACATGATACTGAACTACTCTCCCATCTTTTCAAATTGGAGAAACTTTTATCTTTCTGCCTAATTTGATTCTTCTCATTCGTCCTGCCATACATTGAAACTTTTCCAATGTTTCAGAATTATACTTAAACTTGTAAGCACAACCATATTTACTAAACTTTAGTAAATCATGACGAATAGCCTTATCGTTCTTTGTGATGCACCTGATCAGCGCACAACCAAGTGTACCCGATCTCCTAGTCCTTCACTTGACTCATATATACATGTGAACAAGGAATTTAGTCTTGATTTCCCAAAGATGAAAACTTTCATTCATCATACAATACAAGTTGCATGATTCCAAGTTTCTATCCAACTGAAACTTGGGTGATGAGAATCTTTCCTTATTTGGTAAATTATGACACAACCACAAACGAAAGAATCAAATCCATTTTCCAATATTGTTATCAATGGAATCATATAACCAACACTTTTTTCACAAATGCCATTGTAGGGATACTTAAAATAAATAAAATCAAAAAAATTTCTTTTATTTAAAAAACTGAGGAAAAACTTATCCTTACAATGCAAACACATATGAAAACTATGTTGTTATCTATTCCTAAGGAATCTATCATAACTCTTAAGCAATAGCTCAAAATTCTGATCTTCGAATCATGCAATCGAAATCCATCTTCGCGATCAGATTCAACATACTCTTCTTCTAAGCTTCCTCTCCTTTTTCGATTCTACAAAACATCAAAATGCAACCTAGTCACATCATGTAATAAGAATCTCCAAATAGGAACTTAATAGAGTTAGATAGTGGACTTTACCTGAAGCATAGTCAAATTTTTTACTTTTACCATCCTAGTGAACTTTCAGGTAAATCAGGCAGCTTCGCAACCAATGCCCCTTCCTTTGGCAATTGAAGCATATGGACTCTTTAGGAATGGTACATGAGACTGTCTCAGACTTAGCCTTTCTCTTTACCATTTGGTCAAGTGACTTGACCATGGACGATCCCTTTCCATTGGGAAGAGAAAGCTTTTCTGGACTTCCAATGTTACCATTGTCAACATCCATGGAAGTTTGGGGAGTAGATCTTCCAATCAAATTTGCTTTACCAGTGCTCCAAATCATTGTTGATTCAGCAGCAACAAGCAAATAGGTAAGATCGATAAGGGTCATGCTGTGGTCTGTCACATAGTAGTCCTTTAAAGAACCCGCTATATGACTTAGGAAGTGACTGAAGAACCCAATCAATAGCCAACTTTCTTGAGACTTCGACATCCAACTCTCCCGACTGAGACTTCATCTCCAAGATGTGAGTACATATAGACACTGTTTGCCAATAGGAATTGAGTGACCTTGATCTTTTCAAGAACTTGTGGGTTAGGGAGAACAATTGGAGGAGGTGGAGGAAGTGAAGTATGATTTCCAGTCCCATTAATGCACAACAAAGGGATTAATCTTTCACCTTGATCGCCATTTGGGATATCATCTTCTTTAGGATAGCTTTATCCAAAAGGATAAGGAAGACCATAGTTGTCATAACTAGACATCTATGAGGGAGAAATTCAAGTTTAGTTGATTTAAGTCCTTAATATAATACCCAATATGAAATATTAAGGCTAGGACACAACACAATATTTTATAACTTGGAAGAGGGATGCCGTAATCCAAGCTACAAAATATTTGAAGGTAGGTAAATGACGATTTACCAATTTCCACCATGAAAAACGAAATTTAACATTAGGTTTTAAATGAATTGAAACTCCTAGATCTTTTAAGATTCATTGAACTATTCAATGGCATGTTTAAATCTCGATTGTGCCCTTCAAGTTTATGACTGAGATGCCGAGGATCACAAACAAGGAGTGAATAACCATGCAAATTAACTTGGTACACTTAATGTTACAACCACCTAATCAATGTGTCGGTTAACCACACACGCTCTATTGATCTATGATTAACATCAAGCTACCCTTTGCCACACATTGTCAGTCCCAGATTAGTGTGCCGGTTAACCACACACGCTCCACTAACGACTTAACAAGGTGCAAAGTGCAATTTCATGGGTTAGCACCATATTCACATTTTCCTAAAGTAACTAAGATTGGGAATTTAATAAAGTTTTAGTTACTTTATATTTACCATTATACTTGTAATGAAGGGAGAATTAATGTCATGTCCTACCCGTTCGGCTAACGACCCTCCACCAGTCAAGGAAGCGGTGGGTGAGAGTGGACACCCATTAAACTGCCATTTTATAGGCAGTAACCTTATACCCCCTTATAGACTGGCTTCGTGAATGAGGCCTACTAACGGTAAGACTGATTTATTCTTATATAAATATATATATATATATATATATATATATATATATATAAGTATTAACTTTTAATATTATAATAGTATAAGGGTGTATTTTAAACATTTAAAATACTTGATGGTTTAATCTATTAATTAAACTATACTCTTAATTTAATTAAACTAAACCATGTCATTATGGAATTATTAATCTCCTTTAATTAAACACTTTAATTAATTTAATAAAGTCCATAAGGTTTGAATTTTAAACTTTTGAAATTCTAGGGGTTGGAATGAAAGTATTCATGGGGGGAAACTTTACAAATTTCAAAACTTGAGGGCAAATTTTGAACAATTCAAAATCTTTTGGTTTCCATAACTTATGAGTTTAAAGTAGTTTAATGGAAAAACTCTTCAAGTTCCATAACTTGAGAACAAGTTATGGAAGACTTTTAAAAACATTTAAAAATGAGACTCTTCATTTTCATAACTTATGGAAATTTTATGAGTTTTAAAATTCATAAATGAGACTTTTCATATAACTTGAGGATAAGTTACAAAAACTCATATTATGAACAACTTTTAGATCAATTTGAATCGAAAACCAATTATCACATAATTTTTCTATTAATCTAAACTAACTCATAAGAACAAAATAATTCATATCATCAATCTTCAAGAAATTAGCATAAACATATAAACTAATACAAATCTTAAAATTTTGGCAATTATCTTTCAATTGGACAAGCAAGAACATTACCCTCTTGAAAAACAGGTTTCTAGGTTCAAAAAACAGTTAGGGTAGTGATCCTCATCCAATAGCAAGCAAAAACCCAAAATTCTGCACAGAGGTGCATCACCACGTCGTGGTAAATACTGCCACGTCGTGGTGAGCAGTCAGATGCAAAAATGGCAAAATTTCAACTTTGGAAAAACATGTAGCATCAAGTATAATTGAAAACAAGCCATGGCTCTGATACCACTGATGGGCTTTTGTATACTACAACATCCTATGGTGCACATACAACCCTAAATACCTTGGATCTATGTTTTCACTAATTATACATGCAATATTGTTTCCAAGGTATTAAGCCTATAACTAGCATGCAATTGACATATATCATACAAGATACTAGTTAGGGTAACATACATTTTATGTAGCTTGAAGTCTTGATGTATTTGGCCTTAAGAGCTTAGCACCAAAAGTATGAATGCCTCAAATGGCTCACAACTCACCTAGGGCAAAGGTGGCTCTTAAGAGAGAATCTCCATGCACCAAAACACCTCATGAACTCCAACAATATGTGTGTAGGCGTTTTTTTGGCTAAGGAGTATGTATTTATATGTGGGATTTCAAGGGTCATGGGTATAACCCAAATCCATACCCATGGGTTCTATGATCCATGGTTCATGTGGCCCAACTCTTTATGTGTCCAAACATAAACTTGGTCCAACATGGATCATAAGCCCAACACATATAAATATAACTAATTAACATAATTAGTCCCCATAGATTTAATTAGTCTCTTTTGATCACTAAATTAATTCCAAATTAATTTTTGATCAATACTAATTAAAAGATATGGTTTCATATTAATATATTAGAACTTATAATATATTAATAAATCATATATAATCTTCTCTCAAGAGTCCATCCTAACAAATTGTCCTGGTGTTATTCAACCCAAATGGACCATGCTACTCTCGGGTCGAGTACATACCAATAATAGCTATGGGCTTAGACATCTAATCTAATAGTCTAAAACAAGTGGGGGAGAATTGTAACGCCCCGTTCCTGGTACACATCAGTTCATTTAATATATTAATTTTGTAAAAGCTACTCGACGAGTTGGTAGCCCTAACTCGTCGAGTAGATGCCAGATTGGACGCGGGGATTTAAATGGTCTACTCGGCGAGTCGAAGCCTTGACTCGACGAGTAGATCTGTCAGGAGGAAACCCTATTTTTGGGGTTTTGCACCCTATTTAAGCCACTTAACCCTTTTGGGCCTCCCTTACCAACCTCCCTGTCCTCCACAACCCTAATTCATTGTGAGATTCATCCTTGAGAGATTATTGAGGTTTTAAGTGTGTTTTTGTGATATAGAAGAGAGTTGGAAGAGCTTGGAGCCTTCAAGCTTGTGGAGAAGATCAATATCCAGGATTTCATCTATCTTTGGCAACCTTCTCAGGTAAAAAGCTCTTAGCTTGATAACCCATAGCTTAGATCTCTTTTAGTGTTGATTTATGGGTCTTTTTGATCCCTTTGAGGAGGATAAGTTACTCTCCATGGGTTGTATGCCAAAAATCCCATTTTCCTGTGATATTTAGCCTCTAGACCCATAAAAGAGGTCTTGAACCCGTTTTTGCCCAAGCAATGGTCATGTTCATGAAAGTAGGTTGCTATAACTTGAGTTTGGGTCCATTTGAGGTGTGTAAAGCCATCAAGTCTCCAACTTTATAGAAATAGACCATGGAAACGATCTGGATCTATATTTTGGAGCCTTAGAAGTGTGAAATCAACTGTTTAGGTTGGATCTGCAAGGGACTCGACGAGTTCATATGGGAACTCGGCGAGTCCGATCAAGGATCCTCGATAATGTTCATGAAACTCGGCGAGTTGTCAAGGAACTCGACGAGTTGGATCATCTTGTCCCTTTTCTGACTATGCTAGGACTCGGCGAGTCTGAGGACGACTCGACAAGTTAATTCGTCTAGTCGTGATGATGGGTAGCGTGGGAACTCGACGAGTCATAGGGTGACTCGGCGAGCCGAGTCGCGATTTTAGGGTTTCTGAGTTCTAGAACTTGACGAGTCAATAGGCTGACTCGGCGAGTTAGGTCAACCTGGAAGGTTGAATTTGACCAAAATGTTGACTTTGAACAGGGGTAAAATGGTCGTTTTACCCTAAGCAAAATTTGCCAGATTTCTGACTAAGTATTATTATATAGTGGTAGTCGAGGAGTTGTGGGAGTAGCCAAGAGAGATTCCTCATGCACGAGTTCAGCATTCAGTTTGATAGGTGAGTCTTCTCCTATAGGAACGGGTCTAGGGCACCAAGGTCGGCCCGTTTATGCGTGATTGTATGTGTCGGGGTTAGCCAGATGTAGATTTTATGTTCCAGACTTCGGTCTGATGCCGGGGCAAGCCCGAGGAAGTTAGTATGCTTGATGTATTTGTGATTCTTGCATGTGTCTGATTACGTGTTCCGGACTTTGGTCCGATGTCGGGGCAAGCCCGAGGAATGTTAGCTTTCATGTTATGTTTATGTTTATGTTTATGTTATGCTTGTTGATATGATATGTATACCAGACTTCGATCCGATTCCGGGCGGGGCCCGATGCAGGGGCTAGACCCAATTTATGTCGGACCTCGGTCCGATGCCGGGCTGGGCCCGATGTCGGATTCGTTCGATGTCGGGCGGGGCCCGATGCAGTGGGTTAGGCCCAGTATATGATTATGTGTATGGTATGTGGTAGCTTGGGGGAACTCACTAAGCTTCGTGATTACAACTTTCAGTTTTGGTGTCAGGTACTTCCACTAGCAAAGGGAAGGGCTCGGGATGATCGCATGGCACACACCACAGTTTCAGCCTGGGATGTTTAGACTCTGATATTTTCTTATATGATTTTGATACAATATTTTGACATGATGTTTTGAGATACACAACTTATGGTTTTCTTTATGATGATGGATGACTTATGCTTTTATTATAAATGATTTAAAAAGAAATTTTTGGTCTGTATTTATGGGATGTTACAGTATGGGTGGGTTGAGGTTGTACTGCTTTGTGTTATCGGCCAACAAACCCGGGCAATCCAATCGGGAGATTGTGGGCCAGACTGGCAATCCAATCGGGAGATTATAGGCCATATTGTCAATCTAACTGGGAGGTTGTGGGCGAGGGCAATCCAACCGGGAGGTTTTGGGCCAGGGTAATCCAACCAGGAGGTTGTGGACCCAACATGCATTATGTATATTGTTTGGTTGTGT
Organism: Lactuca virosa; assembly: GCF_052849685.1. Classification (NCBI taxonomy): domain Eukaryota; kingdom Viridiplantae; phylum Streptophyta; class Magnoliopsida; order Asterales; family Asteraceae; genus Lactuca; species Lactuca virosa. The sequence goes on along the minus strand of NC_136430.1, from coordinate 403,080,004 downwards.
GTGGTACTTTAAGGGAACTCACTAATCTTTGGCTTATAGTTTAATTTTTATGTTTCAGGTACTCCAGATAATCGGGGCAACATGAAGTCTTGATCATGCACATCCTTCAGTTTTTATGAGATTCGATTTTGGGATACTCTGATTTGTGATTTTTCACTTTGGAAACTATGTTTTGTAAACATTTATGGTTTTGGGTTGTTTTTTAAAAAAGAAATTTTCACCTTGATTTTTGGGATGTTACAAGTTGGTATCAGAGTCGTGGTTTGAGCGAAATGGATGAGCATTCGTGTGAATCCAGACTCAAACTAAGGATCTGTAAAAGTTTTCAAATAATTTTAAAAGTAGTTTTTAAGTATGGTTTTCAAGGGAAACCAAAGAAGGATGAGATGTGTATGATTAGCCAGAGCAAGAAAGTATACCCCAAGATACCCACATTTTTATTTGCTTATGATAGAACTGCATGCTAGTTGTAGGGTAGGGATCTTCAGGAATTGCATGATAAAATTGCCTGAATTATGATGCCTTATTCATATAGAGTGTTTATATCCGAGTGTTGCTTGCCTGTTTCTTGCAGGACTCTTTTGGCTGTGAATTAACTACTAATTGTATACAATAATTCACATGTTGTATGGGTTAAATAATCTTAGAGTGAATGCGTAGCTCTCGTCTGAGTTTAACCGATGTAGGGTTGACTATTTTAATCTAAGATTATTAATTTATGTTTCATGTGATTGTATTCATGAAGTAGTTAATTGGCACCAATGGGGGTTTTTCATCAACTAATGTTAGGGTGAGGTGAGGATCCTAGGATAGCCTAAGAAGTGTTGTAGTATTCATGGTGCGTTGTTCAGCGGGTTTTAGTAGTATCATTATGAGTGAGTACAATTTATAGCATGCCAGTGTAAGGAATAATTAGCTACTCTTGATAGAGTAGATACATGATGCATGTGTATCCTAGATGCTTAGGCCTACTGGTCATAAATTGCGTGTAAGGATCTGCATGATTTTATTGTGTCTTAGTGTCAATCGGTTTCACTGCTTGAATGTTGCTTGCTTTGTGCTTTGTAGGACTCATGTTGATGTGAGATAACTATTAAATGAATATGTTAAGTTACATGCTACAAAGGTTAAATAATTTTAGAATGATTGATTTGACCCTATTGTACAGCTCTCGTCTGAGTCTAACCATTTTAGGGTTGAGTCTTTTAGTCGAAAGATTATTTAAGTTTTGTTGCATGTAATTGTATTCATGAAGTGGTTAGCTGACATTAATAGGGGTTCTTCAGCAGATGATGACAGGGTGAGGTGGGGATCCTATGAGAGTATAGGAAGTGCTTTAGTGTGGGTGCTACGTTGTTTAACGGGTATTGGGAGTATTATTAAGAGTTGGTAACTTAGAGGTGAGTAAAGTATGGATAGGTATGGAAGGTAGTATTGGGCCCATACTACTGGAATCACATGATCCATACTCGAATCAAGGGAAGTCACGAGGATTCTAAGGATTTGGTTGAGGGTAGATGGCATGATTAATACCATGATTCGTGACAATGTTTCTGTATCTGTCGATCTTTTGGTTATGGTTGTTCAAGCTGAGGATGAGTTTGGTGATTGTCTAGGCTTTAGTGGCCCTGTCAGTTTGGGTTTGAATGGTGCAGACCTAGGTGAGTTAGTTGATTTTGAGGTCTCAAGGGCCTTGCTCGAGGTAGTTCCAGTTGAGTTTGGGGACTCAAGAAAGAAGCGATTGTTATGATCGACTCGAGGATTGTAGCCAGAGAGCTGAGTGACCGACAGGTGGGTTGGAATGCCCTATCTACGTCATAGGCTACGTTCTTCCAGCTTTCCGTGTTCAGAGGAGAAAGAGAGCAGACATGTGATTTGCAGAATTGGGATGTAGACCCTTGGGGCTATATGCCTACGGCTTTTGGCGGTAGTATGGTAGTGTGGGCATGCACAAGAGGATCCTTGTGTTATGGTTGCCTTGAGATGAGACCAAAGGTCTGCTTTCTTGGGATACAGGTAGGTCAGGTGCTACCTGATGGTTTCAGGCGATTAGAGAAATGAATTAGTAGCAACAACTTTTGTTGTCTCTGATATATCTCATCTATGAGAAGGATGTCTTTTGTATTTATGAATAATTATTGTGATAAATTGATGGTTGGGATTTTCAGGCGAGGAGTGTGGTAGTTAATTTGTTTCTAGATAGGAAGTTGGCGTTTTGCTTGTGCATCTGCATGGAATTCTTGATGTTAGAGTCAGTCATGATTGGGGAGTTCTCGAGGTCTCCATCTGAGATTCGGTATCTCTTTGAGTTTGTTTGGTCTTTCTCTTGAAGGTCATCTTGCATTGTGTTATATATCCCAAGGGTCAGAGATGTTGTGCATCTGGGTGAGCTGATTTAAGTTATTGGTCTGGTTGCAATGTCAGCTGGTGGTAGTTCAAACCCTAAGTGGGGAGAGCTAGATATTCTGCTTTGAGGGTCATCGATCTGTTCGAGTTATGGTTTCAGAAGAATGGGTCCTAGGGATTTGCATTTCAGGTATGCGAAAATTTGGTTCAGGATCTGGTCAAGATGAGGGTTCGGAGCAAGTTTCCATCAGATGTATGTGTTCAGGAATGCAATAGTCATCTTTTCATCAAGAATCTGTTGGAAAAGGAGCTTGTTGTCAATGCACTCTCGATCAGGTTGTTGTATAGATTGATATCTATAGTCTAGGATGGGCAGTTGATGATCGGTCAACCAGTTTCAGAGTTTGGTATGCTTAGTCCCTCTTGGGCTTTGTCTAGTAGTGTATTGGATCAATGGATTAGTTGCCAATGCACTCTTGATCGTTGGTCTTTTCGTTCATCGTTAATAGTAAAGGTTCTTCAGAAGTTTCGAGCTGTATCAGTTGGAGTTTAATGGATATATCAACCTATTCTCAAAATCTGTACATTATACATTTTGATTTCTGGATATGGGTACCCTTAATGGTTGGTTGTCAAATCATCGTCATAGTAGGCTCGAGTTTGGTAGATGTCCTTGGTTATTGGATTTTCATATGTTGGGGAAACATTGTTTAGATTTTCAGGTGTGGCTTTGGATCTGTGCAGAATCCAATCTTGGCGTGTTGTGTTGACGGGGTTGGTATCTGGATTGACCTGACCAGGGTTTTGACAACATTTCTGATAGCTTTAGAAGTTTTATCGAGCTAGTTGTGTATTGGTAGGATCTGTTTGGTTTCAATCAAGGTGCCAGATCTTATTTTTGGCCATTCATAAGTATGTTTCTGTTAGCTGTTGAGGTTCGTCATTTCGGTTAGATCTACTGGTACCACACCCTATGGGTAAGGTGGTGAGGAAAAATGAGTACATTAGATTTAGGGTTGGTTATGTTTATCCCTTGCGGATTTATATAGGTTGAGTAAGATAGCATGAAAACACTTGGCTCGAGCTATTGGCATGGTTCTTAATTGGTTTGTAGCCCTTGTATTAGGACAAGAGTGCAACCGCCTATCTTATTTTCTGGTTGTGTGCGACCATGTTTTCTTCGGATTTTGCATTGGTAGCAGCCTGTTCTGTGAAAGGAATTGTGTGTGATAGGAGGGTATGACCCGTATTATGTTCGATTAGCATTGATAGGGATGTTGATTGGGTTCCTGCAAGTCAGTGGATTGATGGTTGGGTATCTTTAGACCCCAGTGGTGCTGGTCGTGAGTCTTCAGACTAGTGATGGAATGATTGCAGGATCAACATAGTTCTGTGAGCTTATCGTTTAGTGGTTTGAAGGTGTTACGATGTATCATGAACCAGTGGCTATATAATTCATGTGGGTAGGACCCGGTAGTCATCTGAATGAGACTCTTAGGTCTCAGATTGTTATTCTTCTTGGCATGTTTGGGTGATAGTGCATTTTTGGGAGTCGGAGGACTCAGTGACCAGCTGGTTTGGATCTTGTGGGCAGTTAAAGGTGGTTGGGAGTAATAGTTATGCATCAGAAGTCTCTTGCAGAGTATTTGCATTATGAACCCCATTTTCTTGCGGGGTGTTTATTTGGATTTCGGTTACCAATGATGGGTATCGATTATGGAATCTCGAGTCATGAAGTTCGTTGTAAATGCCTCGAGTGATTTGTCAAGTGGATGTACACGTGAGATGATAAGGGATTTGGACACAACATGAAATTCTTGGATGAACCATCATTATACTCGTGGGAGTGGTGGGTTGATGATGACTTGTCAGGAAGTCAAGTGTGTATTTAAGGTTTTTGGGTACAATACCCAGATGTGGAATTGGTGAGAATTCACGATCGGTATGTTTTGAGTATTCTTTCCGCATATTGTGGTGGTGTTCCTAGTCAAGGATTAAGGGTAGGTACGACTAATGGATGATCATCAATATTAGAGTATGGTTTAAGTGGTTGTAGTTCCAGTTTTTGGCAAGTTTACCGGTCTGGGTGGTTTTCACTGGAAGTTGGGTCTTTCAGTTGGGGAGAGAAAGATAGTTGTTTCTATCGAGTACTTCCAAGTTACTGGGTTGTTGTTGGAAACTATGAGTTTTTGAGTGATCTCTCGATTTATCTGTATAAATGCCTTGATTTCGAAGTGGTTAGAGGGAGTTTGGGGAATATGTTAGCGATGTTTGTGTTTCTCTACAACAGTTATTTAGACGAGACTCGTGTTGGGAGTTGCCTTGTTTTCGAATAGAGGGTTCAACAACAGTGAATAGTCATAGGTTCTGTTTTCTAGTGGCATCGGCAAGGTAATTCGGGGTCGGAAAGGTTCCGTATGGTTCAGGTTGCGAAGTGAAGTCATTTTGATTGTGTTCCAAGATAGTGTTGCCTGCTTGGGAGTCAGATAAGGTATTAGATTTCCGGACTTTGGGCAGAAAAGTGTTCGTTATTCTTCATTAGTTAAGGCTAGTGGGTCAAGGGTTATTTATTAGTCAGGGTTCGTGAGACGAATTTTTAGTTCGGATCGGGATTCTGGAAGGAATGTCTGAATGACATGGGGGTGTAGTAGGGAGCGATTTCAAGGACGAAATCTAATTTAAGTGGGGGCGAATTTTAACACCCTTTTGTTCAAGAATTTCATTTTTGACCCTAAATATGAACTTTAATTGCAAAAATATTCCCATGGCTCCGTAAGTAAGAAACGTGTGACTTGTGCGTACGTGGGCGTACCCTTTGGTACATTGGGTGTACGTGGTAAAAACCCAAACCCTAATTTTTAGGGTTTGAACCCTATTTAAACATCATTTACTCCTTAATACTTGTCTTTATGACTCTTGCATTGGTATGATGGGCTGATCCCATTTGTATGTTGGGTTGGGCCCACTTGTATGTTGGGTTGGACCCATTTGTATGTTGGGATGGGTCCGTTTGTATGTTGGGATGGGTCGTTTATATATGGGTTAGCCACGTTTATATATATGGGTTGGGCTCGTTTATATGTGGGTTGGCCCCATTTGTATGTTGGGTTAGGCCCGATGGTATGTATGGTATCTGGTATTTTGGGGAACTCGCTAAGCTTTGTGCTTATGGTTTTGTGGTTTAAACATTTTCAAGTACTTGCAGTTCCAAAAGGAAGAGCCCAGCTTGACGGCACAACATCCCCTTGTTGGTTTTTCCGCATTGTTGATTTGTACTTTACTCTGATGATTGTGATACATTTTACTATGATGGGTTTTTGGAACAAATGTTATGAAAAAAAATTATCAATACTTTTGGGATATACATATATCATCCCAAACATCAATCAAAAGCTCAAGAGCTTTTCAAACTCTATGGAACAAGCCATCAAGGGACCAAAACTCATTAAAATGGACCAAAACTCCATATATTCATAGATCTGAAGATAAAACACAATCAAACTTGGAACTTTATGACTTACAAAGGTTTAGAAGGTGAATGGAGGCTGAATAATTTAAATGCCTAGCTTCAAAGACCAATATTTCTTATTCTTCTTCCTTCTAGAGCACAATATCACCAAAAGAAAGCACCGAACGATCATTAAGAGAATACTAAAATGGATTTAGGAGAGAGGATGAGTTCCAAACACTTTAATAGAGGATAGAGTTTCATGAGAGGTGTTCAACAGGAGGTGAATGATGAAAATGAGGAAACATTATGGTTAATGGCCTTAAAATTCCCCAAAAACCCTAAAAAAAACGTGCAACCCACTTGGTTAGAATTTAGTTCTATAAAACTAAATTTTTTTGGGTTTTATGAATTTTTAACTTTCAACATATCTAAGCTTATATACGTTTGAGAACTCATAAATTCATAAAACCATATATATATATATATATATATATATATATATATATATATATATATATATATATATATATATGTGATGTTTGTGTTTGTTTGTGTACGCCCTTGTTCCCAAAGCACAAAAATTTGTCATTTTGCATGTTGGATTCATGGCCTAAATAGTTTCTCAACCGTGACATAGTAAAGACTACTTCATGCAATATAGCCATGTGATCCTCTACATTTAGCATTATATATATATATATATATATATATATATATATATATATATATATATATATATATATATATATATATATATATTAGTGTTCTTTTTATCTTGCTCAGATTGCACTATAAATCTGAATCGTATATAATTTAGTTTTTAGAATTCAAAATGTCAATATGATTTCCAACACCTTGATTATTCAGAAATTCATGAATGAGTTTTATCAAATAAGTTTACCACAAAATTAACATGTAAATTTACTTGGATCCAAACATATCAATATTATATAACTATATTTACATTGTAAATTCTTTAATTTTACACAGTTTCACACTCACACTATTAGTCTGAACAAGTTGTAAGGTTATTTTTTTTTTTTTTTGTATAACTTTATAAATATCTATTTATAGAGGACAAAAAATTATGATTTTTTTTTGAAGAAAACAAGCCCTACAGATTAAAAACATAAGTGAGTCTTTCCTATAACTCCAACCAGTAAATGTACATCTCCGTCTTTGGCGGTCGATCGTTTGCATTCTTACGCTCACACTTAGTTCTTTGTCTTAAAGTATTCACTTCATATAGGTATTGTTTGATTTTTTTAGAAGTAAAAAATTTAAAGTTTGCAGACCATATCTGCAAACATCTGCAAAAGGAGAGGTGGATCAAATGTCTATAGTGTGCAAGAAGAAGAAATTATATATATATATATATATATATATATATATATATATATATATATATATATATATAGGAGTGGGATCAAATGAGAACACCTAAAAGGTTGAGAACGCGAGAACAGATCTCATCCATCTATTATCTTATATTTAAGGCTACAATTAATTTGAAATTTTGTTATTATAAAAATGTTTAAATTCAGTTAATTTGAATTAAAAATAAGAAAAAAGATATTATGGTAATTAATCATTCCCTTATTTTGAACAACTCCTAAAATATTTCAATCTCTCTGTATAAACCTACGATTTCATCATTCACTCCACCATTTTCGACTTCATCTCTCTCTATATATCTATGGCACGCCTCCCTCTTCTGTACATCGGTCTCAGATTCGTCCCCTCTGATGCTGACGATTTAAAATCAGATTCAATCCCTTTGAACGTCTCAGAGTCCTCCAATTTAGCCGAATCCATGGCGGGTTTTATAGAATCCAAACTGGATTATCAATCGGCCGAATCCATAGGCCCCCAATTCTTTCCAAATCACAATTGGGGTTTCTAATTGGGGGGTTACTGATATCGATGCCATTCATAACAAATAAAATATTAGCAGGTGAGGCTCCTTTTCATCACGAGAGGATTTGGACGTGTAGTATTATGTTTGTCTACTTCTTAAGTGTTTTAGGTTCTATGTTCGTCTTGATTCGCAAAGTACCATTGTTTGTTATGGATAGAAAGGATCTGAATAAGTTGATTTTCTTCTATAAGGTTGTTGGGATGCATTTTGGTGTTGAAGGTTTGTATGTTGGATTTTTGTTCATGGCTGTGGGGTTGTTGATTTTCATAACTCGGGTCATTGTTGGGATAAAGGATTCAATGATACAGAGGGCAACCATGGTTAGTGCGATGATTGTTTCGTTTTGGGCAGTAAAAGAAGTTTTGGGGTTGAATCATTGGAAGACGGGTTATTATGCCCATGCTTATTTGCCTTCAATCTGGTATTATAATTAAGTGATTGTATTTGTATATACTAGTTATCTGTTTATGAGCTTCATGTGTGATTTTTTCTTTCAGGGTTAAATTTGACTTGAGGATTTTTTTTTGCTAACTGGTTGAGTTATTCTTCTGATTCCTCTGATCTCATTTGTGACACTCTCTAAGTGAGCAACGGGTTTTGTCATGTGCCTCATGAGATCGGCAGTTATGGTATTTATTTATGATTAGAGTGGTATTCATTATGATTAGATGTGTATTCATTTGTGATTAATGATATATATATTTATTTATGAATATAATTACAATCACAGGATTTCATATTATTTTATATTTTGTTCATGTCTCTTCATGTATAATTTGACGTCATATGTGTTTTTCTAAATCTTTTTCATTTAGTTGATTGTTAATTGTATTTATTTCTTTATTTGACAGTGTGTAAAGGAAACAGAGATGCTTCTACAAACGGAATGTTAGAGCGCTAATTTACAACCAAACAATACAAAGTAGAAAAGATCTCGCCTTATTCATTTATGATTATATAATAATAATTAATTATTTTTATTATAATTTTTGTTTATGTTGTATTCAAATGTGATTATAGAAAAATAGATATGTATTACATTGTAACTTTTTGTGTTATTATTTATGAATAGATGTGTAATCTAGATATAAATATCCAATATGTTTTATTTATTTATGATTATAATTGTATTGTAGTTTTTCTCTATAAATTGTGTTATATTCGTTTATTATTATAACTTAATTCATATATTCATTCACGATTACAACAGATTCATATATAACTACAAATATGTTTTTATTTTTGTATGATTACACATATTCGGTTGAAATAATTAATTCATCAATCTTTTTGATATAATGGTAAAAAAATAAAAAAAATCATTTTTTAATCATGGTAAAAACGTTTTTTTTTAATAATCTGATTGATTAAAAATAGATTGAATTTATTTCTAGTATTTAGGTAAAAAAATCAATTAATTAGATAACATCCCATAATTGTAGGAATTAATTAATTATCCATAATTAATTACATTGTAAAATTCCTTTTACGCCCTTATAAAATGATTGGTCTACAACTGTTCTCGCGTTCTCAACATTTTACGTGTTATCATTAGATCCCCTCTCTCTCTCTCTCTCTATATATATATATATATATATATATATATATATATATAAAGAGAGAGAGAGAGAGAGAATGGGGTGAAAACTCTTTTTTCGTTGAGGACACCTTAAAAAATTGACAAAAAATAAAAAAAAATACAATTCATAAAATCGAGCATAGTACTATATCGAAGAGAAAAAAAATTATAATTTTTTTTTGGATCATTAAAATTGAAGCATGGATCATTTTTATGATCCATGTTTCAATTTTAATGATCAATTTTTTTTTTCCAATTTTTTTTCTCTCTGATATAGTATTATGCTCGATTTTATGATTTGTATATATATATATATATATATATATATATATATATATATATATATATTTAATTTTTTTTTCAATTGTTTTAAGTTGTCTTCACGAGTACTCACCGAAAAAAGAGTCATCACCGGAACCGGACCATATATATATATATATATATATATATAGTAAACCAAAAAAATTAATCATTAGATAAATTAAAAGTAAGATGATTCACAAAAAAAATTCTCAAATAAACACATTTATCATTCATTTTTAAGTAAATCAAGAAAAGAATTCACTTTGACAATTTTAGTGAATAACAACAAAATTATCGTAAAAATAAATCATAGCGATGTTTTTTTGGGATTTTTTTAATCATATTATTTTTGATTCATCTAGTGATTCGTTTATTTTGCTTGGTAAAAAAATATGTAGAAAAAACTTTTGCTTCCGTACAAAAAAATTTCTTCTTACAATATATATATATATATATATATATATATATATATATATATATATATATATATATATATAACATTAGCTTTATAATATTTTTAAATCAAATGTTTATTTGGGTTATTTTTATTACACTAGATTTATGTATAGGTTCTTAAATTATGTTATTTTTACAAAATGCTCAAGACAATGACCAAGAAGATCGGTTCTTTCATACAATATGTTAAACTCTATTTGATTTGCCATTAGATGTTAACTTTATAGAATGATTTTAGATCCATATAAAACCTCTTATTTATATTATTCACACAAAAATTTATAGTTTATGAATTTCAGAACATAAGTGAACTTGTTAGTGTGAAAATATGTTTTAGACGTTTAGGGCGTGTTTGGCATAAAGCTTTTGGCAGCGTTAGGGAGCTTCTAGCTTTTAGCTTTTGACAAAACGCTCTTGTTTAAACAAAAAGTTTCGTTTGGTAGTACGAGCGTTTAGCTTTTAGTTAAAACAAAACGCTACAAATCTAAAAGCTACTTCATGTAGCGTTTAACAAAACGCTACTGAGCTTTTGAAATCAATTTCCATAATTACCCTTAAAAATATATTTATATATTTATTTATTTTTAATCAGTTGTCCTTTTATGTAATTTTATATATTTCAAAAGCTTCCAGCTACTTTTGTCAAACACTCATATAACAAATAAAAGTTACAGCTTCCCGCTACTAGCTACCCGCTACACGCTACCCGCTACCCGCTTCCAGCTAACAGCTACTTTTGCCAAACACGCCCTTAATGAAACTCGGATATACTTATTAGAAATTTAGCCTATTTTTTAACTATTTGTCAAGAAATAACTTTAAAATTAAAAAAAGATCAAAATAGCCTATAAATTTGTTAATAGCTTCTTGCAAGCTACATTTCAAGTAATGAGTAGAGGCGTACAAATATCAGTTTTAAATCGTTTTTTTCTCTTTCTTTCTTTTTTTTTAATAAAAAAAACCTAGATATCTTTAAATCGGTTTTCGTTGATGTAGGTTCGGTTTTTTGAAAGTGATTTTGTAAAAAAAATCTATTTTTTTTCGGTTAAAAAACTTGTTTAGTTCGGTTAAATCTTTTGTTAGAAAAACCGGTTTCGGATATTAAAAAATACTTATTAATAGCCGGCGGTTCGGTTTTTTAATAGGTTTTAAAAAAACCGGTTTAAAATGTGCACTAGTAACGAGTTGTGATTCATAGAATCATCTGTGATTTGGTAAAAAGTATAATTATTTTTTTTATTTTTTGTCATTTTTACATTACGTAATCGCATATGCGCTTTTCTTCTCAAAAATCTTATAATACTTATTAATTTATTAATATATACTACTTCAATAAAATAAAAAAGAATGTATGCAAAAATGGTCCTTATAGTATGCTAAAAGACAAAACTGCAAAAATGGTCCCTGTGGTTTCTCATTTTATGTGGTTATGGTCTAAACGTTTGAAAAGTTGCAGATTTGGTCCTTTTCAATAAGTTTTATTGTGGTTTTGGTCCCTCATCCGTTAAGTTTAACTGGTTGGCTATTAACTTTTTTAAAATGACAATTTTACCCTCAGAGACCATTTTCGCAGTTTTGTCTTTTAGCATACTATAAGGACCATTTTTGCATACATTCTTTTTTATTTTATTGAAGTATTATATATTAATAAATATTATTTTTAATATATAATATTATAGATTAATAAATATTATTTTTTTTGGATTATTAATTTATTTTAGTTGATTTTTTTTTACTTTTTTTGTTGGAGTAATTATTTTTATTGAGTTATTATATATCAATACATATAGTTTTTAATATATAATATTTATATCATAATAAATATTATATTATTGGTTTATTAATTTCTTTTAGTTAATATTTTTAATTTTTTTAATTATTTTTTATTGGATTATTACTTTTAATTTATTATTTTCTTCATATACTAAATATTGTTTTATTTGATTATTAATTTATTTTAGTTAATTCCTTTTTTTAAATTGTCTAAGTAATTCTTTTTTATTGAATTATTATGTATCAATACATATAGTTTTTAATATATAAAGTTTATATTATAATAAAAATTATATTATTGGATTATTATTTTCTTTTAGTTAATTTTTGTAATTTTTTTTAACTATATTTTGTTGGATTATTAGTTTTAATTTATTAGTTTCTTCATATACTAAATATTATTTTATTGGATTATTAATTTATTTTTAATTTATAATAATAGTTCTTGTTAATTTTATTGGTTCCACCACAAAGTCGTGGGATACGCAAAATCGTCGTCTCTCATCATCGAAATCGTTAGGATCACTGCTAAACACCTTCATTTAATGTAGCTTATAATGAGAAACCATAGGGAAAATACCACCACCATCACTCGGTCACCACCACCACTTATAATTGTTATAGGGGTTTGTTGTGCATTTTGTGGGATATGAATGATTCCAATGGATTATGAAGAGGTTGTTGCAGGTGGCTACCAGCAACACTGGGTGGAACAGAGTAGGGTATCTATTGAACCTCCGATGAAGGAGTTTAGAGGTAATCCTGCCAATTTTTGACGATGATAAGCGACACTTTTACGTATCTCGGCGACTTTGCGGTGAAACTAATAAAATTAAAAAGAATTAATAGTATACATTAATAATAAAATAATAATCCAACAATAATATTTGTTATATTAAAAAAATAATAAATTAAAAGTAATAATTCAATAAATTAATAATTCAAAAAAACAAAAAAGAAATTACAAAAATTAATAATCTAATAATTTATTTATTATGATATAAATAATATATATTAAAAATAATATTTATTGATATATAATAATCTAATAAAAAAGAACTGCTCCAACAAATTAATAATCCAATAAAATAATGTTTGTAATCCAATAAAATAATGTTTGTAATATATAATAATCCCATAATATAATATTTATTATGATATAAATATTATATATTAGAAACTATATGTGTTGATATATAATAATTCAATAAAAAAGAACTACTTCGACAAAAAAAAAACAAAATTAACTAAAATAATTTAATAATCCAATAAAACAATATTTAGTATATGAAGAAAATAATAAATTAAAAGTAATAATCCAATAAAAAATAACTTAAAAAAATTACAAAAATTAATTAAAAAATTTAATAATCCAATAATATAAAATTCATTATGATATAAATATTTATATATTAAAAACTATATGTATTGATATATAATAATTTAATAAAAAAGAATTACTCCAACAAAAAAAAATATTAAAAATCAACTAAAATAAATTGATAATCCAATAAAACAATATTTATTAATATATAATATTATATATTAAAATAATATCTATTAATATATAATACTTCAATAAAATAAAAAAGAGTGTATGCAAAAATGGTCCTTATAGTATGGTAAAAGACAAAACTGCGAAAATGGTCCCTGGGGGTAAGATTGTCATTTTAAGAAAGTTAACAGCCAACCGGTTAAACTTAACGGATGAGGGACCAAAACCACAACAAAACTTGTTGAAAATGACCAAATCTGCAACTTTCCAAACGTTTGGACCGTAACCACATAAAATGAGAAACCACAGGGACCATTTTTGCAGTTTTGTCTTGAAATTTCATATCTTTAAGTAAAATTGTATATGTTAAGATCATCTCTGATTACGGCATGCAAAAATAGAAAAATAATAAATTTGATTTTATACTTTTAAAGAATATTATAATTCGTGAAAGTCTATGTGATTTCTTTTTAGCTATTTGGTAATCTCTTAAGGGAGCGATTGGTTAGTAAGAAAAGAATGAATTTTGAGGGACAATGATTCAAATTTCCTCAAATTCATGCGTTTGGTTGGACTTAGAGGGTGGAAAGAGATTCCTAAATTAAAAAAACTTTCCACCATATGGAGGAAATTGAATTCCTTCCCAAGTTAGATGGAAAACTTTCTTTCTCATCAAGGAAAGCGACATATTACAAAAATATCACATTTACTTATCAGAAAACTAACAACCACCACTAGTGCTACTGATCACCAACCGTCACGGCCACCGCCACCTACCACCACCGCTACCACCACCAACACTGCTACCACCACCGCCACCGCCACCACCTACCACCTCTGTCGTCATTACCACCACCACCACCACTACCATCACCCGACACCAACAACCATCGCCGCCACCACCACCACCACCATCCGCCACCACCACTACCACTACCATCACCTGCCACCGCCGCCACCACCACCGCCGCCACTATTACCACCGCCTCTGCCACCACTACCACCACCCACCACCATTACCATTGTCGCCGCCACTACCACCTCCATCGCCACCGCCATCACCACCACTACCATCACCCACCACCACTACCACCGCCGCTACCAACACCAACGTCGTCGCCACCACCACTACCACCACCTCCGCTACTATTACCACCACCCACCACCATTACCATTGCCGCCACCACTACCACCTCCACCGCCACCGCCACCTCCACCACTACCCCCGCCGCTACCACCACTACCACCGCCGCCACCACCTCTACCGCCACCGTCGCCTCCACCAATATCGTCGCCGCTACCACCATTACGATCACCCACCTCTACCACCGCCGCCGCCACTACCACCGTTGTTATCGCCACCACCACTACCACCGTCATCACCACTACCACCGCCGCTACCACCACCACTTCCACCACTGCCACCGCTACTGCTGCCACTACCGAAATTTTACTATTTTTATAATTTATATAATGTATATTTATATATAAGTTAGAAAATAAAATAAAATTAAGCAAAACAGACAAAAATGGTAACTATGTGATTTTTAATGGATTACAATTCAATTTTTTGTGAACGAAGTAGAATCTAAATATAATTTTAATTCCATTTTCTTCCAACCAAACATGATCTGAAATTGGATTCAAATACCTAACAAATTTATTTTTCAATTCCAATTCCAATTCTTTCATATACATTCTGCGAACCAAACAACATTTTATGAAATTATTAAAAAATTAGGATGAATTTGATATTTTTTTCTCAATATTTACTTGATATTCAATCAAACTTAATTCATAATTATGATCATAGATTATAAATCATATTGTTATATAAATGCTTTATCTTAAGAGTGATTTCGTAAGATATCTATCATAATAACTATAATGACATTGACATGAAAGGGATAGACCGAAAGTTAGAATTTAGAAACGATGCGGTTTAGTTTGTTTGAGAGTGAGATGGCCCAATGCTCCAATAGTGTTCGGGATTAAGGTGGACCAAGTGGGTTACGGGCAGGGGGGGCAGATGGGGGGTAGGGGCAGGGGCAGCTTTTTCTTTTTCAGTTTTAATATTTTCATTTTTATTTTGCTTTTGAAAAAGCATACTTACAGACATCTCCCTCTTTAGGATTCTTCTTCTCAGACAAACATCACTCCTTCAAATCATCATTCCTCCTACTCTCTCTTTCTCTCACTCCAGAACCATAACCATGTGGAACACTTTACTATTTTTTTGACTCAATAGTACTCACACATTCATCAGTCTTCTCTGTAAGTACATCTCTTTCTCTCTCTTATTTAGGGTTTCTCTGCTTATATTTCCTAATTCTTTTTGCTAATTTGTGTTCATGATCTTTGTTTTCTGAAGAAATAAACTTATATCGTTAGATGATCGTGTGTTTGGCTGGTTTAGCTGGAAATTTTTGAATATAGTTGGCGTAGTTGTTGAAATGTAGTTGAAAAAGCACTTGTGATTGAGACACAATTTATTAAAAATCTTTTTTAGCGTCTGAACAAAACAGAAAGTTTATAAAATATCGGTAGAAGATGATTTAAGGTCTTCTGAAACCTAGTTTTCGACTTCGTTTTCAGTATAGTTGATTTTTCTTATTTCATGTTAAAAGTGAACATGCTTCTTTGTTTCTTAATTTTTTTTTTCTTATTATTTATATTCTTCTACTAAATTCTTACTCATTTTGTAGGTTTCTTGTTCATCATTATTGTACTGATTATTTCGAAAGTTAATTGATCCGTAGCCTTTGAGGTTTCTTTGTTAAAACTGCAAGTAGATCTGCTATCCTGCTATGATTTTTCTTTTTCATACTCCATTCTATGGAAAAAAATTCAAGTTTTGACTTTTCAGAATCAAATTATGTAGCATCTATGATTTATCACTACAAAGTCAAATTAAGACTGTAATATACTAATATCTAGCTAACATACTTTTACTAACACAGTATTAACTATGGGATGATGAATGATCTATATTTTCCTCTAGTAATCATACTCCTTTTAGTCTGTAGAACATATAATCAGAAGAATGACAAAGGTAACCCCTGAAGTTGACAATGAGATGCAAATGCAAGCTGTTTTGTCAGTATCTGCAGATGCAAGTTTCACATCAAACAAGTTCCCAAAATATAAATTAGGTCCAGATAATCAGATTCTTGATGAAGCAACCATGGATAGTAAGGGCCCACCATTGAAAGAAATAGTGGCACAAGAAACCGATCAGCTTTCAGAGCAACATGAACGCCTCTCAGTTCGTGACCTAGCCAGTAAATTTGACAAGAATCTGTCTGCTGCAGCTAAATTGTCTGATGAGGTATAAATAGAACTATATAAGGTTTTTAAACATAAAAATCTTATTTTTGTCATTATATGTCTTGATAAATACTGCATTGTGTTGTTATGTGTAGGCCAAATTAAGGGAGGTGGCTTCCTTAGAGGGTCATGTGCTTTTAAAGAAACTTAGAGATGCTTTGGAATATTTGAGAGGTCGATTAGCTGGTAGAAACAAGGAAGATGTTGAAAAAGCTATTTCTATGGTATACCCTTTATCCAAGAAGCTTCATTTTATGACAAAAAACCAAAGATCAAAACTCAAAATTGATTTAATTTGTTGTGATAGGTGGAAGCATTGGCAGTGAAGTTGACTCAAAATGAAGGGGAGTTGATACAGGAGAAGTTTGAAGTGAAGAAGCTTGCAAACTTTCTCAAACAGGTAACTTTGTTTGTTCATTGGGAAATGAATTACAACAATAATAACTAATTCTTTGTAAGTTCATGACATGAGAAAAATGATATTATTATTTATTTGCAGGCTTCAGAAGATGCTAAAAAATTGGTAAATCAAGAAAGATCTTTTGCTTGTGCAGAAATTGAAAGTGCCAAAGCAGTTGTAAGAAGAATTGGGGAGGCTCTTGTTGAGCAAGAAAGAGTATCACTAACTTCAGGAAAACAGGTAACATGCTTATTAGCTTATACAATTATAAAATTTATTACTTTCTTTTTACTAGATATATATATATTTTTTTTTTTTATCAAAGTTTAATTTTAAGTATGCTTTTATAGTTAAAAGTAATTGAATGATTTGCTAACAGGAAATGGAGGAGATGGTGGAGGAAATCCAACAGGCTAGAAGAATCAGATTAATGCATCAACCATGCAAGGTGTGCATAAAACTTGTTATTTTCTTTAATACATGATTAATTTATTTAATTTGTTTTTGTAAAAAAAAATGGTGAACATGTACACCAAAGGCTCCTTGGAAATGATTGCATTATGGTTCCTTCATGCATATATTGTTTTTTATTCACTATTTTGTCCTTTTTCTAAGTACTCAATATCATTTCTACAAATATTCTTCATCCTTTTATTTAATATGTGGCTCTTATCTCCACCATATAATAATCCAATATAATATTACAACTTTCATGTGGTAGCATTAAACTATTTTTTTATCACTTTGTTTTCTAGGTGATGGATATGGAACATGAGCTTCGAGCCTTGAGGCTACAAATCCAAGAGAAGTCTGCATTCTCAGTAAAGCTTCAACAAGAGGTGATTAATGTCCAAAATGCCCTTCAAGAATATACTTACCTAAATCTCTCAATTGCCCTTGAATGATTAAAAAGTAAATTGTAATTTGTTTCTGAATAATGCAGTTACTGCTGAAAAAATTAACTGAGGAGAACAAGTTAAGTTTATATTCTTTAGGAGATTCAGGAAATTTGGGCTCAATTTTACGACTTCAACCCTCTTCAGAAGAAGCCATGGAGCTCTCAAAATGTTCAATTCAATGGTTTCGTTTATCTTCACAATGTAGCAGAAGAGAGCTTATTTCAGGTGCTTATTACATATATAATTGTATTTATAATTTATAATTTTATATTTATACTAAATTTAATTTTTTCAACAGGTGCTAACAAATCAGTTTATGCTCCTGAGCCTTATGATGTTGGACGAATTTTGCAAGTTGATATTATCTCAAATGGTCAAAAATCTACAGTCACCACAACTTCTCCTATACAACCTGGTTTGTTTTTTTTTGTTTTTTCTATTAATTTTTTTTATGTTATTATAATAACTAATAAAAATAAATTAATATGTTGTTTTTTTGCAACAGCTGTTGGGTTGGAGAGTTATGTGGAGTCACTTTCTCGAAAAAGCAACTCCGAATTTAGTGTATGTTAAGTTGTTATCTACAATAGATGTTTGACAATTAGTGAAAATTCCAAAAATACCCTTTGACAAACGGAGGAATCTTTTGACCAACAGGTGGTGATCTCCCAGATGAATGGACGAAATTATTCGTCACATTCTGCGCATTTATTACGTGTGGGGAAAATGAGAATGAAGCTTTCAAAAGGATGGATTACAAAGGCTAGGGATGCGTATTCCTCTACATCAATGCAGGTAAACTTTATAAAATAAAGTTTATAAATATTTGAAAAGAATATTAGTTTTATTTTTATATAATATAACATGGATAAATTTCAGCTTTGTGGATTTAGAGGAGGTGGGAATCTTGCGGGAAAATCATTGTTTTGGCAATCAAGAAAAGGGCAATCTTTTGTGTTGGTGTTTGAATCAGAACGTGAAAGGAATGCAGCAATTGTTTTAGCAAGAAGACACGCACTTGATTGTAATGTAAGAAATGGCAACCTACTTTCGTTTTACATTATTTGTATTTTTTCAAGTCTTTTTCTATTTTTTTTTTGTATTTAAATTGTTGTGAAAATGGTAGGTGGTGTTGGCTGGACCAGATGATCAAGCATCACTATATCTTCTCTGACTTGACTGAACGTGAGATCGATTATTTCATTTTTTTTTCCACTTGTAATTTTTTGTGTGTTTATTTTATTTGTGGGTGTGTTTAATTGGGTTTCTACTAATTTGATGATTCGTGCATCCTTTATAGGCATAGTTTTGGTTTGCCTGTTGATTGGTTGTAACATTTTTTTTTTTAAATAGTTGTTCGTTTGCATCTTATTTGCATTTATTTCTAATATAACAATTGAAGTTTTTTTTTTTTTTTTTTTTTTTTTTTTTTTTTTGTGATAACATTTACAATTTGATAAATATCTTGTCTAGTTAGTTTTCCTATTTTACCTAATTGATCCACTATTATTATAAAATACAACACAAATCATGACGTCGATATTTGTAAATTAAAATTGTCATCCCTAAAATAACTTATGCACTTGTCGCTACTAGTCTTTTTTATAGTCCATCTTGAATATAACTTCGATGTTACAAATTTTAACAAATCTGTAATTGAACTTGATAGTTTTTTTTTTCAGTATTTTAATCTTCCACATGTGGAGAAAGTAAATTGGAAGATAAGTATTAGAATAAAGAAATCACGTAACAAAATGAAAACTACTAATTATATTTTAAAAGAAAGTAAGCTGCTTTTTAGGCCTTATCTATAAAAAGAAAGACATGTCGCTATCGTTAGATGGATGGGATATTTTTTTTATCTTTTGTTACAACCTGGATATTTTTGTTTTTTGTTTTATTGATATAAAACAAATCTACTATCAAAGATCAATCTCAATCAAAACATTACCAAAATATAATCAAAATTATAGGGGAATAAAAGTTATCAATTTTAGCATACAACCAAACATTATACGACATCAATACTATATAAAAGTTGTTATGCATGTATAGTTGCATGCAACCAGCTATAATATATCTTTCACTCTTGCCTAACCACTAGATTTGCAATCACGAAAACAAGAAATTTATATCACACAACAATTAAGTTTAGCTCTTAATGACAGTTTGAGTTTACACAATATAAATATCGAAACAATTGAATAAACAATTATATACACACATTTAACAAAATAAACTTATTTGCAATAAACGTGTTTCCAAAAAACCATGATAGCTCTACTTTTATATTTTTCGATACCCAAAGGCCAAAGGTGTCATCATTAGCAAGTGGGGGAGACCCACTCTTGTCAATTGAGTACATCAAGTAAGCCAGATAAATCGACTTGAACAATTATTTATGCAGAATATGTGTATTCAAAACGATAAAAATATGTATGGAGTTTGAGACTTTGAGTCCTTAAACGTTATACGTCTTTTAACCAAAAAAAATCCCCATTAAATTTATTAATTTAAAACAAAATTTTAATATTTAACATTTATCAATTATCACCCACAATAAATATTTATACTTGTATATACATCATCCATATGATTTCTTATAAAAATCCACATATTAGGTTGACCAAGGTAATCTCAATATCCCACTTATGTAATTACACAAATATCCAGATAGTACATTTTTATTGGTTGACGAAGGTAATCTCAATATCCCACTTATGTAATTACACAAATAGTAAAAATACTTCGATTAAATTACATGTTTCGTCCTCACGTAACTACTAAAAAATATATTTAGTCTATATCTTCAAAAATTAACTCGGACAGTCTCTTATTTCATTAAACGTCTCTTATCTCATTAAACGTTTCTTATCTCGTTAAAAGTTGTACGTTTTGTCTCTATCAGACATGAAATGACTATATTACCTTTTTATTTTTCTTTTTTATTTATTTTTCGTTTGTTTATAATTTATCTATTTTTTATTAATTATAATATGAGTTATAACTTTTAGAAAATAATATGTCCCCTAAATTGGTTCTAGCCACCTGTGGCCACCATCTAGCTCTGATCACCAACCACGTTCAACCACCAGCCATCCCGACCACCAGCTACCTTCGACCACCAACAACCTCCAATCACTACCCACCTCCAGTCACCCCCTTGTCACCACCAATATCCCTTTTCACCTCCAACAACTACCATCAGGTGGAGTACAACGTATTGATAAAAGATTTGTTACAAGAGTGTAGATCTACGATTGGAGATGAGATACGATTTTTTTTCTGGGGTGTAGATTTACAAACGGAGTGTAGATCTGTAAACCCTAGATGGTGTTGCGATGTCGACATAAGGTGGTGATAGTCGAATGGAGAAGTGAGAAGAGAGGACGAGAGTGAGACGGTGTTTTGTGTTTCACTGGTATCCACTGGAGTGTAAATCTGCTACCTCTCATTGAAGTGTTGATCTCCACCATCACCTTTCATTGAAGTGTTGATCTCCACCATTACCTCCAGTTGTGGCGGTGCAGATTTGTTACATCTCACCGGAGTGTAGATCTCTTACCCTCCTTCACCTCTATCACAAACAAATGGAGACACCGCCTTCAGAACGTTTATCGGTAACTCCTCCTTCGTCGGATTTGCAACCCTATCGCCAGAAAAAACGAGATTCATGGTGCTCCTTCCTTATCGATCTCCCCTTTTCTTGATGGTGAGGTCACAGGCTCCGACAACTTTTAGGTGTTCTCATACAGATAGCGAACGGATAAGAGAAAAGACAGGCGTAGATGGATTTGCTACTCCCCGACTAGAATCCTGAAGATATCTACTTCGTCGAATCTGCAACTCGTTGCCATCCAAAATAGAAAAGCAGGTGGGTAGCGTTAGCCGACGATCGGAAAAGAAAGAAAGAGGGAGGTTGGTCTCGCCGAAGAAAGGAGGAGTGCCGAAAAAAAGGAGGGGGAGAGATGTAGAGATGTTGGGTGGTTGTCAGGAGTGATTGAGAAAAAAGATGACAAAGAATGAATTTGGGAAAGGGTAGGGGAGGGGCGGGGATATTTTATTTTTTGTTTTGTTTTATTTTTTAAAATCTTTTTTTAATTGAAAAACTAATAATAAATCCTATTCTAATAAAAGAATAGTTTTATTCTCCTTTTGACATGTGTCACTCTATTACGTCTCCTAATTAATGCATATTTTATTTTTCTTTTGTCATGTGTCATTCTATTATGTCTCCTAATTAATGTATGTTACTTGTCAACCTATTGATTCTCCATTTCAAATTTCAAAATTTAAATTTCCCATCCTAATTACATTAAATTAATAACATTAGAATAAAAATTAAAATAAAATTAATATAAATTATATAGTGATATAATTTCATATATTTATTTAAATCAATGATTATACTTTTATATAACTACAAAAATCTCTTAATTAATAATTTATTTAAAATAATTGATTAATAATTTTGAGTTTTTATTATAAAATTTTAATTAATTTTGTAACCGTGGTTCCCACAGGTTATAAACTAGTATATAATACCAAATTTAAAAAGAAACAATTAAGGGCAAACTAGTTAATTTATGTTCGTAGAAACGGCCCAAGTTAAAGAGAACAATACAGAACGATCTGAATTAATTTTTAAAATATAAACTAAACATAAGTTTTTGACATCTATACAAATGGATTCATACTTTCATGACCAATTACTTTTAGAAATTACGATTCATACTTTCATGACCCATTACTTTTAGAAAATTGGTATAATTTATTTATTATATGTAGTAATAAAAGCTTGATACTTTTGGAGTATGACATAGAGAATTTAATATTGTCATAAATCAATCTGATATTGAAATATACAATACAATCGTTCACAATCTCTTTTACTCGATGGTCCCTTACCTATCACCTATACGAAAAATAATTAAATACTAGCATTTAAACCAAACTTTATAAAAAGGTATTAGTATTAGTATAATAAGATGGACCATTTGAAGTATCACATGTATTGACGAGAATTAGTTACAGAAAAAAAACGAAATAAACACTATACTAACAAATTATTGGGGAAGTATTTATAATGAGAGGTGATCCACTTAAAAATAATATGTTTCGACTTTTATATCTTTATTTTAACTAAAAAAACTGTATGAAAGTCAATACAGCTTTTTGTAAGTGGGTGGATAATAAATACATATGAAAATATCACTTCCTATTTATGATATTGATAGCCTTAAATTCGGTTAATGGTGTAGTTAGTTGGTGATGGACTTTGTTAGCCTTTGTTGCTTACGCTTGTATTGTATGTATACGATGTGTGAGACTCATGTATTATATGAGTTTATTTAAAAGAAAATTTAAATATAAAATTCAAAATATTTGAGAAGTTTGAATTTATAAGAAAAGTGAGAAAAATATTGAATTATAAAAATTAAAGTGTTTTTTTTCTCTTTTAAATTTAAACAAATAATTTAGATAAATAAATAAAGGAAATTAATGAAACTTTAATTTAGTAGAATGAAAGTCCATTAATAAAATTGATATGTATTTATTATTAAATTTTAATAATATGTGAAATTAATAAAATAGAAAAACCATAAAATGACATGTGAAATAAAAATAATTTAAAATTACTATAAAATTACATGTAACAAAATGAATAAGAATGTGACATGTGGCAAAAAAATCTTTATTTATTAGAGTAGAAAGAATACATGTAGTTTGTATTGTACATAAAGTGATGAGAAACATTATCATTAATCTTAACATTTCTTTAGTATTCTTTTTAATAGTATAGTATCATAGAGTTTTCCGTTTGTGTTTTCGAATTACACAACATGGTCAAATTCATTAATGTCAATCACGGAACTGATTTTTTCTTAATTTTTTTTACGTTCCTTGATCTAAATTTAATTCATTTTTTATACATCATATCCTCCTATCGATCAAAATGGAACCCATGATCCTCGTTCAGCATGAGGGGACGGTTAAGAACTTGTCTGTTTTTTATAAAGGAGGAGTGTTCAATACTAACGAACACTCACAACCACCTTGCAAACCGATTTACAGGAAGCTTTTGCAACAATCTTATATTGAGGGCCTCTCAAGCTTATCAGTCGGTGATTTGTAACAAGAATAAGGCTGTCAATCTTTAGAATTAACATGAAGAAAGACGAATTACAACCTTGCAGTATATTAGAAGTTTCAAAAAAAAATTCACGCACCACCTAAAAAAATGCATTTTTCCAGTAAAGACCAATATTATGGTTTAATAAAGGCATAATTATGGGTTTTTCGCACTGTAGCACAACGAAGTTTGGCCAATTTACACATTTAGTCACTCAAGTTATTTTTTGTACAACAGACCATTAAAGTTAATTTTTACCTGTCAATTACATCATTATAAGACCAAGTACCGGAAGAGCAGGTGACTTTAGTGAATTTTCATTATAAAATAGATTTTTATATATTGTTTAAGGGATACATAATATCCATGGTGGAAAACCATTTGATTTATATATAACCATTTGATTTATATATAATTTGATCTTCTTGCACAAATACCGCCACAATCCACCATCCACCTTCCACCTCCCACCACCAGCGTCCAATGTAAATGTTGCCAAGATAGTTCCCGCCACCACCACCTCTCACCAGTCACCACCATCATCAACCACCCCACCCCCACCATCACAACGACCGTCCACTCCACTCTTATCATGTAACGCTCTGTTCCGAATTGACTTCTAATCTGAGGTTGTGGGCGAAGGTTGGTCATCATAAGGAGCATGGCTCTAGAGAAGGTAAAATCTAGGCCCATTTGGGTGCGAGTGATGTATTAGAAGTGATTCGGGTGTTCGGTTTGTGTTTTGGAGCTTAGGGGCATTTCGGTAAAGTGTCAGTCGGGCATTTGTGGAAAATGGATTTTTGTTCGGAAGGTCTAAAGGAATATATGAGTTGATAGATGCGTAGAGCTTCTCGTCACCTTTCCGTGGATATAAAGATCGTCGGAATCGGGTTTATAACGAAGAAGTTATGGCCTTCGGAAGTTTCGTGGTTTTCAGGCTTAGCCGAGTACGTTGGGCGTACACAAAGCATACACGGGGCGTACTAATGAAGAAGGCAGTACGCTGGGTGTACTGACCAGGATGGTCGCAAAGGTTCCCAGGAGTACGCTGGGCGTACTCCAGTCAGATCAGAACCCTATTTTAGGGTCTTGGACCCTATTTAAACTCCTTATCTCATAACCTAACCCTAATATCTTCAGCCTCCATCCCTCTAAACCCTAGAAATCGACCCTTAGCCCCCATTTGAGTGATTGTAGAGCTTCAAAGTGATTTTTGGTGTGTTTTGGTGCTAGAGGAGGAAGAAGGAACTTCTTGAAGAGTCGTTGTTTAACTTGGAGCTTTTGGATCCAAGCTTTGTGCACCTAGATCTATCTTCTGGAGGTATAAAGTCTCAACCTTGACAACTTTTTCCATGTAGATCTAGCTAAGTGGTACATTGTTATGGTTTTGGTCCCTTTGAGGTGGTTCTTGTGAGTAGAAGTTACTCCAGAACCTTTGAGCCCCTTATTGTGTCTTTATTGAGGTTTTTGAGTCATAAAGTTTAGGTCTTGAGGGGTATAAACCTTCCATGCATGATTTGGTACTCATTTGATCAAGTTTGGGACTTAGGGTTTAGATTTAGGCCCCATTGAGTTATGCTAAGTCATAAAGTTGGAAACTTTATGACTTAAGAAGTCCCTTGAAGTCAGATCTGGAAGCTTGGACTGAGGTCTTAAGGTACTAAGAAGTTTTAAGACATTTTGGGAGTGATTTTGACCTTTAGGAATTCATATTTGGTGTTTGTGATTCATTAAGCCATGCAAAGGCTTAAAGCATTGGACTTTATGGATTAAGATATCTAAGAGGACTTGGATCTGTAATTGTACCTGTTGGAATGGAGTATTAAGCACTTAATGGAAAAATAGCTTAACAGAGTAGTATGCTGGGTGTACATGCAGGTACGCGCAGCGTACACCACCTTCAGCCAGTACGCTTAGCGTATAAGGGAGTACGCCCCGCGTACTCATCAGTTGTGGGCTTGGAGTGTTTTGGGCCTCGGGTTGGGCCAAGCAGTGGACTTTGGGCCTTTGGACCTTAGTGGACCATCATAAGTCAAATGTTTTGGGCCAGGAATATGTTTGGGCTTAAGGTAAGGCCCATTAGAGGGATTGGGCCTAATTTAGCAAATTTGGCCATTAGTGGACCACTAGTGGGCTTGGAAAGCCTACCTAGTTTTGGGCTTTTGTTTTGAGATTGGGCCTTAGTTTGGATCATACTTGGCCAGGGGTAGAATGGTCATTTTACCCCCGTATATGGATTAAGGATTTTGGTATTGGGGCCCACTTACTAATTGGGTATATTAATTGATCAGTGTTGTCAGCTCGGGAAGTGGACAGGGCAGCAACTAAGGATTTCGTTCAGGAAGCTTCTTCATTCGAGGTGAGTCTTCTCACCATACCAATGGGTCTAAGGCACCAAGGCCGGCCCATTTTATGATATGTAGTATCCTAGCTAAGATTGTATTATGTGACTTGTTAGTTGGTATAAGCTAGGAAGTATGTTAGTGGTATTTATGGTATGTATGTATGGAAGACCATGGGAGAGCCCATGACACTTGGATGTAAGACCATGTGGAAGGCCATGGTTTTCCTATTATGTAGTAGTGTTTATTGTAGATTCACTACTGATATGTCTGATATGCATGTATAGGTGGTATGCTAGTGATTATGTAGTATGCTAGTTGTCTTTGAGATACTTGCATGGAAGACCATGGGGGAGCCCATGACACTTAGATGTAAGACCATGTGGAGAGCCCATGGCTTTCCTATTAAAGACCATGGGAGAGCCCATGACACTTAGGTGTAAGACCATGTAGGGAGCCCATGGCATCCTGGAGTAAGACCCTGGGGACGAGCCCACGACATCCTTATATGTTTGTATGCATGGATTATGTGGTAGAGATAGATTTTACAACTAATATGATATGTGTTATGTGGATTGCGTGTGGGGTATGCTCTGGGGGACTCACTAAGCTTCGTGCTTACGGTTTACAGTTTTGGTTTCAAGTATCATTGATTTGGGAATGAAGAGCTCAGATTGATCGCAACACACACACCTATGATTTCCGCAATGAATGATTTTGGGATGAACTCTGATAAATGTTTTTAATTAACAATGTTTTGGAATGATTGGAATAAATGATATCTATGTTTGGGTAATAGTAAAAATGAAACTTTTACCCCTGATTTTTGGGTCGTTACATATCATCACCATCACAACCACCTTCCATCTTCCTCTACCACCAAACTGTAAACATCAAGCAAAGATGATAGATCTATTATGGATGGAAACTCACCAGGCACTCCTTTGTTCTTAACTTCCATTTACCCGTTCCAACCTCACATCTACATATCACCACCTAGAAATTAATGAACAAAAGAACCACAAAGCATAAAAGTTAATGGTAATATAAGTTGAAGAAGATTGTTCATCACAAACATAGAAGTTCAAACCCAGTATTTGTCGTTCTCACAAACCCATATGAACAAAAGAACACAATTCGAGGAAGTAAGTGAGAAAAAATTGATTCCATTAGGTAGATTTGCATCACACCCCTCGATTTCATTGGAATATATAATTAGGGCTTGTATGTCGAAGAGAAAACCATCGCAAATATCAAGCATTTTTTCTAGGGTTTCATGAGAAACATCCCCCGCATGAGAAACATCCCCCGCGATTCCAACAACCATACCAAAATTGAAATTTTCTTCACCTGGTAAATCCGATGGAGAAATAGGGTTGTATGATTGGATGCTATAAGCAAAATCAGAACCCATTTTGGATACGAAATCGGAGGTGATGTGAGGCCTTCAAGGATGACAAAGATAAAGAGACGCTAGAATTCGTAGATATATTGGTGAATCCAGTGGGCGACGATGGTTTCACCGGTTCGAAGCCTAGTTGAGCCGTAAGATCCGAATTGATTTTTCCTTCGAGATGAGTGAATTCAAATGGGAGGCCGAGAGAGTTTTCAAATTCATAAAGACGGCGATGGTCTCCATGTCACCATAACGTGGCTAATTGTTTCCATGTCTGATGTCACAACTAGCATTTTTGGCTAGGAAATTTTGTCTTCGTGTAATAAACTCTCGTGTAACTTGTAATCTAAATTGATGTTATGAAGAAATGTTCATTCCAAAAACAATCATTGAATCAAAACTCACTCATGAAGCCTAAACCTAATTCAATGCTCTATGCTCATTCTATTTTGGGTTGCAACCCTAATTTCCTAATTCAAATATCTTTTTGAGCCAGAAATCATTTATTGGGCCTAATGGGCCAATAAACTCACAACTTGATTATTTTGGGCTAAGAATCCTTATATGGGCCCTAAGTGGACCCACATTCATTAAACCACAACATTTTGGGCCATAAGACTTTTATGGGCCTTATTGGACCTAAAATGACTAATTACATTTTCATGGGCCTTAATGGGCCGTGAACAACCTTCTTGAACTTAAATGGGCCGAAAACCCATTAGGTTCACCCTTTTTGGGCCGTAAACCCATAGGAGGGCCCAATGGGCCGAAAACCTTCACTTTGGGCTTATGAATTTCGAATATACTCATAATGGCCCAAACTATTCCTTTATTTTCCCTCCCATCTCTAATTCTCGGTTTTACAAAAAAAAAAGAGAAAAAGATGGGATAAGATTAAGGCTTGACACCTCATGTTTATTTAATGGATATCTAGGCTAATTAACCAACAAATATCTAGGATTTGTTCCCTAATCCTCCATGTAATAACCACACATCAAATCCATCTCTTCCTCTTATCTCATTCTCGACCTCCCACCCTTCATTTCAACTTCAATTCATTTCTAAATTACTCTCTCTAAATCTCCAAGAAACTCCTCCATATTTCCTTCAAGAAAACTGTGAGATGGTGTGAGTTTTTCAACAAGTTGTCACCAAAGTTCATCCATCTTGGTAAGTACATTATATTAAGATGTTAAACTTCCACTTTATGCTAAGATCTTCCCCAAAACAACACCATCCTCGTGTTTATATTCCTAGGATCACCTTGTTTTCGCAGATCCTTCCCAAGGACACACTCCAAGACCGAAAACACTCCCAATCTTCTCCAAAAACCGAAACCATCAAACCAAGGTGAGCTCATACCCCCTATTTTCGGTTTTTACTATGTTTTGGGGGAGAATACAAGTTGTTATGTGTAGATCTATGTGTATATGCATGATTTTGTGTGTTTTTCATGATATAAGTGTGATTATGTGTTATAAACTTCATAAACTTGAAAAGATGCTAAAATATGATGATATTTGTAGAACATAACACTTATTGCCACTTATTATGCACAGAAAAGGTTACAACACTTCAAAGTTGTGTAAAACTAAGAAAATTGCAAGAAAGGGGCCAAAAATGACAAGAAAATCAAAGTGAGGTTATATATATATATATATATATATATATATATATATATATATATATATATCACGGTTTTAAGGGACCAAAAAGGAATTATTTTTTATAAACATGAATCTTTATGGTATTTGTGATTTTAAAAGGGCTAAAAGTGTAAATTTTCACAAATGGGCCTCATTTGGGCTTTCACGACTTTTGGGCCAAAATTGTAAATTTTTGGACTTTTGTGGGCTTAAGTGTCACTTTAAACAAAGTTGTGCCTTAATTGTAAATTTTCGGTTTTAAGGACCAAAAATGTCTTTTTATGAAAAACGGGCCTTTTATGTCATTTTGGTAAACAACTAAAGTTAACTACAATGGATCAATTACGTCATTCACATGCTTATTTTGAAATATAATTTACATGCTTAGTGGGCCTTAGTTGTTTTTTTACATGTTTATTGGGCCTGGAGTTTACCTTACATGTTTCTTGGGCCTTAGTGGTCCATTTACATGCTTGTTGACTTCACACATTCACATACGTACTCGTTGGGCTTTGAAAACTAAATACTTACACATAAATTATATACACCGTGCAATTTCATATTCGCATAAATTTAGTTAAGGATCTTGTGAGACACTTCGTTTGGCACCTATCGAGTGTACAACCGTAGCCTGTAGTTATAACCAGAGTCTCCTGGAGGGAGAGCAGGAGTTTGTGTATAGATCTATATGGGGGTGACACCCCACATCTGAGTTGTTCGCTACAGTTAGACTAGGTCAGTCTAGGGTGACAAACCTTACCTTAAACAAGTCGGCGTCTGAAAGATGTCATGATAGGCGGATCAGTCATTATCAAGTATGGTTATAACGACTCACTTAGAGGAATTAACATCATTATAAAATTTACGGGAAACAATCTTTTGTGGAAAACACGGTAACCTACACGCACTGGTACTCAACCTCGGGTGTTGATATTCCAACATTTTCATAAGCAGACAACATCGGGTTGTCTGGGGTCATTATCTTTATATTCTCACAAATATTAACACACATGCATTAATACAAGATCGGACACAAACATTTCAAATCGTTTTTCAGAAAATATCGGATTTTCTGGTGTTTACAAAGTAATACAAAACATTTTTCTCAAACATGCTTATGAACTCACCAACATTATATATGTTGACCTTTTTAAATTAACTTGTATTCTCAGGAAATCGTTGAGCAGGTTGGTCAGCCTGAATACATGGATATTTTGTTATGTTTTGTTTTCATCATACTTTGAACATTTTGGCATGTAATATTGAAATGCAATACTTGATATAAACAATGACGGTTGTAATATTACATGTGTGATGATGATGATGTTATGTTTCAATTATATACACTGTGATGATACTACAAGAATGAAGTCACTCAAGCCCCCGAACGTTTCCGCCGTCTAGTTCGGGGGTGTGACATCTAAGTGCCAATGTAACATCCCAAAATTTAAGACCAAAAATTTAATTTTTAAATTAAAGATTCGTAAAACACATTAACCGAAAATGCTACTAGTGTTATCTCATATCATAAAAACCATAAGTCAAATATCTCTCAAAACATATCATAAGAAAATAATGTGAGAGTACAAATCTCAAGAGTCTCATGTGCGGAAAATCGTGTATGTGATGCGCTGTAGTCATGCCGACTCCTTTCCCTTCGAAGAAGAGGTACATGAAACCAAAACTGTAAACCGTAAGCACGAAGCTTAGTGAGTTCCCCCATCATACCACATACCATACAATACACATACTACCTAGTATATCCGAGTGCTAGCCTACCCCTTCGGTCTCTTTCAACCGGTAACTGCCTAGCATATCAGGGTGCTGGCCTACCCCTTCGGCCCTTTCGATCGGTATCGGGGAATATTTCACCCTACTACTACCATATATAGTGCTAATACATAAAAACATATATCACATACTGACTAGCATATTAGGGTGCTGGCCTACCCCTTCGGTCCTTTCGACCGGTAACGGGGTCTGTCCTACCCCTCCTATCACTATCACATAATATCATAGCATAGTAGCACATAAAGCACAACAGATAGTGGCATAGCAGAAAATTATCACGAAGACAATCATATCTACTATATCTCCTACTAGTGGGTCGACATTGTAGCCTTAGACCCACTTCTACTTGAAGGTAACTCACCACGTAAAGCTGAGTGTCTAATCTCACGGAAAGGAATCTCTAATAGCTGCTCCGATGACTCCCGGACTATCATTATCATAACAACACTTAATCAAAATCCATAATACTTCTTAGGGTAAAATGACCATTTTACCCCTTGGTCTAATTTGGACCATACCCACGGCCCAATTCCATATTATCTTTCCTAGCCCACTAATGGCCCACTAATTGCCCAATTTTCTAAATTGGGCCCAACTCCTCAAATGGGCCTTATCACAAGCCCAATAAATCCTTAGCCCAAAATAAATAATTTTGAGTGGCCCAATATAGCCCAAAAGGCCCAACACTTTAAATCTCAGTTCTAGGCCCAGAAACTCTACTCCACAGTGGGCCATGGGGCCCAACTATCCAAGCCCAAACTTCTAAGGCCCAAAAGCCCAAGTTTGCCACTCTGCATGCGTACGTGCGACGTACCTGGCACGTACGCCCAGCGTATGCTGGCCTTGACCAAAAGCGGGAAGTTGACCCAGTATGCGCAACATACCAGGGTGTACGCCCAACGTACTGGAAAACTTCTTTGGGGCTCCATTTGTGACTTAATCCATTAAGTCCTCACGTCCAAAATGTAGATCCAGGTCCTTTAAGACATCCTAATCCATAAAGTCACAAACTTTATGAGCTTGCATGCATGGTTGGGGGTCAAAACATGATTTTGGTCCTTAAACAAGCTTTGTGACCATCAAACACTTGCATGGCTGTGGCTTAACTGTCACACCGCCAAACCAGAACGGCGGAAACGTTCGGGGGCGGAGGACGTCATGTACAGTATCATAACAATGCATAATAGTAAAACAAGCAACAACATCATCCATTGCATTAATAATATAATTTAATACAAGTGTGTTCTGTATAGTTTGAAAGACACCAAAATATGAATCAAAAATAAAAGACGAGTCCTCAACATACTCCGTCTTCTCAAAACCTGGTCATCGGTACCTGTTTATTGGTGACCTAAGAATACACGTTATTTTGAAAGCGTAGACCAGCATTTAAGCTGGTGAGTTCATACGTATTTTAGTGTCAATGTTTGTATAAGTTTGATGAAAGTGTTTGTAAGTGTTTGATGTAAATGTTTGTATACTTCCTAGAAAATCCTATATTTTCTACTAAAGTAGTCTTCTACCAAGATCCGACTGTTCTGTATGTTTTTTCTTTTGTAAAAGTGAGTGTTTTTCCCAAGTATAAGATTATCTTTATCAGAAAATAGTTTACATTACCGTTTATGTGAGAAGATCACTATATGAATGAAATGGGAAAATGACGATGTACAATAGTATTGTATATAGTAACTACAGATGTATTAACTACCTTAAACCAATTGTTTAATTAAGGTAAAATGTGATGAGATTATAACCATACTCGATTGACTAGTGAAACACGACGTTCGAAGACATCAAAATGGTATGACATTCGTCACCCGTAGACCTGCAGGTCCCACTGTAGCTAGCAACAAGGTGTAGGATGGTCAATCCTATATAGATCTATACACAAACTCACGCTCTCCCTCCAAGAGACTCTGGTTACAAAACGTGACACAACAGTATATTGCCATGCCATGAAGTAGTGGCTCACATTAATGTTATCTTTATATATAGTTATAGTGTGGTATGTTCCTTTTGTTCTAGTGTAGTATGTTCCTTCTGTTCTAGTGTAGTATGTTCCTTCTGTTCTAGTGTAGTATGTTCCTTTTGTTCTAGTTATAATATGTTTCTTCTGTTCTAGTTATAGTATTAGTATGTTTGAACTGACTCATGTATGAACTGACTCTTGTAAGTTTCATTGTTCTAGAAATAGTAAGTAGAAATCCTCTAAACTATTCCTATTATAGTTTACTAGTACTGTTGTTTGACTGCTATTGATGTATAGAAAAGACTCAATTACTTACCAAGCAACTAAGTTAAGTATAATCCTTAAAATGATTTTAATATCCACATATGTATTTAATAAGTATAACTAGGATTTAACCGACATTCGGACTAGTGATCCAACCCCGAGCCCACAACCAAACAAGGAACAGGAGTCAAGGTATCTATCAATAGTCCTAAGTCCATTAAAGCATACTTATACGTAAATAGATAGACGGATATGATTTGATATCAAAGAAGTTTATAAATTGATTTGAAACAGTTTGTTTGATAACACAGTTTTGATGTATAAGAAATCCTCTTGTTTGATAGTTATAAATCACATGTGATTGATACTATAACTATATTGTTTTCTACTTGTATTCCCCCCCCCCCCCCATAAAAGCATTTAAAATCATTTAAAAGATAAGTTTAGGGGTATGAACTCACCTGTAGTGAGTGATTTGAATGTAAGATCGATTAGGATGCTAAGTATGCCAAGTGAAGTCTTGAGCACAAACGGATCCTATTAAGTATATAATGACACATATATGTATATAATTAGTGTATATAACAACTAATCATGTTAGGGAACAACCTTAGGGACTAGGAAACACTTGGAATGAAGTGTTACAATTACATATGATTGTTGTAAAGGTGTTCACGGCCACACAAGTGTGCGTTTACGGCCTAGATGTGTTCACGGCCAAGTGTTTACGGCCAACACATGAAATAGCAAGGAGTTTACGGCCAAGACTTGAAAGGGTTTACGGCCATGCAATAAATCAAGAAGGGTTTATGGCCATGCAAGGGTTTATGGCCGTAAACTCTTGGTTGTTTCTTGTATGCTAAACATGAGCTTCTAATGAATATCAAGTATATGGAAAGGATACTTACGATTTGGAAGCTAAAAGGGTGTTTTCGGCCCAAAGAAACTAGTGTGTTTTCTTGGTGTTCTTGGTGTTATTGAAGATCTAACCCCAAAAAGAGATGAATTCACGGATGAAATCATGGGGTTTTACTTGATTAAGAAGGATATCAACTTATAAATGGAAGAGTCACTTACAAATTTGACAAGAAATGGAAGTTTTCTTGATCATACTTGAGAGAGAATTGAGTGTTCTTGACTTGGAAGTGTGAGAAGTGAAGAAAAATGAAGGAATATCATACTTAAGAGGCTAGTTCACGGCCAAACAAGAGCTTACGGCTGTAAGCTCTAGTTTACGACCATAAACTCCAAGTGATGGAGTTTTTCGGCTTGAATGTTGCACAAGAAACTCTAGTAGATACTTCCTAACACTCAATGCTTTAATGTACTAGGCTTAGAACACTCAAACAAACCCTTAACAGAGCTAAAAGATAGCAGAAACAAGTCTGACTGATGATAGAATTGAATGGCTTTACAAGATAGAAATTTCGGGTTGTCACATTAACCATCAAGGTCCGATTTTTATGACTCTAAGTGCTTCTAAGAGCTCAAAAGGACAACTCTTATGATCTGAAACTATCAAGATTCAAGCAATCTCAACAATGGAGTCTAAAAGTGACATAAATCACCCCAAAATCAAATCTAAGCATGAAATGATCAAGTTTGAAGATTGATACCTCAAATGAGTCAGAAATGGTGTTAATCTCCTGGATCTACAAGCTCCCTTTTAATCCTTGCTCTTTCTTCAAACTTCTTTCTCTTCCAAAACACCAAAATAACACTAAAATGCTCTCAAGTGGATACTAAATCACAAGAACACACAAATATGGGTTAGGGTTTTCGTGGTGGCTGTCTAAGGGTGAGAGGGAGGTTGGACTAAAGGCATAAGGTCCTTTATATAGGGATCAAACCCTAAATTTTAGGGTTTTAGAATCTGCATGCGTACGTTGTGCGTACCCTGTGGTACGCTGGGCGTACGTGCATGGCTTCCACGTTCCAATCTCTTCAGTACGCTGAGTGTACTTGGCATAGTACGCTCTGCGTACGACATTTCTCAGCCCAATCATCAGGAATTCAGGATACAATGGTCCAATCCCAAACCAATTTTCATTCATTAAGCAAATAATAATATAATTAGTACCTTATTAATCCTGGATGTTACACCCAACTAGGCATTGTTACCTACAAACTGGTAAATATGAGGGTCGGTCCCTGATTTAATAGGTAAAAACTAACTTTAATGTTCTATTGTACAAAAAAATAACTTGAGTGACTAAATGTGTAAATTAGCCAAACTTCGTTTTGCTACTGTAACATCCCAATTTTCAAGACCAAAAATTTTGTTTTTAACTAAGCAATTTATAAAACAGTTTATTGAAAACATCATCGGTTCATATCATTTCATAAAACATAGTCACGTGTCTCAAACCATATCATAAAATAGTAATAGTGTCAGAGTACAATCCCAAGAGTCTCATAATGCGGAAATCATGTGTGTGTGTGATGCGCCCCTACCGTGCCGGATCCTTCCCCTTCGATGAAGAGGTACCTGAAAACAAAATTGAAAACTGTAAGCATAAAGCTTAGTGAGTTCCCCCATCATACCACATACTATACAATAGCATACTGTCAGGCATATCTGGGTGCCCGACTTACCCCTTCGGTCTCTTTCAACCGGTAACTGCGTGGCATATCTGGGTGCTGGCCTACCCCTTCGGTCTCTTTCAACCGGATACTGGGACTATTTCACCCCTACCACTACCACATAATCACATAGCATACTAGCACATAAAGCATAACAGATAGTGGCATACCAGACAATTATCACAAAGACAATCATCTCAACTACAATCACCAACTAGTGGGCCGACATTGGTGCCTTAGACCCACTTCTACTGGAAGGTAACTCACCTCAATGTCGTGAAGTGTCTGAACTGTCCTCGATGCTGGGATCAATTCCTCTCAAACTCCTACACATAACAACCTTCCTTAATTACCATTTCATACTCTTAACCTTTCAAGGGTCAACTCAGGTCAAAGTCAAAGTCAAGGTCAACACCCTGGTCAAAGTCAACTTTTGCTCACAGTAAACATCTGGTTGACTCAACTCGCCGAGTTGGTCCACCAACTCATCGAGTTCCATAATCTACAAAATACTGGAACTTCGATCCTACTCGTCGAGTCTTTCAAGAACTCGCCGAGTTCTCCTACATACAGAATTGGGACCTTTTTGCTTTTGACTCGCCGAGCTCGTCCATGAACTCGTCGAGTCCTTCTTCATACATGTTGAATTGTTTAGCCCTTGACTCACCGAGTTCTTCCTTGAATTCGTCGAGTTCTACTTCATATAAGTGGGAACATTGCCTTGAACTAGTCGAGTTTGTTCTTGAACTCGCCGATTTCCATGATCTTCAAGTCCATAAACGAGCCCAACTTACTGAGTTCTCTTCAAATTCAACAAGTTGCTCAATATCAGAAGAGATTGGGGAAACTGCGACCCAACTCGCCGAGTCGTATGAGCGACTCGTCGAGTCCTTCGTTGTCCAAATCTATACATCCACTTTAAGTCGGTCTTAACACATCTAAGCATAGATCTGACCTCCTAGGGTTCATATTACACGTAAAGTTACAAACTTTACGTGCATGCAAGGTATCATGAGCCCAAAACACCATTTCCTAGTCTAAAATGAAGTCTAGGCCAAAGGGAAGGGCTAAAGCATGGTAATTTCGTAAACTTTATGGCTAAAGGGGCGGAAAGGGATCTGGATCTGAAGTTACAACTTCAGCTTACACTCCATACTCAAAAAGGTTCACAACATTGCTAAAAGATGGCCCTAAACTCAAATATAGAGAGATCTAGCAATAGAGAAGTCAAGGAAGCAACTTTATACCTTAAAGGGACTGGAAATGGAGCCTGAATCCTGGATCTACTGCTTCCTTGAACCTTTTAGCTCCTTATTCTTCCTCCTCTAGCTTCAAGATCACACAAATACTCTCAAAAATTACTCACACACTTGTAAAAGCTCAAGGGTCACGAGTTAAGGGTTTTCTGGACTAAGGGATACGATGGGGGCTGCATGGGAGGCTAGTTAATGTGTTTAAATAGGGTGAAACCCTAAAATTTAGGGTTTCATGAAAACAGTTCTACTCGTCGAGTTGGGGCTTCCGACTCGGCGAGTAGACTCTTCCAACCGCGTCCAATCCTTCGCATCTACTCGACGATTTGGGCCTCCAACTCGTCGAGTCCCTGTGTAAAAATGCAAAAACTTATAATAAAAATACGTACCGGGAACCGGGCGTTACAAATCTCCCCCACTTATTTTAGACTTCGTCCTCGAAGTCTGCTGCTGCATCTGAAAAAAGCTCGGGGTAGTGCTCCCTAATCTCTTCCTCCGGTTCCCATGTCCATTATGAGCCCTTGCGGTGCTGCCATTGCACCTTTACCAGCTCGACTCTCTTGTTCCTCAGATCTTTCAACTTCCTGTCGAGGATAGCTACTGGTCGCTCAATGTAGTTCAGGCTGGCATCCACCTGAATATCCTCTAGAGGCACCACTGCAGAGTCGTCTACCAGGCACTTCCGCAGCTGGGAGACGTGAAAGGTACTGTGAATCTGGCTAAGCTTGGCTGGTAGATCCAGCCTATACGCCACCTTGCCCACCCGGGTTGTAACCATGAATGGTCCAATGTACCTGGGGCCCAACTTGCCCCGCTTCCTGAACCAGATGACACCTTTACAAGGTGACACCTTCAAGAGAACCATATCCCCGACCTGGAATTCCAGGTCCGAACGAAGCTTGTCGGCATAACTTTTCTGCCGACTCTGAGCAGTTTGAAGCCTAAATTTTCTGCCGACTCGGCGAGTAGACTCTTCCACCCGCGTCCAATCCTTTGCATCTACTCGACGAGTTGGGACTCGAACTCGTCGAGTCCCTGTGTAAAAATGCAAAAACTTATAATAAAAATACGTACCGGGAACCGGGCGTTATAGCTACAGTGCCAAAAGCCCCATAATTATACCCATACATAGAGCTCTGTCACTCCCACACGACCAAACAACTTTTTTCTTCTCTTGAACTGTGATTTGTTAGACCAAAGATGAGCTTTGAGCCGTAGACAAGCTCTTGAAGTGGCAATTATGGTTTTGAAGGGTAGAGCCATGGACACGATTGAATTTTTGTTTAAAGAACTCAAAGAAAACTTGTTTAACTATATTCGGATCTGTGACCCACACCTCGAATATATAGCCAAAGTCTGCCTCTTTTTCTTAAGCATAGAGTGATAGAACTTAGAGATCTCGTCACCCTTCGCTCCTCAATGAAGATTAACTTTCCGCATTAAATATGAAACCTCGGCTCTGTCGAAATCATTTATGGCTTTGACAAGCATAACTTTGATATTTAGCAAGTCTTGAATAGCCAACCCCTTATCAATGAGATTGTCCAACTCGTCAATATATTTTTTTAAGTTTTCATCATGAAGCCCATGTTTCACTTTCTTAGTAACAACATACCTTTGGATAGCCTTCGTTAGACTTTTAAGCATATTTTTCAGCATTACATGTTTTCTTTGTCCTTCAAACCTGAGACCAATCCCCACTCACTAACCACCAAGTCGTGAAAGCCTTCCATCTCCATCCATGTGTTAAACAGTTTAAAAGGGCAAGGACCATAATCAAACCTGTCATTTTTAAGATTATGTTTCAGTGACCTAAAATAATACTACTTATAGCTTCCAAAAGAAGTCACGGAACTTGTTTATGACATCTTTTGAAGCAAAAAACCTATCTAATTACTCAACTTATCTCCATGTTTACTCATTTTAAGTAACCACCCAAAGACAAACCACCATTGATAACGAACTTATTGAAATCT
This sequence comes from Lactuca virosa, assembly GCF_052849685.1. NCBI lineage: Eukaryota > Viridiplantae > Streptophyta > Magnoliopsida > Asterales > Asteraceae > Lactuca > Lactuca virosa. The sequence goes on along the minus strand of NC_136430.1, from coordinate 403,040,704 downwards.
GAAGCCGAATTAGAACAAAAAACCAGGCCGAGTCTCTCAGATTGATTACGCACCGCATTAAAGTTGTTTAAAGATGACAAAAGGACCCGGATGATGAAACATATAATTCAAAATTTCATGCCAGAGTTGTCTTTTTTCACAACTTCTTGAGATAAGGAGACTGAGAGAAACTCCAAACTCCCTCCACCACATGAAAGTGATCAAAGCTTTATACACTAGATAAATATTCCACTCCCACGAGAAACTCCAAACTCCTTCCACCACATGAAAGTGATCAAAGTTCTGTACACTAGATAACTATTCCAGTCCCACCCACCCAATCATAAAGTTCTTCGTTGTAAGTGTGTTTAAGAGCATCCATAATGCATTGAACTCGGAAGTTTAATGAAATGACACATCATTAATTTTATTTTCAAACAACTCTATCAATCTTTCCATACAATGCATTGAACTCTATAAAAGTTCAAAGGAACCTTAATTATAAACTAAAGTTTATTTTTTCCTATTAAAGAGTCTAGTGACCATTGAACTTCGTATCCATTAAAAGTTAACATGACAACCTATATACTATGTGTGAGTTTAATGCATTAATGTTCTACCTTATTCAACTTGTCCATTAAACTATACATTGTGAATGGTCTAAGACCAAGAGAAAACCTACCTTATTCAACTCTTCCATGAAAGGACCATTTACCGGAAGCAACTATAATTTTGAAAGTTCCAGTAGGTGTGTCATTATCCCATTCTCTATAAAACCCACTTTTTATGCAACATCCATGCAAATTGATTGGGTGCTCGGACATATTCAAAATATTGCTTTGGATTTAGAAGTGATTCAACAAATTTGGTTTTATGAAAACCAATCATACTTACGATAAATATAATAGAACACTTAATGACAAAACAAACAACAACCAATAAAGAAATTGGAATCAAAACTTACTAAAGAACATAACAACAAATTATAACACTCCACTCTAGGGTTTCTGTTTCGGGTATGCTTCTTTGGTTACTAGTAATTGTTTAAAATACCTACATGTTGTATACTAAAGAAGAAAACAACATAAATACAAAAAAAAATGCAATCCAAACCTACTAAAGAACATAAGAACATAATAACATTCCAAGATTCTTGATCGTATTTCGGAATTGTTCAATGCATTCTAGACATAAGTTTTTAGCGTAACAGTTTAAATCGTAAATATAAAATGTGGAACTAACTTGGCTCACCGAACCCATGCTTATTCTCCTTGATAATAATTTAAAAACATGTCTTTCAAATTTTTTAGGGATTTTTGTATGAGTCCAAAACAATATTGGTGGTGGGTTCCCATTTACATAGGGGAGGACCACATAAATAGGCACGGACATGGTTTTCACTTCCGTTCGAATTGGTTCATTCCAAAATATGCGATTATTTTTTAAATACCTAAAATGATTGGTTATTATTATAATATTAAGGAAAAAAGTGGTTAATTATTTTTAATATCAACATATAAAGTGTATAGTTAATACACGTATTTTACGATGTCTATACATACATTTTACGATTCCTCCATCTATGGTACATTGAAGATTCCCACCAACATTATGTTTTTTAAATTAATATTCTCACAAAGTTAACATGATTTGAATATTAATTCTGTATTATATTTGAAAACTAAACTAATAAGAAGTAAAGAAAATTAGTAGTATCACATATTTAAATGGATATTATACCAGAAAATTGCTAATTAAGTTAATCTTAACTATTTTTTTTAAAAATAGTCAAAATTTCCAAAATACCAAAAACAGCCATGATGTGAAAATCGCCAAATTTAAACCTGCATAACTCTTTCATACGATTTTTATTTACGAATTTTATTTGAGCTGAAAAAGTAGCTATATATCTTTCGATAACGTTAATATTTGTGTATATGTTTATTTACCGCCAATGTTAAAACATTAAAAATTGATACGACAAAATAACAAAATGATCGGAAACCTAGAATTTCCCAGGTCAATACCCTCGAAATCTTAGATTTTCGCAGTTTGATACCTGCTAAAACCTAGATTTTTACAAGTCATGACCTGCAACAATCTATATATTTTTAGGTATGGTCATGCTAAAATAGATTTCCAACGGTGAAAATTCTCATACATAGACATACGGTGTCTAATTTTCAGGTATAAACATAAATTACATGGATAACCGATTCAGATAAATGGTCGTTGTTTCGACCATATTTTTCAAAGAGAATTTGTAAGCGAACCATGTTGTATGCCCATAAGATTTTTACAAGTCATGTCAATTGTTGGATTAGGTGTCTAAACCCATAACTATAATTGGTATGTACTTGACCCGATAGTAGCATGGTCCTTTTGGGTTGCCTTCACCATATCAACGGGACATAATGAGTTTTGGAGAAAGAGGTTATTTAAATGGTTTATTAATATATTATAGGAATAATATATTAATTGAGAAATCATATTATTTAATTAGTATTGATCAGAAATTAATTTGGAATTAATTTTGTGATCAAAAGAGACTGATTAAAAGAACGGGAACCGATTATGTAAATCAGTAATAGTTGTAGTTTGGGCTAATGGATCCTCTTGATATGGGGTGGACGAAAATCTATGTGAAACCCATAGAGTTTTCGTCCAAGGCTTATCATGAGGGTCTGTGGATTGCTTAGGGCCTAAGCAAGAGAATTAGGGTTTCCAGTTGGAAAACCCTAGCAGCCTTAACTATAAAAGGAACCCCCCAGTCTTCAGATTTCGGCCACTGCTTCCAAGGGAAACCCTAGCCGAAATTCTACTCTCCTTCTTCTCATTCTTTGCTTGTGGTGTTTGTGACTCCATTAGAGGTGCAACGCTTGAGACACTAAGCTCTTGAAGGTCAAGATCAAGGAAATGATTGCTTGTTATTACTAGCTAACAAAAAAGTATTCTTCTAACCCTTGTTTATTCATTGAATCAGAAAATTGTATGCTAGTTTAGGGTTCTTGTTTTGGAAAATTGATTTGCATGTATAACTTGAGAAAAACCTAGATCCAAAGCAATTAGGGTTGCATGTGCACCATAGGAATGTTGTAATGCTCAAAACCCATCAAATTTCATAGTTACCCTAAGGAAAAACGATGTTGGTTAATGTGTTTAAAAAAATTATAGGGCACCGAGATTTCCACACGTGGTGACCTATTAAAATTGTTGACTATTTTTTTGAAAATCACTTTGTGAGCTTAACCTAATTAGTCATTCCTTATATTATAACTTAATGTGATTACTTAAAAATAAATGTGTTAATACTTAATATAATAAAAGAACTAATATATTAGGTTTTTCCAAATTAAACCATATTTCTTTTCCTAAAAAGGACCTTGTATTTTTCATTTTGTTTTTTTTATTTGGTCAATTTTAGCAAGTTACTAGTAATATTTCGGTTTTAAATAATTTTGTTGGAAAAAACCCCTCAACTTTTTTTTTTGCGCAAAGACCTTAACTCTTTTTTCTACGAAAACCCTTCATATTTGACAATTTTTTTTAGAATCTAATTTCCGCTTTCATATTTTTCCTGTTGAAAAGAATTTCTATCTTAAAAGTGATTTGATCAATAATAATTTTATTATATTCATTGAGACCCATTTTTTTTGTTTGAACAAATTTTATTTGACTCATAATTTTCATCTTGTTGTTTATAATGTTCTTAATGGTTTTCTACATGAGCAGCTGAAAAAAACATATGATTTGTTCGAAACAAAGAGAAAGTCTAATGTATCCAATTCTTGTTGGCAAAACACATATCAAAATTTATTTGAATGATGCTCAAAAATTATATTAGATGAAGAACAATGATCTAAATTGACTTGACATCATAGATTCTTTTAAAAACCAAACAAAAAGTCAGCTTTCGAATACCAATCAATGTTTGGAATCTAATATAAGCTTTTATGTTTTCTCATTTTGAAACATTGTGAAGCCAAACTAGATAGTTCTTACTCATCGGTTACAATGTTTAAGCATCATGCAATTAGTTTTTGATATAAATTTTGCCAACAAAAATTAGACACAATATTTTTCTTTTTGTTTTGAAAAAAAACTCAACTGTTGGCTTTATATTTTAATGTTAAAAGCTATCAAAAACACCATAAACCACGATGCCAAGAAAAAAAATGAAAATTATGAGGCAAAAACCAAAAGGTTAGTTTATTTTATTTTATTTTATTTTTTCAAATTTAAGGGGGTTTTTGATAAAAAAGTTGAGGGGTTTTCTATTTTTTTTTCTATTTTTTTTTGTCTAAAACTGAAGGATTATCGGTAAAATTGTTTAACGATCAAATCGTTTAATGATCAAATCGAAAAATGCAAAGTTTTTTTAAGAAAAAAAATTGTTGGTTAATTTGAAAAAAAAACAGTATCTTTTATATTATTAACCTTAAAAAAATCATTAACAAGTAAACTTAGTACTTTTTTGGCTTTAATTAGAATAATATACATGTATATTTTTAAATAACAATGCACTTTAATTAATATTGATATCATAATGAATAAAATAAAATTAATGTCGAATATTAATATTAACTTGAAAATGGTGGATGCAAAATGAGTGATATTTAATTTTTCTATTGAAAATGGTAACTTCCGGAAAAAAATCAGCCGTAGTTAGATAACCCTTGATGATAGATTGATATCATTATTACACGAATCATTTAAAATAGAAAGTGATAATTGTTTAAATTATCATTCTTTCTTGATTCTTGATTTATGTTAGTTAAAATGAAGATAACGTAATAAGATAACAATATTTTTATTTGGATATATAATAAATAAATAAATAATATAATATAACATTTTGTATTTTTCACCTAAGAATAATAGTATTAGAACTTAGAATGAAATTCGCATTTTTGTCATTGTGAACTAAACATGGCAAAATCCCCAAAATAAGTCAGAATATATCTTAGGTTGCTAAAAGAAAGGATCTTAATAGACATAGTATTAAACTATAGGGGGCTGTTTCTAAAAAAGCACATTCTTTAACATGTAAAAAAATGTAAAATACATTTGAGCATCATTTTGAATCGTCCAACGGATAGAAATAAGACCGTTGGACAGCGCGTAGATGAAGGCGTCCATTCCTTGGCTTCAAAAAGGGGTTGTCGTCTCTTTCCACTTTCAACACATCCATTAGTTTTTCGATTCAGAGAACCAGAGCGAGAGTGAGAGGGAGGAAGAGAGGAGCATCGTCGTCTGTGTTTTCTGTTCTTTTTTAGATTTCAATACATTCATAGATCGATTAAGATGGCGTCCAGGCACGTTCCTCAAGAACAAAACAGAGGTATCCTCCTTTTTTAACCCCTTTTCATATCTGGGTTTTGATTCAATCGCATATATTCTGTTTCTTGAGGGGTTTTTAGGATCGATAGTTTGTGGGTTTTGATTATTTGTTGATTTAATCTGTTTTAATGATGCGAATCCCGATGAGGGTTTATGGGTTTCTTAGTTCTTTCTTATTCAAAGAGGCGATGGTGAATCTGTATGAGATCTATATCCTCGATTCCAATTTGAAACCTTCAGATTTACTGGTTTTATAGTTCTTCTGTCGGTTCAATCGAAGGGTTTTATATTTTGATTTTGACTTCCCTCTGATCTAAATCAGTATCTTGATGGGATTTAATTATAACGATAGATTTCTGGGTTGTTATTCGATGATATAAGATTAGATCTGCAAGTTTTATGTTCTTTCTGACTCGAAAGATCAAAGCCCAACATTTAAATTGCGTTCTTGATTGTGGGTCTTCCGCTTATGAATTTTCTTGATTGAAAAAAGTTAATCTCGTTTTTGTCATTGGTAAAGGTGACGCAGTAGGGGCTGTAAAGCAGAAGGTTAACATGGCGGTTCCGGCAGCCGGACAAGTCAAAAGCCGCCGTGCACTGGGTGACATCGGCAACCTCGTTAAACTCCGGCCACTTGATGGCAAGCCACTGCCTGCAATCACACGCCCGGTTACAAGAAGTTTCTGTGCACAGTTACTCGCCAATGCACAACGAGACGCAGCTGAAAACAAAAAGGTGAAACTTTTCTTCAAATTTCACGATTAATCGCAGAAACTTTTCTTCAAATCTTTTTTCATTAACGATTCATCTTCCTGAATCTTGATACAGAAACCAATGGCAGTCAACGCAGCCAAGAAGAAAGCAACAGTCAAACCAAAACCACCACCGGTGCCGGAAAATGCAACTGTAATCGAGATCAGTCCGGACACCCAAGAAGAGAGGAAATCAGGATCTTCTTCTTCATCTTCCCGAAACAAGAAACCTCAATCGTCACTCACTTCAACACTAACTGCCCGGAGCAAAGCTGCCTGTGGCCTTAACTACAAACCAAAACCGGCGAATATCGTCGACATTGATGCTCAAGATATCGACAACGAATTGGCTGAAGTCGAGTATGTCGAAGATATATACAAGTTCTACAAACTCATTGAGGTTCGTATATATATACAATATAGATACAGTCATGTTTTGATGTATGAAGTTTTATTGAATGATTTGATGTGTTTGTGATGCAGAATGAAAGCAAAGTTCATGACTACATGCATTCGCAACCGGAGATTAACGACAAGATGAGGGCGATTCTGATTGACTGGCTGATTGAGGTTCACAACAAATTCGAGCTAATGAACGAGACACTGTACTTAACGATCAACATTGTCGACCGATTTTTGGCTTCTGAAACTGTTGCTAGAAGAGAATTACAATGTGTAGGAATGAGTGCAATGCTTATTGCGTCGAAATACGAAGAAATCTGGGCTCCGGAAGTCAACGATTTCGTTCAAATCTCCGACAGAGCTTACGAACATCGACATGTGTTAGTGATGGAAAAGCGGATTCTGGGTCGATTGGAATGGAATCTAACCGTTCCTACGCCTTATGTGTTTCTCACTCGGTTCATCAAAGCCGCCGCAACTCCACCGGAGATTAACGTGAGTGTTTAATTCTGATTCTGAGATCTTTTAAACCTTTGGTTCTGATTATGATTCTGATATTTGGGATGGAATACGAACAGATGGAGCACATGGTGTATTTCTACGCGGAACTAGGGATGATGCATTACGAGATCATAAGGTTTTGCCCGTCGATGGTTGCAGCGGCGGCGGTGTACGCTGCCCGGAGCACCCTGAATAAGAGTCCGGTGTGGCACGAGACTTTGGAGATGCACACGGGGTTTGAGGAGAGGCAGGTGATGGAATGTGCGAAGATGATGGCTGTGTTTCATTCGGTGGCGAAGGATGATGAGAAGAGGAAGGTGATATACAGAAAGTATTCCAGTGTTACACGTGGCGCGGTGGCGCTATACCCTCCGGCCAAAGCTCTGTTGGCCGCAGTGATGCCATTGTCGTCGTAGTTTTTAGGAGGGGTTGGGTGGGTATAAGAGATATCTAACTAAACTGTGTTGGTTGTTTCTGGATTTGGGTCAATGAATGATTCTATTACTTTTAATATTTGTTGAGAACATTTTAATGGGATTATATAATCATTAAAGTGAACATTATAAGAGAGAGATCTAACCGTGTTAGATTATTTCTCCATTTGGATCAATGAAATGATTCTCTTCCTTTTAATATTTTGTGAACATTAAGTTTGAGATCGATGATGATAAAGTCAACAAACATATGTAAAGTTGGGAGATACATCATAGTTACACATCCTCGATCATCACAAAGCAACCAAATAACTAAAAAAAGTTACACATAATTATCATCAATGTGTTTTCCATATTATTTCATTCAATGTGTTTTCCAAAGCAACCAAATAACTAAAAAAGTTACACATAATTATCATCAATGTGTTTTCCATATCAATCTTGTTATGTCATTCAATATCATCATCAATTTTCCTTCACTTTTTGAGAGTCATTCCATCATAAAAAGAAGAAAAAAAAAATACAGAAAAGATGTTTCTTAGAAAAACTTTTCCCGTCCAAATATTATTTTAATTAATGTAATTTTAAAGTTTGTATATTTTTAAAAACTTAACAATTTTTAATTGACGTATTTTTTCGGTTAAAATATTTTCGAATGTCATTATAGTGGCCCAAGTTAAGAAGAGGTTAATTGTTTTATCATGAAAGATGTTTTATCACGAGAGACTAACCAGATATTTTTATCGATTTGACAAAAAGTCCTAAACTAAATCTTTTTGACAGTTAAGTTTACCATTTATTTTCGGTTAGACGGTAATGACTTTATTGTCAAAAAAATAAAATTTAAGACTTTCTTGTCAAATCACGAATTAGAATTTTATTGTTAAAAAAAATAAAGTTTAGGACTTTTTTGTCAAATCATTGAAAATATTGGAACTTTAGTGTATATATTCTTTTTTTGGTTAGAAATTTAATGTTATGATAGTCTTTAAGCATAAAAGCTATTGAAATCCTTAAAGTTTGTTTCTTGTTAAATAGTTTTTTTTAAACTCTACAAACCGATATTGAAAAAAATGGAGATAATCAAGAAAGAAAGAAAGAACAAGGATTGTGTTGGTTTTTGTAGTCCTAAAATGGAGAACTAAGAAAAAAACGAAATTGACATTCTTATCCCTTCTCCACATTCACACCCTTTTGACTAGACGTATGTTGTTTGTGTTTATACAATATGTCTCAACTTATCGGTTCAAGATTTGGCGGCGAACCAAGAAGAAAGTTTTACAAACACTCTCTCTCGCTCTTTCTTTTGCATCTATTTCCCCTGATCATGATTGTATCAGGGTAAAGATGATGATGATAAGAAAAACTGTGGTGCTGCGACGAAAATCACAATTAAAAGTTCTTGGGCTACAAAAATACACTAAAGTTCCAATATTTTCAATGATTTGACACGAAAGTCTTAAACTTTATTTTTTTTACAGTAAAATCTTAGTTCACGATTTGATAAGAAATCCCTAAACTTATTTTTTTGACAGTAAAGTCCTAATTATCGGCTAACCGGAAAAAATGGGTAAACGTGTCAAAAACTGTCGGTAGTTTGGATTTTACTGTCAAAAAAATAAAGTTTAGGACTTATTTGTCAAATTGATGAAAATATTGGGACTTTAGTGTATATATCCCGAGATTAATTAGCTACACGATATTTAAAAAGATACAATATTATATTACAATATTCCTCGTATGAGTTATTTGAACAACTTAATCAACAAAAATATTAAAGTTTAAAATGTTCAAAACTTCGATAATGCGGAATTTGGGCCAAAGTTTAAGTTCAAACATAAAGAGTTAAGTTGTTAGAAAGTATCAGTCAATACAGAGCAATTCTTGAAGACTTTACATATTCCAAAGGCAAAGGTCTTCTAAAATGTCCAAGCTTCATTATGTTTTAGTTAGACAAACTTAATACATATCAAGATACAAGTGTTGGACTTGAAAAGCCTAGTAAGTAGTCACGATGTCAACTCTTAAAGGGCTTTGGATGTGAGTGATTGCCCAAAGTCAAAATCAAACCTCCAAAATAAGTTATAATTTTTTCAAAAACATACCAAACTCAATGATTAGGGAGGAGATATTTCAATAGTAGCATAGCGTAGTCTTAACAAAAAAAACTCAAGATAGGACATCAATCAAAATAAGCTACGCAATGTGAATGCTTCTACTCCTAAAGTTCCATATTAATTTGAAAGTCTAAACTCTTAAATGATGGTTAAGTTTTTGAGTCCATATGAGGATAACACATAGAACACAACAAACTTATCATACTATATGGCTAGTGTGAAATGTCACACCTCTCATACTCGTCCAAACCAGGGCTTAGGGAGCCACTACACCAATAACACATAAGGGGTTACAAATAATTTGTTCATTTGAATCCTTTTAGAATTTCGTCAACAACTTAAATGTCTGAAATTGGGTGCCTATGAATTATTTGTAATAAAACTATTTTCAAAATACATTTCATGAATGCAAAATGTACTTATAGTAGTCACGTAGCATAGAAATAGGTTTTCATAGAAAAAAAAAACAATTTAAAACCATTAAAGTATATAAGGATATATATATATATATATATATATATATATATATATATATATATATATATATATATATTCATGGGTATTGCAATAATCCACTTCACTTCCAAGGTTATTTGGTTGCCAAAATGTCACCAACATATATACATAACTTGATTCATCTATAACTAACTACACCTTAATTATCCTAATTAAAGTTTTTATTTTCAATTATCATTTTAGTCTTCTTATATCCAAAAGGAAAATATTGGTGGAAAACTAGACTTGATTATGACTTCATTTGCAAAAATTGTGCAAGTTTCACATTTCCACCACATGTATTTACTCGAGTAAGTATGGATTCAAAGGAAATTTCACTTGATCTGGTCGAGTGGACAAATTTGATTGTCAAAATAGGATTTCAACCCTAATGTGCCTCTGGATCAAGTCCAAATCAAACTTATCTTTATTCCAATCATTCTTAATGACCTTGTATGATAAATTAACATTCAAAACATATGTTTCACACACCAAATAACATCATAATATTTCATTGGACCAATGATAAATAAACTTATCTCTATTTTTCAGAACCGAAAAAAACTTTTTTTTTACGCTTTCAAAACCATATTATCTTTGTTTATGGAAATAAACGTTTTACGGAAACTGTCTCGCTTTATTAAAATATATTGAGTAAATATGTTGTTTCAAAATACAAAAATCCTAAGGATGTCATAATCAATACATAGCATAGTAACAATGTAAAAACCTAACAGTCCTGAATACTATTACAGGTTATATCTTAATCACTAAACATCATAATCAAGTTCCAACAGCTTTAACCCTGTTACATATGATGCATATAGTTTGAGTGGGTCAGGTTTGGGAAAACCTAGTGAGATACATAGAGTTTCAATCCCACAATCTTTTTATAATAATAATCCATAATTAATAAACCAGCAAAACCAACTGTTACCAACAATATATCATATAACATAGATATCCATAAGACAATCTACCCCATCCAGTCGATTCTCACATACTGATAGTCTGATACTATAACATTGATCCTTGAGATCTAACCTGATGGATCACTGTAAGCAACGAGTAGACTTTTCTGCTTCGGGATTCCATGGCAGTAGAAGTCAATAAAGGCAACCATGAGGAGGGATATAATATAATCACCTACGGGAATAGACACTCGTTATGTTACATAATACGTCCGTGGGTTATAAATCCACACAAACAACGTAATTCACAAGACTTGTCTAGATTAGTCAAGTGTTATCATCTTACTCTAGCAGATGACCAAACATATTGAACTTGTTACCTGATACAGACACACCATTTCGTAGTGTTCGTTAAACCGAGAGTATGCATAAAAAGAACGCCCAAATCTGACTTCGTATGAGGAAGTTATGATTTTTCTAAATTCCAGCTTAGCAGTAGACAGCTAAAAACTCGAATTTTAGATCGAGTGATTTTTAGCCGACACAACCTAAACGAGAATCGAAGGTCTCGTCAATATTAGTGCAACAGTAAAAAGACAGACGAAAACGGACGTCGGATGAAGAAGTTATGAATTTTTAATGGATTTCCAGTCCCGGTCTGTTAAAAATAATAATATTAAAATTAAAGTCAAAGTTAGCCGATGAAGTCTAAACTAAAGTTGTAGAGCGTAATTTTACCTACGCGTGCATATAAAGAACGTCAAAAACGGAGCCCGTATGCGAAAGTTATGGATTTTAGAAGTTCGGACACAAAAATCGAGAAAAAAAATGCTAAAACCGAGGAATTTCGCATGGCTGGTGTTCGGCCACGTCACCCTCGCTCTCAGCATGCCACGTGTCCTATCTGCTGAGTCATCCGAGGCCACCTGTCGATGCGTGTCGCACCCTCTTTGCACCGAAGGCTCGGCCAATCAGAAGCTGCCTCGTGCCTTCTCAGTGTCTCGGTCTCGCATCGCCCACGTGTCCTCGCCTCGCATCCGACGCGCGTCCCTCCCCCTCCTGTCCGAAGCTGCCGTGTGTCTCTTCCTTCAGCCGGAGCTCCGAACCTCGCCCCTATAAATAGAAGGGTGCGAGACCCCCCGGTGGTAATTTGGAAAATTGCCACTTTTCACCCCTTAAACAATATTTCTTCCATTCCAACTTCCCCCAAAGCCCCGGTATTATACCAAACACCCAAAATACGTTCCGAAGTGCCCGAAGACCCAGAAAATTTTATCTTTTCGGTTTTGAAGCCCAACCCTCGCAGAGCCCGGTTTCTTAATAAAACTCCCGGTTTTATTAGAAACGATCGTTTTAGGAAACGAAGTGCTGCCCGATTATCATTAAATCAAGTGAGTGTGTAGTCACTTTCACCTTACACATAGATATGAAGTATTTTCTTTAAAATATGTGCTATGTGTAATTATATTAATTGTTTATTTGAGGTGACTGTTGAATAGATGTTTTATACAAGTTTTAAACTGTATATGTATTTTATCTACAAATATGTTGGGTAAAACATGAGTAGACGAAATAGTAGATGTGTGTTAAAATGATGAGAGGCCTCGATGTTGTTGTTGTTGTTGTAGTAGTAGTCGTCTAGCTAGTATAGATGACGACCACAGACCTTTCTAGACAGTCCAGTGGAACACTAGCAGGTTCGTAACTTGTAGGTGTTGGTGAACTATATGTTCATTGGCGTACTCCATCCCCCTCATGGTTGCCTTTAGGACATGTATGGCTGATGAGTCCCCTTAGCAGTAGTGTCCATCCCGATGATATTCCTTAGGCTAGGTCCCTTGTGATAGGTATATAGGGACGTAAAGTAAGGATAACGGGAATGGGTAATCAGGGTTATTGTTGATTGATGAATCTAATAGATTTATTATTATTGTGGGTTGAAAACCCTATATGCTCACCAGGCTCCCAAGCCTAACCCACTTAGCTTTTTATATTACAGGTAGTGGACCCCGAGCATAGTCGGATGATGATGAGAGATTTTTGGATTATAGGCCAGTAGTTGTAAATAACTGTTGTAAGGCTTATAATGTCTTGTTTATGCTTTTGATCTGTATCGGAACATGACATCCCGAGGTTTTGATATAAAATGAAAATATACATTTCTTAAAGAAAGGTTTTGATAAACTTCTATCATGTTTTGTTTTGGGAACCAATTCCGCAACATCTTTTAAAAAGATTACTCTGATTTTATTTTAAAAGCATAAATTAAATCGGTCTTTTCTGGCCAAGAAATTAGGGGATGTCACATCCGGTATATAACCCGTACCCTAACACACAATAGTGTAATAGAACAGAGCTTTAGTCTCCGTTCTAATCTCACACGCACCCTTGGAATAATACTACCTAAAATCCAACTTATTTGAACTAAGCATCCCTTTCAAGTCTTAGTTTATAACTAGACAAGACTACAATACACATAATCAATCTCAAACACAAATTTCATGCTTATGCAATATCATTACAATACAGGGTATAACTAAACACTCGTTCAACTTACTTTGAACTAAATATTCTTGACAAACCTTAGTTTGTAACTAGACCATATCGCAATACTTGTAAGTTCCTTTTAATACAGTTTTCATGCAATAATACATGGTATAACTATACCATTTTTCAACTTACTTGGGACTAAACATCCTTTATATGTCTTAGTTTAAAACATAGACAATACTACAATCCCTGAAATCAACTTTCAGTACTGACCCTATTTATACAACACTATCATAATTAAGTATAAACTATCATGTATTTAATATACATAAATCTTTTAAGTAGTAATACTTCTATTAAAGTTTATATGTAGTAATACCATATATACACTTAACACATATATAATCATATTTGGCTCGCACCGTATATGTTACAAAATATACATATAACACATATTCTTGATAATAAGTATATAATTCACATATAAGCTTTCATATGACATTTAATACTTTTAATAAATACTTGTATTAAAATCATGTTTTTGAAAGTAACTATGCACTTGCTTGATTGAGGTGGAAGATTCGCGATAAAGTTAGTTCCTTGACTAACACTTCAACTTTCCCTTTATAAACGATCTAAATATGAATATTAGCACGCTTCAGTATTCGTTCGTATTTATAAGGTTATATTAATCAATTCTCGAGTTAATCATTAATCCCAATGAAATACCGAGTTCTATCAGATAAGGAATGACCAGGTAAGTGTTGGATTAGGTGTCTAAGCCCATAACTATTTTGGTATGTACTTGACCCGATTATGAGCATGATCCTTTTGGGTTGCCTTCACTCATGCAACTTGATAGGATGACAAGAGGAGAGAGAGTAGAATTTATTATATGAATAATAAATTAGTATTCGAAAATGGTTTTATTAATATATTACAAGTTTAATATATTATTTGGAAATCATGTTATTTAATTAGTATTGACCAGAAATTAATTTGGTATTAATTTGGTGATCAAAAGAGACTGATTAAAAAAAGGGGACTGATATTGCAATTAACTGTTAGTTGCTAGTTGGGCTGATGGACTCCATAGAGTGGAGTGGACGAAATTTATGGGGAAGCCTATAAGATTTCGTCCAAGGGCTCTAAGGAAGGAGTCCATGGGCTGCTTAGGCCTTAAGCAGGAATTAGAGTTTCCTTCAGAAACCCTAGCAGTCCACACAACTATATAAGTAACCCTTTACATAGGATTTTCGGCCCCATGAGTTTTGTGAGAAACCCTAACCGAAATCCTTCCCTCTCCAAGTCATCTTATTGCATTGAGTGTTTGTGACTCCATTAGAGGTGCAACACTTGAGACACTAAGCTTTCAGAAGTCAAGATCTAGAAGGATTGTGATTGTTATTGCTACATAACAATCAAGGTAAAGTTTCTAACCCTAATCTTATGTCAATTTCGATAATAGCATGTTAGATCTAGGGTTTATGCTTTGGTATTCAATGTTGTTATGTTCATAGTAGAAAAACCTAGATCAAAGCAATTAGGGTTGCATGAACACCATAGGAATGATGTTGTGCTCATAACCCATCAGTGGTATCAGAGCCTAGGTCGCTTTTCTAGTGAATAGATGCAAAAGTGAACCACCAAAGATCTTGAAAATTGAAATTTTTGGTTTCCGACTGGCAGACTCGCCGAGTCCATGAATGGACTCGACGAGTAGGTCCCACTCGACGAGTCTAGGGGTCTGTTTCTGAGATTTTCGATTTTTCTGCCAGATTTTGTTGAGGATAATTGCCAAAACTCGTTTTTCTTGCCAAAATTCGTTTTTTTAAGTTTGGAATGGTTATCCTCATCAAAATGAATAATATAGGATTATTATAAGTCAAATATTTGACCTAGTAAGTTTGAATAGTTTCAATTTATACCCTTTAGGTTTTATATTTTAAATTTGAACTTAGAAGTTTTAGTTTTTGAAATTTAAATAGTTAAACCCTAATATTTTGAAAGGTTTCAAAATTTGTCCTCAAGTTTTGGAATTTAAAATTTAATTAAAAGGTATTAATTTTTGAAATATTAAATTCTAAGACCCTAGTATTTTGAAAAGTTCAAATTACACCCTTATGGTTTTATTAATTTAATTAAGAGTTTAATTAAAAGAGATAATTAATAAATCCATAATTATATGGTTTAATTTTAATTAAATTAAAAGTATTATTTATTAAATTAGACCACCTAGTATTTTAAAGTGTAAAATACACCCTTATACTATGTAAAATTAAAAGTTTAATATTATATATGTATAAGTAAATGTCAGTCTTACCGTTAGTAGGCCTCATTCACGAAGCTGGTCTCTAAGGGGTGTTTAAGGAAATTACCTATAAAATAGGGATTGAATGGGTATCCACTCTTACCCACCGCACTCTTGACTAGTGGAGGTTCGTTAGCCGAACGGGTAGGATAGGACACAACCTTCCATTATAAGTATAATGAAGTACGAAGTAACTAAACACTCTTATGAATTCCCAAATCTTAATTACTTTAGAAAAAATGTGGAGTTGGTGCTAATCCATGAAATTGCACATTGCACCTTGTTGGTTGTTAGTGGAGCGTGTGTGGTTAACCGACACACTAATATGGGACCAATGAAGGATGACAATGGGTAGCTCGTAGATTATTATAGATCAATGGAGCGTGTGTGGTTAACTGGCACATTGATTAGGTGATAGACATCTTCGAGAGTACCAAGCTAATTTGCATGGTTATCCACACCTTGTTTGTGATCCTCGGCATCCCAGTCACAAACTTGAAGGGCACAATCGAGATTTAAACATGCCATTGAAAAGTTCAATGAATCTCAAAAGATCTAGGAGTTTCAATTCATCTAAAACCTAATTTTCAATTTTCATTTTTCATGGTGGAAATTGGTAAATCGTCATTTACCTACCTTCAAATGTTCTGCAATTTGGATTACGACATCCCTCTTCCAAATTTTAGTGTAACGCCCCGATTCTCAGGTATTGAATTTTGTTATAAGATCTCTTTGAATTCAAGGCCTACTCGACGAGTCGGTTGCCTTGACTCGTCGAGTAGCAGCGGGTTGGTCCACGTGTTTTAGTGACCTACTCGCCGAGTCCAATAAGGGACTCGACGAGTAGGAGATGGAAGATGAAACCCTAAATTCTGGGGTTTTGCATCCTATATAAAGGACCATTTGCCCCTTAGCCTACCTTTACAGCCTCTAGAGAGTTCAGCAAAACCCTAATACGTGTGTGTGTGCTCCATTTGTGTGTTTCAAGCTTTGGAGGAAGATTCTTAGAAGAGGGAACTTGAAGATCAAGTAGCTAGCAGCAGGGAGCTTGTGTGGACCTGAAATCTACCTCAGATAGCACCATTTGAAGGTATCAAGTCGTTACCTTGACCTTCTTTCCTTCTAGATCTCTTTTGGGTTGAAGATTAGGGATTTTCATCATGTTATGAAACTATTCTTGGGCATGAGCTAAGATTTGAAGTTGCAACTTCAGATCTGAACTCTCCTTGGTCTTTAGGTCCATAAAGCTTACAGCCTTAGCAAGTATGAACCCTTCCTTTCGAGTTAAACCCCATTTTAAGTTTAGATTTGGCATTATGAGTCATTAGAGCCTTGCATGCACGTAAAGTTTGCAACTTTACGTGATAAACGAGCATTAGGAAGCTGGATCTACAATTTGGAGCCTTAGCATGGCTTAAAATCGTCTGTATGAATAAAGGACTTAAGAGACTCGGCGAGTTGTATGAACGACTCGGCGAGTCATATGAAGATAGTCATGTACTCGGCGAGTCAGATGAAGAATGCCTTGGACTCGGCGAGTCAGTCGAATGACTCGGTGAGTCGGCTAGGGTTTCTCCCGAACCTTTGGACACGCATGGACTCGGCGAGTTGTAGGGAACTCGACGAGCCAACCAAGGATTTCACGACTTCTCGAGTTCAGGAAGGACTCGACGAGTCGGTGAACTACACTCGACGAGTCGAGTCAACATGGACTGTTGACTTTGACTGTAGACTTTAACTTTGACCAAGAGTTGACCAGTTGACTTCTGAGGGTATTTTGGTAATTTGGAAATTTATGAAAAAGGGTTTTATGGTAGCTATAGGTGGGGGAGTTCGTGTTGGTGATCCGGGAGTTGAGCATTCTAGTTTCAGACGACAGTTACGAGGTGAGTTATCCTCACTATACTAAGGGGTCTAAGGCACTAAGGCCGGCCCATTGGATATGTTATCCTAGCAGTGTTAGATGTTGAGTATGAGTTAGTGTTGCATGCTAGTGGTTATGCTAGTTAGGTAGACCAGTAGGACTACCTGTGATGCTATATGATTATTGCATGCTCAGTGGTTATGTTGTATGTTATATGTTATGTGGGATGGGTTGAGGTTGTACTGCTCCGTGCGGTAGCCAACAAACCCTAGGAGCATTCCAGTTATGGGCTAAGGGAGACTCGTACTGTGGGCTCGGGAGCAAACCAGTTACGGGCTAAGGGAGACTCGTACTGTGGGCTCGATGGCAAGCCAGATGTGAGCTGTGGGCCCGTAAGGCAATCCAGACTCACACTGTGGGCCCACGGGGTAATCCAGTCTGTAAAGCTGTGGACCCAGTACATGCTGTTGTTTAAATATGTGTTATGTGTAGTGTATCAGTATTTTGGGGGAACTCACTAAGCTTTTCGGCTTACAGTTTCAGTTTATTGTTTCAGGTACATCAGGGGATTGCGACAAGGCGAAGGCGTGATCGTACAACTCCTCATGTTTTGTCTATGTTTCTGGGAAAACTCTGATATTATACATTTTGAAAACAAAGTTGTAATAATTTTAATGGTTTGAAATGTTTTTAAAAGTTTAAATTGGATTGAATTTTTCGGGTGTTACATTTAGAATATTGTGTTGGATCCTAGCCTTAATATTTCATTTGGGTGCTATATTGAGGATTTTATCAAATAACTTGAATTTCTCCCGTTTTGTAGATATCAAAGTCTATCAACTATGATGATCTTCCTAAATCCGTTGGAAAAAGTTTTCCACTTGAAGATGGTGTTCCACGATTGGATTGTGGAAATGGAAATCATGCTTCACTTCCTCCACCTCCTCCAATAATTCTCCCTGACCCACGTGTTCGAAGACTTGAAAAGTTCAAGGTCACTCAAGCCCTATTGGCAAACAAACACGAAGATGGAAAGTCTGTATGTGCTCATGTCTTGGATATGAAGTTGCATAGTGATAGATTGGGAATTGGGTGTCGATGTCTCAAGGAAGTTGGTTGTTGACCTGGTTCTTCAGTCACTTCCCGAATCATATAGTGATTTCATTAGAGAGTTCTATATGATGGACCACGACGTGACCCTCATTGATTTGACTTATTTGCTTATTGCTGCTGAATCAACAATGATTTGGCGCACTGGTCAAGCAAATTTGTCTGGTAAATCAATATCCCAACCTTCTATGGGCAATGACCCGGAAAAGTTTTCTCTACGCAAGAGAAAGGCTGAATCTGAGATAGTCCCATGTACCATTCCAGAAGAATCCATATGTTTCTACTGCCAAAAGAGGGGGCATTGGTTACGAAGCTGCCCTGACTACCTGAGAAATCTAAGAGATGGGAGAGTCAAGATGTATGACGCTGCTTCAGGTAAAATCCACTATCTAACTCTATTAAGTTTTCTATTTTAGATTCTTAATACATGATGTGATAAGATTATATTTTGATGTTTTGTAGGATCGAAGAAAAGAAAGGAAGCTTAAAGGAAGAAGTGAGCTGAGTCTGATCGCGAAGAAATGGATTTCGATCGCATGATTCGATGATCAGATTTTTAAGCAACTGCTTAGAGTTATGATAGATTGCTTAGGAATATGTAATAACATACTTTTCATTTGAATTGCGATTGTAAGGACAAGATTTTCCGCGTTTTATATAAATAAAAAAATTTTGTTTTTGTCTTATTTATATCTCCTTGCAATGTCATTTGTGAAAATTGATGCTTGTGTGTTTTTATTATAAGCAATATTAGGTGGATGTGATTCTTAGTTATGTTGTTTATGGTAGTGTCGAAATTTTCTAAGGAAAGATTCCCATCGCCCAAGTTTCAATTGGACAGAAGCTTGGAATCACGTGATTTGAATCATGTGATGTATGGAAATCTTGGTACTTAGGAAATTAAGACTAATTCCTTGTTCACATAAGTATGTGAGTCAAGTGAATGAATAAAGGATCTGGTACGCATTGTTGTGCACTAGGTCAAGTCCGCCACAAAGAACAATAAGATTATTCGTCATGATTTACTAAAAGTCTAGTAAATGTGGTTATGCTTACAATATTAAGTTTAATTCTAAATCATTGAAAAGTTTCAATGAATGGCAGAACGAATAAGAAGAATCAATTGGGCAGAAAGATAAAAGTTTCTCCAATCTTTAAAGATGGAAGAGTACTTTAGTATCATGTTTTATGATCATCTTGTTGATTATGAAACCATATCACAATTGATCCTCTAAGGACATCTTAGTACACTAGTATGGCTAAGAAGAGGAATCGGAAATTGTTGAAATGGTTAAATCAAAAAGTAAATCATACTTCGTTCCAAAATCAAGTCTTAGAGTCGTACTCCAAGATTGTGACTTGAGTGACATCATCTTAAGAAAGGGTTGAACACACTCATCAAATGTGGAGTAGAAAAATGTTTTTCTTACTCTTGCACGTTTGAAACTGGTAAGTTGTGATGTCTTGGATAAGACAAAGACCAACTAAGACCAATTGTGTGTAGTGTTTGTCTTGATAAGAATCCGCACTAAATCTTGAGTATTTGTTTGTCAAGAAATGTTTCTTGACAAGGGAATCTTATATGTCAAGAAGTTAGTGGGAGTCTAAATGGTCTTGAAAAGTTTCAAGAACTAATTAAGAGTAAACCTGTTGTTAAATACTAGCACACGACTAGAGGTTTGTGACCTATCGTGTTAACACATTCTTGTTTCTGTGCCCATTCCATTTAAGGTTGACTATGCATATGAGTTCTATGAGTGTCATTTGATTTCATAAGGCAGAGCACCTTGATCGGTGAAAGCTCATTGATCAGTAAGGGTGAGCTGGTCAACGACTTGGAAGACATGGTAGGCCCTTGTGCTGCCAAGTGGCAAGAAATTAAGAATGAACAAGTTCTGTCCATAAGAGTTTGGATTTGTCATAAACATTATCTTATGATTATGTTTATGACAAATTCACATAGATAGGAGCACATACACCATAAAATCTAAGTGTCATAAGGTTTCCATCCTTCATGAAAATGATTGTCAGGAAACGCTTTCACTAGGAAGATTTTAAGGAGATAGCAATTGTAAGAATTGCATTCTCAAATCCGATCATGATTACGACATCCCTCTTCATGGTTCGAATTATGAGATTTGGCAATTAGTCTAAACATTTAGGACTTATTGCTATAAGTTCTGAATTAGTTTAGACATACATATGAGCTATCTAAGGGAAGGTGTATGAGTTTGAGAAGCTTAGATAAAGGCTTATCATAGCATCTCGTATTAGAAATATGAACTTTTGTTAAGGAAATCAATAAGTATTGATTTCTAGAAGTTCAATTGTTTTCTAAGTACATGTCAAAGCTAGTGGGAGCATAAGTGTTATGCTAGTAAAAGTAATAATTATCATGTTAGTGGGAGCATGATTATTATGTTGCAAGTTAGCAATATTAATTATAGAAAACAAAGGTTTCACTTTGCAAAGTTTCAGGGGTTGAAATGTTGTTTCCTATAATTAAGGGAGAGAATATTATACTTCATTTCAAATCTAAAAGCTTAGATCGAGAAATTTTAATCAAATTTAGTCAAAAGGTATATATGGATGTTATGTTGAAAAGATTCATCATAAGGGAATCCTATATATGGCAACATTATGGCAAAAGACTGGTAAAGTATCACGTTTTCATTTCGTATTGTATCCCATACGCTTCGGGTAAAGGATCGATTGCATATGCTTTGATAATCGACCGTTCTGATTTTCCAAACGCCTAGGGCATTAAGAGGGAAAAAGGACCAGAACCAAATATGACTGAAATTAATTAAACAACTGTCAAGAACAATCTGAGGTTTGCCAAGGATTGGTCACTTGTGAGCAGATGGAAGTTGAGTATTGGATGGAACATATTGACATTATTATGAATAGATATGATTCTATGAGTTGTCATATGGCAAATATGGAAATGTTTCCATAAATGGGAGTTGGATATCAAGAATCTATGACTAGATTAGAAACTTTTATGTAAGAAGGATGTTCAAAGGAATGTACTTTGAATATGAGACTTCATATCTATGGAATTGTCTTGTAACAATCTCCAATAGAGCACTTTGTAATATCATTGGTAAAGTCTTGGTGGCTTTGGTGATGTGACATTACGAAAGGATCGTTGCATAAAATGTTAGAATCTAACATATTCTAATAGTGGCAAGAATTTGGTATTCTTAAACTAGTGATAAGGATTAGGAGTTGTGAAATGAGTATTGTTACAAATGTGTTCAATTGATCTATTTCACAAAGTATGGACCATAGGTAAGCAGAGTGTGCATGCTTGGAGCATGGGACAACTGTTGTTATCATTCAAGTATTAAGTTGATTATCCGAAACATTATACAATGAATAATGAGTAATCAATAGGTGATTAAATAAAGGTGTTTTATTTATACTAAAAAGTTTGGGGCCATATAGGATTAGTATTATTCTTGTGTTTCACTTTGCATGTTTTAACTTCCCGAATAATATGATTATTCAAACCATCCACAGTCGATAAATACTTTGGATGTAGGTATTGAAGCTAGAGTGTCATGAATCCGACTGTAGATTGTCTAAAGCGTTTAGACATATCAAAAGTCTGCTGCAGTGTTCATGAGTACTCCTGAAATAAGATTTGAGTATTGAAATAAACCCATGCTCACTTGAATCACTTCACGGATTTTATCACGGGTGATTAGTGAGATGATAATATCTTATATTCTTGAAACCGAGACATGTGAGTTGTAATTTACAAGTCGGTTGCACAATGATAATATGTAAACGCACCAATAACTTGGTGTTATAAAACATATTGTTGTGTGTGATTTGATGAGTAGGTACAAGCGAGCATTTGAGTCGAATTTATCCGTTCCTTTTTCCCTAAGATGGATAAAAGCGATATCTGTGGGCCCCTCGATCATTTAGTGATGACACCCTAAGCGCTTGGCCAAGCCTAGACTAAGTTGATGTGTTCAATTGTAGTCTGTTGTCAGTCGTCATAAATCGGAAATTGGGAAACAACACATGAAAAGAGAGTATGATTAAAATCCATGTCTCAGTTCATACGATATCTAGAATGGAGGAATATATGATCCCTTATCTAAAGGACGTGTTTCTGATAAGATCAGAGTTGACAGCGGCTTTTGAAAGCTACGATTGCTGATCAGGTTCTGAAGTCGTACTTAATAGTTATTAGACTGATCCAAGTGGGAGACTGTTGGATTAGGTGTCTAAGCCCATAACTATTTTGGTATGTACTTGACCCGATTATGAGTATGGTCCTTTTAGGTTGCCTTCACTCATGCAACTTGATAGGATGACAAGAGGAGAGATAGTAGAATTTGTTATATGAATAATAAATTAGTACTCGAAAATGGTTTTATTAATATATTACAAGTTTAATATATTATTTGGAAATCATATTATTTAATTAGTATTCATCAAAAATTAATTTGGTATTAATTTGGTGATCAAAAGAGACTGATTAAAAAAACGAGGATTGATATTGCAATTAACTGTTAGTTGCTAGTTGGGCTGATGGACTCGATAGAGTGGAGTGGACGAAATTTATGGGGAAGCCCATAAGATTTCGTCCAAGGGCTCTAAGGAAGGAGTCCATGGGCTGCTTAGGCCTTAAGCAGGAATTAGGGTTTCCTTCAGAAACCCTAGCAGCCCACACAACTATATAAGGAACCCTTTACATATGTCACACCCCCGAACCGTCAGAAATAACGGCGGAAACGTTCGGAGGCGGGTGACGTCATGCATAGTATCACAACAGTTGTATCATAGTAAGCAAAGTAAACACAACCATTACATTACAATATGATTATTTACATCTGTTTGAAAACATAGTTTTTACATAAGAGTATATAACAAAAGTAAAAGACGTGACTCCAAATGCTCCGTCTTCTCCAAAAGTTGATAAAAGTACCTGTCTATTGCTGCCTTGAGAATACAAGCAGTTTGAAATAGTATCATCATAAAGCTGGTGAGTTCATAAGTATTTAGTTCTGGTGAAAAATGTTACTTTGATCCTTTGAAAAGTGTTTCCCAAGAAAATCCTATATTTTCTTATGAAAGATGTTTGATTATCCATTAGTTATTTGTTAAACAGTCCGTTTATGAAAGGTTGAGTCATCTCAGGAAAATCCTACATTTTCCTTAAAAGTTGATGGTTGGTTATCTGTTTCTAGTCTGAGGTGTACAAGTATCTACCATACTTATATCGTTAGGCGTAGTTTTCTTGAAAAACCCTGTTAGCTCCCTGTGAGGTGTATTAGCCTTATTACATAAATAAAACTAATGAATAAGTGGTGAACTAAATCCTAAGGGTGTTATTAATACCCTCTAGTAATCGAATCGGTTATTACTTTGAGGTTAGTTCACTTGATTGATTATTACAAAAGTAAATTCTTGTTATCTGGGTTGTGGGTGTCATAACCGTACTTAAACTTGATATGGCACGTAACGGGGCCAATATCCTTTTATGACTTTGTCACCACAGGCATGTATGCCTAACTGTAGCTAGCAGTTTAGGTGCGGGATAGTCAGTCCCGTATAGATCTATACACAACAGTCACGCTCTCCCTACAAGAGATTCTGGTTACAAGTGCTAGTCCTACACTCTCGAATTCGGTGGGAGTGTTACCAAGGACGTGTCCCCAACTTTAGACTAAAAATTTACAAGTAATAATACTAAAAATCCTGTTTATAATCTGTATGATATACATTTTACGAAATGTTTCACGAGTTCATTACTTTAGTTTGAAAACTGTTTCTACGAGTTGATTTCTTAATCGTTTGGTAAAACTGTTTTCTGTGTTTAAAAGCATGCTGAAAATATAATTATCTTATACAAAAATAATATACTTTGAGCACAAGTTTCCTTGTACTTTTGCTTGTATTCCCCCCTGAAAACATGAAAAACTCGGAAAAAGCGTAGGGGTATGAACTCACAGTTTGACGTGGGATTCGAGTGTAAGTTGCTAGGAATTGCTGAGTGTCAAATAAAGCCTCGGGCACAAACGGATCTTATTTAGCATGTAGAAGTACATATATGTATTAGGTGCGGGCATACCACTATTTGTTATGGAAAGACCCACCTTAGGGACTAGGAAACACTTAAAACTAAGTGTTAGAATCACATGGGATTGAAGAGGGGAGTTTGCGGCTGTAATCAGGAGTGTACGGTCACGGGTTTACGGTCCATGGGTTTACGGTTCCATGGGTTCACGGTCTAACGACCTTATCGTCATAAGGTTTACGGTCATAGGGTTTACGGTCCATGGGTTTACGGTTCATGGGTTTACGGTTCATGGGTTTACGGCCCATGAATATACAGTTATTGAAGGGTGTACGGTCTAAGGAGATACACTAGACCGTAAACACCTTTTGTTCATGGAAAAGTGACGATTTCAAGGCAAAACTCAAGAATCCTAACTAGATATAAGTATAAGAGGATGATACTTACGATTTGAAGGCAAAGAAAGGTGTTTTCGGTCCAAAACACTAAGGTGTTCTTGAGGATTCTTGAAGATCTAGATAAATGATGAGATTAATGAGATAGGAACATGGATTTACCACTAGATAGAGGAATGAAGCAACAAATAGAGGTGAAAAACACTTACAACTTGAAGATCTTGGAGGAAACTCAATGAAGGTAGAGAGAGAGTAGAGAGAGAAAGCCTTTGAAGTGTTTAAAGTGTGAAATGAAGGCCAAATACTCTATATATAGGGTAGAGTTCTCGGTCAAGGGGGGGGGGTCCACCTGACCGTAAACGGGTTTACGGTCTACACGCGTTTACGGTCGTAAACTCGTCCTGACCGTGAACTCGGTGATTTTCGAGGAAGTTTCAAGTTTTTCGCGTGATTCCCGGTTTATTCCGAATCGTATAAAATACATATTATTTATTTAAAACTTAAGGTCCTTCCCAAATTAAGAAATTTGACGGAATTAAATAAAAACCCAAATTTTATTAACGGAAACTGGGTAAGGATAACGGGAAAAGTTTCGGGTTGTCACAACATAGGATTTTCGGCCCATGAGTTTTGTGAGAAACCCTAACCGAAATTCTTCCCTCTCCAAGTCATCTTGTTGCATTGAGTGTTTGTGACTCAATTAGAGGTGCAACACTTGAGGCACTAAGCTTTCAGAAGTCAAGATCTAGAAGGATTGTGATTGTTATTGCTACATAACAATCAAGGTAAAGTTTCTAACCCTAATCTTATGTTAATTTCGATAATAGCATGTTAGATCTAGGGTTTATGCTTTGGTATTCAATGTTGTTATGTTCATAGTAGAAAAACCTAGATCAAAGCAATTAGGATTGCATGAACACCATAGGAATGATGTTATGCTCATAACCCATCAGTAAGATCACTATGGAGGTAGGATCCGTTTGGTAAAAAAAATGTACCATTTGGAAATTCCAATTTAAACACCTCACATACCTAGCTTAGACACTACTCCCGTAGGTAGATCAATCAATATAACGACTGATATTACTGATAAATCTTATTTATAACTTCATAATAACGACTACGAACATAAATATATGTTGCACAGCACGGTAAGTATAACACAACTTACAAGTTTTTCTAGCGAAAAACCAGAAACTGTACGGGCAGAACTTCGATACCGAAAACTCTATTTTGACGGGTGTAACAACCTGGAAAATACGTCATCGACCGTCGTTAGTATTTAACGACACCTAAAACTCTATCTTGTAAGCACCCAATAAATTTTAATATATTCAAGTTTTCGTCCTTAATTATGCCAACCTTTAGGCTAAAAAATAAGTGCATGAAAAGTCGTGTCACTTTGAGAGCATGTTAACATTTTTAGGTATTATAAGCTACCGCGATCCCAAATATATAAATTTTGCAAAAACCCGACTCAGTATGGTAGAGATATGACTTTTAAAGTAAATAAATATCTAACGTACGTAAACAATTTACAACGACAAAAACTACAAGGAGAATGGTTGACTTTTGGAAAAATTCACCAAAAGGACAGTCGTAGTACTACTCAAAGTAGGAATTTTGAGGCGAATAACGCCTAAAACAGAAACCGTATGAGAGAGTTATGATTTTTATAAAATCATAACAGTAATAAAAATTAGTCAAAAAATGAAAGTTAGAATTAGCCAAAACGACCAAAAGAAAAGTTATAGGGAACGTCGAAACCTACACAAATATATATAAGAGTCGTTGAAAATGGAGTTCGTATGCGATCGTTACGGAATTTCAAAGTTTGCTTTTTATCATCGGGCGCCCCAACACGCAATCTGACACTCGATACGCCTGGATACGAGGTAACTTAACACAATGAGAGGACGACACGTGACAGCCCCTTGTGGCTCATTGCATGACGTGCACACCAAAACTTGCTTTAAATAGCAGGCTTCAACAGTCTCATTTCCACACCACTCAAACTAACTCTCTCTCTCTCTCTCTCTACCTCTCCCCCTCTCTTTCTATCTTTCTCTCTTTCTCTCTCTCTCTCTCTCTCTCTCTCTCTCTCTCACTCACTCTCTAGATCTGTGTGCCACTCCCCCGAGCGCCTCTCGAAGTTCAGACTTTCTGTTTCCACCCTACAACTACGGTATCGTAACTCACAGGTGAGTTCACGGCCCCATTTTCCAAACCTTTTCGGGGGGGGGGGGGGTACATGTTAAAATGCAACTATTATATAGTTATTACTAATTGTATAAGATTAGTTAGATAATTATGCTCATAACATTAGGATGATATTATGTTTGGTAGATACTCTGCCCAACTTTTAAAGTTAATATTATGCCTAGTTTTTATATTGATTCACACTGATAAAAAATCTCATATCTAGTGGTTACGCTGACCATTTGCCAGTAAACACAGATACTTTAGTCATTATTATAGTCACCCTTTGGATAAGGTTAGTACCTAGTGGCTACTCTGCCCATATACTCGGCTACGCAAAAACACACTAATTATATATATATATATATATATATATATATGTATGTATGTATGTATGTATTTATGTATGTATGTATAAGACGAATAATATATATATATATCTATATATATATATATATATAATATGCAACTCACATAAATACAACAAAGAATAACAACACGACTTACCAGGGGAGGCCCCAACAACAAGAGTTAGATGAGACACGATTCATCAACACACTGAAAATATTTTCAGCTAACCCCTGGCCTATAATCGCTAAATCTTAAGTGAGTAGCATAGGTATAGGTCTATACGGGATTGACACTCCCACCCGTGGTTGCTAGCTACAACCTAACAGCAAGTCGAAGCATGCATAACTTTCTAAATACATTTACGACATCTGATGAAGCGTCGTGGTCTTTTGGGGAACAATCAAAAGTCATAACTCGATTATAGGAACTCATCGTAACTTTGTTAAACTAAAACTAACTGTCTTAGACTACTAATAGGAAACAACCTAAGAGAGTAGCGATAGTACACACAAACTCGAGGAAAGTGAGTATAGGATATACAAGATAACTAAAATAACCACACAACATTTTATAATAATAAAACCTGTGGACTCACCAACATTATGTTGACCTTTCAAAAACCACATGTATTTTCAAGAGAATGAACCCGGATGATGTAACGCTCGAATTCAAAGTACTTTTTTCAGTTTTGACCTTGGTGTTTTAATGTTTTGATGATTTGGTCTATAGGGGGCAGAATTGGAAACTTCAGGAAAGTTTGAGTACGCTGGGCGTACTCCCTGTACACTGGGCGTACTAGTGTATTTGGGATCGTGCATTCATTCCATGTACGTTGGGCATACGTGGAGTACACATGGCGTACGTGTGGATTATGAAACCCTAATTTCTAGGGTATTTCACCTTATTTAAGCCTTATGATAGCCTTATTTGGTCATGTTGAGCCAACCACCACCCTCCTTTATCTAAAAATCGAAACCCTAGTGAGTTCTTAAAAGTTTTGAACCATAAAGAGTGTTTGTTGGTGCTTTGTGAAGGAGAATAAGAAATGGACCATTTGGAGTTGTGCTTGGACATTTGCTAGTCTTTTAAGGTAAAAAGCTCACAAATTGCTAATCTGTGATGCTAGATCTAGTTATTTTGCTATTTTTGGGCTTTTTGAGTCCTTGGTGTGATTGGTGAGTTTCTTGATTCACTCTAGAAGTGATTGATGGTAAATCTAGGGTTCATTTGGTCCCTTTGTCCATAAAAATGCAAGCTTTGAGGTTTTTATGGACTCATGTACGTGTTAAGACCCTTTGTTAAGCTATTTTGAGATCTAGAGCCCCATTAAGCCATGAATGCACGTAAAGTTTCCAACTTTATGTGATAAGTCACCTTAAGGAAACCATATTTGAGATATAACTCAAGGGATGAGCGGATTAAGTGCTTAATGATCTGAGATGGCCAACTGGGGAGTACGTTGGGTGTACAAGCTGGTACGCTGTGCGTGTTGGATTTGATGTCTAAGCCAATAACTATAACTTGGATGTACTTGACCCGATTGTAGCATGGTCCTTTTGGGTTGCCTTCACCACTGCAATTTGATAGGATGGACTTTTGAGAATAAGGTTATTTATGATTTATTAATATATTACAAGTATAATATATTAATATGAAATCATATTATTTAATTAGTATTGATCAAGAATTAATTTGGAATTAATTTTGTGATCAAAAGAGACTAATTAAATATATGGGGATTGATTGTGTAAATCAATGATTCTAATAGTGTGGGCTAATGATCCATGGTTATTTTAGATAGGCTAAACCAATGAGATAATCCATGGATAGTCCATGGAGGTTAACCCATTGATCCTAAGTAATATGAAAGGTCACTAGGGTTTACAAAGTGTAACCCTAGAGTTTGCTACTGATGTGCACAAAAGTACCCACTAATTTTATAATTTATAACCTAACTAACTTAACTAACTAAAATGCACCTAGGCAGTGTACCTAGTCGAATCATAGAATAGTTGGGTAAGTTGGGTGTCGATCACAGGGAACGGTGTTAACTAATTAATCTACTTACTACTAAATTAACCTAATTATTAACAGCTAAAAGGGTTTTATCTGATTTTACAAGATCAGACGAACTTCACTCAAATTCAATCAATTACTAAAAACACTCCTATTTAGTTTGAATCCACTTCTTCCTTATGGTTAACTAACAATTATGGATTATCAAGTTGGTCACCAAATATTATATTATTAGCAATTTAAGTCCAAATTTACTAATATTTGACTAATTCATGTAAAACTATGCATGGTCACACACAATCAAACACGGAACCAGTTATAGATTATAGGTATGCTATGTAAGATTTATTATGCAAACACCATTATGGTCATAATTTATGTTCTCTAGCACAGCTAAATTTATTTACTTTAACTACTATCTAAGATTTTGGTCGATCCTAGCTCTAGCAATTTAATGTTCACTAATTCACTAAGTTAAAAGTTCATGCAGTTTAATGTTCACTAACTACACAGAACATGAATTCAAGCAACTAAAGAAACAAATATTAACATGCTAGGTAGTAACAAATCGAACACAAGCAAATTACCAACTAACACATCCAATAGTCATTAAACTAAACCATATGTCAGAAGCTTCATCTAGCTAAACAAGAGTTGCTAGATTCAGCTACTCATAGTAGCAAGTAAACAAACACAAATCAAAGTATAAAACATGTTCAAGTATCAGAAATTAAACTAATTATGAACCTCTACTCTACTGGTGTTGAAAACCTTTTACCAAGACTTTTCTTCTGCTGAAATTCGTCTTCTGGAACCCTTTTTTCTCGCCAAAAGTCCTCCCAGTCATAATGAGCAAGAGAATTTTTATTATATCTCCTTTTTTCGAGGTCACGTCGTGAACCATAAGGATTCACGTCGTGAATGCGAGTTTTCCGTATTCGAAAAAGACTCTTTCACTCGGATGCATATCTTCTAGAATACTCTGCTCACGTCATCAATCATGAACTATTCACGTCGTGAGTACGTTTTTTGCTGAGTTTTCATCCTTCTTCCCTTCAAGCCTCCAAAGTTCCAAATATTGCAGTTTCAGTCCCTATCTTCGAGAATGCTTCTATTTCGGCTGCAAATAACAATTTATCCTTATAAGTACCATTATTCTATGCAAATAACCAAAATATTAATAAAAATGTAGATAAATATTGCCTAAAAATATGTATAAATATGGCAATATCAGCTACACTATAAAAGCACGCCCTCATGACCAAAATCGGTTGCCACAACATTCTTGGTGAGTGATATTGATTTTGTGCAAGTAAATTATTCTCTCAAGCCTCCTCTTGTATATTGGTGTTTGTGAACCATTAGAGGCATCACACTTGGGGTGTTCAAGCTTTCAAAGGTCAAGCAACTACAAGTCCTACTAAGAGGTAAGTTATCTAACTAGTTGTATTGTTCAATTGTTCAATTGTATGGTAGTTAGGGAGAATGCTTTGGAAAATTGAAAATGCATGTATAATTAGAGAAAACATAGATCCAAAACATTTAGGGTTGCATGTGCACCATAGGAGTGTTATAGTGCTCAAAACCCAACAGTGGTATCAGAGCCTAGGATTGTTTTCTGTTATATTTGATGCTTGTTGTTTTTCAAAGTTGAAAAAAATCTAATTTATGGCCTCTGACTGATGAACTCGCCGAGTCCACTGGCTGACTCGACGAGTCCACTCAGTAACAAGGGCAAATCGACGAGTCAGTTCATGCACTCGTCGAGTCCATGGTTCTGCTGGCAGAATTTCGAGTTTTCTTGGCCTAGATTGGATTGGAATCACTACTACAAACTGTTTTACATCATTAATTTTTTTATGATATGGTAGTGATTATGCACATCCAATCACAAGATAATTGTTAAAGTTTTTAAGATAATTGTTGATTTATATGATAAACAAAGTTGCTTGCAAATTGTTGACTTGATATTACATTGTTTATGAGTTTAACTAGATCAATCTTGAATTTTATGATAATTTTAGTTGTTGAAAATTGATCTAAATGAATTTTAATGACCTCCATAACTTGTCCTCAAGTTATGGAAGATGAAAAGTCTCATCCATTAAAATTACATTAAACTCATAAGTTATGAATTCCAAGAGTCATAAAAAAAATAGTTGTCAAAATTCTTATGATAATTGTTAGTTTATATGTTAAGCCAATTACTTGTATCATTTGATTTGAAACTATTTTGCCTTATGAGTTAGTTTAGATCATGATTAAAATTATATGATAATTCCCCTTGTAAGAATTGATCTAAATGTTCTTTAATGAGTTCCATAACTTGTCCTCAAGTTATGGAACATGGAGAGTCTTTTCATAAAACCAACATTAACTCATAAGTTATAGAAATGAAGACTTTTGACAAGTTTCAAAGCTTGCACTCAAGTTTTGGAATTTTGTAAAGTCTCACTAATAAAACTTTAATTCCAAACCCTAGAGTTTTAAAAGTTAAAATTCAATCCTTATACTATTATTATATTAAAAGTTTATATATATATATATATATATATATATATATATATATATATATATATATGTATGTATATATATATATATATGTATGTATGTATGTATAAGATAAGTTAGTCTTACCGTTAGTAGGCCTCATTCACGAAGCCGGCCTATAAGGGGGTATAGGGTTACTGCCTATAAAATGACAGTTTAATGGGTGTCCACACTCACCCACCGCTTCCTTAACTGGTGGAGGGTCGTTAGCCGAACGGCTAGGATAGGACATTAATTCTCC
The DNA here is from genome assembly GCF_052849685.1 of Lactuca virosa. NCBI lineage: Eukaryota > Viridiplantae > Streptophyta > Magnoliopsida > Asterales > Asteraceae > Lactuca > Lactuca virosa. The sequence goes on along the minus strand of NC_136430.1, from coordinate 403,008,206 downwards.
CTCATTAAAAGTATAATGATAAATATAAAGTAACTAAACTTTCATTAAATTCCCAATCTTAGTTACTTTAGGAAAATGTTAAAATTGTGCTAATCCATGAAATTACACTTTGCACCTTGTTAATTCGTTAGTGGAGCGTGTGTGGTTAACCGACACACTAATATGGGACTGACAATGTGTGGCAAAGGGTAGCTTAATGTTAATCATAGATCAATGGAGCGTGTGTTGTTAACCGGAACATTGATGAGGTGATTTGTAACATTGAGTGTACCAAACTAAATTGCATGGTTATTCACACCTTGTTTGTGATCCTCGACATCCCAATCACAAACTTGAAGGGCACAATCGAGATTTAAACATGCCATTGAAAAGTTCAAGGAATCTCAAAGAATCTAGGAATTTCAATCCATTTAAAACTTAATAATCTGTTTCGTTTTTCATGGTGGAAATTGGTAAATCGTCATTTACCTACCTTCAAATATTTTACAATTGGATTACGGCATCCCTCTTCGCAATTGTAAAATATTGTGTTGGATCCTAGCCTTAATATTTCGTTTTGAGTGTTATATTAAGGACTTAAATCAACTAACTTGAATTTCTCCCTTGTAGATGTCTAGTTCAGACAACAATGGTCTTCCCGAATCTTTTGGAAAAAGCTTTCCACATGAAGATGATATTCCAAAATATCATACTTCACTTCATCCACCTCCTCCAATTATTCTCCTTGACCCACAAGTTCGAAGACTTGAAAAGTTCAAGGTCACTCAAGCCTTATTGGCTAGTAAACACCAAGATGGAAGGTCTGTGTGTACACATGTATTGGATATGAAGTCACACATTGAAAAGCTGGGAATGTTGGGTGTCGTTTTCCAGAGGAAGTTGGTTGTTGACTTGGTTCTTCAGTCACTTCCCGAGTCGTATAGTCAGTTTGTTAAAGACTACTATATGACAGACCGCAAAGTGACCCTTATTGATCTTACCTATTTGCTTATTGTTGCTGAGTCAGCAATGATTTGGCACAATGGTCAAGCAATTTGATTGGAAGATCTATTTCCCAAGCTGCCATGGACATAGGCAATGACATAAATAGTCCAGAAAAGATCCCTTCTCCTATGGGAAGGTAATTGGCTATGGTCAAAAGATTTGACCATAAGAAAAGCCAGTTTTGAGATAGTTCCATGTGCAAATGCCAAAGAGTCCACTTGTTTCTACTGCCATTTGAAGGGACATTGGAAGCGAAGTTGCCCTGAATACCTGAAAGATCTAAGAGAAGGTAAAGTCAAAATGGTTTGACTCTACTTCAGGTAAATCCACTATCTAACTCTATTAACTTCCTATTTGTAGATTCTTAATACATGATGTGATAAGATTACATTTTGATGTTTTGTAGGATCAAAGGAAGCTTAAAGGAAAGGCATGCAGAGTCTGATCGCGAAGAGATGGATTTCGATCGCATGGTTCGATGATCGGATTTTTGAGCTGCTGCTTAAGAGTTATGATAGATTGCTTAGAAATATGTAGTAACATAGTTTTCATTTGTAATTGCATTGTAAGGAAAAGTTTTTCTGCACCTTTTATAAATAAATAAAATTTTGATTTTTTATCTTATTTTATATTTCCTTGCAATGGCATATGTGAAAATTGATGTTTGTATTTTTAGCAATATGGATTTGATTCTTTCGTTTGTGGTAGTGTCTAAATTTACCAAATAAGGAAAGATTCTCATCACCCAAGTTTCGATTGGACAGAAACTTGGATTCATGCAACTTGTTTTTTATGATGAATGAAAATTTTCGTCTTTGGGAAATCAAGACTAATTCCTTGTTCACATACAGAGGTGAGTTAAGTGAAGGACTAGGGCATCGGGTACACTTGGTTGTGCACTGGTCAGGTCCACCACAAAGAATGATAAGACTATTCGTTATGGTTTACTTAAGTTAGTAAATATGATTATGCTTACAAGATTAAGTATAATTCTGAGTCATTGAAAAGTCTCAATGTATAGCAGAACGAATAAGAAGAATGAAAGTCGGCAGAAAGATAAAAGTTTCTCCAATCTGAAAAGATGGGAGAGTACTAGAATATCGTGTTTTATGATCATCTTAATGATTATGAAAACCATATCACAATTTGATCCTCTAAGGACGCCTTAGTGCATTTGTTTGGCTAAGAAGAGGAATCAGGAATTATTGAAATGGTTAAATCAACTAAGATGAATCATACTTCATTCCAAAATCAAATCTCAGAGTCATACTCCAAGATTGTATATTGAGTGACATATCAACAAATATAGAGTAAAATGTTTTCTACTCTTGTACATTTGAAATTGGTAAGTTGTAATGTTTTGGATAAAACAAAGATCAACTAAGACCAAATGTCAAGGGTGTTTGTCTTGATAGGAAATCGCACTAACTCTTGAATATTTGTTTGTCAAGTAATGTTTCTTGACATAGAGAAACTTATATGTCAAGAGGTCAGTGGGAGTCTTAAAGATCTTGAAAAGTTTTAAGAACTAATCAAGAGTTAACCTATTGTTAATCACTAGCACACGACTTGAGGTATGTAACCTATCGTGTTGACATATTCTTGTTTCCGTGCCCATTCCAGTTGAAGTTGACTATGCATGTGAGTTCTATGAGTTCTCAATTGTTTACATAACAACTTGGAAGCAATGGTAGGCCATTGAGCTTCCAGGTGGAAAGAAATTAAGATTGAACAAGTGCGGTCCATATGAGTTTGGATTTATCACTAACCCTGTCTTATGATTATGGTTATGACAAATTCACATGGATAGGAACACATACACCATAAAAAATCTAAGTGTCATAAGGTTTCTCTCAAATTCATGAAAATTATTGTGAGGAAACGCTTTCACTAAGTAGATTTTAAGGAGATAGCAATTGTGTTATTTGCATTCTCAAATTCAATTATGACTACGACATCCCTCTTCATAGTTCGAATTGTGAGAAATGGCAAAAGGTCTAAACAATTGAGACTTATTGCTATAAGTTCTAAAATTGTTTAGACACACATGTGAGCTATCTAAGGAAAGGAGTATGAGTTTGAGAAGCTTAGATAAAGGCTTATCGAAGCATCTCGTGTCAGAAATCTGAACTTCTGTAAGAAATTCAATAAAGTAGTGATTTCTAGAAGTCCAGCTGATTTATGGATTTATGTCATAGCTAGTGGGAGCATAAATGTTATGCAAGTAACAAAATAATTGTTATGCTAGTGGGAGCATAATTATTATGGTAAGCATTGCAAGTTAGCAATGTTAATTATAGAAAAAAAAAAATTAGTTTCGCAAAGTTGCAAGGTTGAAAAGTTGTTTTGCTATAATTAAGGGAGAGGAACTTATACTTCATTTCAATTCTAAAAGTTTAGATTGAGATTTTAATCAAATTTAGTCAAGGATTTATATGAATACCATGTTGAAATGCTTCAACATTGGAAATCCTATATATGGAAATATTATAGCTAGAGACCGGTCAAGTATCATGTCTTTATGTAAGACATTATGAATCGTATCCCATATGCTTCGGGTATAGGATCGATTGCATATGCTATAATATTCATGTGTTCTAATTTTCCAAAATGCCTAGGGCATTAAGAGGGAAAAAGGACTAGAACTGGATATGACTAAAGTAATTAAACAACTGTTAAGAACAATCCAAGGTTCGCCAAAGATTGGTTGATTATGGATAGTTGGAAGTATAGTAATGGATGGACCATATTGACATTATTATGAATAGACAGGATTCTATTAACAATGAGTTGTCATATGGCAAATATGGAAATTTTTCCATAATGGGAGATGGATATAAAGAATCTATGAGAAAGTTAGAAACTTTTATGCAAGAATTATGTCAAAGGAATGTGCTTTGAATATAAGACTTCGGATCTATGGAATTGTCTTGTTACAATCTCCAATGGAAAGTTTTGTAATTGACAAAGTCTCTGTGACTTGTGTACATAGTCATTACAAAAGGATCACCGCATATAAGTTAAGAACCTAACAAATTACAGTAAATGGCAAGAACTTGGTATTCTTACACTTACGATAATGATTTGGAATTGTGAAATGAGTATCGTTGGAAATGATTACAATTGATCTATTTCACAAAGTAAGGACCATAGGCAAACATAGTGTGCATGCTTGGAGCATGGGATAACTCTTGTGTTAATTCAAGTATTAAGTTGATAAATCGAAACATTATACAATGAATAATGCGTAATCAATATGGTGATTAAATAAAAGGTGTTTTATTTACACTCAAAAGTTTTGGGGCCATATAGGATTAGTATTATTCTTGTGTTTCACTTTGCATGTTTTGACTTCCTGAATAACTAGGTTATTCAAACTATCCACAGTCGATCATATGTTGGAAGTAAGTATGAAAGAAGACTGTCATGAGTTGGCTTGTAGATTGTCTAAGGCGTTAGACATAGCAAAAGTGCGCTACACCATTCATGAGTGCTCCTGAAATAAGATTTGAGTATTGGATTCAACCCGCGCTCACTTGAATCACTTCATGGAATTTATTGTTGGGTTTTGAGCATTCTAACACTCCTAAGGTGTTCATGCAACCCTAGAAACCTTGGATCTATGTTTGACTAAAATACATGCAAAATAATTTTCCAAGGTTCATAACCTATCTAGCATGGCATGGGGTACTTTTAAACATAAAAGATACTAGAAGAATTACATACCTTTAGTAGTGAGTTGATTCCTTAGGAGTTTGAGAGCCTAGCACCAATAATGTGAATGCCTCAAATGGAAATCACAAAACACCACAAACTTGGAAAACTTTATGAGAGAGTATCTAGAAATCGGCCACTCTTATGCACACACACATAGTGTCATTTCAAGCATCACAAGCCTCTTTATATAGTGTAGATGATTAGGGTTATGAACCATGTAAACCCTAATAACCCATGTCTTTTCCTTTTCGAAGGATCCATGGGTTAAAAGCTCCATGGATCATCCATGGACTCCCATGCAAGCTTAGCCCATTTCCTAATGAGTATTAGCCCACACTATATAAATATAATAGCCCATATTTAATTAGTCACCTTTTGATCACTAAATTAATTCATAATTAATTTAAGATCAATACTAATTAAATAATATGATTTCATATTAATATATTATAACATATAATATATTAATAAGTCATAAACATACTATTCTCATAATATTATCCATATAAATAGTTCGGGTGAAGTGCAACCCAAATGGACCATGCCGGGTCGGGTCAAGTATATACCAAATAAGTTATGGACTTAGACACCTTATCCAAAAGTCTCCAACTTGGATAAGTCTGATAACTGTATTTGCCTATATAGCTTCAGGAACCAACCGGCAATCGTAGCTCTCGAAAACTCTATTGAACTATGAAGCGTCATTTTAGATAAGTGATCATATAATCCTCTGCTCTCATGATATCAGCCGGACAAATACATGGAACAATGTCTTACTTATTGTCCAGCAGTTCGTTTCCCGATTTCCGATTTGTTTGACAAATAACTTAATCGAACACATCAATTTAGTTCTGACCGGGCCCGGTACATAGGTCAAAACAAAATCATCGAGGGGCTAGATATAGCTTCTAATCCAAGAAGGAACAGATAAACTTCGACTCATATGCTTGTTCTACTACTTGTTGAATTGTACACAAAGGCACGTTTTATAGCATAAAGTTACTGATGTGTTTTCGTGCAATCAATGCACAACCAACTCATAGGCAACAACTCATATCTCTAGGTTTGAAGACTTATATGATATTACCGTCTCACGATCACTCGAGATAAATTCCATGAAGTGATACAAGTGAGCATGGGTTTATTCCAATACTCATAACTTATGAGCACTCATGAATGTTGTAGCAACCATTGTTATGCCTAAACACTTTTAGTCATCTACAAACCCAATTCATGACAGTCTTGATTCATACCTACTTCCGACATATGACCGACTGTGGAGAATTTGAATAAATTTATTATTCTGGAAGTCAAAACATGCAAAGCTGAAACATTAGTAAATAATTGACAATGATAGCAACACCTTACTCATAAATAAATCACAACTTTTATTCATCATCAAACGTCGATTACATTTTACAAGTTTCAGTAATAACTATCTAATCCGTAAAACTAATATCGTCCCTCAGCCCGATGCGCCTCGCATGCTGCAAATGCCTAACCCTCATCAGTCCCTTCGTAAGGGGGTCCGCAGGTTCTGATCCAACGATACCCTCTTTGCCACGAGGAGTCCTTCTTCTATCTTGTGTCTTATGAAGTGATATTTTCTGTCAATGTGTCGGGATCTGCCATGATCTATTGGTTCCTTGGCTAAGGCAACCGCACTATTGCTGTCACGGAAAATCTCTATAGGCTCCTTAATAGCTGGTACAACTCCAAGGTCTCCGATGAAGTTTTTCATCCATATCGCCTCCTTTGCTGCTTCACTCGCTGCTATGTACTCTGATTCACAAGTCGAATCAGCTACCGTCTCCTGCTTGGAACTCTTCCAAGTGATTGCCCCTCCATTTAGGGTAAAGACTCAGCCCGACTGAGAGCGGAAGTTATCCCTATCAGTCTAAAAACTAGCATCACTATACCCTACTACTCTCAAGTCATCACTCCCACCAAGGGTAAAGATCCAATCCTTAGTCCTCCACAGGTACTTGAGAATATTCTTTACCGCAGTCCAATGAGCCTTGCCAGGGTTCCCCTGATATCTGCTGACCATGCTCAAAGTGAATGCCACATCAGGGCGGGTACAAGTCATATCATACATGATCGAGCCAACAGTGGAAGCATATGGTAATCGACTCATCTCAGCTATCTCAGCCTCTGTACTCGGGCTCTAAGCCTTGCTCAGTTTGGCATTGCTTTGGATCGATAATTCTCCTTTCTTGGAATTCTGCATGTTGAACCTTTTCAACACCTTATCCAAGTAGGTGCTCTGACTAATCCCAATTAGTCTTTTACCCCTTTCTCTTAATATCCTTATCCCTAGGATATAAGAAGCTTCCCCAAGGTCCTTCATAGCAAAGCACTTCCCAAGCCAGGACTTAACCTCCTGCAAGGTTGGGATGTCATTTCCTATGAGTAGTATGTCATCTACATACAGTACCAAAAAGCTAACTATACTCCCACTAGCTCTAACATACACGCAGGACTCATCTTCACTTATCGAGAAGCCAAACTCTTTGACCTTTTCATCGAAACAAAGATTCCAGCTTCGAGATGCTTGTTTCAATCCATAAATGGATTTCTCAAGCTTGCACACTCTATTAGGGTACTCTGCACCGACAAAATTCTCTGGCTGATTCATGTAAACATCCTCAGCCAACTTTCCGTTAAGGAAATCGCTTTTGACATCCATTTGCCATATTTCATAATCATGAAATGCAGCAATGGCTAGCATAACCCTAATAGACTTAATCTTCGCTACTGGTGAAAAAGTTTCATCATAATCAATACCCTAAGTCTGAGTAGAACCCTTCGCGACCAGTCGCGCTTTATAAGTGTGCACCTTACCATCCATGTCGGTCTTCTTCTTGAAGATCCATTTGCACCCGACTGTCTTATGGCCTGGTACATTGTCAACCAAGTTCCAAACTTGATTGTCATACATGGACTGTATCTCGCTGTCCATAGCCTCCTTCCATTTAGCAGACTCCGGGCCTGCCATGGCTTCCTTAACACTGTTAGGTTCATCCAAATTTACCAGTGTACTATCACTGATAAATGTATCACCTTCTGTAGTAATATGAAATCCATAATAAAACTCAGGTGTGTTCCTAACCCTTGTGGAACGCCTCGGAGGTACAGACTCGTCAGTCGGATCAACAGGAGTTTCCTCCTCAGGTTGATTACTAGTGTTTGAGGTTCCTTCACCAATTGACTCTTAAATTTCTTCAAGGTCAATTTGCCTCCCACTGTCTCCTTGGCTTATAAATTATCTCTCTCGAAAGACCCCTCTCCTTGCCACAAAGACCAAATTCTCATTGGGTCTGTAGAAGAGGTAACCAAAGGATTTATGTGGGTAGCCGATGAAAATACACCTTTCACTTCGGGGTTCAAGCTTATCATGAGTCTCGCGCCTCACGAAAGCCTCGCAACCCCAAATCTTGATGTGTTCCAAATTGGGAACTTTCCCAGTCCACATCTCATGAGGTGTTTTGGCAACCTTCTTTGTAGGGACTAGATTAAGGATGTGGGCGAAAGTCTCTAAGGCATACCCCCAAAAAGAGATTGGTAGCGAAGCTCGAATCATCATAGAGCGAACCATGTCCAACAAAGTTCGATTATGCCTCTCAGCCACACCATTCAGCTATGGTGTCCTGGGAGGTGTCAATTGTGAGACAATCCCACACTCCTTAAGATAGTCGAGGAACTCAGTGCTAAGATACTCACCACCTCGATCGGATCGAAGCATTTTAATGTTCCTGCCCAATTGATTTTCTGCTTCATGTTTAAACTCTTTAAACCTTTCAAAAGTCTCTGACTTATGTTTGATTAAGTAGACATAACCATATCTACTAAAATCATCAATAAAAGTCACATAATAGCGATTGGCATCCCTTGTGGCGGTTTTGAATGGTCCACATACATCAGTATGTATAAGGTCCAACAAACCCTCACCCCTTGCACAAGTACCAGTGAAGGGTGATTTTGTTATTTTTCCAAGTAGAAAAGATTCACAACTATCATCCCACTTAAGGTCGAACGACTCCAAGACTCCATCCTTTTGGAGCTGGCATATGCGTTTCTTGCTTACATGTCCAAGACGACAATGCCACAAAGATGCTTTATCCAAGCTAGTAGAAGAATCAATAAACAACACATTATTTCCTAAATTATCTACAACCGACACAGCTTCATACACACCATCACAAGGTAATGCTTTAAAATAATGAACATTATTAAAGAAAGCATTTATTCCACCACATTCATTATCAAAAGAAAAGGTAAACCCTTGTTTGTACAAAGCATGAAAGGAAATAATATTCCTCGCCATTTCAGACGAGTAAACACATTTATTCAAATCTAACTTTAACCCACTATCTAGCAACAAAGTATAAACTCCAATCTTGGTAACAGGTGAAACCTTCCTATTCCCCATGATTAAGTTTATCTTCCTGTGCTCCACATCCTCACTTCTTCTTAGGCCCTGCAAATTAGAACATATGTTAATACCACATCCTGTATCAAGCACCCAAGAGTTAGAATATGGTGAGTTATTAGATAATATAGTGTAAATACCTGCATGGGATGGTTTCACTTTCCCATCCTTGACATCCTGCAAGTACTTAGGGCAGTTTCGCTTCCAGTGCCCCTTATTCTGACAGTAGAAGCAATCAGCATCCTTAGGGATGGCAGAAGGAGTGATAGAACCACTTTTGGTTCCAGATGAGGAGCCTTCAAGAGACTTTCCCTTGGTACCCTTCGAAGGGTGCTTCCTCTTCTTCCCTTTGCCTTGCCCGATAGCCAAAACAAGGGTTGCTGTAGGAGTAGGAGCAACAACCGACTTACCTTTAAGACCACTTTTGGCGGTCTTCAGAAGTCCTTGAAGCTTACTGAGTGTAACTTCCTCCTTGTTCATGTGGTATGTAATACGGAATTGATCATAACACGAGGGTAAGGAGTGCAAAATGATATCAATTGCCAACTCCTCTGGGAAGTTCACCATCCTTCATACGGGTTGTTATCATGGAGGAGATTATCTCATACCGCTCTTGACGAGCACTCTGATGGTACCTTTCCATCAAGTCCTAGTGCATCTCAAAAGGGTAATAGTCCTCATAGGACTTTTGGAGTTCGGTTGTCATCGTGGCCATCATGATGCATGCCACTTTAGTGGCATCTCTCTCATGTGTCCTGTATTCAGCGATCTCCTCATGAGTAGCAGTAGTCTCATCGAGTTCCTTAAGCTCCTTGTCGAGGACATATTCCTTGTCATCGTAGTGAGTGACCATCCTGATGTTCCGGATCCAATCCATAAAGTTGGAACCATCGAAGATGACTCTCCCACAATGGTTTATGAGAGAGAAGGAGTCGGTAGGGTTAGAACCCGAAGCGTTGTTGGAAGACATCTCAAAAGAAGAAAGACAAGTTTAGATTAGATATATAGAGTCCTTAATAAGACACCCAAATGTAATATTAAGGCTAGGACCCAACACAATATATTATAACTTAGAAGAGGGATTCCGTAATCTAAGCTATAACATATAAGAAGGTAGGTGAATGACGATTCACCAATTTCCACCATGAAAAACGAAATAAATTATTAGGTTTAATTGGTTTTTGAAATTCCTAGATTCTTTTGAGATTTATTGAACTTTTCAATGACATGTTTCAATCTCGATTGTGCCCTTCAGATTTTGTGACTGGGATGCCGAGGATCACAAAACAAGGTGTGAATAACCATGAAAATTCACTTGGTACCCTTAATATTATCACCTAATCAATGTGCCGGTTAACCACACGAGCTCCACTGATCTATGATAAACATTAAGTTACCCTTCATGATCCTTATTAGTCCAAGTTAGTGTGCCGGTTAACCACACACGCTCCACCAACGACTTGGTAAGGTACAAAGTGTGAATTTCATGGGTTAGCACCATTTTCACATTTTCCTAAAGTAACTAAGATTGGAAATTTATAAAACATTTGGTTACTTTATAATAATCATTATACTTGTAATGAGAATTTAAAGTCATTGTCCTACCCGTTCGGCTAACGACCCTCCACCGATCAAGGAAGCGGTGGGCGAGAATGGACACCCATTAAGCTGTCATTTTATAGGCAACTACCTTATACCCCCTTATAGACCGGCTTCGTGAATGAGGCCTACTAACGGTAAAACGACTTAATATTATACATATATATAATTATTAACCATTAATGTTATAAATAGTATAAGGGTTGAATTTTAACTTTTAAAACTCTAAGGGTTGGAATTAAAGTATATTAAAGTGTGTGCATCTTTACAAATTCCAAAACTCGAGGACAAGTTTTGAAACTATTCAAAACTTTTCATTTCATAACTTATGAATTAATGGTTCATAAAAATGAAGACTCTTCATTTTCATGTAACTTATGTGTTTTAAATGTGCATAAAAGAAAGCGACCTTTGGAAATCCATAACTTGAGGACAAATTATGGACTCCATTAAAACACATAAATGATCAAGAATTAATTAATAAACAATTTAGCAAATAATTCCTATGATCTAACAATAATTCATAAGAACATGAATATCATATCAAAATTTCAAGAACATATGAACACATATAAACATGGAATTTTGATATTGGCCATTCTAAATGGATTAGCACAAACATTACACCGTCTAAAACAAGTTTTAAAACACCAAAACAGTTTAGGGTAATGTTTTTAGTCCATTTCCAGCAGCAAAAGTCGAAAATCTGCACTCTGCATAGCCAACTCGTCGAGTGCAAGAACTGACTCGCCGAGTTAGTTGAAGATTCGCTTGGACTCGTCGAGTCCCCCCATGGACTCGATGAGTCCCCTGTGCAGACAGTAAAAACTTCGACTTTTTCAGCTATTTTGCATCAAGTATCAAACAAACAAGCCTAGTCTCTGATACCACTGTTGGGTTTTGAGCATTCTAACACTCCTAAGGTGTTCATGCAACCCTAGAAACCTTGGATCTATGTTTGACTAAAATACATGCAAAATAATTTTCCAAGGTTCATAACCTATCTAGCATGGAATAGGGTACTTTTAAACATAAAAGATACTAGAAGAATTACATACCTTTAGTAGTGAGTTGATTCCTTAGGAGTTTGAGAGCCTAACACCAATAATGTGAATGCCTCAAATGGAAATCACAAAACACCACAAACTTGGAAAACTTTATGAGAGAGTATATTAGCTCTAGAAATCGGCCACTCTTATGCACACACACATAGTGTCATTTCAAGCATCACAAGCCTCTTTATATAGTGTAGATGATTAGGGTTATGAATCATGTAAACCCTAATAACCCATGTCTTTTCCTTTTCCAAAGATCCATAGGTTAAAAGCTCCATGGATCATCCATGGACTCCCATGCAAGCTTAGCCCATTTCCTAATGAGTATTAGCCCACACTATATAAATATAATAGCCCATATTTAATTAGTCACTTTTTGATCATTAAATTAATTCATAATTAATTTAAGATCAATATTCAATACTAATTAAATAATATGATTTCATATTAATATATTATAACTTATAATATATTAATAAGTCATAAACATACTATTCTCATAATATTATCCATATAAATAGTTCGGGTGAAGTGCAACCCAAATGGACCATGCCGGGTCGGGTCAAGTATATACCAAATAAGTTATGGACTTAGACACCTTATCCAACATTTATCACGAGTGATTGTGAGACGATAATATCATATAATCTTCAAACTAAGATATATGAGTTGTTGACTACGAGTTGGTTGTGCATTGATGATACGAAAACACATCAGTAACTTGATGTTATAAAACGTATCGTTGTGCATGACTTAATGAGTAGTTAGTACAAGCATATAATGCCGAAGTTTATCTGTTCCTTTTATCCTAAGATGATTAAAAGCGATATCTTGGGCCCCTCGATGATTCTATTTTGACTTATGTGTCGGGCCCGGTCATAACAAAATTGATGTGTTCAGTTATGTTCTATGTCAGACGAATCGGAAATCGGGAAACAAATTGCAGGACAATAAGTATGACTATGTTCCATGTATTTGTCCGCATAGATATCTTGAGAACAGAGGAATATATGATCCCTTATCTGAAGGACGCGTCACTGACTAGGTCAGAGTTCGAAAGCGGCTTTTGAAAGCTTACGATTGCTAAGTCGGATACTGAAGTCACAGAGCGTGTACGCTAAGTGTACGAGCTGAGTACACCCTGCATACTCAACAATGGGATTTGGAATTTTAGGCTTTTCGGTATTGGGCTCATGTTGTACCTTAGAAGTCTACAAATTTGTTGGGCCATCAGAATTTTATTTTTTGGGTTGATGATATTTTATTGGACTTTTTTAGTTGAAGGCCCACGAAGGGATTTGGGTCCGATTTGGAAGATTGGGCCATATTTGGGCTCTGGTGATCATTTTGGAATTTGGGCCTTTTGGATAGTTGGCTTGGGCCTTGGGCCAAGTTCGGTAAAGGGTAAAAAGGTCTTTTACCCTAGTTTGGACTCTTAGTGTGAGTTAGGATCCAATTATTAATTGGGTGTCATTTTGGGATTGATAGCGCGAGATTTTAGCGAATCAGCAACTAGAGACTTATCTGTGAGATTTAGCAGTCTGAGGTGAGTCTTTTTCACTGTGTTTAGCGGGTCGAATGCACCAATTCCGACCAATGGTTTATTATGTTAGGGTGCTAGATGTCTGCGTGACTCTTGCATATGCATGTAGGCTTAGTGGGCGTGCCACAATGGGTAATATGTATGCCATTACTTGTTATACTTGTATGTTTGTATTCTGGGCGGGGCCCGTTGTGAGAGTTAGGCGATTCCCGTTATACTCAGTGGGCGAGGCCCGTTATGCGAGTTAGGGCGGGGCCTATTACCAGGGCCGGCCCAAGGGTTGGGCGAGCTGGGCCACAGCCCAGGTCATGACAATAATAAGGGCATAAGATTTGGTCCACTTATTATAGGTCTAATATTATTTTGGCCCAAACTTTGATCCACCAAGTCCAAGTAAGTCTGGTAGTAGGTTATCACCGCATCGACATAAGAAAACTAGCACGCGCAACACCAATTTCAAACATCAGAAGACTTGGAGACGACCTTGCTTCACGCTAATTAAGGAAACGAGTAGACATCACTATTTCAAGCAATTAGACTCTATCGTTGTCCCTCATACTTGCTATCATCGATGGATTTAAAGGACTGCTACTGGTTTTTGTTGGGCAATTTTGCCCTTAGTTGCATTGATCTCTCTCATTTGGAAGTTTGAAGTTTGATGTTATTTGGGCTATTTGACCTTTTTGCCCTTCACTCTACTCCTGGTCTACTTTTGCTTCTTTGGTGGTGCTGCTGTTGCCTTCTGTTTTTTTATGGTGAGATGACAAAGGTGGTTTGATGACCTTTTTGCACCTGATAATCTTGTATTTTAAATGAATGCTGCTGGGAAATTTCCTTGAACAAATGACTTATTTGCCCCTTGATGATTGTAGATTTCTAACGAGTTTCCTATAGGTTCTTGTGCTTTGTTGAAGTAGTAAATATGGAGTTTTGACCATTATGCCATTGTTCCGTTGAAGATTCTCTCTTTTTCACTTTAATGTTTATGTATATTTAAAGTAATTGATGTGATATCCTTTAATCTTGAACTCGTTGTATCTTTGTCAAGCTTGCTGCTTTTTTTTTTAATTTTTTACTTCTATATAATTGTTTTCCATTAAAAAACACTAAACTATGAGACTATATTTGCATCCAAATGGAAATGAGGTTTTTACAAACTAATATTACTTCTACTATAAAAGAGAATATTTTAATTAATGTTCAAAGTTGGCAAAGTCAAGTGGGACACTAATTTTTACTTGTTTACCCATTATATTTGTTTACCTCTCTTGATCTAGAACATCAACTTATTAGATTTTGGAATTGTCAACCTATTTAAAGATACATGAGGTAGCTTGTTTCCAAATGGTTGGAACCAAAGTTGGTATGCTGATAAAACTAAAGATAAAAGTGAAACCTTATATATTCTAAAATAACATGGTATTTAATTGCTAATTATTTGCTTTATTTTTTTTTCTTTAGTTATTATATTTGATTTATGTAGTTCATAACTATTTTTTATATATCTTAAAATATAGGGGCATGATTTATTTATCTTGCCTTGGGCATTGAAAACCAATGGACCGGCCCTGCCCGTTACACTCATCGGGCGGGGTCCATTATATGTTTGATATGTGTGGTATGTGGTATTTGGGGGAAACTTACTAAGCTTCGTGCTTGCGGTTTCCAGTTCATGTTTCAGGTAATTCTGGTGCAAAAGGTAAGAGCTCGGGGTGATTGCAGTGCACACACGATATAGTTTCGCATTTTCATGATAACTCTGATAATTTATCGTGTTTTGATACATTTGATCATTTTGAGATTTATGATGATGTTTTGGGATAATGTTTTTATTTAATTGAAAAATGAAATTTTTGGGTCTTATTTTGGAACGTTAGATGAAGAGAGAGGTAACCCCGGTGATGCAGCTCGAAGTCTATGTGCTTTACTATTGTACTTTGTTTTTGTGACATATCTGTGCCTCGAATAGCTCTGTAATATATTTTATTTAATGAATAAATAGTGACATTGTTTAGTATATCAGTGTATTATTCAATGTATGTCTGCGACCTGAAATCCAACATTCTAACGTCGCACAACCCGATGTTTCTATCGCCGAACGAGGGTGTGACACCGGGCTCTCTGATGTTCCAGAGCTTCGCTAGTAACACTTGAAAACTCCTAAAGACGGCATAGGGTTGCGGGAAAAGTTTGAAAGAAAACTGAAGAGTTGTGGAGCAAAATGATAAAAAACTGAAGTATATATAGACTTTTCTGAAGGATGCGTCGCGCCTTGCCTATGTGGCCGGTTCTTGTGCTGACATGTCATCGTTGAGGTTAGTGGCTGTTGAGGCTTCTACGGTTGACACGTGACACACTCTTGGTGGTGCCACATTAGCATTGCGTAAGGATGAAGGGTGGCTTCTCTTCAGGACACGTGTCACACGTCTGGTGGTTCCATGTGTCCGTTTCTTGGTGGTACACGTGTCACTCGTCTGGTAATTTTTCGTGATCTTCGAAAAATCATAACCTTCTCATAAGAGCTCCGTTTTTTGATGCTCTTTATATCCCCAATTTTATATTGACAAGTACTACAACTTTCATTTAGATTTCGTCGGCTAATTCACATTCTATTTTTATATTATAGTCTATAAGGAATACATTGTAAAAGACTTTGCGAAATTCATAACTTCTTCATACGAACTCTGTTCTCGACGTTCTTTATATCGACATATTCGTATTTACGAGGACATCAAATTTCATTTAGATTGTTTTGTCTAACGAGTAACTGATCTCCATTTCACTTTTTATGACACGCACGTTGTATCATGTTGAACGCGGAACTTCGAACAGTCATAACTTCCTCATACAAAACCAAATTTCGGCGTTGTTTATACTCACGACTTCATAATTATGATTACTACGACTTTCATTTAGATCATTTATTCTAAACAATATTTTATCTAAAAATGTTATTTTATCGCTTAACGATAATAAAATTTTCTACAAATATTATATATCCATAATATTTGTCCACATAACGTGTATACAATAAATAAGTGTTTATATAATTCGTAAAGCGTATGAAGAACAATTAGCATATTCGAGATTTTTAATTATTCGATAATATGGATAATCATTATCCCTTAAATGTCTATTCCGAATTTACGGACGTTACAAATCTTATGGTTTAAGTTCCACGTTATTCATAATGAGTTCGTAAGCTCCAGGTCAATGTGTTAATGAGTCATAAATGCTATTAGATCTCTATATGACAATTCCATTTGAGAATCTCAAACTTGACTAATGAATTAGATTGATAATCCTACTAACCAAATCTATTTAAAAACATCTAGATTCAAAACGATCAAATGATCTCATAAACAAATTAACTTGAAATCATTCCAATGACAAGTTAGAAGCCACTAGTCACATATTTTAATTTAGTAAACTTCTTTAGAGATTTGAGGATCATTTCTAGGTTAGGTTAACATCTAATTCGTGATCTAGTTCTTTAAATCAACTTTTCACCAATATAGGGTTCATATGTTGCCAAAACAACTTATGAAGTTCAAATCAAGCAACATCAATGAACGTTTTTGATAGTTTAGTGAATTATTGAATAAATCTAAACTATAATTTCAATCTAACTCCTAGTTAAATATCATTTTTAGATTGGACAAAAATCCAAACCACAGTTAAATAAAACGAAGAAGATAACTAATGATTAATACCTCTTTAAGCTCCTAGTGATAATTCACGCACAATTCATTTAAAAGTACTTCAAATAAACTTAAATCCTAAACTTAATCTTCAAAATCGTCTCTCCAACCCTCTAGGATCTTCAAAATCGTTCAAATTAAGGAAAGTGGAAGGGAGTCAGGCTTGTGTTCTAAACTTTGTCAACTTGACACATAGTCACATATAGTCCCTCCATTTCTTATTTTCTTTATTTGACACCGTGCCAACTAGAGACTAGTCATATATATTTATAATATTAAACATAATAAACTTATTTATTAACAAAGTAAATCTAAAAATAGGGTTAAGTGGGTTAAATCAGATTTAGATATGAGTTTCCCCGATTAACCAAGTCAACCCAAAATTCCTAAACCTCAACATTATTTAAATATTTATGGGATATCATGTAGTGTTTGCTTTGTTATGAAATTTTCATAGAAACTGATTACCAAGCCTGTGATTTGAGTTTGCTTATTGAAAATACCTCCATGGAGCAACTTGGTATGGCAAGGAAAATATCTAGCAAATAAGTAAAATGTTGATCACAGTACATATGTACAATTGTGTCGAATATGCTTATTACCTTGTTTTGTGACTTGTTAATTTTAGTGATGATCATTGAAGCTTTTAGCACATCATTATTTATATTGTATGAGCTTTGGATCTATATGTAAAAAAATGGTGTTAGCACTTTTATAGTTAATTTTGATGTTGGCTTAATTTTTGTTTAGTGTTTTAGATCTAATTTTGGGTTTTCCTAAATATGTAGTTTTTATTTGAGTTTTGTAACGGGATAAAAGATTATTGCCAGGAAAAATGGTGTTGGCGGAAACATAGGTGATGATGTGGTTAAAAATTAAAAGAGTTATTAAATATTTAAAAAAATACAATATGAAATAAAACAAAATGAAAATAAGATGAGATTACAACATGATCCTTGTAGAGTTGTAGTAATTTGTATATTTTAGAAGTCCAAGGACAAGTTTGTCATTTAAAAAAATTAACTCATTAAAAGTTAGTTTTAACCATTGGGACCAATCATGTTTGAGTTTGAAATCATAACGAGGTACAAATAAGTTATCAAAAGAGTTGAGTTACACTAACTATTCTATTATGCCGACATTAATTCTTCGAGACACCAGTTCATATGATGTCTAAGTTATGGTTAAGATATGATGTTTAGTTACCATGAATTATTCTCAAAAGTTTGAAATAATAACAATTAGCCGTGTAGCCTTGTCCAATGTTATTATTCAGTTGTTATTTTGGAAACCACATAGACTTAGATCATGAAGTTTTGTCGTGATTGAAATCTAAAACTAAACATTAACCCCTCGAATTACAAATATGACGGTTTTTAGGAATTTTTCTAGAATTTCCTATAGTGTAGGGAAGCATTTGTAACTAGACAATAATACAAGGGTACAAATTTCAAACTTCACTATTTCTAGGTTAGAAAGTCCAAACCCTTTCGTTTCCAAAAAACCCCAGTCTTCTTTCTCCGTTTCTGGACTCTGGTTTGTTTTCAGCTTTTCGTTCTTCGATCGAAAATGGCGAAGCGTTTAATTCCTTGTTTTAACCGTGTTCTGGTTGAGAAAATAATTCCTCCATCAAAGACCAACACCGGTATTCTGCTTCCAGAAGCCTCCTCCAAGGTTACCATTTCCTCCCTTTATTTTTTAGATCTAGATCCCTTGTGCACATACATGGGCCATGGACCTGAAGATGTATGAAGATTCATGTATTTTGATGCGATTTCTAATTACACCAATCAGTGAAACCTAGACCTATTTTATGTGTTCACTCTTCCTCTGCACATGCATATTATTCCTTTATTATGTAATTGCATCTAGAGATGTCAATCTGCGCTCATTTACTTCGTTAGAAGATTACAATCAATCATTGGAACCTTCATGTTTTTCTATCACCTACTTGATTTTATTCACTTTTAAAGTAAGCGGAAAATTTACAGAAATCTCAGGGCCTTATACCTTCTTCTTAGGACGCCACGAAGATTGAAATTTGTCTTTGTGAATCTCTTTTATCAGTCAAAATTTGCTAGTTTCTGAAGTAGATTCCTTGGATTTCAATTGGTGAAATGATTATGGGTTATTGAATCAGCTAAACTCTGGTAAAGTTATTGCTGTGGGCCCTGGATCACGTGATGCAGAAGGGAAGTTGGTGCCTCTCTGTGTGAAAGAAGGTGACACTGTTTTACTAGCAGAGTATGGAGGAACAGAAGTGAAACTTGATGAAAAGAAGTAAGTATTAGTTTCTTACAATCTGAAACATTACAACCTTCCATATCTTGATTTAATACTTCTTTTTAATTAGGGTTTAGGGTTTAGGGTTCAGAGTTTAGATTGCAAGACATAGAGCTTGTGCATGTATTTTGTCATAACTCATAGTAGGTAATGAGAAATGCATATTTTTGGTTCATGATTTAGATAAAAGTGTATAGATAGATGTCTATCCATATAGAGGGCCAAAAAGTTGTTAAATAAATTGATCCATTTATGTTTGTTCAATTTGAGATGCTTCGAATGATGAATCAAGCTTCATGTTTACTTCATGAAAATTAATCAAAATTAAGCAAGATGTTTTGATATTCTTTTATTAGGGTTAAAATTGAAATAGAGCACTATACTTTTATATATTTGTTTATTACATTTAAAGCCTCCTATTTTCATTTTGTTCTATTACATCTTTTTATTTTGAAAAATCAAAAAATCCACCTAGTTATAGCAATGTCATTATGTCATAGGAATACAAAGCAATGTTCATTGGTATAATTGGGTGGTTTTATATAATATATTGTTTAAGTTGCATAATATAATATGTACTAAATTACTGGTATTAATTTCAGGTATCATTTGTATGACGATCATGATATCTTGGGAAGTTTGCATGATTAGTTTGGTTTTGTAATTCATGAGGACATTTAAGAGATTGTGTCATTTGGAAATGTACGAGTGAGATGGGTCCCAAAATTGGGGATTTGGAGAATCCGGATACACAAATTTAGTTTGCAGTTATTATTTTTTAAGAGCTATCTTCTCATTTTGGGTAAATGTTTTTTTTTTTTTTTTTTTAAAGTTTGTATTTTGACAAGTTTTTAGTAGAGGCATCCCCTTTATATTCAGCATTTAGCATATTAATTCGTTTTTATCAAACCTATTACTTAATCAACTATCAGCTACCTTATCACTTGCATAAAAATTAGATTTTCGAATAGTCTGTCAAATACAATTTTAACTGTCTTTTTTTCTTGCATATGTAGCTATTGTACTCTGAATAAAATACCTCACTAATGTTTCCTAAGCATTGATGACATGTTACTTAGAGTAGGAATAGATTAAGACAACCCAAAATGATGTCCTACTAATGTCATTTGTTAACCTAATCATTCTATTTTACAAACAAGTCATCTCACTTTAAAATGTATCTCTTAGTTATATTGAGAGTTGTGGTCATTTTGGTGGTTAATAATGGTTTATTGGTTTATATTTTGATAGGCAAAACTAGTCGAAAATTGAAAACTAAAATTTTTATTTATAAATTTATATAAAAGTATTTAACAAATAACAGTTAATATTAATTCCATAAATAAAATAAAGTAAAGTGTAGGTATTATATAACCACCTATCCAATACACCGAAAGAAAAACATACTTTAGTGTGTAAAATAACCTTAGACAAATCTATTGTTGGTGGAAACAAATTGAAACCATTGACTTTGGGGATTTGCAAGGCATCTAGAATCATTATCATCTACACAAATGCATTTCTTGCTCACAATCCTCGACGAATATTTTGGATCAAAATCCAAGCAAAGATCCACACCATTTTCATCTTTGTTTGAGATTTGGAACCTTGAGTTTTTTACCGATTGCCACGTGCTTTGTTTTGCATTGCAATCCGTGGTTAGCTTCACCGGAAGCCCGTCTCCGGCCACCGTGATACATAACGGAGTGCTTGCGAGTTGCACCGGAGTCCCATCACCGCCATGACTCCACCCGTTCAACCAAAGGCATTCATCTGCAAAGAGCTGGTCCTTGTAATCGGATCGTATACAACGTCCGGTCATTGGGTGGAACAAGAATGTGTAGTTGCTCGATCTCCATTGTGGAACTACATGAAAAAATTTGTAAAAATTAACAATCAGACAGATTATCAGTTCAACCATTATGATTTTGAATTATATAATTACTGAAGTAAAATTTGAGAGAACTCTGCGAAATATATTAATTAATCAAAAAGCTAAATACATGACTTCCTACTATCATTTTCTCCCTCTTAGATTCTATTTACAATTCTCTATTATTTAATTATATAAATTTCTTTTCTCTTAATATGAACTATAGTTTAAAAAATCTACAAATTCTTTTTATTTAATCTGTCTTATATTTAAATAACTTTGTTGTAATTATATATTTATAGATATACAAAATTATAACAAAAATAAAAATATATAAATCAATTTCTTCTATTAACTTATTAAAGCCATAAAAAAGACAAAACTTCAAAAATGGTCCCTGTGGTTTTCGAAAATATCAAGTTTAATCCCTAAGTTCAAAAAACCTCACAGATAGTCCCTGTGGTTTCAAAACTTTTAACAAATGGTCCTTTTCGCTAACTCCGTTAGTTTTTGGCAGTTAAGTGAAGGGTATTTCTGTCATTTCACTGCCACAGGGACCATTTATGAAGATTTGTCTTATTTAAAAAAAACTAATTATTTAATATTAAAGGGTCCCACCTCTCTCTCTCTCTCTCTCTCTCTCTCCCCTTGAAAGTCAACGCCCTAAATGCAGAAAAATGATAACTCTTCTTTCTTCCTGATCAAATGAGATATTGCATAATTAATTAGAGCATTTGTTTGGTTGCTCTTAAACTAAACCCAGGACGACCCATGAAATACCACATCCCCACCATTGATTCGATCAAACATCACCACCTCACCTCCTTTTTCTCTCCTACTCATGAACCTACTGTCAAGAAACGACACCACCACGAAGGGTGGTCAAAAGACATTGCTGCCTCCATTAAAGAACCAACACCGGTGGCGTTAACTACCGTGAATCACCACCATCTGCCATTGTTATTGACTAGTAACCCCCTCCGTCCCTCTCCTATTCAAATAATCAACCACCACCACCATTTCTGTTGCAAGAAAGGCCGAAAACCGCCATCCACCACCTTCACCGGAGAGAAAACCACCTACAACCACCGCCACTGCTGATTCCGACCACCAGCGAGTTCCCCCTCCTCCCCCACTCGTATCTCCGTCCAATTAAACACAGAAGAGAAGCAGCAGAAGGCCGTCGGAGCAGCCCCCTGCCGCACGCCACCGAGTTCCCTCTCCTCCCCCACTCTTGGTAAGCTCTGTGAACTCAGCCTAACCCCATCCTTGTACTTTGAATCGATTCCAGGAGAATGAGTAGACATATTTGTTTCTTGTTGATGTACAAACCCCTCTTTTGTCACTCTATTCCCAACCCCGGTCACCTTCTTGGTTCTCTTAGCCACCATCTTCATGCTTCTCACAGGCGGCTTCATGCCCTATTTGCCAAATTATATCTTCAATTTTTTTTTGGGTTTCGATGCTTACCTTGTGGGATTCCGGTTTTGCAATTTTGGATCGTTCCTAGTAGTGCTTCTTCATTGGCCGAGACCGGTTTCTTAGGATGTGATTCGGTGGACAAATATGGAGTTTTCGATTTTGGGTTTTTCTTATTTGTGGGTGTGTATGGGGAAGACGATGAGTAGAAAAAGTTGAACCCAGATGTTGTGAATTGGAAATTTCATTAAGAATCATAGATGGTAGAGTTGGGTGTGAGATCTATGGAGTGATTCGAGGGATTTCGGGGGATTTGAATGAGTGAGGTTTAGTAACATGACTGTTGCAGCTTCCATTGTTGTAGCTTCTTTTTTAGGAGAGAGAGAGAGAGAGAAAGAGAGGTGGGACCCTTTAATATTAAATAATAATAATTATTATTTTTTAAAAATAAGGCAAATCTTCATAAATGGTCATGTGGCAGTGAAATGACAGAAATACCCTTCACTTAACGGCCAAAAACTAACGGAGTTAGCGAAAAGGACAATTTGTTAAAAGTTTTGAAACCACAGGGACCATCTGTGAGGTTTTTTGAACTTCGGGATTAAACTTGATATTTTCGAAAATCACAGGGACCATTTTTGAAGTTTTGTCTAAAAAAAATCTTAATCAAAACGTACCTTGAAGAGTTTGACGCAGGAGGAACAACTTCGCGTTAAAATCAGGGTTTCTTAGCCCCTCCCAATCGTTATTAAGGAGTCCATATTGTTCATCCATATTTTGGACCCCTTGTCTAATGTAATAGCTTCCTTGCAAAGCCCATACGGCCCAATCCAAGTCCATTTCAACCAAAAAAGCCATGTAACAAGGCAAAAAAACATTGTCGCTTTGGCGTGTACCCATTAAGTTCACGCCAAACTCGGTAATAAACAACGGGGCAGGATCTGACCCTGTTGTTAAAAATGCTGCCCTATTATTTATATCACGAATAACATTACTACACATTTGGTTTAGTGGTTGACGTAGCCACCTTTGTCCCTCTGTAAACGAGTATCTGTGTGTTTCATATACTATTTTGTTTGGTAACGCACGGTCTAGGCCTAAAGGCTCAGATTTTAATGGACTGAAATCGAGGTCATAGTTTAAACCAGAGATAAGAACCAACACATTAGGGTTAGCTTTGTGGATAGTGCTAGCACCTCTACGAACCCACTGATACCAATCATTCGCATTTTGGCGAGGCCCACGTAGCTCATTCCGTAAACTCATAGCCACAACCTACAAATTTGAAGTTCTTTATCAGTCAAAAGTTAAAAAAAAACAAACTATTGGACCATATCCGATAAATCAGCAAACCATAGGGATGAAAAATGTAATTTATTGTAGAACATATGACTAAAACAAATATTTAATACTTACCATAGGAGTATTTCTATAACGTTTTCCCACGATAGATAAACCTTCTAACCATTCGTCCGGATCAAAATACTTATCTCCAAAAAATCCATTTCCATCATTGTTGGAACAACACCACATTGGTTCACTCACATGATTGTCGAGTATCACCATGACTCCATAAGATTGAATCACACCTATCACTAATGAAAAAGCATCAACCACCGTGAGAGGTAAAAATTGAGGATTATTTATCTCGAGGCCTTTAATTGCATTTGTAAGGCTTAAATCACGAAAAGTTTGTGCAACGGTTTTGTTGCTATAACGTGTAAACATATTGGTAGCCCAAGTGAGTCGAACACAATTAAACCCAAAGAAAGCAACCTGGTTTACAATGAAACCTATTGGCTTCTTGTCGAGCCCCTCTACTAACATGGGTTGTAGATGAGAAGGCCAGTTCACACACTTGAACTTGACTCGCTCACCGTTCAACTCATCAATGACCCATTTTGATTGTGTTGTCAAGGGGAGGGAATGAGAAATTGTTACTAGGGAAAAAAGTAATACAATAGAAAAAATTAAAGTTTTCATGGTTTTCTTTTATGAACTTGTTACAACACTATTTGAGAATTGAGATTATATAGTTAAAGTGGGACCACTAACAAGAAGCAATGCATGTATATTCACATAAAGAGCAAACCCATATATTGTGCTGTTTAGGTTTGGTTTAAACCAACTTTGTCCAGATCATCATCCGAAATTTGGGTTTGAATTAGGTTTTACTCGATTTTGTTCATAAAGTTGAACGTTCTAAATTTGATTTGCTTATGAATTTCATTATGGTGATAGATGATGACGAAGCCAGTAAAATTTACAAAGATAGGGGGAGAACTTAAAAAAAAAAGACGTTAGGATTTGTGAAATTTCCCTTTTAGAATGACACATAAATATCATGTCATTTCATTATGTTCCTCTAGTAAAAAATTAGATCATTCTTATATGAGTAAATTATAGGAATGATCGTTGTGATTTAAAGTAATTTACTCTTCTTATTTTGTAGGTCAAAATTCATAAAATCGTTCAATTTAATAATTTTTTGGTTTATCCAGAGTATTTTTATTATTTAACTGTGAGATTTTGATTTATTAAAAAATTCATTGCAACCGGATATAACAGTTTTCTGATAACTTTAAATTTTTAAAAAAATACTGTAACTTGTATATTTTTTTAGGTTTGACTGTCTGATATTTTTCATATAATTTAACCACAAACACTTTGAATTGTTTTGGAAAAATAGCTTTAACCACAAAAACTCATAATCCAATTTAAACAAAAATATTTTAAATTTAAAAAAATTTAAATAATAGAAACTTCATATTTTTCTATTTTTCTTTAATTTAATCACAAAAAAACTCATTTTTAATTAACCATCCTATATTTACATTCAATGCTATGTTGATTTTTAAATTATATATTTTAACTTTTGATTAGTACAAAATAATAGCCTTATATTGTAAAGTTCCATCATAAGTAAAATAGAAAATTATGCAAAATTGAGTATATATATCATGAAAAAAATAGATAAACAAAATATTAAAAATAAAATTACATAATCCTATACAAATAACATTAATAAAATTACTAATTATATGACTTGTGAATAATTAATATTAAGACGTTTGAAATGGAGAAAATTTCAGAAAAACCATTATATTTTAAATATTTGATTTGAAAATTTGTTATTTTAATTTTCCTTGCAGAAAAACAGATGGCATCTATAAATATTAAAAGAAAAAAATCATTGTTCATATACTATTAGCATATCACCGTTAAATATCAAATATTATTTTTTTTCAATAACTATTAAGTTATGTATATAATTTAATAAAACTATCAAAATATCAAACATTATTTTTTCAATAAACCATTAAGTTCTGTATATAATTCAATAAAACTACCAAATTTGGTATCGGAAAAACCATTTTGATTTATTATTATTATTATTATTATTATTATTATTATTATCATTATAAAGATAATAATATTGAAAATCTCTTGACTAAGAGTCTTCTTAGCAAACAGTCCATCATTTTCTCTTCCAACAAAATTCCATAATTCACTTTGGGGGGGGGGGGGGGGGGGGGGTTCATGAATCGTTTGATGACCAAGTTTATTTCTAGGGTTTATGTCATTTTTGGTCATTTAACTTTTGATTTTGTGCTCATTTTGTCACTTAACTCTTTTTAAGTTTTAAAAGTTCATCAAACTTTTGACTTTTTGCTCATTTAGGTGTTGTTTGTTTTTTGTAAAAAAACCTCTTCAAACCTCTTATTGCTGCGCGACGCAGCATACACACAACATTTTTGATCTCGCAGCTGTTTGTTTTTTAGAAGTCTTCAAAGTAAAAAACTTTTACGCGTGTTCTGTTTGGTGCAACACTTATAGTGCCTCTTCCAACCTCTTATTTTTCCTTTTTCTTGCTGGAATCTTGATTATATGTTGCTGAAATCTTATTTTACATTTTTTTCGTTTTTTTTGTTTATTGTTGTTATTTTTTTCGTTTTTTATATTAAATAATAATAATTTCTTGATGAAATATCATTTTTTGTGCTAAAATATCTTTATTTTTTGTTGACATATCATTACTTTTTGCTGAAATATCATAAATTATTGTTGAAATGTCATACATTATTAAATTTTCAGTAGTAAAAAACTATTTTAGGTTTATAAAATCAGTTTATTTTAATTTTTTATTATCTGCAGCAGCATGCAGATGTTAAAAAAACAAACACACTTCTTATTACAGTCTGCAACCGTTTGGTTCACCTCTTCTACTGCAAATGGTTGCAGAGGTGGTCCGCAGACTTCATGAATTTTTGCTTCAAAAAAATAAACAGCACATTAGTCACTTAACTTTTGGATTTGTGCTCATTTAGTCACCCAACTTTTAAAATTGTGCTCTATTTAGTCACTAAACTTTTAATTTTTTTTAAAAGTTTAGTGACTAAGAGGGTGTTTGTTTTTTCTCTACAGATCTGCGTGGGCTCTTTTGTCTGCGCGGCGCAGACCATGCGCAGACTTAAAGGTTTGTAGTGTGTTTGTTTTTCTGAAGTGTGCAGACATAAAAACGTCTGCGCGAGGTCTTCTGTCACACCCCCAAACCAAGGATGGCGGAAACGTCCGGGGGTGGAGGACTTCATGTATAGTATCACAACAACGAGTATAATAGTGCTCAAAGTAAATACAACCATCATAAATATAATTGAAAAAGTTACACCATAGTATGTGTTTACATGTTTCAAATCAATTACACTATGATGACAAAATGAAATGTTTGACGATTTAACATCCCATCCTCAAAAGCTGTTGATTTCCTGTTTCTCTGATTTCCTGAGAATACAAGTAGTTTTGAAAGAGTGTCAACAATTAAGTTGGTGAGTTCATAAGAGTTTTATTTGAGAAAGAAGCCGTTTTCCTTGTAAAAGCGATAGAGTATGATCTCGGAAAATTCACTATTTTCTTTATTGAGTGTGAAATGAACGCTCCCATGTTATGCAATAATGTACCCTAGAAAGACCCGTAGATTCCTTCTATGATCACCCAGTGTATATAAGTTATATAAAATTTAAGTTAAATAAACCGTCGAATATAATGGGTCTGCCCTAGGTCCACAACCAAACAATGAACAGGAAGTAAGGCGGGCCCACCAATTCTAAGTTGATTGCGACTAAATTCTTATATTACTCTAACATGTACACTTAGCAATTATAGCTGAAGTCTAACAATTCTAGATGAAACGTAGTTTTAATATCATGAAATCCATTTAGTGTAAACCTGATACTTTATAATGTATATTTCAAGAAAAATCCCTTATTTTCCTTATAAAAAGTTATGTAGCCTTAAATACCAAGACCGAGAATATGTGTGTGTTTTGTACTTATACTGTTTATAATAGTGATGTGTTTTCAAAGAAAATCCAATATTTTCCTTATAAAAGTCATTTAGTCTTAAATCCCAAGACCGAGAATATGTGTGTGTTTTGTACTTATACTGTTTATAATAGTGATGTGTTTTCAAAGAAAATCCAATATTTTCCTTATAAAAGTCATGTAGTCTTAAATCCTAAGACCGAGAATATGTGCGGTTTTAGATAAATAAAACCCCTTTTTAAAATAGAATTTACCCGTAAACTTGAAAGATTGTTAACTCCCTATGTGAGTCGTTATAACCATACTACAACGAGAAATAACCTGCAACAACGTTTTCCAGACGTTAAGATCCTATGACTCTTGTCACCCGTAGACCTGCAGGTCCGGCTGTAGCTAGCAGCGAGGTGTGGGGTGTCAATCCCAATATAGATCTGTAAACAATTATCACGCTCTCCCTACAAGAGACTCTGGTTATAACTTACAGGAATTTGAACCCGTACTCTAAGAGTACGATGGAAGAACTGTCTCACAACTTACGTTAACTAGTTTACATAGTGTTTGAGTATAGAACCTCTTCCGCGGTGGAAGTGAAATCACCTTTTATGAAATAAATTAGTGATATGAAATCCATAAACTATTACTATTATAGTTGATCGTGTAGTATATGAAAAACCCATTTGTTTTGAGTGTAAAACCTTTTTCATGTAGTGTGCTTTTATCGTAAAATCCATAAACTATACTTATTGTAGTTTATTATATGTGTTCGAAATGAATGAAAACCTTATCAAGAATGACTAATTTTTGTTTATGATGATAAACTAACAAGAAATACATTCAACATTTAGAAACTTATTGTTATGCACTTTGCTCAACATACTACAAAGTGTTGTTAATATTGTAAACTATGTAAGTAGTCTTTAACTTATCTGCACTGTTTTAGAAAAATCATACGAAGTCGAAAACTGAATCCGTAAACTCTGAGAGTTTAGAAAATGTGTCTAGTTTATTAATAATTTTTATTATGATATTTAGAAGTCCCTAACTTGTGTGAAAATGTTCATATTCACAGACTGGTCCGAATTCGTTTCTGAAATGATAGGCAGTTTTGTAAAAATCTCCATAAATTGTAGAAAAATCGTATGGAGATGTGCAAGTAGTCATTTTAAAGGTATGAACCTGAACTATTTGCATATTAAACAGTTTTGAAAGATATTAAGTCTAAGTTGGTCAAAACAGTCCGTGAATAGGACTCAACTTTTCTGATGAAAGCTGTTGTTTGATTTTAGTTAAGTTTTTGGTATTTTAACTTGTATCCCCCCCCCCCCCTAAAACTTGAAGAAAACATGAAAATGTAGGGGTATGAACTCACCTTGAGTGATTTCAGTATATGGATGATGAAGAAAAGGAGTTTCCAAGTCAAGAACACTTGGGAGATGCTTGAAGATTTGAAGGTTCTATGAACAAATATGATGATATTTGTGTAAGGAATCCATGTTTTGTGTGAAAGGATGTAAGATAATCAAGTGTAGGATGGAAATACTTACCCAAAAGTGAGTGAGAAGCTCAATCACAGCCTTGGAGTCTCGAGTTTGAGAGAGAGAGAAAGTGAGAGAAGTGTGTTTGTTCTTCTTTGAGAAAGAGTGAATAAAGTGGGAGGAGAGATAATAACTTCCAGCCTTTAATCAAGTTTATGAGTTGGAGAAAGAGGGTGAAAGGACAAATAGTTGACTAGGTATGGGTGAATAGTGACTGAGTATGGTCTTGGAGTGGGTGTAGAGGGTTGCTTGTGTCATGACTCAAAGGTAAAGTCAACACTCCACCTCTAAGCCATACCCACTAGATTTTATTCCTAAATAAAGATTTCCCTAAAAATGTGTTTAAATTATGAATATATAGGGTCTTATATGTCAAAATAAGAGTTTGGGTGAAAATCCCACGTTAAAATAATGAAAAACAGGCTTAAAACGGAGTCGTGGTCGAAAACCGGGTGAAATATGGAAATCTGCGAAGTTCCTCGGATTGGGCCGAAGTTCGGGTCCCCAGCAGTCATGGACCGAAGGCAATAGAGCGAAATGGACCGAAGGCGAAATAGGCCAAAGGCGAAATGACCAGAAAGCGAAATGGGCCGAAAGGAGGTTCGGTCCGAAGGGGGAGGTTCGGGTTCGGTCCAATACAGGTTCGGTCCTTCAGCAATTCGGTCCAGCAGGTTTCGGTTCTAATAGGGAAGGCTTCGGTTCTAGGAGGGACTTCGGTCCTATAAGGCTGTTTTTCATAAGAACTTCCCGTTTTGAGCGGTTTTTCACCAAGTCAAGTGTCGGGATGACCCGAATGATTCTAAAAAGTTAAAAGAGATTTTGGGAGAGATTTGGGAGAGATTTTAGATAGAGAGAGATAGAGTGAAAGAGGTTGAGAGAGACTATGTTTGTGACCTTTTTGGGTGTTTGTCTTCGTAACATAAGGTTCTTACACTCTGTTAAGCCTCGTTATGAATGTTATACGCCCCCGAGGGGTATGGAATAATGTTTTATCGAGTAGTTTCTTCACTTGCCCTGATTAGGGTTTAGAATTTCCCAACACATGAAAACTCTAAGTGATACTTTGTATTAAGATTGCGAGTAGTACAATAGGAAACATAATGGAAACCCTAATATACAAGGGTTAAATGAGTTGACCAGTTTGACTTGTTGACTTTATTTGACTTTGACTTGACTCGAAATTGACGGTTGTCACATCTTCACCACACAGACTTGGGCTAACCTCTTCTAAAGTCTGCGAGTGTTTTAAACCTAAAAAAAAAGAACGCGTCCTTCTTTTCTATCCGCCTCCTTCGTCAAACTTCCCACCTAGTCCATATTTCTCCACCCGACAGAACCTTCTCCATCTTCAATCCGGTCGACCATCACCTCCGATCAGCACGCCCGTCGCCGCCCTCCTCTTCGATCCAAGGCGTCCAACGACCCGGCGACATCTCGACCAGTCGACAGCCGCGATCTAGGCCACCAACGAACATGTTTCGTTAGAACCCTTACGTTTTTTTTTCGGTTCCAACATGAAATTGAACATTAATCTTGCTGGGAAAACTCTTTAATGCACTGAAAATCTTGTTTCTTGCTTCAATTTCTTGTTAACTGTTTCTTGCTTCAAATTCTTGTTTCTTGCTTCAATTTCTTGTTAACTGTTTCTTGCTTCAAATTCTTGTTTCTTGCTTCAATTTCTTGTTAACTATTATTGCTGGGAAAACTCTTTATAGCCTATTTTGCTTTTGCTAAAGATCAATAATTATGAAAATTAAGATTAAACCAATGGAAAGAAAGTCTTGCCTTTTCTTTTCATGTTTATGTTCAGGTCATCAAAATATTCACAAGGTTTACACCAAGCCATTTACTGGAATAATTTTAATTTAGAAATGACCCTACAAAGGAATATAATATTGTATACATAAACAAGTTGATAACGATCAAGTCTTTAAATATAATATATTAACACTGCTGCCTTGTTTATAGACAAAGGACATTAAAATTATTTTTGGAAAATCACACTTTAATCTAAAAATTCATAAGGCCAAAAGGTTGAAAATAGTAGAAATAATGTTGTGAATGTTGTGAATGTTGTGCTGAAAATGTGAAATAATGATGTGAATGTTTTGATTTTGCTGAAAATACTCTTTAGTATCTCGAATTGTTGTTGAATGTTACTTGTTGATTGTTTATTGTTATTTGGTTTTGAAAATACTCTTTATTGTTTCAAATCGTTATTTTTTTGTTGGAATGTGTATGATATGCAATACCTTATGAAATCATATTTCTCAATTTGTGAATGCTACAATACCTTATAAAATTATTATTGTCTATGATATATTGCTTATTAGAAATGGGAGAAAAACAACAATGGACCAATGAGCATTTAAAATGCTTATTGGATACTTGTATTGAAGAAGTAGAGAGTGTAGGTAGAAAAGGATTGAGTTTGCAGAAAGACTCATGGATAAGGCTTGGAAGAGTTCTTAAGGAGAAATTTGGGTTTGAGTTGAATCAAAAACAAATGAAAAACGCATATGACAATCTGAAAGCCAAATACACAGGATGAGTGTATTTAAAAAACAAAACTGATAATATATACAACTCTCTAACAAACACTTTTACCTTAACAGCCGAGGAGTGTGATGATTTTAAAAAGGTATATATATATATATATATATATATATATATATATATATATATATATATATATATACATATTAAACATTTACGTTTGAAGTTGCCAAATATTCTTATACTATTTTTTGTTACATTTGGGTTTAGGGGCATCCGAAGGCTGCTTCATTGAGAACAATTCCACTGCCTTTTCCAGATCTTTGTGCACGTCTTTTTGATGGAAATAGTGCCACTGGTAATTTTAGGAGTTACTCAACCCAATCATCTTCGGTAGCTGGAGCATCCTCTTGTCGTGTTCCACCACTTCAGATTACCGCCACCCCTTTTCAAGGAATAGATGATGATGGTGATGACACTTCCCACCATGAGCCACCACCTTCTGCTGCTTCACCTTCTGCAGCTTCACCTTCTGCTGCTTCACCATATACTACTTCACCATCTGGTAACCCCAACAAAAGGGCTAAACCCTCAACTCCTATACCTCCTAGTGCCTCACCGTCTGCTTCTTCACCTAATGGAACTTCTATTACTTGTGACGATTTAGCATTAGAAATGAAAAAAGCTCTACAAAGTTTGACTAAAGGGTATACAATCCCTGAATGTTTAGAGAAGTTAGAGGTGCTTCAGTTAGGCCCTACAGATCCTTTACGGTTTGTTGCATATCATATTTTTGGAGGGACCATGAATATGAGAGAGATGTGGATGCATTTGCCCGATGTTCCCGAGATATTACGAGGATGGCTTGAGATGACGGGTACAAGTTTAGGAGTTTTGAAGGATGGAAAGATTGTCCGCTGATTTTTCTAGTGTTGAAACTATTTGTTAGGTCTTTTTTGCCTTTGTTGGAACTATTTTGTTAGGTCTTTTTGCTTTTGTTGGAACTATGTTTTGTTATATTGCTACTTGGAATATGGTTTATCTAATGTTTTTTTGGTACTTGAAATATGATTAATGTAATGTTAATTTGCTACTTCAAATATGCTTTATGTAATGTTTTTTTGCTACTTGAAATATGGTTTATGTAATGTTTTTTTTGCTACTTGAAATATGATTAATGTAATGTTTTTTAAAGTTCTACTTTGTTGATTTTAGGTTCATAATGGATCACGATCAAAAGTTACTTCTCGTAATTCTTATGAACCTGTACATCCGTTATTTTTGGAAGAGGGGTGTGAAACGATTGCGGGATAATGATTCGGAAATGACGGGACATGAATACACATTGGAGTTGTTACATCGTAATCGTTTACAATGTGTTGAAGTACTACGCATGTCCCGTGACTCTTTTGTGCGACTATGTGCTCATTTTAGAGCAAATTACTCATTAAAGGACAGTAAACATGTATCGGTTGAGGAAAAGATGGCTATGTTTTTGATGATGATCGGCCATAATCAACGTTACGTGATTATCAAGCGGAGATTTCAACACTCGAAGCAAACAATTCATAAATTTTTTTATGAAGTGTTGGAAAAAATGATGCTTTTCGCACACGATGTTATAGTACCAACTTCTTTTAATCCGAATCCAAACATTCCAGGACATAATAGGAGGCTACAACGAGTTTTCAAAGGGGCGGTTGGTGCACTTGATGGCACTTTGATACATGCTGTTGTCCCTGCTAAGAAACAAGACTTATATAGAAGTAGAGGAAAGGGAGATTGCTACCAAAACGTATTGGCAATTTGTGACTTCAATATGATTTTTACATTTGTTTTGGCCGGGTGGGAAGGGGTAGCGCATGACTCTAGAATATTATCAGAAGCAATAACCGATCCACAAGCATCATTCCCGTTTCCACCACCCGGTAAGTTTTTGTTTTTTTTAAATACTCTTATCTTAGTTTGAAAATTGATTAGTGTTTTGCATTTTTTACAGACAAGTATTATCTTTGTGATGCCGCATATGCACACACTCGGGGATTTATGGCCCCTTATCGTAATGTGAGGTATTGCTTTGGAGATTTTCGTCAAAGACGTGCATTGACCAATAAGGAAAAATTTAACCATGGACATGCAAAACTTCGGAATGTCATTGAACGTGCTTTTGGTGTTTTGAAAGCACGCTTCCCTATATTGAAGAGGATGGCACCATTCCCGTTTGTGACACAAAGAAACATTGTCATGACATGTTTCACGCTTCATAATTTTATAAGGAGAGAATGACTGATTGATGAGTATTTCGCACGATACGATGAACCCAATGTCTCGTTTCGAAATAACAATATGGCCGTTGATGATGATGAAGACGGGATTCCAACACATGGTACTGCAGCAGACCGTGAATATATGACTAAGTTACGGGATGAAATTGATGATCAGTTGATGCACAATATAGATTGAATTGTTTTAAATGAAATTGTTTTTGTAAAACCAACTTTTTTTATTGTATGACCAATTTAGTTGCATGAATTTTATTTTCAATGTTATTAGACTATTATTATTAAAATTTTGGTGTTGAAAAATCATTTTAAGTTTGTAAAATCATTTTATTTAAAATTCAGTTTATTTCAGCAGCCTGCAGACGTTAAAAAACAAAGTCTTCTTATTGCAGACTGCAGACGTTTTGTCCACCTCTTCTGCTGTAGAGGCTTGCAGATGTGGTCCGCAGACTGCAGACATTTTGGCTTCAGAAAAACAAACAACACCTAAATGAGCACAAATCCAAAAGTTAAGTGACCAAACCAAAAGTTAAGTGGTTAAATGAGCGTAAAGCCAAAAGTTTGATAACCTTTTAAAACTTAAAAAAAGTTAAGTGACCAAATGAACACAAAACCAAAAGTTAAGTGACAAAAAATGACTTAAACCCTTATTTCTATTCCGATGGGGTTATCTACATAAATAACATCAAAAACACTCATCCAAAATGTCAATAAGTATTTTAGGAATTCTAAGTGTTTATGATAAGATTCTTAAGGCTAAGGCTAGACTAATATCGGTGGCTTGTCGCTTTTAAAATTTATATAGTAATTAATGAGTGGTGGAAATAAATTAATTACCGGAGCTTCGGGTAAGAAAACAACAATAATATGAAATCAAACAAATAATTACATGCTAAGAAATATAACACCAATGAAATTAGTAATTATATGACTTGAATATTTAAAAAATGACGATTTATACACTATGCTTACAGTTTATCCATATCTAAATATAATGTATATTTTTTATATTTACGATATAATATCTAAACTATTCTAAAAGTTCATTTTATTAAATAAAATTAAAATTTTATTTTGTCTATTTTGATACTTATGTTATCTATCAAATGTCAAATTACTATCTCAATAATAACTTAAGTATTATAAATAAGTAAAATATCATCAATAATAACATAGTAGTTACGGACACATAAGAATCGATATGAAATCCATCCTTTCGGAGCTCCTATCATATTTGTTCTCAACCACTCAAATCCCCCAAAACGAAAGGTTCATGACTCCTAAATTCCTCAAATTACCCGACAAACAAACTTCCATTAAGCCTCATTCAAGACGCATGTCACAAAACATCCGTTACACTTTATTTAATTATTCCTTAAAACCCAAAGGGTCAAAGAGACATGTGAAACTGGTTTTCATCACCCTAATTTCACAATACACGGTTTACTGTATTAACAAGATCACCCTTTTTATTGATTTCATTTGCTTGTGGCAACGGTTTTCCACCCAAAAACCCTTTGAACAAAGCAAGTGATCGCTCCGGTTGAGAAAATGGAGCTTCATGCGCTGCCCCTCTTATCGTTGCAAAAGATAAAACATCACCATATACTTGTATCCATCCACCAACCTACAAAAAATAAATTTAACTTAATTAAATAAAAAAACACATAGAAATAAATAAATGTAAACAAATTTATAAAAAAAAGTTGGAATTAAAGTATTAAACTAACCTGGTTGCCATTGAACCATGCCCTGTAAGGCAAAGTTGTGTTCAACCGTAATTCCTTAGCCAAACTGTTCACCACTACTCGGGTCCCGGTTAAAGGTAGGACCGAATCTTGATCACCACTGAAAGAATTAATTTAATGAAAAAATTATAGCAGTGAAAATTGTTTTGTATCTGTAAAAAAAATAAAAATAAATATATTTACTCGCCTGTAAACAAAAACCCTAATACCAGACTTGAGTAGGGAAGTCAACACAGGAGTCATTGGTATCTCTAAATTGTGCATGTCATAGTTCAAAACCCTGTTATTTACAAAAAAATAATAATATCATTAATATATAATTAACACGGAATTTTTAATTAATATATAAACTCGAGATTCGTGTATTACTCGCTACACGGGCCCCACTGGCTGACACCCATGAGCCGAGCATGTAAAGCGGTTTGAACATCTTTTCGGTTCAAGTACTCGATCGTTTCATCCTCCACACAAACATCTATCTTTGTCTCTGTACCTTGCTGTCATGTAACAACAGTCAGGAGGGTATTTATGTCTTTTACACAGATGAGAGAGAAAAAAAAAGTTGGTTAAGCTTACGAAGTTATTGAGGAGAACTTGTGATTGGGAGAAAACATTTGATAAACAAACGTCGAGAGTGATGTCATAAGAGTTAATGAATCGACCGACTTCTCTTGAAGCTTGATTTGAGACTTGAGAGCATTTAGGGGTCATAGACTTGTATTGGGCTTGTCTTCTTATGGTTGAGTAGTTACAAACTTTATTGAATAAGTCATATGTAGCATCCGATATTAAACCATGAGACCAGAGATACTCCCCTCTTGAATTAAAATCCGTATCAAATTCCAATAGTGGGTTACCGATCTACACAAAAAATGATAAGCTAGTTAACGGTCTGAACGAGAATAAATGACCATTTTACCCTTGGATTTATCATTTATTTTACTCACTGCGATTCCCTTGAGATTGATCTTGGCTTTCGACTTAACTATGAGATTTGCAAGTTGAGGAACATAGTGTCCTGTAGTAGACAATGAGTGTTAAGACTTAAGACAATTATTCTGATTTGAAAAGCTTTTTAAAGTTCTTACATATATTATTACCTGCATAACTTTCGCCTGTGATGTAAAAGTCTCTATTCTTGTACTCTGGAAAGTTTTCAAACCATTTCTCTAGAAAATCAAGATTGTCACGAGCTGAAATGATGAAATATCATTAGAAACAGTTTGTTCATAGTTATAGTATAAAATAATATAGAATCATATGTACACTCTGGAAAAGAAGTAAATTAAGAACCTGTAATGACATCATTCACTGATAAATAAAAGGACTTATCAACAGAATAAGAGAATCCCACTCCTGCTGGTGATTCCAAGTACAACATATTTGCCTCTGTCAAAACATCAAGGAATTCCCAAAATTATTTCCTCAAAATATGTATAATTAATACAAGCTTTCATCTAAGATATCCATGGATGTTTATAAAACACAGAAAATTTGTTAATTGAAAATAATACTTCATCCATCCTCAGCCATTCATGACATAATTTGCCCAATTTGACACAAATTGATAGTAATAATTCAAATTCAAAGCTGTATTTTAGATACATGGAAAGCGTAGTTGTTGCAGGCCATTGGTAATCTATCATGAGAGATTCATTATGATATACGAATCATCATGAGTATCAATCAATGTTTTAGGGCAAATCTATAACTTCATTTAATGCTGCAATTAATACTCTCAACATTAAATATACAGTTATTGCAGAATTCTCTCAACTTAAATGCAGATTCTGTATACCTTTATTCCAGCTATATTCATTTTTAACCAAAACACTACCACTTGGTTTAAAAGGACCATGCTCGACAAAAGCCCCTTCTCCAACAGACGAACAACCAGGTCCTGCAAAAAATTGAAACCAAAAGCTTCACGCGTTATCGTTATGCATAAGGTTTGGAGTGAAGAAATATAGCGAGAATTACCTCCATTTAACCAAAGCACAAGCGGTTTGGAAGATGAGTTGGATTCAGCTTCAACAAAGTAGTAAAACAAAGATCTCGGTTTTGCTTCATCGAGGGAGATGTAGCCTGCAAATTGCTTGAATGTCACCGGCGGTTGGCCTGGTAATTTCACTATCTCATCGGCGGCTGGTATGGAATTAACGCCGTTGAGACATGTATGCATTAAAATGATCCCAAACAGTAACTTTGCAGAGAGTATCCATGGCTCAGACATGATTTTGACAGTGAGAGAATTATAGCTGCTTTGAGAAGGTCAACTTAAATCTGATATGACGTACAATCGTCAATATTGGATGCTTTACAAGTTTTGAATTCCATGAGACCTTTGTTTTTTCTTTTTTACTTTTGGACAAAGAATTTCCTTTAAAAGGCTGGACCATCCTTCCAATACACGTGAATCGAGCAAATTTAACATTTTTGAAATTATAGTTTTGG
Source organism: Lactuca virosa (assembly GCF_052849685.1). Lineage (NCBI taxonomy): Eukaryota > Viridiplantae > Streptophyta > Magnoliopsida > Asterales > Asteraceae > Lactuca > Lactuca virosa. Next base: position 402,969,764 of record NC_136430.1, on the reverse strand, counting down.
TCCAATTGGTTTATCTAAGGTTTAAGTCCAATTAGTTAAAAATTGATGACACTTTTTTCATGGTTTTTAAAAGTTGTATGTATGATTATAAAATAACCGTCATACATAATAATAATTATTATTAGTTTTTTTATTTACATTATTGATAACCTCATGAACTATTTTTTTGTAAAATTTTGAAAAAAAAACCCTAAAGCTTTTAGCAAGCTTCAAAATTTCTTTTTCTCTCCCTTCTTGGCATCTCCAATTCGCCTTGCCGATCCGCATCCTCTTAACTCTAGCTAATGTCAAGGGCTCAAGGCTCTCATGCGGTCTCCACCACGTAAAATAAAATTCTTTACAAAATGATACCAGTATTCATATATTTTTTTGATTTTAATTTTATATAAACTTTTGGATGAGGTTTGGTTGGATTGAATTGTTAATAAGTGTAAGAAGTTGAGTTAAATTGAGTTGTGTACATGTAAGATAGATAAATTATTTAATTATTTTTCTAATAAGTAATTGGGTTGAATTTGGTTGTTATGAGAGTAGTGTAATGGGACCTAACTATTTTATCGCTATGTTTTGGTTTTTTAATTTGTCTTTCCATCTATACTTTTGATTACGTTAGATTTCTCCTTCGTATTTAACAATATTATTTTATTTGTAAGATAGAATTTTCAATTTGGTTTTAGTTTTAGGTTATATTTTAGTTCGGTGGTGGTGATGATATCTGTAGCGGCGGTGGTAATCGGTGATGTTAATGGTGGTGATCAGTGGTGGAGGTGGGGTCGGTGGCATCAATGGTGGAGTCGGCGACGATAGTCAACGACGACGAGTAGAGTAGTGATGGTAGTCGATGGTTGTTGATGGAGGCTAGCAGAGTAATGACATGTTTGAGGAATGAGGGTTGTGGGTATGGTTCATTTTATTTAAATTAGAAAATATATATAATAAGAAAAAAAACAAAAACAAAAACAATCTCATCATTTCATATGTAGCTAACAGAGGGCATTAACAGTCATAGTTGCAGGAACGCATGTCCAACTTTTGGAAACCATAAGGACGAACTGTATTAATTTTTAAAAACATGGACTTAAACTGAAATTGGTGTAAACCACATAAACCAAAATTGTTATTTAATTTTTTTATTAACCATTCATTATACAAACAACGTGATGCTAAGTTGACACATATGGCCATACAAAAACACCCACTCTTGGTGTGGTGATGATACAAAGACTTTTTGTATCGTCGCATCCACCACTCCTTATCACACCATTGTTTATGGTTTACCCATGGTGATAATAAACATGGTGACAAATTCAGTCCCTACTACCTGAAAAGACCAAATTACCCTCACATTAACGGACAAAAAGCAACCAACATGCTACTTTACTTTACAAAGCAATACCTTCCGACCCCGGCAACGCCGGGGAATCTTTTCTAGTATATATTAAAGTTGTTCACCAACATGAATAGTGAACTGGCCAAGTTTTTGGCAAAAATGGTCCTTGTGTCGATTTGGGGCATATTTTGACATTACGTATATTCTTTGTCTATACGTGTTAGCAATCTGCCACGTCTTTATCTTCCCCACTGTATTGCGTCTACACGTGTTGACGACAGATCGATATGTTCTGGATTCTTCTCATATTTCTGCTTCATACTTTTCTCGCCATTAACCACACATGATCGAAACTCCACTTGGCTTCCACCGTTTCTTTTCCCCAATCATATTACTCCACTATGTCTTATCTAAACCGATTCGTGTCCCCTCTAACGTCTCACACCTGCTACTCCAAACCACCATCGCTTTATCCACTTTATTTCGACAGCGAAGCAGCAAGCACCAAGAACGCATTCCGCCGCTGCTGGTGTTGGTGGTGCGGCGACGTGGGTTGCTGGTGGCGGTGACTGGAGGCGTTGTGGTCTTCAGGTGTCGCAAATCGATTGCTTCGTGGCAGTTCTATTCCATCGCTACGAGTTCCGATCAATTTAGTCCAGGTAACGTCGCTCACCACCATGGTCCAACCCACCGTCGCTCTCCAGCACCGATTGTCCCTACAGGTCAGTTGACGTCTCTGATTTTCCTCTTATTCTTCTTTCTTTCTCCCTCTCTGCTCTAATTCAGTAAAATTGGGTAACTAGGTGATTCTCCCAAGAACTCATGGTGTGCGAATATAGCTTCATCTTCTGATTTCCTTATTCCATTCCTTCACTGATCGAGCCTTGATTGCTTCGTCGATGACTACAACCCAGAAATCAGTTTATTTTGTTATTTAGGGTAAAGTTTTTGTATGATTGTTAAAACGATGATAGGAGGGAGCAATAACTACCTAAAAAAATTGTTCTTCAACTGCTAAAGAAGCATCAGACCTCTTTTTTTCATATTTGATTTCGTTGGTTTTTTGATTCTCCATTCTAAAGCTCAGTAAAGCCTCAACTGAATTATGCCCACCAACTGTTTGTCAAAATGCCAAACAGAGATTTTTGGTCTGTTACATCATTGCTTGCACATATGGTCAATGTAACTTCACCAGATCTCTGTAACTTGTGATTGAGGACAAATGCTTTTCTTGATTCAAATTATTGTTGTGTTAAATCATGGATTGATCCTAATGTTTTTCCCCTTTTTTTCTTTTATATTGAATTATTGAATATTTCTGCAGACACTTGAAATGCTAGAGAAGAAAGAAAAAGTGCTTCTGAAGAAAGTTGGTGTAAAGGTTGAACAGAGAAAGGAGTTCACTAGAGCGAAAAACAAAAGGGGTATTAATATTTAACCTTATTATTCTGTGCACTCTTAATCTCTTATTGTTTGCAAAGTCAATTTATTCTAAATATGTTGTTTCTCATTATGGAATTATTCAGCTGCAATACAGAGTGTTTGAAGCGAAAAGTATTTTATGAACAACAAATTCAATAGCTTTGCAATTTTCAATTCCGTGTTCATGATCAGGTGCCTTTAAATTTTTGTATCATTATTAAATTTACTGTTGAAATAAGAACTTAGCCTCAGGTACTTACATGAATGTTGTGCCTTTGTTCAGGCTAATTGTTTGGTTCGATAATGTCAATGGAGATTTCAAGGTGTTCGCCCTCTATTGTCAGGTTTACATTTTTACTGTTTGCTGATGCAACTTTTACTCATAAATATTTATTTATTACCTTTTTGTATGCATTGAATGCAGCTTTAGTTTTTAGCATGTTCATGGAATGGGCCCTCTTTATTTTTATTTGTATGTGTTTTATATATTTTGCAGTCATTTAGTTTTTCTTAGAATTGCAATTGATAATGATATACCATACATACTACACAAAAATTGTTTTCAGTTGACCTGTTTATTATGATTCCAAATAAATTTTGGCTAATTGATTTCATTTGTTTTCGACATTTTGGTATGAAATGGTAAAAGCTGCCAATTAAAAACTTACATCAGGTTAGTCACTTTATTTATTTGATTGGTCAAAATATCTATTTTTATTTATTTATATATTATTGGTAAAATTTCTCACTTTTGATTTTTTTTTTTCCGAGTAGCAGATTCAAAAAGCCTCTTGATCAACATCTATTGCAAGTTTATTTACCAAGAAATTTATCATCAGTTTTGGTTTGTTTGCAGAATTTTTGTTCCAAAATTCATGGTTCCAAGAAGAAGATGAATCAATCGAGTTCCATTTTGGCATGGATATATGTCAACTTTCAGGTCGGGATTTTCACGATGGAGGTTTCAAGTTTCATCATTATATATAACATTTCCCTCAAAATGGGAATGGAATGGATTAAAAGGTAAAAGTTTCCTGTAAATGACTGGAATGCCCTGTCACTAGAAAAACAAAATTACAAAAAATGACCAAGACTTTGAGTTTTGTCGGCTTTTGTTTATTTACATTTTAAAGTTCAATATTCACTTTAACAATTTTAATAGTTATTCATATATTATTTATTTTATAATTTATAATTTCATACATTAATTTTTTTATCATCATGCATAATTTTCTAATATCCCGTTTTTGCTTGCCGATTCTTCTTTTTCATCAACATTTTTGATGAACCCATCCAATTGATATGGCTGCAGCACATGTAGCATGTATGCGTTTTGTTCTTCTCTAAACACATGATGATGGTGTTTAAGGATTTTATTATTGTTCTTACTCAGTCTGATGCTGGTGTTGAGGTTTTTATTAGTGCTAAAAAAAGTAAGTAATAATAATTTCCTTTGTTTGATATAGTATATTTCTTTCGTTTTTCTGTTAGATCATTATATTTGTATACTCATTTTGTTTTGGATAATCTTTTGACCTTTTTCAGGTTGAGTGCTTTGGATGCCCTTGGTTTTGGAAGTAAAGTAAGTAATTGACTTATTTCTTCTGACGAAAATGGTATAAAAATGCAGTTGCCGCCTCAGTAGAACCGATTATAATTTATACAGGAGGTCTTCTTCTACATGACGAGTAATTATAAAAGGAAAACTTTTGTAAATTGAATTAACCTTTTAAATTTTAATGATTAAGCAGAAGACATACATGTTGTTTATACTCTGGGTTCTGGGTTCAACATCAACCCCTGCACCATTCGCTGAAATCAGGTTGTTCAAGGCCAATGGCTGAGAAATATTTGGAGGTTAGTTATGACTTTTTGCTCACCCATTAATCTTTAATCTTTTCTTTTAACAGTTATCTGTTTTTTTTTATTCTATTTTGCATGTATTAATATAACTAACCGATCTTAGTTTTTATCCATTCAAAGAGATTTGCATTTGTAAAACCATGTGGTCGTGTTGAAGGAGCAGTTACATAAACCAGAAAATACTGACTTGACCACCATAAAAATCAAAGAAAACAAGGAGGAAAAGATAGCATTACAATATTAGTAAAAGTCACACTTTAGAATGATAAATTATGATAATGGAATTTTTTTTATTTAAAATACAGTTTTTATGTTCATTTTAGCTGCATTTAGTGATTGATTTCTCATTCTTTTTTACTTGAATCAATCTCTTTTTCTTTTTCTTTTTATTACAGGTATTCATCCGTTTTCTTCAATTTTTCATTGAAATTAACTACCTGTTGAAGGCAATTATGATGATCATGTAGCTATGTACTCAAATTATAGGCTTATAAATTGATATATGGCTTCAATGATTAGAAGAATGTATATGTACATGTATTAAACTTATTTTCCATTTGATTTTTATCCAGCCTTGCAGAAGAATATAGTTGACCTAAAAGTTTGACTTCAGAAGTTAGCAAATCCCAAGTAAGTTTATCCTTTCCATTACCCGTCTAAATTTTTTACACCTGAAAAAGATTAAACTTGCCACATTTTTTCTTGTCATGTTACATATAACATAACTGTTTACTTGATATAAAAGATGCATCTTGAAAGTAGTCATATTTTTCCAACCAAACAGGTGAAACCCTATGGAATCACTTGTGACTACTTTGAAGATGCATCTTTCTGTAATTTTTTTTCCCTTTTTCCTTATTTTTGTCGTTTATCCAGAGCACCTACCGATCTCCCCTTTGCGAATGAAAACGATACTTATCCTGATAATATACTTGCAGCAGTTTTGAAGCTACATTCTTTCAACTTGTGTTTTATTGTTCATTTAAAAAAATTTGTACAGCTTTTACATTGTTATTAAACTCTCCGAAAAAACAACTTTTGGCCTTTGTTCTTTTACTAAAAAAATCGTGATTTTAACATTTTTTTGTCGAAAATGCCCCTGCATACTTTTCACTATCTATGACTACACCACATACGTAACCGATAAACAAAAGTGTAAAATTCTGGTCTTAACCGAACCCCGCGAAGCAGGGTTTCACAGCTAGTTATTATTATTATTATTTATTTTTTTTAAATGCCCCCTCTTTTGTGATGAAGATATTGGGCGTGTTTGGTACATAACGTTTGAAGTGTTTTGGAGCTTCTATCTTCTATAGTTTGATAAAACGTTTCATTTTGAACAAAAAAGTCTTGTTTGGCATTAAAGTTTAAAGTTTAAACAAAACTTTCCAAATCTAAAAGCTATCTTACGTAGGGGGACTAGTTTTTAAATTATATTAAAAAAAAGAGTCAGAATGGCATATTGATATTTTCACTAATAACTAGATCCTATTTTTAACGGTTTTATCTGTAAGGACCGTCTATATAATGTTTTTAGTTAAGGAAAATCTTTATAAGAAATTCCTCATGAGGACCAAATGTTGTATGTTTTGCCAAGTACATTGACCATTTTTGTAATTTCTTCTTATTATTATAAAATTTAAAATCAATAATAAAATAAACTAAAAACCAAGGTCGTAAAAAACACTCGACGTTAGCTAGTCGGTGAATTGTGGTTAAGAGATTAATCGGCAGAGATTAATTGGGGGATTAATCGGGGACAATTAAATGCTAATTTGTTGAATTTTAAAAAATTAAATTGACAAATATCATATTAAAGTTCGTAAATACCACCAATATCATAACAAAATAGGTTAATATGATCAATACAACACTAATCATACCTCAAATAGTTTTATTGAGATTTAACTTCTCCAATGTGTTAAAATTTCATTGTTTTATATTGTTTCACTCATTATGTATGCAGAGATTAATCACTAGGCGCCCTCTAGTCGGCCGAGTAGCGCTTAGAGATTAATCGGGACCTAGTCGGGATTTTTACAACAGTGCTAAAAACTAAATAGAAAAGATATAAAGGCCATTTTATATTTGTTAGGGACGAAAACGGCTAAAAAACCTAATATATGGACGATCTGAGTGAAAAAGAAGAGTTAGTGACGAAACTCTATTAGGGTCGAAATGTCTAGTGAGGTGTCGAAGTCTTATTTGGTCTGTGTAGTGTCGAAGTCTAGCACTTCGCTATGTATGTATTTTGTAAGACACTATTAGATGTCGAAGCGTAATGTCTAGTCCTTACATATTTTTTGTGAGTCTGTATCACCCTATAAATAGGGTCAGTATAGAAGTAGAGAGCAGCTCTAGCGCACTTCATTCATTTTCTTTCTCTTGTACTTGTATACTCTTTTAGACTAATCAGAGCCAAACATAACTTATTTACGATTGTGTTCTTAACACGTTCTGTTCTTGATTTTGTTCTTTATACTCAATTCAAACTCACTACATTTGGTATCAGAGAATGATACTTTCAATCAATATCTGTTTTCTTGTCTTTTTTAATAGTTTTTGAATCGCTCTTTCAGATTCAAAAATTTCCGCACTATTGATTAAGAAAACTTGTTCTAATTGATTGATTTGTTTCGATTCTGCAATCGTTTTAATAGATCGAGTGTTTTTTGATCATTTTCTGGTTGATTCATCTGATAGATCTCTTTTTCTAAATCTCATCGTCATTTCTGTCCGTACAAAAATGGCGAATTTCAACATGAACACTATGTCTAGCTTTTCTCATCTGCTTGGATCTTCCACTAAGATTCCAATGCTCATTCCGGAGTATTATGAGCAGTGGGCAGATCGTATGGAAGACTATCTCAACAGGATCGACGAAGATCTCTGGCGTTGTGTTACGAGTGGAAATTACTGTCCAGGAAGGCTAGAACAAGTAGGAATTGTTGGTTCTTCTGTTGATGTTGCCTTGCAAGCTGATAAACAAAAAGCTAATGATAAAAAGTGTCATCGTGAACTTCGCGGTGCTTTTCCACCGGTTGTTTACAACTTTGTTCGAGGATGCAAGACTGCAAAAGAGATTTGGGATACTTTGAAAGAAAAGCATCAAGGAAGTGAGAAGACGAAGAAGAGCTCTATGAAGCATTGTTTACTTAAACTAGGCGGATTCAAGCAGAAGGAAAGTGAAACCATCAAACTATACTATGATCGCTTGAATGAGTTGATATTCAATTGCAATCGCTATGGTGTTACACACTCAACTATCGAATACAAACTTACATTTCTGATGGGATTGCATAAGGAGTTAAGGAACATCAACCTAAAGATAAAAACTCAGCAAAGTTTCGACGGCTATTCCTTGGGAGATTTATACAATGTGCTCAAAGATCACGAGAGCGAAATCAATGAAATTGCTGAAGAAGGAAGGATGAGTCTAGGAGGTCCTCTGGCCTTAATGTCGAAAGTGTCAGCAAAGGACTCTGAGATCGAAGTTGTTGAACAAGATGGTTCTGAAGATGAAGGATTTTTGGTGAATTCAGAGGATGAGGCTGTGGCATTTTATTCAAACAATAAAGTGAAAAAGTTCTTTAAGAAGACTTTCAATCCAAAATAAAAAAGCAACAATGAATTCAAGGGTAACACTTCATCTGGAAAAGGAACAAGAGTGGAGTCGAAGGAAGAGAAGAAAGAAAGTAAGAGTGTTGTTGAGAAGAGTGAAAAAAAGCTGAAGGGAGATTCAAGATTCGATTGCAATTACTATAATGGTGCAAATCATCTTGCAAAAGACTGCTTGCTGAGAAAGAAAGAAGAAAAGAAGGAGAGAGTAAAAGACGAAGCGTACTATGTTGAAAGAATGGAAGAGGTGAGAGCGAAGACCAAAGGTTTATCGTTGGTCGTGAAGGGTGGAAACGAAGAGGATGGAACTTACCAGATATGGTCATCTGGTTCAGATGATGAAGAAATGAGAAACCCTACTCATGGTGCGATGTTTACACAATTTGAAGAGGATGGTTCGAAAGAGGAAAAAGTATCTGGGAGGTGTTTCGTGTCAACATGAGCTGATAGGTTACCTATGACATCGAAGGTACATTCTCTTCTTGAATCTTTTGATATTCCTTCAAGTTCTTATCTTACAGTTTTATCTGATTTTGATGATACTCTCTCATATGTTAATGATATGCTAATTTCTATCAGTAATGAAGCTGAGCATTCGAAAACATTGTTGCTAGATACTCAAAATCGTTTGGAGTCTAAGAATAGTAGAATTGATAGTTTAGAGCTGTAATTGCGAAATATCACTCTAGGTAGGGATTCAGTTAGAATTGATAATATTTTGTTAATCAAACAACAGAACATTTACTATAATAGTGCTAAGAGATTGTATGCCAAATTAACTGAACTTCAAAGTGCAACATAGGAAGTTATTACCTTTCCTAGAATACGAAAGAGAGAAAATTGATACAACTTCCTATGATTGCAAAAAGAAGATATCTGAATTTGACAAAGTGCCTAATAATTCATATGCTTACAGAATTGTTAAAATAGATGAATGCTTGAATGTTGATGATTTAGTGCATATTGTTAATGAAACTCTCTCTAAAACTGAACAAATCAAAATTTTGAACATGACTGATACTTCGACATTAAACTTTCAACAAAATTTTGCTGATATCAAAGATGATTATGACAATATCAGTGAAATTGAGGAAGAGGAAACTGTTGATTATTCTCAATTATCTGTCATTAGTCTCACTTCGATGGCTAAGGGCAAAGAAATTTGTCATGATTCAAATGAGAAGGTTAACAGTGACCAACCCTCTACATCGAAAGTTCATGATTATAACCACGTTGTTGTAGAAGACTGTGATAGTGATAGTGATGAGGACGAAGGTTCGATTGAAACAACTAGTCCCATAGTTGTTGTCGAACAGGTTTATGAAGAAACAGAGCAGTTCGAAAAGGTGATGAAAGAAAAAGGTCCTCATTATCTTGAATCAAACTCAGTCGTCTATCCATCTTTCAAATGCACAGATGCAGTTGTGTTTCCAAATCAAGTTTTTACACTACTGGAAATAGTGACAAGGTGAAACCCGAAATCAACAAAATTGTTGATGAAGACAACAAAAATGTGACAAAAGAAGGTTTCTTCTCGAACCATAGCATGGTTGAAAATAACCTAAATAAGAAACCAATAGCTTTTCAAAGACAAAAGCCAAAACGCTGTTTGGGAAGTAAAATCAGAAAAATCAAAAGTTGATAATCAAACAAAAGAAATTGTTTTGAAAGATCAAAAGACAAAGTCACAAATTTTCATTATAAGTGTTCAAAAATTTGCAAAAGAAGAAGGTGTTTCGATGTCAAAAGCTCGAAACAAAGTTTATTGGAAAAATGTCAAGACTTTTCAAAAACAAAATATTTTTATTCAAAAATCAACTAAACAAGTTAAGACTTTTTCTCAAAATAAGACATTTGTTCAAAACAAGTCAACTCAAAAGCAAAAGGATTTTCCAAAAGGTCCATTTATTGTTCAAAAACAAGTTCGAACTCCAATTGTTCAAAAACAAAGAAATGGAACATTTGATCACAACCAACGTCCAACAAATTTTGGTCCTTATTTTCAAAATGAAAGGTTTTCTCAAAACAAAATTCAAAGAAATGTTGTTCGAAGTAATGAACAAAGAAATTTCAATCAAACTCAAGGTCAAAGAGGTTTTCAACAAGGACAAAAGGTTTTTAATCGAACATCTGTTGGTTACAATAATCAATATCAAAATCGGTTTCAAAATTCTCCAAAACCATCTTTTGCAAAAATAAATTTTGAAAAATTGGAAGTAAAAGGGAAGAAACATGAACGTTTAAGCCCACAATACCTCACTTTCCAAATCCTGAGTCAAAGCAGAAAGTCAAAGCTTCGTTTGTGAAAGGGAAAAATAAAGTGAAAAATATCAACCATTGGCTCGTAGGCAAAGGGAAGCAATATCAATCAGGAAAGTACTCTGAAGAGCAAATTAAGTATGCTTACGAAAGCTACTTAAATGATTCGCTACATGGTAGTTTATCATCACTGGAGTCGAATCCATCAGTGAAAAGGTGGAAAGAAATTCCCAAGAGAAAGGTTGAAGGACAATGAACTGTAGATGGAAAAGGGAAAGTTAGTGTTGAACCTAAACCATTGAATAATTACATTTCAATGCCCAAAACTGTCGAAGTTGACTTAATAGATAGTTTAAAGTCAAAGGTTCGAAATAGGGTGTTATGTTCTTCATTTCACAATGTATTTCAAACTAATATCCAAGGTCCCAAAAAGCCTTGGGGACCTAAATTCTTTTGAATGATCGCATGTACTATGTGACGAGCAATATAATGAGCATTGATATATCGATAGTGGTTGGTCTCGTCACATGACTGGTCGAAAGGAGAATCTACGAGACTATCGACGTTTTGATAATGCTGGAGTAGTGAAGTTTGGAAACAATAAAAATGCAAAGTTAAAGGTTATGGCAAGGTAATGAACTAGAAGTTTCTGTGAACAGAGTGACATATGTCGAAGGCTTACAACACAACTTGATAAGTGTTTCGCAAATTGTTGTGGGAACTGGCAATCAAGTGGTCTTCGATGAAGAAGGAAGTGTTATCTCTAACAAAGAAATGAATGAAGTTTTTCTTAAGTCGAAAAGGAAAGGTGACATGTTCACACTCGACATGAAGCCCATTGTTGGTGTTCCTTCTGTCTGCTTACTTTCGAAAGCTTCATCAGATCTCAGTTGGTTGTGGCACTATCGACTCTCCCTTCCGAACTTCAAGAATGTAACATCCCAAAATTCAAGACCAAAAATTTCATTTTAAATTATTAAATAAAACCATAGTTATCAAAATCTTTTCATCAGAATGTAAATCATAGTATATCAAACATCATATCAAAAACACATGTCAATATATATATCAGAGTAAAACATCCCAGACTAAAATCATGGTGTGTGCACTGCAGTCATCCCAAACTCTTCCCCTTGCTACCAGAAGTACCTGAAACCAAAACTGAAACTATAAGCACGAAGCTTAGTGAGTCTCCCCAAACTACCACATAACATACACATAATCACATAATAACATATCATGGGCCTTGCCTGTTACATCGGTCCCCGCCCGACATCGGACAATGTCCGGCATCGGTCCCCGCCCGGTATCGGGCCCCACCCGACATCGGACCGAGATCCGGCATCGGGCCCCGCCCGGCATCAAGCAAAGCTCGGTATACATAATAACATATCAACAAATACACATAAATAATCACATAGCATAAATAATATAAACATTCCTCGGGCCCCGCCCGACATCAGACCGAAATCCGGAAACATATAAACATTCCTCGGGCATTGCCCGACATCGGACCGAAGTCCGGAAACATACAAAACAGACACATGCAAGAATCATGAAGACATCAAGCATACTAACATTCCTCCGGAACCGCCCGACATTGGATCGAAATCCGGAAACATCTAAATCTACATCGGGTACTGCCCGGCACCGGACCTTAGTCCAGAACATACTAACATACATAAACGGGCCGGCATTGGTGCCTTCAAATAACCTCGTAAAGCTGAATGCATAATATCACGGTAAGGAATCTCTAACAGCTGCTCCAACGACTCCCCGACTATCATTACCAAAATGACACTTAGTCAAAATCCAATAATCCTTCTTAGGGTAAAATGACTGTTTTACCCCTGATCTAATTTGGTCCATGACTTAGGCCCAAATCCATAACATGAAGGCCCAATTCTATATATCTTTTCCCAAGCCCACTAATGGCCCAATTTTCTAAATTGGGCCCAACTCCTGAAATGGGCCTTCCATTAAGCCCAACATATGATTTAGTCCATTAACATCCCAAAAGAATGATCCACCAGGCCCATAGTAGTATAGTCCAAGGGAATGGCCCAAAGAGGCCCAGTGACTTACGAACGCAGGGTGTTCCCTTGTGGAATGCTGGGCGTTCCTTATCAATTCAGATCGCAGGTCTCAACGGGAACACAGCGCGTTCCCGAGCCTTACGTGAGGCGTTCGCGTCCAGCTTCCAAAAACAGACCATTATGCACTTAATGCTTAACCCATGGTATCCAAACATAGATCCAAGCTATCTAGGACCCCTAGAATCATAAAGTCACGGACTTGGTGACTTTGCATGTCCCCAAAAGTCCCAAGCTTAAGAAATAGCAAGCAACTTCCATAAAGATGGCCATAACTCTTGCATGAACCCATTAAGACCTTAAAGATGGCAACTTTTCATTCTTAGGGACTCAAATAGCACCAAGGGTGGAAAACCTAAGCCTAGAAACGGATTTGAACCATAAAAATCCATTCTTGGGACCAAAAAGGTCCAAAACATCATTACAATAGATCTAAGCTTACATGAGGCAAGTTGTGAGCTTTTTACCTCAAAAGAGTACCAAATGATGATGCTATCCCAGATCTATGAGCTCAAGATACTCAAGTTCCTCTTCACTAACTTCTTCTTTCTCATTTTAAGCTTCAAAACACCACAAAGGCTTCACAAGATTAAAATCACACAAGATGAAGAGTGTAAGGCTTTCTAAGGTTTTTCTGAGGTTGAGAGGTTGGTAAGGAGGCTGGGGTATGGGACATAATGTTCTTTATATAGGTCCCAAACCCTAAAAGTTAGGGTTTGCATTCAGCGCGGGAACACATCGCGTTCCTCAGGGGAACGCCCGCGTTCGGGCTCCGCTTCCAAAATCCTGATTTGGCAGAAATAGTACCTCCTTCCTCCAAACTTACTAATTACAAGGTCCAAAAGCATTAATTCAATATATAAGGGACCAAAATGTAAATAATACCTGGACTGAGCGTTACAAAGAATCTTAACAAGCTGGTTATACATGATCTTGTTCGTGGCTTACCTGTATTAAAATTTGATAACGATTCATTATGTGCAGCTTGTGAACAGGGAAAGCAACATCGCCAAGGTCATCCCATCATCATCGACTCAAAGATCATCGAACCTCTGGAACTTCTTCACATTGTCCTTTGTGAACCTTCGACTGTTGAGACTCTCAATAAGAAGAAGTACATATTGGTTATTGCTGATGACTTTTCAAGGTTTACTTGGGTTTTCTTTCTTCGTCAGAAGTCTGAAACTGCTCAAGTGATGATAGATTTCATCAAGAACATCGAATTAAGTCTGAGGAAGAAAGTTAGAAGAATCAAAAGTGATAATGGTTCAGAATTCAAGAATCAAATTCTTGACTCATTCTTGGCTGAATTAGGGATTTCACATAACTTCTCATCTCCTTACACACTCCAACAAGATGGTGTTGTCGAACGGAGAAATAGATCTTTATGCGAAGCCGCAAGAAACGATGCTGACATATGCGAATCTGCCTCAATATCTCTGGGCAGAAGCAGTTTTGACAACATGCTTCACAGAAAATCGTTCATTCATTCATTGTCATTTTAACATCACCCCTTATGAAATCATCAACAATCGAAAGCCTAATGTTAAATTCTTTCATGTTTTTGGATGAAGGTGCTTTATCATGAATCTCAAAGATAATCTTTCGAAATTTCAATCAAAAGCTGATGAAGGAATCTTCTTGGGATACTCGCACAACTCTGTAGCATATCAGGTGTTGAATAAGCGAACAAGAAAGATTGAGGAAACGTTCAATCTTACTTTCGATTACTATCATGTGAAACATGTCGAACATACTTTTGCACAAAATCCAATTCTTTCTTAAATGAATGATGAGTCAGCAATAGTGAATTCTTTTAATATTGACTATGATTTGATTTTTGGCATTCCAGACAGAGCTATAGATGCTAAAGTTCATGCTGATAACAATCACATTCCTGAAGCATCGAAGCACTCTGATGGTTCAACGGTTACTAGGGAAGATGGTGATTCTCAATCTACCTCAGCTTTACACGTGCATGTCGAAAGTTTACCTGTTTTGCAGGGTGATCAAGTGGAGGGGAAGCACTTGAGTTCGCAGTCACATGATCATATTCATGATTCAACTGTTGAGGTAGAGCATGATCGAAATACACATCAGTTCGAGGGGGAGCATGGAGCAAAAAATGATGATGTTGAGGGGGAGCATACACAAAACAATCATGATGTCGAGGGGGAGCATCTCAATTCGAATCCATTAATCGAGGGGGAGCTAAATGGATCAATACCTAATGTTCTTACTGATCAAACTGACAATTTTCATGATGTTTCTGATAATATGTAAAATGCAGGAGAAGGTTCTGAAATGGATGAGATATTCGAAGATGCACCTTTGAATTTTGATCCCGCATATTCTTCGATGGATAGATGGTCAGGAATCCATCTAAAGGAATAGGTTCTTGGTGATCCTCATGCTGGAGTTATGACGTATGTAGAAGTTCGAGCTAAGAACGAGATACTGAATGTTCACCAAGAATACTGTATGTTTAATGTGTTTATTTCGAAAATGGAACCGAAAACAGTTAAGGTTCCATTGGAAGATCCTGACTGGATTCTTGCAATGCAATCTGAACTTGCTGAATTTGAACGAAATCAGGTTTGGAGACTGGTTCCAAAACCTGATGATGTTTCGGTCATTGGTTTAAAATGGTTTTCAAAAATAAAAATGATAAAGAAGGAAATGTTTTTCGAAACAAAGCAAGACTGGTTGTAAAAGGATATTCACAACAAGAAGGTATTGACTATGAGGAAACCTTTTCTCCTGTCGAAAGACGCGAGGCTGTTTGAAATTTTCTTGCTTATGCAGCACATAAAAACTTTGATGTGTACCAAATGGATGCCAAGTGCGCTTTTCTCAATGGAGTCTTGGAGGAACATGTTTATGTCGAACAACCACCAGGTTTTGTAAATGAAAAATTTCCTGATCACTGTTATATTCTTGATAAGGCAGTATATGGCTTAAAACAAGCACCTCGAGCCTGATATGCAACTCTTACCAATTTATTGAAACTCTCTAAATTTAAACAAGGATCAGTTGATCCTACTCTATTTCGTAAGAAAGTAGGGGATCATCTGATGCTGGTATAAATTTATGTAGATGATATTATTTTTGGCTCAATTGACCCTTCGTTGTCTAGGGAATTTGAGAATATGATGAAAAGCCAGTTCGAAATGAGCATGATGGGTAAGATAAATAATTTTCTGGGATTGAATATTCGTTAAAGCGGGGAATGTATTTTCATAAATCAAGAGAAGTATATGATGGGTTTTGAGCATTCTAACACTCCTATGGTGTACATGCAACCCTATAAACCTTGGATCTATGTTTTCTCTATTATACATGCAAATATATGATATTCCAAGGTTTCACCCTAACTAGCATACAATGAAGCAACTGTACTACAAGAAACTAGTTAGATAACATACCTTTTGATGAAGCTTAAAGTCTTGAACTTTAAGAGCTTAGCCCCAATAGTGTGGAAGCCTCAAGTGGAATCACAAATCACCAAAACCAACTTGGAATAACTAGAGAATAAGGATACATAGGTTCCCTCTTATGAAATCAGACTTGCCCTATGTAACGCCCCATTTCTGGTATGTGATTTAAATAAAGTAATTTTCATTTCTTAAGGGGTACTCGACGAGTCAGTAGCCCGACTCGTCGAGTAGAAGCGGGATTTGCACGCGATTTAAGTTGGCGACTCGACGAGTCCATATTCCCGGAATCGGCGAGTCTGCCAGTCTGGATGAAACCCTAATTTCAAGAATTTTCACCCTATTTAAACATCTTATGTGCCCCAAGACCAGCCTCCCTCACCCGCAAAGAGTCCCATACGAAACCCTATCCGTTCTTAAGCATTTTTGGTGCACTTTCTCACTTGTGAAGGTTATTAGTGCATCTTGGGGATTTGGGAAAGAAGAGAGAAGAGAAGTATTCAAGGGGAGCAAGTAGATCCAGACTTCTGGTTGCATTTTTAGTCCCCTTTGAGGTATCAAGCTCGAATCTTTGCTTATTATCAATTAGATCTCTTGAGAAGTTTGCTCTTGTTGATTTTGAGCCCTTTCTAGACCTTAAGGTCGAATTAAGAGTTAATATGATGAATGGACTTCAGATCTAAGCTTTCCAGAGCCTCTTAAGCTCAAGTTTGCCACCTTTATTGAGCCAAGTTTCCATTCCAAGCTTAGATCTCTTCCTTTAGGTTATTTTGGGTATTTGAGCTTCATATTAGCATGCATGCACGTAAAGTTAGAAACTTTACGTGAAAAACCAGCCCTAGGAGCCTAGATCTATGAATGGAATGCACTGGATTCGAGCAGAATCGACTGTTTAGTAATGACATGCATGGGACTCGGCGAGTCGTTCTTTAGACTCGACAAGTCGAGTCGCGAGTCCCCGATTTTCCCCATTTGAGAGTTTAAGGTGGAATCAGTGAGTAGGTAATGGACTCGGTGAGTTAAGGCTCAGATCTAGTGGTGGAGGGACTCGACGAGTTGTTCATACAACTCGACGAGTCAAGGACTGATATCATTCTTAGGATGAAGGTGGACTCGACGAGTTGTTCATACAACTCAGCGAGTCAGATGAAGATGAACTAGATGTTAGTATCGAAGAAGAACTCTTCGAGCCTTTGCCAAACTCGACGAGTAGAAGCGGTTAGAGGATTAGAAAGGATGATAGGGACTCGACGAGTTCGGCCCAACTCGGCGAGTCCGGTCAGCTGAAAGTTGACTTTGACCAGGGGTAAAATAGTCATTTTACCCTGAGAGTAGTTATCAGTATCTGATTTAGTGTTTATGGGATTTGTAGCCGGGGAGTTCCGGAGCAGCAGTCAGAAAGTTTCAGATTTAGCATCTCAGCAGCCAACATTACGAGGTGAGTTTCCTTCCAGTAGGAACGGGTCTACGGCCACAATGCCGACCCGTTTAGTTAGCAGTAGTTCCGGACTTCGGTTTGATGCAGTAGTTCAGTGTGCTTGAGGTCTTTGTGATTCAAGCATGTCTTTGTGTTATGTGTTCCGGACTTCGGTCCGATGCAGTATGCACTATATGTGTTCATGCTAGTAGTTACGATTATGCTATGCTATGTTCAGTCAGTTCCCGGACTTCGGTCCGATGCAGAGGGCAAGGCCCTGGTTAGTTCCGGAGTTCGGTCCGATGCAGTTTCCGGACTTCGGTCTGATGCAGAGGGCAAGGCCCTGGTTAGTTCCGGAGTTCGGTCCGATGCAGTTTCCGGACTTTGGTCCGATGCAGAGGGCAAGGCCCTGGTTAGTTCCGGACTTCGGTCCGATGCAGTTTCCAGACTTCGGTCTGATGCAGTGGGCAAGGCCCAGTATGTGCTTTATATGTTATTGTATGTTATGTGGTAGTTTGGGGGAGCTTACTAAGCTTTGTGCTTACAGTTTCAGTTTTGGTTTCAGGTACTTCCGCTAGCAAGGGGAAGAGCTCGGGATGATAGCATGGCACACACCACAGTTACAGTTTTATCCTGGGAGTTTTACTCTGTTATCTTGATATGATTTGACACTAGTTTCAATTTGATAAGTTTATTATGACGTTTTGAGATACATGATTCATGGTTTTATCTTATAATATTTGATATTATGGTTTAGTAAAGTTTTCAAACAAAAATTTTGGGTTGTATTTTGGGACGTTACAATTTGGTATCAGAGCCTTGGTTTGAGGGATTCAGGCATAGTGTCGGGTGTGACTGGACTCAAACTAAGGAAATGGTAAAAAGTTTTCAAAAGAAAAATGTTTCCGAAAGAATTTTTGAAAAAGAAAACTTAAAAAGAAAAGAGTTTTTGAAAAGGGAAAAAGGGTGTGGTGCATGCGATCATCCGAGCTCAAGTAAGTACTCCCAAATTACCCATACCAGTTTATGTTATGATTATCAGTTTCAGTTTCAGCATGCTAGAATAGGACTAAGGATCTAGGAGGATGCCTTATGTGCCTGCTATATGTGTTTCAGCTTTACGAGAATTGCATGCTAGTATTGAGTAGACAGTAGTAGGATAGCCTGTTTAGGTTATGCCTGATAGTATGAGCTTAGCATTGTATGCTAGTACAGTTTCTTGTTATAAGGATATAATTGCTTGAGTAATTTCCTGTGTCCGAATGCTGCTTGCTTCGTGCTTTGTAGGACTCAGAGTGATGGGAGTTAGCCATTAGGTGAATACGTCACGTCACATGTGATCAGGGTTGAATAATCTCAGAGTGCTGGATTTTGCCCTATTGCGCAGCTCTTGTTTGAGTCTAACCGTTGTAGGGACGAGTCTTTTACTCGAAGGATTATCTGAGCCTCGTCACATGTGATGGTATTCAAGTGATGGCTAATTGGCATTACAAGGAGGCCTTTAGCAGCTGAGGACTGGATCGGGTGAAGTCAGAGATTTCCCTAGGGCAAGCCTAGGATGAGAGTAGCAAAGATCAGTAGTAGTAGAAGTGACTTGGTGAAGTCGAGGCAGTACTTGAGGAAAGTACGGATAGATGTGGAAGGTAGTATGGGCCCGTACTACTGAAAGCAGAGGATCCGTACTTGAATCGAGGAAGGCTGAGATGAGACCATGAAACTTGTAGTAGTAGCGATCCCTCGAGATATATCAGTGTTTCTGACGTTTGTCATGATGTGTTTTTAGAATGGTGGTTTTACGCCCTAGGCCAGCAGTCGGCAGTTCAGGAGCCGACGGGGGATCAGGATCAGGCTCGGGGGCCGAGCATCTAGATGAGCAGACCAGGGAGTTCCTCTCTTCAGAGGTTACTCGCACCATACTTGAGCAGACTCATGTGATCTTCGGTTCGATCAAGGAGGGTATTTTAGAGCTGATGGACGAGAGGTTCAGCACCTTCCGTGCTGAGGTGGCGGCCATGATGGGATCGTGCACACTCACCTTCAGGGAGTTCCGGGCTTGTGGAGCTCCAGACTACCATGGGGCACGGGATCCCATTGCGAGTACCAGGTGGTTGGCAGATGTCGCCAATGCGTTCCGCACCAGCAGATGTCCCGAGGGGGACAAGGTCAGACTAGCATCCTGTCTTCTGAAGGACAGGGCACGTGATTGGTGGGAGGAGATCGAGCATGTCATCTGGGATGACGCAACACTTGATGCGATGACTTGGGCTGATTTTACTACCAGGGTCAGAGCCGAGTTTGCACCGGTTATTGAGGTATATCAGTTAGCCAGGGAGTTTCAGGATCTCACCCAGACTAGAGAGACATTGGCGGAGATTACCGCCAAGTTCAGGGAGAGGGCTCTTCTCGTTCCTCAGTACGCAGCTGATGAGGAAATGAAGAAGGACCGTTATCATGAGATGTTGCGGAGTGATATCCGCCAGTTTGTGAGCCGCTCCAGCTGTAAAACGATGGATGATATGATTGTGAGGGCTCGTGAGAGAGAGATAGATTTGGAGATGGAGAAGAAAAGGAAGCCAGAGGCGGAGAGGGCTCTTCTCGTTCCTCAGTACGCAGCTGATGAGGAAATGAAGAAGGACCGTTATCATGAGATGTTGCGGAGTGATATCCGCCAGTTTGTGAGCTGCTCCAGCTGTAAAACGATGGATGATATGATTGCGAGGGCTCGTGAGAGAGAGATAGATTTGGAGATGGAGAAGAAAAGGAAGCCAGAGGCGGCATCTGGCACAGGGAGTTCGGGCAAAAAGCCCAAGGTATCAGATCACAGATCTAGAGGACAGCAAAGCCACAGTCGGTGTGGCAAGTGTGGGAGATTGCACGATGGGGCGTGCAAGGCAGGTAGTGCCGGTTGATATAAGTGCAGCCAGACCGGGCATATGAGTAGATATTGTACAGCTACTACCACCACCACCACATCAGCTGATCTGATTTGCTTCCATTGCAATCAGAGGGGACATAAAAAGTCCCAGTTCCCGAGTTTAGCAGCAACAGGGAAGGTGGCAGCACCTGCCCCTGCTACTTTGAGGATTACAGATGGCCGTCAAGGCTGGGGTGAGGCGCCAGTGGTGAAGAGTAGAACTTTTCAGATGATAGCAGAGGAGGCGCGAGCGACTCCCGATGTGGTGATGGGTATGTATTTTCCTCTTATCTCTTGATTGATATTGATTGTTTCTCATGGTTATATGTTTTCGTATAGGGTCGTTCTTAGTGAACGACATTTCAGCTACAATATTGTTTGACTCGGGGGCTACCCGATCATTTGTTTCACTTGCGCTTAGCAAGAGGTTTAGCAGAGCTCCGGGGGAGCTGGATTGTCCACTTGAGGTTGAGATAGCTGATGACAGGACCGTCAGGGTCGCGAGAGTACATAGGGCGTGTTCGCTGCAGTTATTTGATGAGCAGTTTTCAGTGGACTTGGTTCCCATTCCCCTGCGAGGGAATAAGGTTATAGTGGGTATGGATTGGCTGAGCCCCAATGGGGCAGTGATTGATTGTGAACTGCAGTTAGTGAGGGTTCGCACTCCTAGTGGGGGAGAGTTAGTGATTCAGGGCGAGAGGCCACAGCGCAGACAGATTCTTTGTTCAGCAGCGAGAGCAAGGCGCTACGTTCAGCAGGGTTACGCAGGGTACATCGCCTATGTTATAGATGCCCGGGAGAAGGGTAAGGCGACAGTTGACGATGTACCAGTAGTGCGAGAGTATCCGGACGTATTCCCAGAGGACTTGCCTGGGATACCTCCGAAAAGACAGATCGAGTTTCGGATTGACCTGGTTCCGGGTGCGGCTCCGATAGCCAAGGCACCATATCGGCTGGCTCCTCCAGAGAGGTAGGAGTTGTCTACGCAGCTGCAGGAGCTGCTAGACAAGGGTTCATCAGGCCGAGTAGTTCACCATGGGGAGCCCCGATCCTGTTCGTGAGGAAGAAGGATGGGTCGCACTGTATGTGCATAGATTACCAGGAGCTGAACAAGGTAAAGGTGAAGAACTGTTACCCACTTCCGAGGATAGACGATTTGTTTGACCAGCTTCAGGGAGCATCTTGGTTCTCCAAGATTGATCTACGGTCAGGATATCACCAGATGCGGGTCAGGGATGAGGATGTGCAGAAGACCGCTTTTAGGACCCGCTATGGTCATTATGAGTTTGTGGTGATGCCGTTCGGGCTCACCAATGCTCCAGCCGCGTTCATGGATCTCATGAACCGCGTATGCAGACCGATGCTGGATCGGCCAGTGATAGTGTTCATTGATGACATCTTGGTTTATTCCAAGACTCAGGAGCAGCATGAGGAGCACCTGAGAGAGGTGCTAAAGACGCTGAGGAGGGAGAGACTTTACGCGAAGTTCTCTAAGTGTGAGTTCTGGTTGCGCGAGGTGCAGTTCCTTGGTCACCTCGTCAACCAGAAGGGTATACTAGTAGATCCGGCCAAGATAGAGGGTGTGATCCGCTCACCCGACTGACCAAGTAGTCGGTGGTGTTTCGTTGGGGGCCTGAGCAACAGGCATCATTTGAGACCCTCAGACAGAGATTGTGCGAGGCGCCGATTCTTACCCTGCCAGAGGGAGTAGAGGATTTTGTAGTCTACTGTGACGCTTTGATCATAGGTTTGGGAGCGGTTTTGATGCAGCAAGGCCATGTGATAGCTTACGCCTCTAGACAGTTGAAGCCTCACGAGGATAACTATCCGACACATGACTTAGAGTTGGGGGAAGTAGTGTTTGCCCTCAAGATTTGGCGACATTACCTCTATGGGGTCCGCTGTACCATTTACACGGATCACAAGAGTTTGAGGTACCTCATGGATCAGCCGAATCTGAACATGAGGCAGCGCCGATGGTTAGATGTGGTAAAGGACTACGACTGTGAGATCCTTTATCATCCGGGCAAGGCCAACGTAGTGGCTGATGCCCTGAGCCGCAAGGCGGTAGCAGCCCCGATCAGGAATATATGTCTGAGGATGACAGTGATTACTCCATTGTTGGAGCAGATTAGAGAGGCACAGGTCGAGGGCCTGAAGGAGGAGAGGCAGAAGTGTGAGAGGATTGTGGGCCGAGTAGCTTCTTTCGATTATGACAGTCGAGGATTGTTGACCCTTCATGGGAGGGTTTGGGTGCCGTACTGGGGAAGAGTACGACATGTGTTGATGGATGAGGCCCACAAGTCTCGATTCTCCATCCATCCAGGGGTGACGAAGATGTATAGAGATCTTCGACCCGATTATTGGTGGCCCTGCATGAAGCGGGACGTAGCTTGGTACATGGAGAGATGCCTGACCTGCAGGAAGGTCAAGGCGGAGCATCAGAGACCCCACGACAAGATGCAGCCGTTAGACATTCCCGTGTGGAAATGGGAGGATATCACCATGGATTTCATCACTAAGCTTCCCAGGACCGCACGTGGAATTGATTCGATTTGGGTCATAGTGGATCGACTGACCAAGAGCGCGCATTTCATACCGATTCAGGAGAGTATATCGGCCGAGAAGCTAGCTGATATTTATGTGCGTGAGGTAGTGGCACGGTATGGAGTGCCTGTCTCGGTGGTGTCAGACCGAGATGTCCGGTTTACTTCCAGATTTTGGAAGCGGTTCCATGACGAGATGGGTACTCGTCTCCATTTCAACACCGCTTTCCACCCTCAGACAGATGGACAGAGCGAGAGGACAATTCAGACTCTCGAGGACATGCTTCGGGCATGTGTGCTAGATTTCGGTGGCAGTTGGGATACGTATCTTCCGTTGGCGGAATTTTTGTATAACAACAGCTATCACTCCAGTATAGACCGACCTCCCTTCGAGATGCTCTACGGGAGGAAGTACAGGACCCCAATCTATTGGGGTGAGGTCGGTCAGCGAGTCATGGGGAGTACAGAGGTGGTACTCAAGACCACAGAGTTGATCCAGCAGGTCCGTAGCAGACTGCAGACTACGTAGAGTCGGAAGAAGAGTTACGCCGACATGAGGCGTTCGGATTTGGAGTTTCAGGTGGGCAATGTGGTCCTCCTGAAGGTATCACCCTGGAAGGGTGTTATCAGGTTCCGGAGGAGGGGCAAGTTGGGCCCAAGGTTCATTGGTCCGTTTAGGGTTTTGGCCCGGGTGGGTCGGGTTGCTTATCGGTTGAATCTTCCAGCAGAGCTTAGCCAGATCCACAACACTTTCCATGTTTCTCAGTTGAGGAAGTGTTTGGCGGACGAGTCAGCAGTTGTACCCTTGGAGGATATTCAGGTTGATAGCAGCCAGAATTATATTGAGAGGCCCGTTGCGATCTTGGATCGGAAAACGAAGACCTTGAGGAACAAGGTAGTCCAGCTAGTGAAGGTGCAGTGGCAGCACCGAAAGGGTTCAGAATGGACGTGGGAGGCCGAGGAGGAAATGAGGGAGCATTACCCAGAGATATTTATAGATTCAGCAGCAGCAGACTTTGAGGACGAAGTCTAAGATAAGTGGGGGGAGAGTTGTAACGCCCCATTTCTGGTATGTGATTTAAATAAAGTAATTTTCATTTCTTAAGGGGTACTCAACGAGTCAGTAGCCCGACTCGTCGAGTAGAAGCGGGATTTGCACGCGATTTAAGTTGGCGACTCGACGAGTCCATATTCCCGGAATCGGCGAGTCTGCCAGTCTGGATGAAACCCTAATTTCAAGGGTTTTCACCCTATTTAAACATCTTATGTGCCCCAAGACCAGCCTCCCTCACCTGCAAAGAGTCCCATACGAAACCCTAGCTGTTCTTAAGCATTTTTGGAGCATTTTCTCACTTGTGAAGGTTATTAGTGCATCTTGGGGATTTGGAAAAGAAGAGAGAAGAGAAGTATTCAAGGGGAGCAAGTAGATCCAGACTTCTGGTTGCATTTCAGTCCCCTTTGAGGTATCAAGCTCGAATCTTCGCTTATTATCAATTAGATCTCTTGAGAAGTTTGCTCTTGTTGATTTTGAGACCTTTCTAGACCTTAAGGTCGAATTAAGAGTTAATATGATGAATGGACTTCAGATCTAAGCTTTCCAGAGCCTCTTAAGCTCAAGGTTGCCACCTTTATTGAGCCAAGTTTTCATTCCAAGCTTAGATCTCTTCCTTTAGGTTATTTTGGGTATTTGAGCTTCATATTAGCATGCATGCACGTAAAGTTAGAAACTTTACGTGAAAAACCAGCCCTAGGAGCCCATATCTATGAATGGAATGCACTGGATTCGAGCAGAATCGACTGTTTAGTAATGACATGCATGGGACTCGGCGAGTCGTTCTTTAGACTCGACAAGTCGAGTCGCGAGTCCCCGATTTTCCCCATTTGAGAGTTTAAGGTGGAATCAGTGAGTAGGTAATGGACTCGGTGAGTTAAGGCTCAGATCTAGTAGTGGAGGGACTCGACGAGTTGTTCATACAACTCGACGAGTCAAGGACTGATCTCATTCTTAGGATGAAGGAGGACTCGACGAGTTGTTCATACAACTCAGCGAGTCAGATGAAGATGAACTAGATGTTAGTATCGAAGAAGAACTCGTCAAGCCTTTGCCTAACTCGACGAGTAGAAGCGGGTAGAGGATTAGAAAGGATGATAGGGACTCGACGAGTTCGGCCCAACTCGGAGAGTCCGGTTAGCTGAAAGTTGACTTTGACCAGGATCTTGACTTTGACCAGGGGTAAAATAGTCATTTTACCCTGAGAGTAGTTATCAGTATCTGATTTAGTGTTTATGGGATTTGTAGCCGGGGAGTTCCGGAGCAGCAGTCAGACAGTTTCAGATTTAGCATCTCAGCAGCCAACATTACGAGGTGAGTTTCCTTCCAGTAGGAACGGGTCTACGACCACAATGCCGACCCGTTTAGTTAGCAGTTTCCGGACTTCGGTCTGATGCATAGGGCAAGGCCCTGGTTAGTTCCGGACTTCGGTTCGATGCAGTTTCCGGACTTTGGTCCGATGCAGAGGGCAAGGCCCTGGTTAGTTCCGGACTTTGGTCCGATGCAGTGGGCAAGGCCTAGTATGTGCTTTATATGTTATTGTATGGTATGTGGTAGTTTGGGGGAGCTCATTAAGCTTTGTGCTTACAGTTTCAGTTTTGGTTTCAGGTACTTCCACTAGCAAGGGGAAGAGCTCGGGATGATAGCATGGCACACACCACAGTTACAGTTTTATCCTGGGAGTTTTACTTTGTTATCTTGATATGATTTGACACTAGTTTCGATTTGATAAGTTTATTATGACGTTTTGAGATACATGATTCATGGTTTTATCTTATAATATTTGATATTATGGTTTAGTAAAGTTTTCAAACAAAAATTTTTGGGTTGTATTTTGGGACGTTACACCCTTATTTCTATGCACCAGTGCCTATTTCGTGAACCAAGGACCTCTTTATATAGTGTGGAGGATTATGGTTACATTCATGTAAACCCTAATACCCATGACCTTTCATTTCCATAGGATCCATGGGTTAAACACTCCATGGACTATCCATGAAAGCTTAGCCCAACCTAAGTGAACTTGGTCCACCACAACTTGGTCCACCACATATAAATAAGAGTCCATATTTAATTAGTTCCTTTTGATCACTAGATTAATTCTAAATTAATTCTTGATCAATACTAATTAAATAATATGATTTCATATTAATATATTAGAACTTATAATATATTAATATAAATCACTAGTATCCTTTTTCTCATTTTGTCTATCCAATTGTTACGGGGAAGTGCAACCCAAATGGACCATGCCAAGGCAGGTCGAATACATACCAATAATAGTTATGGGCTTAGACATCTAATCCAACAGTATACTCCTAACTTACTTGAGAAATTTGGCATTACGAATAGTTCGAGAGTGAAAGTACCGATGGCAGTCGACATGCACTTAAGTCCTTCGTTGGATAAGCCTGCTGTGGATCTCACTTTGTACAGAAGAATGATAGGTCCTCTTTGTACTTAACTGCTAGTAGACTTGATATCATGTTGTTGTTTGTAATTGTGTCAGGTATCAATCGAATCCCAGAGAACCCCACCTAACAACGATGAAGAACATATTTCGATATCCCAAAGGAACTACTTCATTGGGATTATGGTACCCTTTGAAGACTAGATTTTTCATACAAGCATTTTATAATGCAGACCTTGGTGGGTATCAACTTGACAGAAAAATCACAACTGGTGGATGTCAACTTTTGGACGGGAAGCTTGTAAGCTGGCAATCGAAGAAACACACATGTGTTTCGATTTCCACAGCCGAAGCAGAGTATGTTGCTGCTGCAGCTTGCATTTCTCAAGTTATATGGATTCAAAGCCAATTTCGTGATTACACAATCATTATGAAGAAGATCCCTTTATATTGTTCACAAAGTGTTATTCGCATCTGCCATAATCCGGTCCAACATTCAAAGACAAAACACATAGCTATTCGCTATCATTTTATCAAGGATCATTATGTGTGTTAAACGCACTAGTTTTAGTCCTACTTTTTAAATATGATTTAGACACACAAAAGGCAGTGTACCTGTCAATTAGTGGTATAGTTAAGCAAGCAGGGTATCGAACACAGGGAACAATAATTAAACTAACTACTAGAATTATCTAAAAAAACAAATAATAAAAGAAAAGAGGTTTTCTCTAGATTTGCAAGACTAGAAACTTAAGCACTTAACTGACACTCAAACAAAACAATTAACAGCTAAAGCAAATAAAAATCAAATAAATTCAATAATAAAGGAGACTTCTGTTCAGGTTCAACTTACTTATTCCCATGGTTGATTTTATGGCAAGTGCAATAGATTAATTTGTCATTGGCTACCGATTAATGTGATTAGGTTCATGTTCACTATTACTAATCCTTAGAAAAAAGATCAATTCAAACAGTGGCCAATTGGTTAAACTAATAAGTTTTCTAGTTTATTGATTCGGGTTAAGTAAGACTTGTAGTTAGCTAATTAAATTACTAATTCAATTAACTTATTGTATGGTTGTTCGTCACACAAGCTCACACATTGACTTACCTATTTTCTAATTAACCCCTAGTTTCATGTTCACTATTCCTCGGCATATAATATTGTTTTCACATAATTTATATGAGACAAGCAATTAAGAGATGTTCATGCAACTTAATAGACTTGCTAATTAACAAAAAGTATTTATTGTAAACACATGAGGATCTTTAACAAGCTTAACAAAACAAAATTCACCAAATTAAATAATCCAAGCCATAAAATTCAAACCATAGTTATAGGTTTGTCTACCCTAAACAGAAGCAAAGAGGTTTTAGCTCATATTCATAGCAGAAAATATCTCACAAACTAAACCTAATGATTTAAACATAATGTAAACACTAGATTAAGAAAAGAGAATATGGTTGTGCCTTTCGATCTCCTCAAAATTGAATGCTAGGGTTGATCCTCAATTTCCAGAGCTCCAACAGCACTCTTAATCGCAATTCAGTCTCCAAGGGTTCCAGAGATAAGTCTTTGTCTCGTGAGTTTATGCCCTTTATATAGTTTTCTGAAAACAGGGGCGACTCGTCGAGTCCATGACTGACTCGCCGAGTCCATCACTTAAAATCCGTGCGCGGTAAGGCACCCAATGGTTCTCGAATGTTCGTGTCTACTCATCGAGTAGGTGTCCAACTCGCCGAGTTCTTTAGGTTTTTGACTCTTTTTCTTCTTTATTCAATTCCCGAGCTTCGGATTGCTATTCCCGCTTCCTTTTGCTTCCGAGCACATCTTTTAGGCTGAAAATACAATTCAAACATAATTAAGTACCTTTCGTTCGTTAATTGAAATAAAATAGCCAAAAAGTATTAAGATTCTACACAAAATATATAATTAAATATGCACATATCAAAATACCCCACACTTGAATTTTGCTTGCCCCCAAGCAAAACTGAATTTTAGCACACTAGTATCACATAAGATAATCCCAATCAGAACCAACCATTATGCCAAGACCGCAACGCATGCATTTGTGTCTAATTTTTTTCCTAAGGACCCCCTCAATTCTAAATACTTACAATCCTCATAAACATTCGCCCACTTCTTTTGAACAACACTCATTTTATGCATCCCTCCGAATCCATCCGCAGAAAACTCTCTGTTCGAAGTGATTGATGAATATTTCAAGAGAGAATCTGTTCGAAGGTCAACTACAAAATTTTCGCTACTTTGTTGTCAGGGTGAATAATGTAGCATGTGAAAATCGCTGACTTCCCATTGATGATCTTGAATGATCTGATCAATGTGACAAAGATTCTAAGCACTGTTGATGTTTCGAAGCTTCAAATAAACAACAAGGATGATTTCCTTATAGGGTTTTCTCATATCAAGGTATTCATAGATAACTACTATGATTGCCTGGCAGTCACTGATATCGAGCTAGCAATGGCTGTTAATAGGATTTCGAAGGTTCCTCAGTCAATGCTGAAAGGGAAGATTGATCTCAAAGATTATGTTGATGGGGAGATTGTGCATAAACCTTTGGGAGTTGTTTTTCAAGGAAAAAGAAAGAATGGGAAGTTGACTAAGTTTTTGTTCCAAGTCTGTGATGTAGAGAGGTACACGAACTCTCAATATACAAGCCTTCTTGTTTGTCTCAACAATTGTAAACAAAATAATGCAGTTGATAAGGCTGAAATTCGAAAGACAATTATTCGGTATATGGAGGTTCGTCGAGTACTTCACCGGACCATGAAGCTGATGGCATGAGTTCGACACTTCTCACTAAGAGGGAGATTGTTACGGTCGAAATGTCTAGTGACGTGTCAAAGTCTTATTTGGTATGTGTAGTGTCGAAGTCTAGCACTTCACTATGTATGTATTTTGCAAGGTTCTAAATAATGTAAGGCGTGACTTGGCGGCAATGTCAAACCTCAAGCTTTTCCAAGCCTTGGCGAGCCACGTCGTTTGTAAGGCGTGACTTAAAGCGGCAATTTTGTATATAATTAATATTTTTATATGTATTTTAAACTATTATTCATTTTTATACACATATATGAGTTAAGGCGACATTTTGTTAAAACTTGGCGGCAGGTACAAGCCTTGGAGCCATGACGAGATTTTTAGAACCTTGATATTTTGTAAGGCACTGTTAGATGTCGAAGCGTAATGTCTAGTCCTTACATATTTTTTGTGAGTCTGTATCACCCTATAAATAGGGTCAGTATAGAAGTAGAGAGCAACTCTTGGGCACTTCGTTCACTTTCTCTCTCTTGTACTTGTATACTCTTTCAGACTAATCAGAGCCAAACAGAACTTATTTACGATTGTGTTCTTAACGCTTTCTGTTCTTGATTTTGTTCTTTATACTAGATTCAAACTAACTACAAACTCACAAATTAGACCAAACATCACGAGGACATATCGTGTAATTTACACTTTATAGTTAGAATAAAACATTTTTACTATGTTACTATATAATGTGTAAGATAAGGTTGTCAAAATTAAGATCTTACCTACGATAATTGTATGTTTTGCAAAATCATGATCGTAAGATCGGATCGCGATTGGAAGATCTTCAAAAGATGAACTAGTGTCCAAATTTTCTCGTAAGGTCTTGTTTGTGCAATATTCATTATAACATTATATTAATTAAGACATCGATATTGGAATCAACTCTAACTATAACTGTAATTTTTGTCAACTCGAACCACAACAATTAGGAAGAAAACTTCTTAAGTAGAAAAAATAATATCATTGTGATCATGTACACTTAAACACACAAGATCTCAAGATGTAACTTGTATGTTACAATTTTTTGCCTAATTCGAGAAAAATACATGACGTTTCTATTAGTTTTCTCACGACGTGTAATGCTTGATTTTGAGTTGAATGGACAAACTTTTGAGGTTCTACTTTTTCAAGGTCCATGGACATTTTTTTAGGCTTTGCATGCGATTTTTAAACATAAAGCATTAATTTTCTAGTGGTTGGAAGACAAAAGACAAGGTTATAGAATAAAGACTAAAGAAGCAAGATCAAATCGTGAGATAAAAGACATGGTTATAGAATAAAGACTAAAGAAGCAAGATCAAATCGTGACAAACTCTTATGACTTAACTCAATACAAATCTTGCTTTAAAGGCCATTTTAAATCAAGTTGAAAGCTTATTTTATTTAAATAAGTATATTTAAATATTTATTGTATTTTATTAATGTTCAAAGAGTATCATAAATAAGTATTTATTAATAATAAATAGTAGTTTTGGGAATACAAAAATTGATATGAAATAAATTTTTCTAAAGTCCTACAAAATTAGTGTTTATAAGCAAGATTATAAAGACTGAGATACTGCATACATGATCATTTTTCTAAATAAGATTGTGATCGTTAGATCATATCGGAATTGAAAGATCCTACAAAAAAATTATGGGAGAGCATGGGTTGGGTTGGGTCGGTTTTGGGGTAAAACCGAACCCAACCCGCACATTTCGGTTTTGGGTTTTAGAACCCAATTAGTTCAGGTTCTGACCAGGTTCGGTTTCTCGGTTTATGGGTTCAGCCTATGGGTTCACGGTTTTGGGTTTAAACATATTTTTCAGAGAATGTAAATAAGCTAACAAATTAATTCAATTTTTTTCAAGCCATTTAAAACAACCAAAAACACCAAAGTCAATTACATAGTTCAAAGAAATATTAAAACTATCAAGTTTTGAAGCTCATAACCAAAACATGAAAACAAAGTACATAGAAATAGTTGGGTTGAGTTGGGTTCAAATCAGTTTCAAAACCGTTCGGTTGGGTCGGTTTCAATGGGACAGTTTTGACAGAGAAAACCCAACCCCAACCAAAAAATTTGGTTTTTAAAATTCTAAACCTAAACCCGACGGTTTGGGCTCGGTTTTATCCGTTTTTGTTGGTTTTTGGGTTTTCAGTTTCGGTTTTGCTCACCCCTACAAAAATTAAACTACTCCCTACATTTTCTTGCATGGTCTAACGTGTGCCCAATACCCCGTTATAACTTGATGATGATTAAGACATCGATAGTAGAATCGACTTATAATTCTTAAGAATTAACCATTATTCTTGTAGATGCAAACTACAGTAATTAGGAAAAAAACAATTTAAGGTGGAATAAGAAACAAGATGATTGTGGCCATTATAAAGGCACAAGATCACATGGGCACACATAATTTTGTTCTTAATTCGAGATGAATGGATGAAGTTGTAAAGCTTTACGAGGCTTCTTTTGATTTGCAATGCTCAATTGCGAGCTAAACGAACAGATTTTTGAGGCTCGATTTCAAGTTGAATGGACAACGGGTTCTACATGGGAATTTTTAGCAAGTTGAAGAATTTCCTAGGATTTAGAATACTAAAGACTTGGTTATCAAATAAAAACTAAAGAGGTGAGATTAGATCATGATAAGATCTTAGGATCATAATCGTGATTGTAAGACCCAATACAATCTTGCTTCAGAATTGGTCCTAGCTAGTTTGATCAAGATCTCTAAACTTCGTGTGGTTCGACCAAATGGTGCGGTTTACCTTATTAAGATCAAGATCGAGATCTTAAAAACCATGTTCAAGTCAACTAAAATCCAAAAAGAACGAAAGGTTCATGAATTGCGGAAACAAACTTCTATTGAGGCTCATTAAAGACGCACGACAACAAACCAATTAAAACTGAATTTATTCATTATAATCAAAATGGCCAAGAGACATGTGAAAGTGGTTTTCATTAGCGTAATTCAACACGGAATACCGCATGTGTTTGATCATCCTTTTCACTGATTTCATCTGCTTGTGGCAAAGGTTTCCCGTCCAGAAATGCTTTGAATAAGGCAAGTGATCGCTCCGGTTGAGAAAATGGAGCTTCATGTGCTGCACCTCTTATGGTTGCATAAGATAAAAAATCACCATATACTTGTGTCCATCCCCCAACCTACAAAATAACTCAACTTCAGAAAAAAAAAAAAAAAACCCAAAGCTCATGTATACAACACTTTATCCAACATGCTTACCCATTCAAATATTCCCCTTAGATCCATTAAGTAAAATAAATAAATAATAATAAGTGAAATAACCTGGTTGCCATTGAACCAAGACCTGTATGGAATAGTTGTCTTCAACCCTAATTCCTTAGCCATGCCATTGATCACAACTCGTGTCCCAGTTAAAGGTAGGACCGAATCTTGATCGCCACTGAAAGAACCAAAAGCAGGATGCAATAAAAGACAAATCAATGAAAATACATTGTTGTTTCTTGCGTATTCACCTGTAAATAAAAACCCTAATGCCAGACTTGATAAGGGAAGCCAACAAAGGAGCCATTGGTACATCCAAATCGCTCATATCATAATTCAAATTGCTGTTGTAAACAAAAATAAGCAGATTGTTATTTATATTATATAACCTGAAATTTTATAAACTAAACCAGGATCTTAATTAAAACCGTTTATTACTCGGTACATGCGGCCCACGGGTTACCATCCACGAGCCGAGCATGTAAAGCGGTTTGCACATCTTTCCGGTTCAAGTACTCGGTTGTTTCATCCTCCACACAAACATCCACCTTCGTTTCCGTACCTTGCTGTCAAATAAAAACAGGCATTTACGTCTTTTCTTCCACAAATGCAGTAGAAATTGAAATAAGTGGGGAGTTGGTTAGCTCACAGTGTTATCGAGAACTTGTGACTGTGAGAAAACATTTGACAAACAAATGTTGAGAGTGATGTCATAAGCGTTAATGGATTGACCAATCTCCCTTGTAGCTTGATTTGCAACAAGAGTGCATTTAGGGGTGAGAGTATTGGATTCGGTTTGTCTTCTTATGGTTGAGTAGTTGCACTCTTTATTGAGTAATTCGTATGTATCATCTGATATCAAACCATGAGACCAAAGATACTCCCCCTTTAAATTAAAATCCGTATCAATATTCAATAGTGGATTGCCGATCTACACAACAAATGTTAATTTCATTAAGAAAAAACTTGATATGAACAAGAAAACGATACAAAAAAGAAAACATGGACTGAATTTACTCACTGCAATTCCCTTGAAATTGATCTTGGCTTTTGATTGAACTATGAGATTTGCTAGTGTAGGAACATAGTGTCCTGTAATCAACTATGAAAGTTAGCATACTAACTTTATATCAAAAGCTCTTTGATGTTTTTACATATATTACCTGCATAACTTTCGCCTGTGATATAAAAGTCTCTATTCTTGTACTCTGGAAAATTTTCAAACCATTTCTCAAGAAAAGCAAGATTGTCGCCAGCTGAAATGATGAACGATAATTGGAAACAGTTTGTTCATACTCATATACAACATTTATTGTGTAACAAAAGCAATCATGATATTAAACCTTTTGATACTAACTCAAACCCAAATGATTATAAGTAACATAGAATCATATAGTGATCGTGAACAACACTCTTGATAAGAAGTAACTAAGTAAGGAACCTGTAATGGCATCATTCACTGATTGATAAAAGGACTTTTCATCAGAATAAGAGAATCCCACTCCTGCTGGTGTATCCAAGTACAACATATTCGCCTCTGCCAAAACAACAAGGAATTCCCAAAATTATTTCCTCAAAATATGTATAATCAATAAGAGCATTCATCAAAGCCATCCATGGACGTTCATAGAACACAAAAACCTTGTCAGATAAGTGCCAATCATATCACTTAAATCATGATTTAGGGCAAAACTCGGCCACTATTGAAAACTTAATTCTGCAATAATACACTCAACATTGAATAATCAGTTATGGCAGAATTTTCAATGCAGATTCTGTATACCTTTATTCCAGCTACACTCATTTTTAACCAAAACATCGCCACTTGGTTTAAAAGGACCATGCTCAACAAAAGCCCCTTCTCCCACAGACGAACAACCAGGTCCTGCAAAAAAATAAACCAAATGCTTCACTCGGTATGCATGAAGTCGAATAGGTTTGGGGTGAAATAGCGAAAATTACCTCCATTCAACCAAAGCACAAGCGGTTTGGAAGATGAGTCGGATTCAGCTTCAACAAAATAGTAAAACAGAGATCTCGGTTTGGCGTCATCAAGGGAGATGTAGCCTGCAAATTGTTTGAATGTAACCGGCGGTTGGCCTGGTAATATCACTACCTCATTGGCGGTTGGCCTGGATTCAACGCCCTTGAGACATGTATGCATTAATATTATCCCAAACAGTAACTTTGCAGAGAGTATCCATGGCTCAGACATGATTGAGAAAGAGGCGTT
Organism: Lactuca virosa; assembly: GCF_052849685.1. NCBI lineage: Eukaryota > Viridiplantae > Streptophyta > Magnoliopsida > Asterales > Asteraceae > Lactuca > Lactuca virosa. Next base: position 402,935,107 of record NC_136430.1, on the reverse strand, counting down.
TTGTAGTAGGTAACTTAAATCCAAAATAGCGTACAATCATCAACGCATTCTTCACAAGTTTTGGTTTCCATGATAGCGTTTTTTACTTTGTCGAGAAGGGAATCACTTTTCAAACTCAATCTGCAGGATTTTCGTTGTGACGAACAATATAGGATTGATTAGATAATTAATCAAGAAGAAGATGCGGATGTATGAGCCAAAGGTTTAGATTCGATTGAAGAACACCAACGATCACAATACAATACGATCTAAATGAAAAAAGTGGGAGAGAATTAAAACGTAACATTCAATATTGTTTTTAGACAAAAAAAAAAGTTTATGATTCGTCCATGGCTCCATGCAAATATACCAAAAGTTCTATGTTGTATGTTCGGTCCTTTACTATTTTATTTTGACACGAATGATCCATGTGTTTCAATTTTCATACATAGTTAGTCATTAATTCATGTTTTATTTTATATTTTTTAAACTCACGTAAAATGACATTTTTATGGTTTGAAGCGTTTGGTAATAGTGGATGTTATGTTCCTTTTTGTTTCTCAAACTGATACGGACCATCAGCCCCCTCAAGCCCAACACATAGTCAGGCCCAAAAGAGAGATACGCCCACGGCCCACCTGCAATGTTAAGGGATTAAAGGAAACCCAAGTCAAAGTGTGAGATGGACTTCAAAAAAGTCTAGAAGCTTCGGTAAGGGACGTGTAGACCTACACAAAAAGACCGGTCTCGGATTGGACCCGAAAAAGACCGAGACTGAACATGTCTAAAACAAGACCGGACTGAGAAAACACCGGTCCTAAAAAAGACCGGACCGAAAAAAGACCGGCTCGAGACCGTCCCGGACCGATCCGAAAAAGACCGGACCATTCCGAAACCGGTTCGAGACCTAGCGAGACTGGTTTGGGAAAAAGACTGGTGACCAAACTTTATAAATATATCATTTTTTTTGTTAATTATACACATTTTATTCACAAATTATCTAACTTATTTCATATGTTTCTTTTATTAAAATTAATTTATCATTTTTAATAAATCTTAATTTATCATTTTGGTGTTAATCACATATTTGTTAATGGAAAAAACTCGAAACAAAAACAAAAGAATCAATAAATACCGAAATCGAATAAAAAAAACCCGAAAATTGAACTGAAAAAGACGCACGGAAAGACATCGAGACCGGACTGAAAAAAGACCGGTCCGAATGAAGACCGGTTCAAAAAAAGATCGGACCGAAAAAGACCAGGAAAAAGACCGACGGGGACCGGTCCGGAAAAAGACCGGACCTTCCGATACCGACCTCAAAAAGACCGGACCGTTTCGAGATCAACCCAAAACTGGTCTGAGACCGCCAATGTGCAGCACTGAGACACTCCCTTGTTATTTTTATTTGTTGCACTAGTTAATTGTTCTTTACTTTCTTCGGTACTTTCATTCCTAGAAGTTATAAGTCGTGGGTTAGTTGTATTTTCGTTTTATTTATTTAAGTTTGTAAGCATTGCTTTGAAGATTATGTATAAAATCGTACCAAAACACATGTCTCTTCTTATAATCTTTTTGGAGTTAACAACGAATCGAAGAGGCCGAATCACAAATGCATGGTGTTTTTTGTTTTTTTTCATAATAAGAACGAACATGAGTATATTTTCAAAAAATATATAGAAGGGATGGCGGAGGAAGGTGTGGTGTTGGCGACTGTAGAAGGAGGAAGAAGTGAGATGCGAAGGGATGGGTGCATACAAGATGAAGCATTTGGGTTTTGATTTTTGGAAGAAGTGAGAGGCAAAAGGATGGGTGCATACAAGAAAGATCGCAAGTGTAACATCCCAAAAATTCAACAAATTTAAAACTTTTCAAAACAACCCTTTTACTAATAAAAGTGTTACACAATCATTGTTTTCAAAACAATATTTAAAATCAGAGTTTCCCAAGATCCAATCAGTCGAAAAAAACGAAGGATGTGTACGGTCACACATTCGCCTTGCCACAGTCCACTGAAGTACCTGAAACCATAAACCAAAACTATAAACACGAAGCTTAGCGAGTTCCCCCAAAATACCACCACACGAACATATAACATATACAAATAACAACATGTACTGGATCCACAGATAAAAGACTGGATGGCTTGCCTATCGGGCCAACAACTCATATCTGGCTTGCTCTTGAGCTCACAACATATGTCTGGCTTGCCCTCGGGGCCCACAGCTTATGTCTGGCTTGCTCCCTAGTCCAATCAGTCATCGAACTGGAATACTAATGTTCAACCCTCAGTACGAGTCTGGCATACCAACCGGTCCTCAGCTCGTATCTTGAATGCTACTAAGCCCTCAGTATGAGTCTGACATGCCCTACATGGCCCTCAACTCATATATGGAATGCTCCAGGGTTAGTTTGCTATAACACAAAGCAGTACAACCTCAACCTAACACAATATGTCGACATATACAAAACAAATAAACATATAATCAGTCAACAGGCAAACACGCAGATCTTTAGATCACTACTTCATAACAACATCCTATAAACTAGGATACCGATCTAACAGATCACTACAACATAGCAACATACGATAAACCAGGATATCAATCCAATAGGCCGGCCTTGGTGCCTTCGACCCAAAAGTACAGTGAGGAAAACTCACCTTTCGATCTGATCAATAGTTGATGAGGTTCCGACTCCGAATCTCAACTCCAACCGACACCTATCCCTCCAAGTGACCAATCACAATCAAAATTCCGAAATACCCAAAATACCCTTGAGGTCAAACTTGGTCAAACTCCATAAGTCAACTGAGTCAACCCAGCCGAGTCAACCTAACCGAGTCAACTCGACTGAGTAAACCCAGGGTGCGTAGGCGGGGGTACTCCGGAGGTATGCTGGGCTACACGTATCCTCCCAGTTGACCACCATCGGGGTGGTTGACCTCGTACGTAGGGCGTACTCCGAGTACACGGAGGGTACCCTCGCAAGTCCAAAAATTCCAGTAAGAGCTTAATGGCTTAAGCTCTTACGTCCAAACTTCAGATCCATGGCTAAAATACTTTTAGAAGTCATAAAGTCTCCAACTTTATGACCTAGCATGTCCAATGAGTGCTTAACACAAGCTCTTATTCCATTAAGACCTTCTAAATGATGTATGAAGCAAAACTAACCATTTGGAACCCATTTTTATGACGTAAGACCCCTCCTAGGGTCCGAAAGGACACCTCAAAGGTCAAAACATGCCATATTCAAGATCTAGCATTTTGGGACCAAAAAGTTCCATAAAGACATGCAAAACTAGATCTATATGCTAGAGGAATAAAGTTGCAAGCTTTTTATCATAGAATGGTTGCAAATGATGTAGAAATCCCAGATCCAAGTGTTCCACTCCTTCAAGATAAGCTTGGCTTCCTTCCTTCCTTCTTCTAAGGCACCAAAAACACACTTCCAAGCTTGAAAAGGCTCCTCAAGGTGAAACTAGGGTTGCACAAACTTATGAGAGGGATGGAGGCCGATAAGGTGGATGAAATGAGGCCATAAGAGTGCTTAAATACGAGTCACACCCTATAAATTAGGGTTTCCATAACTGAAAAGTATGCCCAACGTACTCTGATGTATGCCCTGTGTACTAGGGAGCGTCCTTGTACGCTCACCGTACCCCACGTACGCATGGCGTACTCATAAGGCCAAAATTACAAAAATTCCACTAGGGATCCTTTTGCACACTTTCTTGAACTTAGAGACCAAAATGCAATACATCTTTAATATAAGGATCAACAATGGAAGTACTTCAAAACCAGATTTTATTCGTCCATCAAGGAGGACATGAAAGGCCACCCGAACAACCCCTAGAACTTTGAGCAACATTTGCAGAAGAGGTAACTAAAGACCTCCGAGATGTATTGCGTACTCTCCTCGATGTTCAGGAAGAGTCAAATAGGAAATGAAAGCAAGATAAGATTTCAGAGGATGTTAACAAAGCGAAACAAGGCGAGACTGGATGCGAGGGTCAAAAAGGGTAAACTTCTAATAAGATGGGATACACTTTTAAGGAATTCGTGGATTGTAAACACACAGAGTTTTTAGGATGAGATGACCCGATAGCTGCTATGACATGTTGACACATATTGAGAAAAAGTTTCGTACTAGCAAATGTGCGGAAAAAGATAAGGTGGATTACGCCACCATTTGTGGGAAATAATCAGTAGTACACTGGGAGAAGAGTTGACAGGTATGTTGACTTGGGAGCAACTTAAAGTAAAATTTTGTGAAGAGTAATGTTCTTAAACTATAGTTCGACAATTAGAGAAAAAATTCTCCCAATTCATTTAAGGTTCGAATTCAGTTCAAGAGTACACCGTTGAATTCAATGATAAAGCTTGATATGCAAGGCACTTGGTCGATACAGAAGACAGAATGAGTGATAAATATCCGTGGGGATTGAGGACCCAGATACGAGAGTTTATATGAGATTCCAAACTAAAGACTCATAAAAAACTACAAGGGAAGAACAAGAGAGTCTCAAAGGAAGGATGTAGTAACCGCAAGAGAAATTCAGTACATATTACAACACCATTAATGAACACATGTTATGAATGTTCATAAGTGCACTTCCAAGTAGTTATCCCTTCAACACCGATAAATATGCCTTGAATGGTCAATGGCTATCATCACACTCCAACTTGAATCTAGTTCTTGTTAAAGCGCATGAACTTTCCTACAAAAGAGCCCAAGAGAAAAGAAGAGGAAGGCATGTGACTGATAATAATATGAGTCCAATATTTCCTTAAGGAAAAAAAATAAATCAACAACATAATGCCTATTGGGGTTGAAACAGTTTGTCACAAGCTCGTTCAACCGGTACATGACATGTTCTACAAGGACGGAAATGATATGACGTGCTTTAAGTGAATTGTTGACATTTCTAAGCCTCCCACAACTCATATCTTCAATATGATTAATGATTGTAGAATAATACAAATAGTAAATGGTTTCCATCGACTAATTTCACTAGAGATAAACAATAGGAGGGATAAGTTACGACAGAGTGAGTACATTGTTGTGAAACAGGAGATCATTGATGAACTCACTCTGTTGCATGCCACTTTATCAATAGGAGGAATATACCCTAGGGCTACGCCCAGTTGCATGCCACTTTATCAATTGTTTCATTCAATTTCAATCTTAGACGTATTTCAAACCAAGTAGCATTTGTGAGTTGATCTATACCAATTCATGTTCTTTAACTCTTCTACTAAGATGTTGACAATCCACATAACCTACATTATCCAATTGATCTTTCGATAGTCATTTTCTAGATATTTTACCACAAAAGAATATATATATATATATATATATATATATATATATATATATATATATATATATATAACTGTGAAAAATCTTCTTGAAAAATTATCAAGTGAACCATTATATATAGTATAATCTCTTTCAGGACCTTTCTCTACCAATATTTTCATCAAGTATGTATTAAATCTCTCCCAAATTTTTAGATCAAATATATCACCAACAACATCACCATCTTCAATGTCATCACCATCAAGATTATCTACATCGACATGGGCATCATTAATATTGACATCATTAATTTGATCTCCGTTAACATCAACACCCATATTATCATCATTAATATCATCATTGTTTTGATTATGAGAAGAAAGTTTTGGTTTTTAAGGGTAAACTTATCTAGAAACCCACTTTGAGCCTTTCTTAATTCTTCATCTCTTTTTTTTATGACTTTCACAACCAGGTTGTTACTTAGGAGGCATAATTTATAAAAATATCATAATATTTTCTAATGATTCAATAAGGAGTTAAATATATGATTCAATGAAAACTGAAACAAAAACTTGATTAATTTTGCCAAGTGCCAACAAAAAATACTTTTATATTTTGGAATTGGAAAGTAGGGAAAAAAGCATCTATTAACTAGGAAGGACTTACCTGGTTCGTTTGTTTTCTATTTTGTAGGGAAGGGGAGAACCGAAGAACTCAAGAATTGGAATCCCGGGAAGAACTCAAGTACTCAAGAAGTCAAAGTCCAAAACAAGCAATATCGATCCTATTTTGCAAGGGAAGAACCCAAGAACTTAAATCAAGCAACATTTTTTATGATTCTGTTAAGTTCCTATAAATGACCTTTATGCCCCTTTTTATGTTTTATTTCTTTTTTAAGATTGTTAAAACTTTTAAGGACCATTTTTTGTAAAAGATTAAAAAAACCCAAATATCTAATTCATCCCTAAAAAACGACACAACCTCTCTCGCTCTTAGGTGTTGTTTGTTTTTTCAAAGACAAAATGTCTGCAGTTTGCAGACCACATCTTCAGACTTCTGCAATAAAAGAGAAAGACTAAACGTTTGCAGTTTGCAAGAAAAAGACTATTTGTTTTTTTAATATATGCAGGCTGCTAAAATAAACTAAAATTTAAATAAACTGATTTTTTAAACTTAAAAGACTTTTTCAATATTAAAATTTAAATAGTTATAGTTTTATAACACTTAAAGGTTCAATCTAATTCAAATTCCTTTCAATTTCAATTTATATAAGAGATTCAATATTGAAATCTTACGAACCTTTTGTCGTTGGTCAATATTTTCTATAAAAGAAATCATCTTTTGAAGTCATAAATTTTATGATTTTTTATAAATAGTTAATAAACCTAGATCAAATTTTATGAATTATTGTATAACACTTTCATTTTCATAACCATTTTTTATTTTATTTCTTTTATGTAACGTTATATTATGATTAATATGTGTGTCTAAATTATTTTATGATTTAATATATAACAATAGGAAAATTAGGTCATGTTTTTAATAGTGTGTTGTAATATATAAAAATAAAACTAAAATGGTATTAATTTAACATATATCTTTTATATTTATTGTATTTTGTTGTAGTTAAAATGAAGAGATTTTACAAAAAAGACATTCAAACAAAAAATATTAATGTTTGAAGAGGTTAAAAAAGGCATCAAAAAAATAAGCATTCGAACAAGAATAAAAGAGACATTCGAAAAAAGGTGTTGTTTTAACCTAGAAGATGTATGAAGAGGTTAGAAGACTCTAGTCCACATTTGTGTTAGGAAGAGGACGTACAAACCTTTTTAGGTATATGGTCTTCTAAAAAATGAACAGTCTGCGAAAGCTAATATCTGCGCGTGATGTAATGACCCAAAATCCATAAGTAAAAATTTCATTTTTAAATTCATCAATCCAAATATCACATGTTTCGAAATCATCCAAAATACAATCTATCAAAAAATATCAGAGTTAAAGAGATCATAAAATGCGGAAATCATGAAGGGGATGATGCGACGCCATCACGCCGGGCCCTTCCCTTTCGAACCACAGTCCCTGAAACTTAGAAATAAAACTGTAAGCACAAGACTTAGTGAGTTCCCCAAAGTACCACATACCAAACATACAACTGGGCGTAGCCCTAGGGTATATTCCAACCCAATACACAAATATGGGCCTAGCCTTGGGGTTTCTTCCAACCCATCTTATACTCGTGGGCCCAGTCCTGGGGTTTATTTCAACCCAGATCATTAAAACATGTAAAAGTCACATAACAACTAACATTCTACATAACAACATGGTGGGCCGACATTGGTGCATTCGACCCATAAGCACAGTGAAAAGACTCATATCGAACTGAAGATAAATGAACCGTACACTCGAGCTGCTACTAACATTGCTCCTCACACTAATCATAACCCAATAACCACCCTAATTAATAATTAGGATTTAACCCACAAATAAAGGTCTAAATCATATTTTTATCTTACTAAGGGCAACAGATAATCTTGCCCTTCCACTCATGACCCAACTAGCCAAAGCCCAAAACTCCTAAAGACCCCAGGTCCAAAATAGCCCAAAAGGTTTTCTGAGAGTACGCCCAACGTACACCTTGTTACGCTCAACGTACAACGTGATCTCGGAAGGGTCACGGGGCCTCAGCCCGCTACGCTCAACATACACGGGTTAATGCCCAACGTAAACCCTTGAAGGCCAAACTATCAATCTAGGTCTTCATATAATAAGACTTAATGCCCAAACTTCAGATCTAACCCTAACAAATGTATAAAACTGTAAAGTTGTAACCTTTATGCCTTTGCATGGCTACAAGGGGTCCAAAATCCAACCCTAAGTCTATGTCATGACTAAAAAGCTTACTTGATCAATCATGCATGATTAGGAAAGATCAAGATCCCTTTTTATGAACCACAATGCTCTTAAATGAAAGGAAACACTCCTCATTAGGCATTGAGTTGCTCAAACTCCCGAGATCCAAGGATATAGGAGTAATAATGAACAAATATTACTATATAGCTAGGTCTAAAGAAATATGCATCAAGTCTAGAGATTTATACATTCTGGAGGTTGCTAGAGGTGTGCTAATCCCAGATCCACAAATGTTTTGGAGATTCCAAGAGTACTCCAAAGATCTCATTCTTTAAAGAATGGACACACAACACTCAAAAAACTCAAAATCTCACCAAGGGAGGTTAGGGTTTGCACGGATGGTCGTTTAGAAGAAGGAGGTTGAAGGTAAGGGAGGGTCTATGGTCATAATGTTCTTTAAATAGGGTCCAAACCCTAAAAATTGAGGTTTTCCTTTTGCATGAGTAAGACCAATGTACACATGCGTACACCCAACGTACTCGAGAAATCTGCGATCAATCATTTAACTGCCTACGCCCGACGTACTCATCTCTTTTTTTTTATGACTTTCACAACCAGGTTGTTACTTAGGAGGCATAATTTATAAAAATATCATAATATTTTCTAATGATTCAATAAGGAGTTAAATATATGATTCAATGAAAACTGAAACAAAAACTTGATTAATTTTGCCAAGTGCCAACAAAAAATACTTTTATATTTTGGAATTGGAAAGTAGGGAAAAAAGCATCTATTAACTAGGAAGGACTTACCTGGTTCGTTTGTTTTCTATTTTGTAGGGAAGGGGAGAACCGAAGAACTCAAGAATTGGAATCCCGGGAAGAACTCAAGTACTCAAGAAGTCAAAGTCCAAAACAAGCAATATCGATCCTATTTTGCAAGGGAAGAACCCAAGAACTTAAATCAAGCAACATTTTTTATGATTCTGTTAAGTTCCTATAAATGACCTTTATGCCCCTTTTTATGTTTTATTTCTTTATTAAGATTGTTAAAACTTTTAAGGACCATTTTTTATAAAAGATTAAAAAAACCCAAATATCTAATTCATCCCTAAAAAACGACACAACCTCTCTCGCTCTTAGGCGTTGTTTGTTTTTTCAAAGACAAAATGTCTGCAGCTTGCAGACCACATCTTCAGACTTCTGCAATAAAAGAGATAGACTAAACGTTTGCAGTTTGCAAGAAAAAGACTATTTGTTTTTTAATATCTGCAGGCTGCTAAAATAAACTAAAATTTAAATAAACTGATTTTTTAAACTTAAAAGACTTTTTCAATATTAAAATTTAAATAGTTATAGTTTTATAACACTTAAAGGTTCAATCTAATTCAAATTCCTTTCAATTTCAATTTATATAAGAGATTCAATATTGAAATCTTACGAACCTTTTGTCGTTGGTCAATATTTTCTATAAAAGAAATCATCTTTTGAAGTTATCAATTTTATGATTTTTTTATAAATAGTTAATAAACCTAGATCAAATTTTATGAATTATTGTATAACACTTTCATTTTCATAACCATTTTTTATTTTATTTCTTTTATGTAACGTTATATTGTGATTAATATGTGTGTCTAAATTATTTTATGATTTAATATATAACAATAGGAAAATTAGGTCATGTTTTTAATAGTGTGATGTAATATATAAAAATAAAACTAAAATGGTATTAATTTAACATATATCTTTTATATTTATTGTATTTTGTTGTAGTTAAAATGAAGAGATTTTACAAAAAAGACATTCAAACAAAAAATATTAATGTTTGAAGAGGTTAAAAAAGGCATCAAAAAAATAAGCATTCGAACAAGAATAAAAGAGACATTCGAAAAAAGGTGTTGTTTTAACCTAGAAGATGTATGAAGAGGTTAGAAGACTCTAGTCCACATTTGTGTTAGGAAGAGGACGTACAAACCTTTTTAGGTATATGGTCTTCTAAAAAATGAACAGTCTGCGAAAGCTAATATCTGCGCGTGATGTAATGATCCAAAATCCATAAGTAAAAATTTCATTTTTAAATTCATCAATCCAAATATCACATGTCTCGAAATCATCCAAAATACAATCTATCACAAAATATCAGAGTTAAAGAGATCATAAAATGCGGAAATCATGAAGGGGATGATGCGACGGCATCACGCCGGGCCCTTCCCTTTCGAACCACAGTCCCTGAAACTTAGAAATAAAACTGTAAGCACAAGTCTCTGTGAGTTTCCCAAAGTACCACATACCAAACATACAACTGGGTGTAGCCCTAGGGTATATTCCAACCCAATACACAAATATGGGCCTAGCCTTGGGGTTTCTTCCAACCCATCTTATACTCGTGGGCCCAGTCCTGGGGTTTATTTCAACCCAGATCATTAAAACATGTAAAAGTCACATAACAACTAACATTCTACATAACAACATGGTGGGCCGACATTGGTGCATTCGACCCATAAGCACAGTGAAAAGACTCATATCGAACTGAAGATAAATGAACCGTACACTCGAGCTGCTACTAACATTGCTCCTCACACTAATCATAACCCAATAACCACCCTAATTAATAATTAGGATTTAACCCACAAATAAAGGTCTAAATCATATTTTTATCTTACTAAGGGCAACAGATAATTTTGCCCTTCCACTCATGACCGAACTAGCCAAAGCCCAAAACTCCTAAAGACCCCAGGTCCAAAATAGCCCAAAAGGTTTTCTGAGAGTACGCCCAACGTACACCTTGTTACGCTCAACGTACAACGTGATCTCGGAAGGGTCACGGGGCCTCAGCCCGCTACGCTCAACATACACGGGTTAATGCCCAACGTAAACCCTTGAAGGCCAAACTATCAATCTAGGTCTTCATATAATAAGACTTAATGCCCAAACTTCAGATCTAACCCTAACAAATGTATAAAACTGTAAAGTTGTAACCTTTATGCCTTTGCATGGCTACAAGGGGTCTGAAATCCAACCCTAAGTCTATGTCATGACTAAAAAGCTTACTTGATCAATCATGCATGATTAGGAAAGATCAAGATCCCTTTTTATGAACCACAATGCTCTTAAATGAAAGGAAACACTCCTCATTAGGCATGGAGTTGCTCAAACTCCCAAGATCCAAGGATGTAGGAGTAATAATAAACAAATATTACTATATAGCTAGGTCTAAAGAAATATGCATCAAGTCTAGAGATTTATACATTCTGGAGGTTGCTAGAGGTGTGCTAATCCCAGATCCACAAATGTTTTGGAGATTCCAAGAGTACTCCAAAGATCTCATTCTTTAAAGAATGGACACACAACACTCAAAAAACTCAAAATCTCACCAAGGGAGGTTAGGGTTTGCACGGATGGTCGTTTAGAAGAAGGAGGTTGAAGGTAAGGGAGGGTCTATGGTCATAATGTTCTTGAAATAGGGTCCAAACCCTAAAAATTGAGGTTTTCCTTTTGCATGAGTAAGACCAATGTACACATGCGTACGCCCACTATACTCGAGAAATCTGCGATCAATCATTTAACTGCCTACGCCCGACGTACTCATCTCGTACGCTCAACATAGGGACCATTTTGCAAACTTTTTAAAGAAACAAACCAAAAATGAAAAAAATACCTGGAACACTGGTGTTACAAATCTCCCCCACTTGAATCAGACTTCGTCTTCGAAGTCCGCCGCTACAAACAAGCCTGGGTGGTACTCCCTCATCTCATTCTCAGGCTCCCATGTCCACTCCGAGCCCTTCTGGTGCTGCCATTGCACCTTCACCAAGTTCAACACCATATTATGCAGAGTCTTGGTCTTTTTGTTGAGAATCACAATTGGCCTCTCCACATAATTTAGGCGCTCATCGACCTAAATATTATCCAAAAAAATCACCACCGAATCATCGACTACATACTTCCGCAACTGCGATACATGGAAAGTGTTGTGGATTTGACTGAGCTCATCAGACAAATCCAACCGGTATGGAACCTTGCCCACCGGGCGGAAATCCTGAATGGACCAATAAATCGGGGGCCCAGCTTGCCTCGCTTTCGAAACCGGATGACACCTTTCCAAGGTGACACCTTCAAAAGCACAAAGTCCCTCACCTGAAACTCGAGGTCCGAACACCGACGGTCTGCATAACTCTTTTGTCGGCTTTGTGCGACTCACAATCTATCTCGCACCTGCCGTATCATCTCTATGGTATTGAGCACCATTTCAATACTCCCCATGACCCGATGCCTGATCTCTCCCCAAAAACTGGGGTCCTACACCTCCTCCCATACAACATCTCGAAGGGTGGTCAGTCAATACTAGCATGATAACTATTTTTGTAAGAGAACTCGACTAGTGGAAGGTAAGTATCCAAACTCCCTCCAAAATCTAACATGCATGCCGAAGCATATCTTCAAGCATTTGAATCGTCCGCTCACTTTGTCCATCGGTCCGGAGGTGGTATGCTATACTAAAATGAAGCTGAGTACCCAACTCCTCGTGAAAATTCCTCCAAAACCTGGAGGTGAGACTACCATCTCTGTCTAAAACCACTGATAAGGGCACCCCGTGCTGAACCACCACCTCCCGAATGTAAATTTCAGCCAATTGTTCCACAGATATACTCGCATCAATCGCCAATCGGAATGAAATGCATGCTCTTGGTCAATCTATCAACAATGACCCATATGGAATCAACTCCATGCGCCATCCTTGGGAACTTTGTGATAAAATCCATGGTGATCTCTTCCCATTTCCACATGGGAATGGGTAACAACTGCATCTTGCCGTGGGGTCGCTGATGTTCAGCCTTGACTTTCCGGCAAGTTAGACACCGCTCTATAAACCACACTACTTTTATCTTCATACATAACCACCAATAACTCAACTTCAAATCCCTATACATCTTTGTGGCCCCCAGATGGATCAAAAACTTTGACTTATGAGCCTCTTCTAGAACTATCTATCTGACCCCACCAGTAGTCGGAACCCAAACTCTACCACACTGAGTCAATAAACCCCTAATATCTCTGATGAATAAAGGAATTTTCCCCTGATCCGCTCTGCCTTCCAATTCTCCTTTTTCAAACCCTCCACCCGAGCCTTCTTGATTAAATCCAACAAAAAGGAAATGATAACCATCCTCAGACATATATCCGTTATAGGTGTACTCACTGCCTTGCGACTCAAGGCATCGACAACTACACTGGCCTTCCCAGTGTGGTACATGATCTCACAATCATAATCCTTTATCACATCCAACCATCTTCGTTGTCGAATATTAAAATTTGGTTGAGCCATTAGGTACCTCAAGCTCTCGTGATCAGTGTAGATAGTACACCTAACCCCATACGGATAGTGCCTCCAAATATTAAGGGCAAAAACCACAGCCCGCAACTCTAAATCGTGCGTAGGGTAATTTGCCTCATGATGTTTCAACTGCCTCAAAGCGTAAGCAATCACATGTCCCCTCTGCATGAGGACAACTCCCAAACCCGAGATAGAAGCATCGTAAGAAACCACAAAATCATCCATGCCCTCGGTGTGCCTCACATAATCTCTGTCTCAACATCTCAAAAGCTGACTGTTGATCGGGCCCTCACCGGAAAGTAACATTTTTCTTTGTTAAGCGGGTCAATGACACAACAATCTTGGAGAAATCATGGATAAATCTCCAATAAAATCCCACTAGACCTAGGAAACTCCAAATCTCATATTAGGTTCTCGGAACCTCCTATCGCATCACAACCTCGAGCTTGGCTGGATCGAACAATATACCCTTCTAGTTGACGATGTGCCCCAAGAACTGCACCTCACGCAACCAAAACTCACATTTGGATAACTTTCCATATAGCCTCTCCCTCCTCAGAGTCTCCAATATCTCTCGCAAATGATCCCCATGCTACTCCTTGGTCTTAGAGTAGACCATAATATTATTAATAAACACGATCACCGACCGATCCAACATTCGCCTGCATACCCGGTTCATGAGATCCATGAATGATGCTGGCGCATTGGTGAGCCCAAATGGAATCACCACAAACTCGTAATTAGCATAACGAGTCATGAAGGCCGTCTTATGAACATCATCATCTCTGACCCTCATGTGATGGTAAGCTGATTGCAAATCTATCTTAAAAAACCAAGATGCACCCTGAAGCTGGTCGAAAATTTCGTCGATCCTCGGGAGTGGGTAATGGTTCTTCACCGTTAGCTTATTCAACTCCTGATAGTCAATTCACATCCTGTGTGAGCCGTCCTTCTTTCTCACAAATGGGATCGGTGCTCCCCAAGGTGTGCTACTCGACCGAATAAATCCCTTGTCTAGCAGGTCCTGAAGTTGCGTAGACAACTCCTACATCTCCGACGATGCCAAGAGATACGGTCCCTTGGCTATTGGGGCCGCACCAGGAACTAAATCAATTCGGAACTCGACCTGCCTCTCAGGAGGAACTCCTAGAAAATCCATAGGAAACACATTAGGGAAATACCGAACAATGGGCACCTCACTCAACGTCGTCGTGCCCCTAACCCGAGTATCCACCACATAATCAAGAAACCCAGAACAACCCTGCTGAAGATATCTCCTGGCCCTGGCAGCTGAACAGAGAGCCGACCCATGCGAAGATCCCTTTCCAGGAATAACCAGTTCTCCCCCAATTGGGGTTTGAACTCTCACTAGCTAGTGCTAAAAGTCAATCATGGCCCCATTAGGACCCAACCAACCAATCTTGATAATAACCTTCGATCCTTGAAGAGGTATCAACACCAAATCAATAGTGTACTTCTCGCTTAACAGGTTTAGGACACACCCACGATGAACCCTCGAAGCACTCACATAAAGATCATCAACAATTTTGACCTCCAACGGATAATATAGAATCCCAAGAGCATCACTAAATTTCTTGCTAAGTGCAATAGATACAAAGGATCGGGTAGCACCCGAATAAAAAAAACATGAGCAGTCATACCATTGCCTAAGAAAGTCCTTACACAAGATCAAGTACAATATAAGCATAAATAAGGAAAGCAATAAGAGACAAGATAAAATCACATATCGGTAACCATATCTGGTGCCGAACGAGCCTCATCGGTAGTCATCTAGAATGCCTTGCTCTTCACCATAGGTGTCTCCGCCTTGCCCTGGCGGCTGTCAGTAATCCTCAGGGTGGCTGGTGCAGGCACCGCCACTGCCCCTCCTGACAATCTCAGACAATCGACCTTTTTATGGCCGGTCTGATTGTAATGAAAGCAAATCAGATTACCCCGGGGATAGTCCCTACCCATATGACCCGTCTCTTCACATTTGACACAGCCTAAACCCACTGCTCGACATGCCTAATCGTGCGGATTGCCACACTTTCCGCAACGGCTCCGAACCTGCTGACCCCTAGTCTGCGAATCTGAAGTCTTAGGCCTCTTAGCCTGGCCCACTGCTGTCTGCACCTGCTCCGACTTACGCTTCGTCCGAAGCTCCAGCTCAATCTCCCGCTCGTGGTCCCTCTCAATCGTAATTTAGGGTCTTGCATCCCAGAAAGCTCACAAACTCCCTGATGTCATCCCTCAACATGTCATGATATCTTGTATTCTTCATCTCCTCATCCACAGCATACTGCAGAACTAAAAGAGCCCTCTCCGGAAACTTGGCGGTGATCTTCGCCACAATCTCGATAGTCTAGCAAAGATCCTCAAGACTCTCTAGCAAAGATCCTCAAGACTCTCTGTTCGAACTCTCCGGAACTAAAAGAGCCCTCTCTGGCTGAACTGCTGGATAAACTCTGTCGTCTTGAGCACTATCTTAGTGCTCCCCAAGACTCCCTGTTCGAACTCTCCCTAGCCATTAGGAGTCCGACACTTCCGCATATAGGAGCTTGAAGGGAGGCATACCAATACTAGCATGATGGCTGAGAAATCATCACACACCGAAACTGCTATCAACGCCCATCCTTAGCAGAATCACATACCCTAATGAAGAACGAACCTTAATATTCTGTCCTCATCCAATAAAAGAATAACCAACCGATCTGCATGGAAACTGGAAACCCTATGCAATGTATGACTTTCAAACAAATAGAACCACTCCAAGCCGCTCTTATGATGACTCAACTCTGCAACCCGAACCGAACAAATCCATCCGATTTGAACTATTCCACTGACATCCAGAAAAACATAAACCCCAACCATCCACCTATGCTGGAAATCCTACTTCGAATACCAAATCGACTACCAACTTTAAGAGCCGAACCGATAAAGGTTGTCTCGACCCATCTGCCAATATGACTCTGTCAGTCATTCAATCCAAGTGATTGCTACATACTGAACTGTATTCTCACATCACATTAAGCTCCAACCTACCCTACGATCTTACCAAGTATTACAAATGTTGAGGCCCACTCACAATCCTTTACCCCAACCCGCGATGATCTAAATCATCCTAGAGAATGCTACGAGCCAAGTCATAAACTTCCATCACTGACGCAACCGCCTACCAACCTAGTGAATAATATGATTGCTCTGTAGTCTTACATCATTTCCAAAACCTCATACTAACCTAGTGAATGCTACAACTACTCTACAGTCTTACATCACTTCCACAACCGCATACTAACCCCGTGAATGCTATGACTGCTCTGTAGTTTTACATCACTTCCACAACGACATACTAACCTATTGATTGTTACGCCTGCTCTGCAGTCTTACATCACTTCCACAACCGCATACTAACCCAACGAATGCTACAGCTGCTCTGCAGCATTACATCACTTCCACAACCGCTAACCTAAATCACTGCGAGTCAAAACCCCATCCTGTTGGACTCTATCAGGTGTTCGGGTCGTGCTTCAAACCCCAAAGCCTTCATTAGACAATAATAGGCAGGAAGGTCCTAACACAACCCTCGACCTAAACCTAACCATGAATCCATATCATTTGCTCCACTGCTTACCACTCACCAAAGAACATTATTTTTTTTCGTAAACCCTGATCCCAATTCCCAAGCACAACCAGAACTAGCTCTCTGGTTGTCTTAGGATAATACCGTGTTAACCGGCCTTCCTAGTTAATCCTTAATCAAACAATATCTTATCTGCACCACCTGATCAGCCGGTCAAGGCCTCGCCAACCTAACGGTAGCTTGCTCCACACTCACAACCTAACCGATGTTGGATTCTTCCCAATATCAAGGAATTATGGTGCTCCCTTAAGATATACCAATCCAAATCCCCGACATAGGTAAAAATTATAAAATGGCTCGCACTTGGAACTATCCCTAGTGGTTCTCAAGTGTCCATCCCTCACATGGATTCATCTATACTCAGATAACCTCATAATCACTGAATTACCGAGCCATTCCACAATCTCCCTACCCGACCACCACCACACTGAACTTACTGGACTAAGATCCCATGACCAAATGATATCGGGTGCCTACACCCCAAACCAGATGAATCACTTTATTATTATCGATTAAAGATTTCCGTATCCAAAGTACCTTCCCTTGATACAATTCTACACCCTTGTGCAATCCCAACTGATAACCAATAACCCAGAGACCCACAATTGAAGTAGATCGATAATCACTTCAATTCTCTACTTACTACCGAATCAAACTCGAGTCTGCTATAGGCAATAGTTCCATAATCCAACAATTAAGAGAAAACGTACCCAAAAGCTAAGAAATACCATGGACAAAACTTGACGATAAGTTGTCACATCCACTGACCTCCAACTTATACAACTCGTAACCCTTGAAGCATGCCAACTATTGATGATGAACAAGAAACAACCAACGATCGAGAATGCACTGACAACAACCCTATAATCAAATTTTTTACCGAACTAAACCCATACGGAACTACACATACCAAACCCTGAAGTTGATTGATAGGTCAACCAGTGCTTATCTTAGACTATAGGTAGCAATTTATACATCGAGCTGACAAATCCTTCAACCACTGATACTCGACCCGAGTGATCTAACCACCTCTTGATCGGTTCAATGACATACTTGAAAGGGACCACCGACTAAAACGAGCTCCTTGACTAACAACTTCCTACCGCAAAGACAACTCATGTGTTTCTGAGCACATACATTTGATGAAAACTTGCTATATACCCTCGTCTCGAACCAAAGTCTCACATACCTGAATCGTCGATCCCTGCAACCAATTTTTCTAAAACCATAAACTCGAACAGATCGATGATCTTCCAAGTAGCATACCCAGTTCTCCCTCACTTTGGGTTCAAACTATCACAAGCTGACATTGCAAACAAATCACACTCCAAACCGGATCAACTAGATACATACCATCCCTGACTCTTGGAATGTATAACACAATGCAAGATGATATCCCAGATCAAAACCCAACAAACTCAAATACATTTCGAATATCAGATAGAGACCTCAGAAACTTCCTGATAATATCCACCTCTATCATCAGGAATCCTATGCAGATGCACAAGCGATAACTCTGACAGTCCATTCATAGCACTGATTCTCTATCCAGGAACAAATGGATTACCACACTCTTCGCCTTTGAATCTCTAACCATTACTTCATCGCGAGAATCAATCATAAAACAAGAGGCATCATCTTCATAGTCGAGATACAACATAGACAACGAAATTCCTCGTTCCCGATTCACTCCTCTTGATCACCTGGAACAACCTGCTAAATCACGCTCTAGCTAAACTCAAAGAAGGCATACCCTTGTTCTCATCTTGTACAGTCTTTACGAAAATGACTCTCTTTCTACATATGAAATATCTCGAGGTGATAAAACCACAAGAATACTCTTGTGCATTTTGACCTTTGTCGCAGATACTGCAACCATCTAGTTCCCCCACTGGGTCTTCCTCAAAATTCTGAAATCATACGCTCGCTCTCTCTTTCCCTCAACATAAAAAACTGGAAGAACAGAATCCTCGTCATAGAAAATGATATTATAAGCCATCGTCCAATCACTCAACCTCAGGCTTCAATCCTCAATCCGTTCATCCCAATCACTCCCTTCTTGAGTCCCGTGACTCAGACTGGCACTACCTCAGGCAAGGCCTCCAAGAACTCAAAATCAACTACTCATCTAAATTTGTACCATCCAATCCCAAACTGACATGGCCACTAAGGCCCAAACAATTACCAGAACCATCTTCATCCTTGACAACCATAATCAAAAGGCTGATAAATATCAAAATGTTGCAACAGATTCATGTTGCCAAACCATGTTCCTACCCTCAACCAGCTCCTTATAATTTCTGAGACTTTTCTTGATTCGAGTACGGACCCTGTTCTTTAAGTAGTACGGGCTCAATACTACCTCCCATACTTATCTGTACTTTCCTCAAAATCATCCCGAATCCTCTAAGTCACTTCCTCATAATGATACTTTTCAAAATCTGCTAAATAACGCACCGCTCGAACTAAAGCGCTTCCTAGGCTCTCCTAGGATTCCCACCCTACACTGCCACCAGACGCCGAAGGACTCCCATCAATGTCAGCTCACTACTTCACGGATACAATTACATGCAACAAAACCTAAATAATTCTTTGACTAAAAGACTCAACCCTACAACGGTTAAACTAAAAAAAGAGCTGCAGAATAGGGCCACATCAATCACTCTGAGATTATTTAACCTTTGCAGCATGTAACTTAACATATTCCTGCAATATTTAACTTACATCAATATGAGTCCCACAAATCACAAAGCAAGCAACATTCAAGCAGCTAGAAATAAAAGCATTGCATAATCAGGGAATCCTATCTCAGAAGCTCCTGAAGATCTCTAGTCACTAGCATGCATT
This sequence comes from Lactuca virosa, assembly GCF_052849685.1. Lineage (NCBI taxonomy): Eukaryota > Viridiplantae > Streptophyta > Magnoliopsida > Asterales > Asteraceae > Lactuca > Lactuca virosa. The sequence goes on along the minus strand of NC_136430.1, from coordinate 402,915,150 downwards.
ACTACCAGCTCACACAATAGGCATATGACATCTCTCCTAATCAGGCATCCTACCATAAAATAGTGAGCAAATCCATAACCGTAATTTAGCATGCAATTCTCATATACTCATATCAAACATCAATCATAAAACACGTATGGGTATTTTGGGAAGTACTTACTTGAGCTCGGCTGATTTCACACATCGCACGCCCCTTTTATCTTAAAACATTTTTTAGAAAATCGTTTTCTTTTAGAAAATTTTACCAATTCCCCAGTTTGAGTTCAACCACACCTGAGAGTATGCCCGGATCCCTCAAACCAAGGCTCTGATACCAACTTGTAACACCCCGAATTTCAACCCAAATTTTCATATAAAAATTAAAGTGTTATCATGTGCTCAACTCTACCATGGATGCGATGCAATCGAGTCGAGCCCCTCGTTTAATATAATAAAACCTGAAAACATTTAAACCACAAATTATAAGCACAAAGCTTAGTGAGTTGCCCAAAATACTACATACAATACAACGCAAATAACAACTATAGGTTATCAGCAACCCTGGAGACTACCCAAAGTCTCAGTGGGCAAAATAGCATGCCCTGTGGGTTTTCAGCAACCTTGGAGACTACCCGAAGTCTCAGTTCATATAGTAACACATATGACGGTAACAACAAATAAGACCCAGCTGGTCAACATGTATATACTACCACACATGCAGCTATAGTGAGAAGACTCATCTCGCACATAAGATTGATAGAACTCACACCTGAATTGTCGGAACTAGACTCCACCTATTAATTGTACCAAATAACCCTAATTAACAATTAATGTAATTTTTACTTACTCAACTAGTCCCAAGCCAAGTCTAATCCACATTTTGGGCAAAGCATCATTTTGCCCCTTCCAAGACTCAAAACCCTCACCAAATGGGTCAATAATCACATTATGTCAAAAAGTCAAAACTCAACGAAGTTGACTTTTACACACGACGTAGGCATATAGCACAAGGGTGGAAGAAAACGGGTTCGTATCTGGCTACGCTGGGCGTAGCCAGTTTTACGCTCGGCGTACAGGGTCTTAACTCAAAGTCCAATTTTTAAGGTCTTAATCATTAAGACACTTTACCCTAACCCCAGATCTGACCCTAAAAGATATCCTAATCCATAAAGTTTCTGACTTTATGCCTTTTCATGGCTAAAGGGAGCTTAATTCCAAAACCCTAACTTCTAAAATCACCAAAAACTCCATAACTCATGCATGGATGAAAGGAAAGGACAAACTTGCATTTTTATGACACTATGCACCCTCAAACATCTTAAAGGACAGGTCAAATGCTCTGAGTATTCCATACTCACAAAGATCAAGGTTTTGGGACAAAATGAACATAAATCTATGCTTAAACAATATCTAGCAAAGCAAGCTCCAAGGTACGAACTTTATACCTTCAATAAATGAACAATGAGATGTAGATTCTGGATCTAAAAGCTTGAATGCACCACCACTTCTTGAATGATCATCCTTCACTATCAAGAACACTCAAAAATCACCAAAAAGCTTCAAATCTCACTCTCAAGGGCTAGGGTTTCGATTTTAGGGTTTAGAGGAATGGAGGTTGGTCATAAAAAGGTCCAAGAGGGAATATGATGCTTAAATAGGGGACACAACCCTAAAAAAATTTAGGGTTTAAGGGCAGCATGAGTACGCCCGATGTACTCACGTGTATGCCCCACATACTCAATCACTTCCGCGATCCACTTACTGCCTTACGCCCAACGTACTCATGCGTACGCCCAACGTAAAGGCTTATTTTGCAAAACTTTCATATTTAAAGGTTGAAAATGGAATTTACCTGGAAACGGATGTTACACCTAGCTTCCACTCAATGGAAGACAATTCTACACTCCATGGCGACTAACATGCCGTGGATGACAATTCTCCACTTTGTGGTGATTACTACGCCTTGGAAGACAATTTTCCACTCCGTGGCGATGAGTTTTCACCCAAATCCATTCCAACTTCAAACAATCATAACTTCTTTGTTTCTACTCCAAGTTTAACGATCTTTATATGTACATGAAGGTATTGACGAGCCCTATAATTTTATCTAGTTACTTTTGACTAAAAACATACCGAACTAAAATCATTAATTCGTGCAAGAAGCCCGAATTATCACCTTTCCTATTTTACCCTTTGCTGCAAGGCACAATTCGAGGGCTTTAATAACTTAACCAACATTATCAATATCCGATAGGGTCTAAACTCTATTCCTTTGAAGCCCAAGTCGTTTATTCAATCAAATTACAACCCACTATCCTGAAATTTGAAACATCATGGAAACTAGGTGTTACATAATTAATGTATGATCAAATTTGAAATTGGTGTGGATTTATTGAATATAGATCTCTCTGATGTCTAAATATTTTGCCTGACTTCATTTGACTGTATTAATCTTGCTCTTCAATTGAAAATTTATGGGCGATTATGATTGTGATATATGTCGGTGCATGGTTATAACACTCGATTGAGGTATGAAAATTTTACCCTTTTGTTCTTATGGAGGGTTTTGTAATCTTCGCCTCCACAGTGTGATGGATGGCTTACCATGGCATGGTAGTGCCAAGTCACCATGATGAGGCGCTTATTTAGACAATAGTGCGGCTCCGTAATGGGCTTAAAACCCTAGGCCTTGGATCATGAGCCCTATTTAAAGGATGTTGGGGCTAGAGTTTTCTCCAACCCCAACCTCCACCTCCTCCAAAGGAGTCCCTCAAAACCCTAATCAATTTATCTAGAATCTAAGCCTCTTTTAGTACATTTTGTGCTCTTAAAGGAAGGAGAATAGCTTTTGTGAGTCTTAGAGCACCCAAGCAAGTTAAGTCCAGAACCTAGAGATCCTCTTGGACCTTTGTAAGCATTCAAGTCGCTACCTTTTTGTTTCATACTTTTGGATCTAGAAAATAAGCTTTAGAGGTTAGAATTAATAAAGTTTGCAACTTTATTACTATTGAGGTCTCTAGAGCATCATATGTTTTAGATTTGAACATGTTCACTTGTTTGATGCCATGCATGGAGTTTTGACTCCATTTTCATTTTTTTAACCTAAGTTTGAAGGAGGACATGCATTTGAAATGCATGTCCATAAAGTTATAATTTTTATGGTCCTTTAGGGTACAAAAAAGCTCCCCGGAAAGTATTAAGGAATGTCTTAATGGATTAACAAAAAAAATAAGATTTTGAATATGTCAGGTAGTCCACGACACACTTAATGGGTGACCACGACGTGACGGACAGGTTCATCGCAATGAACGTGGTCTAAGCTGGCCCACGACGTGGTTGCTGTTGACCGTTAACTTTTTGACCAAGTTTGACTTTTGTCAGTTTTTAGTAAAGGAGCATCTTAGACCATCTTGATAAGGTCAAAATGGTCTTTTGCCCTAAGGAAAGGGGTTAAGGGAGTAAAACTTGTTAAATGAGTTGATTGGATTTTATACCTTAATTATTGAATTAGGGCTAATTATCTATGTAGTGGTTCGAGACAACATCGATACCGCTTAGCTCATGTCGCCGTATCGGTCTTTGAGGTGAGTTCTCGCAAGCTTACTTACTATGTATATTATATTTTATGTACCAGACAGACTAGAGACAGACCTCTCGGAGGGATTGTAGTGGGTTCAAGATCATTATAGACCTCTTGGAGGGAAGTGATCAGTACCAGGTAGCTAGAGGTAGCCCGTCCATAGGGAATCTAGTGATTATGGTCAGATATTTTAGCATACTAATTCGGTTTATGTTTTAACTACTATGTTTATGTGTTCGGTTATGTGATTATGTGTAAGATTTAGATTGCATATCTTTTATATAGTAGATAAGTGTTGTGATTACTCACTAAGCTATACACTTACAATTGCTAGGTTATGTTTAGTCGTAGGTCCTTCAGGCGCGAAAGACAAGAAGTTGGCTTGATTTGGGGGATCTGAACTAAAACTTAGTTTCTGCATTTTGATGATGTTTTGTGATACATTGATTGGTATTTGACATGGTTTGAAACTATTATCTGGTAATGACATATTTGATTTTCAAAAAGGGTATTTTGGGATATTACAATGGTTGTGGTGATGACAGGTTTGCGGTGGTGGGTGGTAATTTCGACAACAATGATTGTGATGATGGTATAGGGTGACTGTGGTTTTCTTGGTATATAGGGTAGTTATGGTGATGGTATAGGGTGGTTGTGATGCTAGTGATATATATATATATATATATATATATATATATATATATATATATATATATATATATATATGCACGTGGTAGTTGTGGCAATATACGATGGTGGTAGTGGTAGTACATGATGGTTGTGATGGTGGTATGCGGTGGTGGATATGGTGGTTGTGGTGGTGGTATAGGCTGTGAAAGGGATTAGGAGTTAAAAGAGTGGGGTTTATTAGTCATGGTATTATGATCAATCAAGATCAACGTTGAGGGAAAAATGAGAGCTGTATTATATTATATTAGGAAAGTAAGAAGCTTTAAATGGATGTATGAAGCATCGTGGGAATCGACAAATCCAACACCAAAATCTACACCAACACAAGTTCTGGTTCCAAAATCGGGATATCAAGTTCTCATTTACAAACCTTTAATAAGTCTTTCGCTTTTGTTTTATGATATAATATAGAAGATATCGGTTGAATAAATAAATAAAGTGGTGGGACAATTTATTAATCTATAAGAAGTTTATGGATAGTATATAGAGCTCAGTTTATCAAATGTATAATTGTATAGTGATCACTGTCCTCCATTGGAGATGCTCTATAAGATGTTCCCACATATGTAGGCAATTAAACAAGAAGAAAGAAAGCACACATAGCGACCGAGTCTGTCGCCTCCCAAGAATAATAGAAAGGAAGATAGGTGACATAGGTGATTATGGATGGCTATTCCCCAAGAACAAAGATAATGAAATGTACTAAAACATACTTTTTTTTTTCTATTCCCCATAATGTGATTACATAAGATTTAAATAGTAAAAGAAATATAAGATTTAAATAGTAAAAGAAATCCTAAAAATAAGGAAGTAGTGGTGCTAAAAACTAACCATGATCTTACAACTAAAATGATGATACGTTAATTAAAGATAGTGGGGAGTTAAACTCCATGCAAATGAAAGCAGTAGCATGCATCGTGGACATGATTGGCAGCTAAGGTGTGGGGAATCCATGTAAGGATATAATGACAAGCAGATAATTGTCGCTATCTGTCGCGAAAGGATCTGGCCATGGAGGTGGCCTTAGATACAACACTAGAACCGTAACACACACAGAGTACATCTATAATCTATTATCCTACATTAATAAAACTAAAGCATAACGTTAACTCTCTCCCCCTTAGATTTTCTACTTGTGGTTCTTGGCATCCATCTGTGCATGGCATGTATTATATAAAACTTGGTGCTGATGAATGCACCACACAACGCTCATCATCAGATTCTGTGTGGATGTCTAGCTCTTTCACAAGCCCATATTTAACATCATAACTATACATACAGTTATCGACTCTAGACTTCAGGATGACATGTCTCTTACTTATCACACCAGAGACTGGATACCGACAAGTACCAGGAGATACCCTAAAGCTCCAATTCTGCAACTTCTCCCACTTCATCATCTTCAAATCTTTAAGAATCCATATCTCAGCTTTGTCCCAAGAAACAGCATCAAAGAGAGCCAGGAAACCACCCATCACAAAAAGAGAATAAGCATATCTCCCACGTACACTGGATCCAGGCAAGCTCATTTGGAAAAATTTCTCTTTTACAATATCCATGAAAACAAGGTGGTTTGAAGAATACATATCCCAGTAGAAGTACCTACCTTGAATTGAAACCGGATCACCTGAATAATGCTGCCCTTCATTCATATAAGGAATTTTCATCTTTTTCCACTTTGAAGAAACACGAGAGACAATGTCTTTTCTCAATGTAAGAAGATGGCATTGGATTGGTGGGCCCATAAACAAATGAATGACCTTGTATATTCCCTTGAATCCATCGAAGGAAAGTGCCACACCACATTTTCTAGCAAAGTGTCCTCCACAAGATGCATTACTCTGAGGGAGATATGATCCTTCTTTGGTGATAAGATTAAAAATGTACAGAGATTCTTTTATGCTGGCGTTCGATATCAGAAGAAGCTCATTACACCAAGACATAATCCTGCCTATGCAAGGTATGTCAAGATACTGCTCTTTCACTTGTAGCCCTTGTCCTTCTTCCCTTATATCCACAAGACGTGCTGTGAAGGTTCTCATCTTCTGGAGGATGAAAGAAGCGTGGTGTAGCAGGATCCTGTTAGTGATAATAATGAACCATCGTTTACTCACATACTTAGTCTTATAACGAAGGGAAGAATCAGGAACCCTTTTAAGGATATCTAAAAGGATGTCATCCGGAAGAAACACAAACCGGTCAAACTTCTTTCTCTTTTTCATCTTCTGTTCATTTTTAGATTCTTTCCTGCATTTGCTCCTTAACATATCCATTGACTTCTGTTACAAAATAGTATATTTCTTTTTCTTGTAACTAGCAACATGCATGAGGAAGAAACAACTATGCACACAAGGGAACTTGCACGAATTTTGGTGTCTACTCCTGTTAATTGGTTGAAAATGACTAATTAATCAGTAACAAACTTCAAGCCAACAGAATTAACAATATGATGTTTATGCATATATAAGCAAGATTGTCACATTTAAACTGCTAACAAATGGAGTCGATTTCATCTAAAATCATGTTAAAAAGAAAGAGTTACCCTTTAAATTTGTTCAAAATAGACAGACCTGAGACCTCAGACCACTATAAATGATGCATCGGGATGCACGAGACACAAATTGTTCATATTCTGACACCACAGATTCTAAAACGCAGTTTAACTGTTGTAAACTAGCAATTATATCACATCTAATATCAATCGGATTGTCGTAAACACTAGGTCCATGTACTATAGAGGCTAAATAAGAAAGGAAATTGCAGACTGTAATTTTTTATTCGACATTAGACATTTGAGTCGAATTGCAGGCGCGTAATTAAGAAAGACACAAGCCATATGATCAAGAATAATCAAGATAGCATACAAGAATGAAAGAAGTACATGAGAAACCACATTTATAACAAAACTGAGATAAGAAGTTGATGGGAGAAATTAAACCTGTAGAGCGCCTGCTTCCATAAGTGAAGAGATTAGTGGGAGTTAGTACGTAGCCTTTGGTTTTTCAAGAACTCGTTACTAAGAAACAAACAAAGGGCAGCGATACTATTGACATAATGGGTCTGTATATAATAGCCATATTAGGTGGATGGATTTGAAAAACTTGCTATTTTTCGTAAAAGTTCTGGCAATTTTGTAGATGGCCATATAGGGTGGATTGATTTGAAATACTTGCTATTTTCGTAAAAAGTCTGCCAATTTTATAGAGGCACGGTATAACACGCCACTCCTTTATTTAGTTATTATTATTACCCCATCCACTAAAATTTTCTAGTACCACCTCCAATAAACTTGTTATTCAGTTATTACTCCCTCCACAAAAAAGTAGACTAGGTTTTTTTTGTCCTTGTGTATAGTTTATGTTTGTAGTTTTGGTCCCGAAAGGTCTTAATATTGTAAATTTGATCCTTCATTTGAAGTTTCATTGCGACGTGGCATTTAAAAAAATCTACCATAAGCAAGGAGTTAATTAGGTACAAAAATGCCCATTGTCCAGTGGTAAGGTATTGCCCTAATTACCCAAGATCTAGAATTCGAGCCTCATGTCGTCCATTATTTCCTATCTATTTCGCAACATTGAGATAGCATGCAAGTCTAGTCAGTGCTCCATCATCCAATAGTATTATAGTAACCGAGAAAGGAAGGACAAACCGTCTAATTGCCATGTTTGAAAGCTTTATTTATCTGGAAAACAAAACCTTTCATTAATTAAAGGAACTTTTGTTTGATCTTATGTTCTTGGAAAGTTGTAAAACTTGCTTTAATTTTCTACCTAAGATAAGGTTCTCCATATATTTATGTTGTAAGAGCATCCAAATATGAGTTTTTTCATAGTTTTTAAACTAAAAAGTTTTTGAAAAAAAATAAATGGGAGCTTCTGAAAACAAAGATATCTTTTTAATTTGGTTGCTAATAAACAAGGTTTTTTATGAGCTTTAAAAAAATATATAAAAACTTAAGTGACTTGACATTATTTAACAACCCCCCCCCCCCCCCCCCCCCTCTAAATAGCACACCTGCCTTCTTTTATTTTTAACTTTTTATTTTACATCCTATTGATTGTTATATTTTCATTTTATACTCTTACATTATTATTTAAAAATTTTAACCATCTTTTTTATATAAATCTGATTTTATATAGTATATGACAATATTATTTATATACTATTTAGGTTTTTAAAATTTATCACAACATAAGGTTTTTTTAACAAATAAAAGATAAATGTTAAAAATGAAAGTTGTACAAATTAAAATGGTTAAAAACAGAAGTTAAAGGTCAAAAATAAAAAATAAAGAATAAGTAACGTAATTTTTTTAGGCCTATGGAATCTTGTTTAAATTAGGAGAGGTAAATGAAAAATTTTAGGGGGTAAAGAAAGTAATTTGATAGAACCTAAAGGGGTAAATGAAGTATATTTGTGTTTTGGGGGTATGAAAGGTTAAGTAAAGTAGGACCTCTCCACGTATTATAACCAATACTCGATCCCTCGCTTACTGTCCTCCCATGTTTATTCTTTCTCCCTGAGACCCCTCTCAATGAACAGATGGACTCAACCTCGACCACTACACCATCACATTCGTTACCCCACCACGACTATAATAATCGTTTTTCATAACAAGTATTGTTTCTAGGGATACAACTTGTTTATCATGAGACAAATAAGAGAAATAAGAGAAATAAAGCATGGAGTTTGTTTTAAGTTACTTAATTATATAAAGTGTACTGGTGTTTAGTTGTGAAGCAAAAGGAGAAAATGATAAGCTATAAAGTGATTACTATTTCCGGAAACTCGCAGTGTGAGTATACACATGTGGGACGCAATGGGTTGGGTCAAACCTTAGTCAATGAGTCAAGGTCAAAGTCATGGTCAACGAAAGTCAACGACCAGGTCGCAACGCTATGTGTTGTTTGTCATGGTGCGATTATATAACACTTGTTTTCACTTTACTATATATTGTAATATAAAACGTTTGTTATAAAATTCAAAGTAGAAATATATAAATTTGTAGCCAAAGTAATCATCATAAAAGATGTAGTAGACTTCAATATGAAATTGTGAGTATAAAGAACGTCTAAATCTGACTTTGTATGAAGAAGTTATAATTTTTCCAAGTTTCGCGTTCGACATGATACAACAATGTGTTTTATAAAATATGAAATGGAGATAGGTCACTTTTTAGCCAAAACAATGTAAAGAAAAGTTTATGCCTGCGTAATTACGAATCTGTCGATATAAAGAGTATCGAGAACGGAGTTCGTATGAAGAAGATATGATTTTCACAATGTCTTTTACAGCGTAACTCTCACAGACTGTACGTTAAAAGTATAATGAGAATTAGTTGTTGAAGTCTAAAAGAAAGGTGTAGTATTCATCAATACAAAACCAGGGATATAAAAAACATCGAAAATGGAGCTCGTATGCGAAAGATATGATTTATCGAAGATTTGGGGAAATTTTTTGATGAAGGACACGTAGCACCACCCAGAGGGTGCCACGTGGAAAGACGAACACCTCTTCCCCTACCAAAAACAATGACATGATCCAACAAACGACTAACACATGGAACCACAGGTTTTGAAGATCGTCACCACGGCACGACGTGCCTTCTACAAACTAGTATATACAGAGCCATTTGCCCCATATTTTTGGTACACTTTTCCCTTAACTCTCTATCACAAACCTTGGGATCTGATATCCGTGTTCTCGAGCATTTAGAAAAGAGTTGCAGCGTTAGAAATCTCGAAGGAAAGAAGTATCTAGAGTCAAAGTTCTGCCCGCGACTTCCCGAACTTTACTAGAAAAACCTGCAAGTTGAGTTATACTTGCTATGCTTTAAGTGTAACTTATATTTATGTTTAGAGTCATTTTTATGAACTTATATATAAGATTTATCAGTAATTCCAGTTATAATACTGATTGATCTACTTACAGGAGTGATGTCTAGGCTAAAACTAGTGAGGTGTTAAAAGTGGATTTTCCAAAAGGTATACTCTATATACCAAATGGATCCTACATCCAATATAATCTTATCTGGTCATTTCTTATCAGATAGAACTTCAAGTATTCTTTGGAATTAGTGAAGAATCCAAATATTAGTTATTATACTCAAATAGTTAGTAACCTGTAAAGTATATTATAGGTTGATACATATTGGAAAAATTGTCTGCAGAACTACATACTTAGTTGTTGCAAGACTATTTAGCTGAGTTATCTCACTCTACTATATATTAGAATATATGTCCATGTATGATAAGATGTACGAGCTAGTAGAGCAAAGCTGAATGTATAGACTAGTAGAGTCTTTGTATGATTAAATGGTGTTTATATGATTATGTGACAACCCGAAATTTCCATTTGAACAAACTCTACCGTCTAGCACTTCAATTAAGAGTCAAATTCTTTTCTGCTAATTTTTAGCTCGGTTTAAAGTCCGGTTGGGTATTTTTTTTAATATTTATTTTATTGAGAGAACAAATTAGAGGAAGTATACTTTAGGATTAATTGTGCAACATTTAAGTCACAAAACTCCAAGAGTTTGGAGTTTTCGGCCCAAAATTGTGTTAGGGCCGAAAACCCTAAAGGGTATATAAATGACACTTAGTCATTTTTAGTCATTTTTCCCATTTCCAAGTCAAGAACAATTCTCTCTCAAGTATCATCCGAATTTTTGTCAAGATCTTCAAGATTGTAAGTGTTTCCTTCCTTGTTTAGTTGATCTCTTCCATTATCTAGTGATCTTACATGATTTCATCCATGATTTCATCCATGAAATCATTCCGTTTTCTTAGATCTTCAAGTGTTCTTCAAGAACACCAAGAACACACACTAGTGTTTTGGGCCGAAAACACCCTTCTTTGCTTCCATATTGTAAGTATCTATCTCCTATACTTGTTATCTAGTAAGGATATTTGATTTAGGGCCTTGAAAATCATCATTTACCCAAGAACAATAGGGGTTTTCGGTCTGGTGCATCTCCTTAGACCGAAAACCCTCATTAAAGGGGGTTCTTATAGCCTTAAACCTTCCTAAGACTAAGCATGAACCCTAGAGACCGATCCCATTGAGCATAACCCTTGAAAAACATCATTTGTACAAGATTTGATGAGTTTTCGGTTGAACCTCCTTAGACCGAGAACTCCATGACCGAAAGGTCATTGGACCGAAAACCTTATGGACCGAAAGGTCATTGGACCGAAAACCATATGGACCGAAAGGTCAGTGGACCGAAAAACCATTTGGACCGAAAGCTCCTAGGAACATACCACTTGGACCGAAAACTCCTTAAGTGGCTATACAACCCTTAGATTCAACCCTAATGTACTCCTAGCACTTGAATCAAAGTGTTATACATGTTTTAGGGTGTCTTTACTTAATTAATTAGTTTTTAAGTGACTAATTGGATACATATATGTGTCAGTATATGTTAAATAGGATCCGTGTGTGTGCTCAAGTCTTCACTTGACACTTAGCATCCTATACCATCCGTTCATCCAAACCACTCACTACAGGTGAGTTCATACCCCTTAATCAACCTTTTAAATGATTTTAAATGCTTTTATGGGGGGGGGGGGGAATACAAGTTGAACTATTATAGTTATTATATCAATCACATGTGATTAATAACTACCAAACAAGTGGATTTCTTACTTTTCAAACTGTGTTATCAAACAAACTACTTCAAACTGTTTTACAAACCCTTTTACATGTTAAATACTTTTATTAAACTCTTTTAAACTTATACTTTGTCAAATGTGTATCTATATAGATATAGTTATATAAGTAGGATTGAAAGGACTTAGGACTGATAGCTCGCCTTGCTTCCCGTTCCTTGTTTGGTTGTGGACTTAGGGTATCGGTTATTTGTCCGAAGGTCGTTTGAATCCTAGTTATATATTATGTATATGTATATAGATATAAAAGTTACTTCTTTCATTTCAGTACCTTTGGGTAGCAAAGGTATACAAACATGTTCATCCATACAAACAACATTACTAGTAAACTATAATAGGTATAGTTTAGGAAGTTCAATACTATTACTAGAACAGTGAAACATACAATGAGTCAGTTCATACAGATAGAGAACACTATGATGAGAAACAAACATAACATACAGATAGAGAACACTATGATGAGAAACAAACATAACATACAGATAGAGAATACTATAACGAGAAACAAACGATCTATACTGGCTCGTTTTGTATCCAGAATCTCCTTAAGTGGAGAGCGTTGAGTTTGTGTATAGATCTATACTGGATTGACTATCCTACACCTTGCTGCTCGCTACAGTGGGACTTGCAAGTCTACGGGTGCCAAATGTCATTTCTTCCGACGTCTTTCATCGTCGTGTTTTTAGTCGGTAGTATGGTACAGGCATATCACATGGTACTTTAAATAACAATTGGTTTAAGGTAGTTAGTACAGCAGTAGTTACTTAATACAACACTACATTACTTTATTATTTCCCCATTGCATTCACTTTGTGACCTTCACACAATGAACGGTAATGTAAAAGCTATATTTTTGGTTAATGATAGTCATATTTGGGAAAATACACACTTTTACAAGAAACAAACATACAAACATTTGATGCCTTGGTAGAAGGCTACTTTTAGTAGAAAACATAGGGTTTTCTTGGAGTTACAAACATTTACAAACAATTACAAACATTTACAAACATTTACAAACTTATACATCAAGTACATACAAACACTTTCATACAAACAATGACACTAAAATACTTATGATCTCACCAGCTTTAAAGCTGATAAACTCTTTCAAAATAACTTGTATTCTCAGGTCACCAGTAGACAGGTACCGGTGCCAGGTTCTGAGAAGATGGAGCTCGTTCAAGACTCATCTTTTATTTTGATTCGTAATTTTTGGTGTCTATTAAACTTGACAGAACACTCTTGTATTAAAATTATATTATTAATGCAATGGATGATGTTGTTTCTTTTTTACTACTATGCATTGTTGTGATACTGTACATGACGTCCTCCACCCCCGAACGTTTCCGCCGTTCTGGTTTTGGGGTGTGACAGATTGGTATCAGAGCATTGTTTATAGTGAATCGAGTATATCAACCCATAAAAGATATACAAACTATAAACACAACGGAAATAAAATACTCTAACCAAGAGTTTATACTTTTAAATAATAAAATATTTAACCAAGTATACATACCTGCATTCATACTAAAATCAGTGTCACTAGGACAGAACAAAAGTATTACGATTGTTGGACAACACAATCAGACTTAGAGACATATAGTCAACCCTGGGAAGATATATAGCCTAATCAACTATATTATCCGAGGAGTGACTAGCATGTGCCTAAGGGTGGTTGTGAGGTTGCAACAAGTCTAAAAACTTACCAACAAAACTACAATGAATACATTAGAACAGAACATAAACCTAAAATACTATAGGAGTATTTTGTGTTACTATAATTACTTTTCTGAGAACTAAAAGTCTTTATTAGTATGTCAATAGTTGCTGAGTGGATACACTAATGTTATATGTAACTAGGATATCATAGACTTAGAATCTGTGATCTTTGCTTTACTTCCTGTTCCTTGTTTGGTTGTAGGCTTAGAGTTAGGGTCACTTATTCGAAGGTCTATCCTGTTTTGAGTACATATAACTGGTATGCACTAAACAAGTATTGAAGTAACTGATAAAGATCATCTTATAATTATATAATTAGTTCGTCTATTTAGTTATTTCTTATACCCCTTTTCTCGCGTAGATTTCATGGCTGGATTCCATCTTCCCGGATACCCGTACTATCCCAACAACGGCAATGTAGGATGGCTGGGAGAAGAGACAGAAGATGATCACCCAATCCCTTTGGATGATCACCAAGCTGAAGGCTTTTCTGATGGTTCTGACTCAGAGCCAGAAGTCAACAACCTGCCCCCAGTAGCTCCAAACCCAAACCCTCGTCCAGCATTTCAAGGACTCACACCTCTGTGGGCCACAAACTTGAACAGATGGAGTCAGGAACATGGTCAACCCATTCCCTACAATGGGGACAGAAGCTTTTACAACCTAACCGAGGGAGGTTCTCCTGACCAAGTCCTGCACATCATGGTCCGTAGGATTGCTCGGAATACCAAGCAAGGTCGAGCAACTATCGACCGAGTAGTGGAGATTGACGCCAACTCTGGCGTTAACACAGTCCGCATTCATCAGCTGGAGTCTGCTCATGAAAGGACTCAGGTCCATAATGCAGCTCTGCAGAGAGAACTTACTGAAACCCGAGCTGAAGTCAGGGAACTTCGAGCTCGACAGGCAATGACAGAAAGGCGCATGAGATACATGGAGCGCCGTCTGTCTGAATCAAGGACTCATTCAAGTGGTTCTCGTCGTAGATAGAGCCTACTCAACCTTCTCTTTTGGATATAACTTAGTTATGTAAAACTCTAGTCTAATTTCCTATCCTTGTTAAAACTTGGACCTGTTAGGTCTTGATTAGGTCGTAATTCTGTCGAAATTTTCCCATCTTGGTTGATGTAAGGCCTACTTCTAGGTCATTTTTCCCGAACTTGTTACATATGTAATTCCAGTATTATTGACAGATATCTAATCTCATGGAAATTTTTATCCAAATGCTATCATCTGTTAGTACTAGATCTACATTCAATCATGCTATTCAATTGTGTTGTTGGGCTACAGAGAGTTAGTCCATGAGTCACTCTCATCAATTTCTCTATTCTTACCCATATTGTCATCCTTGTAAACTTATAGCTACAAGATGCCTCCACGCCGATCAACGAGGCGCGATCCTCCGATAACTGCAACACTACCTGCTCCTCAAATTGATACGGCAGCTCTAAATGCTGCAGTAGCTGCGGCTGTGGCAACAACCATGGCTTAATATCATTCTTTCGGTTCCACTGGGGGAGGAACCCCTGTTCAATCTACTCATGGTGAAATCCCCGTGCGCTTGAGAGAGTGCTCCTACAAGGACTTCACCAACTGCAAGACCAAGTCCTTTAGAGGGACTGGCGGAGTCATTGCCCTCTCGCAATGGTTTGAGAAGACCGAATCGGTTTTTGAAATCTGCTCCTGTCCAGAAGGGAGCAAGGTCAAGTTCACTGCTTGCACCTTCGAGAAAAAAGCCCTGACATGGTGGAATAGCCATGTCAAGTCACTATCTCTAGTGGTGGCTAATGCTATGGGCTGGGATGCTCTGAGAGAGCTAATGATTGAAGAGTACTGCCCGAGGGGCGAGATCCAAAAACTGGAACAGGAACTGTGGAGCCTAACCATGAAAGGCTCCGAAATTGTGACCTACACTGCCAGGTTCTGTGAGCTGGTGGCCCTCTGTCCCAACATGGTTCACACAGAGGGAAAGAAGATAGAGAGGTACATATGGGGGCTGGTGCCTCCATTCCATGGGAATGTTTTGGCTTCAAACCCCACTACATTCGATAGTGCCAAGCGGTTGGCACAGCGGCTTATTGACCATGGGGTTCGTACCCCGGCCGCACCAACGACCCTAGCCATCTCGGAACCCTCCAAAACCGCTGATTCTAAGCGGAAGTTCTGGGATGACAAGAAGAAGCAGAAGGCTGCCAAAAAGCAGCAGGTCGTGGCAGTTCCTGCTGCGATAGCACCTGCCGCTGCTGCTCCGGTAAAGCAGTTCTAGGGAAGTTTGCCTAAGTGCAACAAATGCAACTTCCACCATATCGGAGCCTGCCGGGAAATGCAGTGTTCGAACTGCGACAGGAAGGGGCACACAGCCCGTTTCTGCAAAGCACCGGCGAGGCCAATCAACCAAGTCCCCATCGCAGGAGTGGGCCAAGCTTGCTACGGTTGTGGCGAGGCGGGCCACTACAAGAGGAACTGCCCTAAGGCAGGGAATGCCGGTGGGGTAGGAAGGATTCTGGCTATAGGCCATGAGGAAGCGGTTGCCGACCCCACAGTGGTCACTGGTACGTTTCTCCTCGATAACTCTTATGCATGCATACTATTTGATAGTGGAGCGGAGAGGAGTTTCGTGAACCAAAAATTTGCTCATTTACTTAAGCAAAAATCACGAGCACTTAAAGAACCGTTCACTGTAGAAATGGCTAATGGAAAGACAGAGAGCACTAGCTGCATATACATAGGGTGTACCCTAACTCGCCATTCATTTTCAATCGACCTCATGCCGGTCTCAATTAAAAGTTTCGACGTCATTATCGGCATGGATTGGTTGAGTCTACATCGTACCGACATCATGTGTTATGAAAAGGCTTTTCGCCTCAATCTGCCGTCTGGTGAAACTCTGGTAGTTTATGGCGACAAACCCGGCACGAACCTTCGTATCATCTCAAGCATTCAAGCCCAGAAATTCTTGCGAAAGGAATGTCGCACATTCCTTGCTCATGTTGTCGATGTGAGCCAAGAAACGAAAGACATTAAGAACATTCCAGTAGTACGCGGTTTTCCCGATATCTTTCCAGAAGAACTCCCAGGGTTACCTCCGCAACGCCAAGTCAAGTTCAGAATCGACTTAGTTCCAGGGGTTACCCCAGTAGCCAAATCGCCCTATCGTCTAGCACCTGCAGAGATGCAAGAACTGTCCGGTCAACTTAACGAACTGCTCAGCAAGGGCTTTATAAGACCAAGCTTCTCGCCATGGGGAGCTCCAGTCTTGTTCGTCAAGAAGAAAGACGGATCGTTTCGTATGTGCATCGACTACAGGGAGCTCAACAAACTGACCATCAAAAATCATTACCCTCTGCCTCGTATTGACGATTTATTTGATCAACTGCAAGGGGCGAACTTCTTTTCAAAGATCGATCTAAGATCCGGATATCACCAACTACGAGTGCTAGGGGAGGATGTTCCGAAGACAGCCTTCCGAACTCGTTATGGGCACTACAAATTCGTAGTGATGCCGTTCGGATTAACAAACGCGCCCGCAGTATTCACGGATTTAATGAATAGGGTGTGTCATCCTTACTTGGATCAGTTCGTCATCGTCTTCATCGACGACATACTTATCTACTCTCGTAGTAAGGAAGAGCATAGTCAACATCTGCGACTAGTCTTAGAAACGTTGCGTTCGGAGTAGCTTTATGCGAAGTTTTCGAAATGCGTATTTTGGATCCGAAGAGTCGAATTCTTAGGGCACGTGGTTAGCAAAGAGGGAATACACGTGGACCCTTCCAAAATCAAAGCCATTGAGAGCTGGTCAGCACCGAAGACGCCTACCGAAATTCGTCAATTTCTAGGCCTCGCTGGCTACTATCGCAGGTTCATTCAGAACTTCTCCCGAATTGCGAAACCTCTTACAACACTGACCCAGAAGGGCGTAGCCTTTGACTGGGAAGAGAAGCAGAAGAGAGCGTTCCAAACGCTCAAGCGAGCCTTGTGCACCACACCAATACTATCCCTTCCCGAAGGGATAGAAGACTTCGTTGTCTATTGTGATGCGTCAAATCAAGGGCTCGGCTGTTTCTGATGCAAAGAGGTAAGGTCATCGCCTATGCCTCGAGACAGCTGAAGACACACGAGGTCAACTACACCACTCACGATCTTGAACTAGGAGCAGTTGTGTTTGCTCTGAAGATCTGGAGACACTACCTGTATGGTACAAAAAGCACTATCTTTACAGACCACAAAAGCCTACAACACATATTGGACCACAAGGAGCTCAACATGAGACAACGACGGTGGGTCGAGCTACTCAGTGACTACGAATGTGAAATTCGTTATCATCCGGGTAAAGCCAACGTAGTAGCTGACACCCTAAGTTGGAAAGAATACTCTGGTCGTAGAGTCAAATCATTGACTATGACTATCCATTCACACTTGTCCATACAAATTAAGGAGGCTCAGCTCGACGCTTTGAAACCTGAAAATGTGGTGAGTGAATCCGTGGGAGAGATGGATAAGAACTTGGAAGTCAAGGGTGGCGGAGCCTTATATTTCATGGATCGGATCTGGACACCAAAACACGGTGGTTTCAGAGACTTGGTCATGACCGAGGCACACAACACTCGTTATTCCGTCCACCCAGGTTCAGATAAGATGTATCTGGATCTTAAAAAGCTATACTGGTGGCCTAACATGAAGGCAGAGATTGCTACCTTCGTAAGTAAATGCCTTACTTGCGCCAAGGTCAAGGTCGAATACCAGAAACCCTCAGGTCTACTACAACAACCAGAGATACCAGAATGGAAGTGGGAGCGGATCACTATGGACTTCATAACCAAGTTTCCCAAGACAACGTGTGGACTTGATACCATATGGGTCATCGTCGACAGATTGACCAAGTCCGCACACTTCCTGCCTATCAAAGAAACAGACAAGATGGAGAAGCTTACAAGAACCTACATACGGGAGATTGTACGACTGCACGGTGTTCCCATATCCATTATCTCGGACAGAGATAGTAGATTCACTTCGAGGTTCTGGCAGTTGCTACAAAGTTCCCTAGGAACTAGGCTGGACATGAGTACAACCTATCATCCACAGACCGACGGACAAAGTGAGAGGACTATCCAAACCTTGGAAGATATGTTGCGAGCCTGTGTGATTGACTTTGGGAAAGCATGGGATACTCATTTACCCCTTGTCGAATTTTCCTACAACAACAGTTATCACATGAGCATAAAGGCTGCTCCATTCGAGGCCCTCTATGGCCGAAAGTGAAGATCCCCTCTGTGCTGGGCTGAGGTGGGTGATACCCAGTTAGCTAAAGGACGAGTTCCTGACAGCACTCTCACGGGTCCGGAGATCATACGGGAAACGACAGAGAAAATCGTTCAGATTCGTGAACGATTGAAAGCCTCTAGAGACCGACAGAAAAGCTACGCAGATAAACAAAGGAAACCGTTGGAATTCCAGGTGGGCGACCGTGTTCTATTGAAGGTCTCACCCTGGAAAGGCTTGATACGCTTCGGAAAGCGTGGAAAGCTAAATCCACGATACAAAGGGCCTTTCGAGATTCTCGCTAGAATCGGCCCTGTAGCTTACAAACTTAACTTACCTCGTGAACTCAGTAATGTATATTCTACTTTCCACGTCTCAAACTTGAAAAAGTGTCTGTCCGACGAGACTCTTGTGATCCCACTCGACGAGATCGAAATCAATGAGAGCCTCAACTTCGTGGAAGAACCTGTAGAGATCATGGACCGAGAGGTCAAGCAAACGAAACAAAGCCGTATCCCGATAGTGAAGGTTCGCTGGAACGCCAAGCGAGGACCGGAATTCACTTGGGAGCGCGAGGATCAGTTTAAGCTGAAATATCCTCATCTTTTTACTTAGTTATTTGTAATAACTTAGTTGCTTGAACTCTAATTTCGGGACGAAATTCCCTCTAACGGGGGGATGATGTGACAACCCGAAATTTCCATTTGAACAAACTCTACCGTCTAGCACTTCAATTAAGAGTCAAATTCTTTTCTGCTAATTTTTAGCTCGGTTTAAAGTCCGGTTGGGTATTTTTTTTTAATATTTATTTTATTGAGAGAACAAATTAGAGGAAGTATATTTTAGGATTAATTGTGCAACATTTAAGTCACAAAACTCCAAGAGTTTGGAGTTTTCGGCCCAAAATAGTGTTAGGGCAGAAAACCCTAAAGGGTATATAAATGACACTTAGTCATTTTTAGTCATTTTTCCCATTTCCAAGTCAAGAACAATTCTCTCTCAAGTATCATCCGAATTTTCGTCAAGATCTTCAAGATTGTAAGTGTTTCCTTCCTTGTTTAGTTGATCTCTTCCATTATCTAGTGATCTTACATGATTTCATCCATGAAATCATTCCATTTTCTTAGATCCTCAAGTGTTCTTCAAGAACACCAAGAACACACACTAGTGTTTTGGGCCGAAAACACCCTTCTTTTCTTCCATATTGTAAGTATCTATCTCCTATACTTGTTATCTAGTAAGGATATTTGATTTAGGGCCTTGAAAATCATCATTTACCCAAGAACAATAGGGGTTTTCGGTCTGGTGCATCTCCTTAGACTGAAAACCCTCATTAAAGGGGGGTTCTTATAGCCTTAAACCTTCCTAAGACTAAGCATGAACCCTAGAGACCGATCCCATTGAGCATAACCCTTGAAAAACATCATTTGTACAAGATTTGATGAGTTTTCGGTTGAACCTCCTTAGACCGAGAACTCCATGACCGAAAGGTCATTGGACCGAAAACCTTATGGACCGAAAGGTCATTGGACCGAAAACCATATGGACCGAAAGGTCATTGGACCGAAAACCATTTGGATCGAAAGCTCCTAGGAACATACCAATTGGACCGAAAACTCCTTAAGTGGCTATACAACCCTTAGATGCAACCCTAATGTACTCCTAGCACTTGAATCAAAGTGTTATACATGTTTTAGGGTGTCTTTACTTAATTAATTAGTTGTTAAGTGACTAATTGGATACATATATGTGTCAATATATGTTAAATAGGATCCGTGTGTGTGCTCAAGTCTTCACTTGACACTTAGCATCCTATACCATCCGTTCATCCAAACCACTCACTACAGGTGAGTTCATACCCCTTAATTAACCTTTTAAATGATTTTAAATGATTTTATGGGGGGGGGGGAATACAAGTTGATCTATTATAGTTATTATATCAATCACATGTGATTAATAACTACCAAACAAGTGGATTTCTTACTTTTCAAACTGTGTTATCAAACAAACTACTTCAAACCGTTTTACAAACCCTTTTACATGTTAAATACTTTTATTAAACTCTTTTAAACTTATACTTTGTCAAATGTGTATCTATATAGATATAGTTATATAAGTAGGATTGAAAGGACTTAGGACTGATAGCTCGCCTTGCTTCCTGTTCCTTGTTTGGTTGTGGACTTAGGGTATCGGTTATTTGTCCGAAGGTCATTTGAATCCTAGTTATATATTATGTATATGTATATAGATATAAAAGTTACTTCTTTCATTTCAATACCTTTGGGTAGCAAATGTATACAAACATGTTCATCCATACAAACAACATTACTAGTAAACTATAATAGGTATAGTTTAGGAAATTCAATACTATTACTAGAACAGTGAAACATACAATGAGTCAGTTCATACAGATAGAGAACACTATGATGAGAAACAAACATAACATACAGATAGAGAACACTATGATGAGAAACAAACATAACATACAGATAGAGAATACTATAACGAGAAACAAACGATAACATACAGAGAGAACATACATACATACTAGACAAAGAGAACATACAATACAGCTAGTACATACAATACATATACAAGAACATTACAACAGTTATGTGAGCCACGTAACGGGGCATGGCATCACCTGTCATGGCTCGTTTTGTATCCAGAATCTCCTTAAGTGGAGAGCGTTGAGTTTGTGTATAGATCTATACTGGATTGACTATCCTACACCTTGCTGCTCGCTACAGTGGGACTTGCAAGTCTACGGGTGCCAAATGTCATTTCTTCCGACGTCTTTCATCGTCGTGTTTTTAGTCGGTAGTATGGTACAGGCATATCACATGGTACTTTAAATAACAATTGGTTTAAGGTAGTTAGTACAGCAGTAGTTACTTAATACAACACTACAGTACTTTATTATTTCCCCATTTCATTCACTTTGTGACCTTCACACAATGAATGGTAATGTAAAAGATTTATTTTTGGTTAATGATAGTCATATTTGGGAAAATACACACTTTTACAAGAAACAAACATACAAACATGTGATGCCTTGGTAGAAGGCTACTTTTAGTAGAAAACATAGGGTTTTCTAGGAGTTACAATCATTTACAAACAATTACAAACATTTACAAACAATTACAAACATTTACAAACATTTACAAACTTATACATCAAGTACATACAAACACTTTCATACAAACAATGACACTAAAATACTTATGATCTCACCAGCTTTAAAGCTGATAAACTCTTTCAGAATAACTTGTATTCTCAGGTCACCAGTAGACATGTACCGGTGCCAGGTTCTGAGAAGATGGAGCTTGTTCAAGACTCATCTTTTATTTTGATTCGTAATTTTTGGTGTCTATTAAACTTGACAGAACACTCTTGTATTAAAATTATATTATTAATGCAATGGATGATGTTGTTTCTTGTTTACTACTATGCATTGTTGTGATACTGTACATGACGTCCTCCACCGCCGAACGTTTCCGCCGTTCCGGTTTTGGGGTGTGACAGATTAGTTCATTATGTTTGTATAAAGAGTTGACGTCATAATGACGACATGTTACGGGCCTATAGACTCTTGTTGACGATGGAACAATATTAGGTTGTGAGTCGAGATACACACGTTATTGGTTGGTCGGCGAAAGGTTGTAACCATTGTTTGTATGCATGTATGTTTATTGTTAAATATGGTATTTTGGGGAGCTCACTAAGTGATAGCATATTTTATTTCCTTATTTTTATTAGTTTATTTTAGTATTTTTAGCTCTTTTTATTAGTATTGCATTATATATTCTTTATTTTCTTTATCATGGATCGTGTCGGGTACTTTCTATTTAGCATGAGATATTTTGCAGGGTTTTGGAGCTCGTTGTGGTTGTGGTTTGACTGCAGTTGGGCTTGGTGGGCTTTTCGATGCATTATTGGGCTTTACGGATCCATCAAAGGAGATTTGGGCTTAAAAAGTTGAAGATTTGGATGAAGTGGGCTTGTGAAGATGGGTCATGGATTCTTATTTTGGGCTTGGGCTATCCATATTTAAAGCTTTAAGATGATTGGCCAAATTTGAATCATGTGAGACATGGAGGAGACCAAGGGAATCTTGGGTAGTGGGGTGTGTAGTGGAGAAAAATGGGCCAATAGCATTCCAACAATATTTGCGAGGGTGGAGTCTCAGTCGCGCAACACTTGCGAGGGTACCCACGCAACTGCACACTTTTGGGCATTTTGGTCATTTTGCTCACCATTTACTTGGGGGTTGGATTTTTTCAGCATTCACTTCAATTTTCCACCAATGGAGACCATTAGAGGCAATTTTTGGAGCTTGATACTCATTCTTCTCATCTTTCTAAGTAATTGGTAGATTCTTGATGCAAAAACACTTTTGTGATTGTTATTTTCTTGCCATGAGTGGCTAGTTTCTCTATTTTGGTTAACTTTGGCTAAAACCCTTGGATATTTGTGAGTTTTGAAGGATTCATGCTTAATTGTCATTTATCTTATGTTTATGATTCTAGTTCATATTTCTTATGCTTGTTTAATACTTTTATCATGAGCTTGGTACTTGAATGAGCAACTGTTGGTTTAACATTTAATCATTGAATTTACTTAGAACAAGGGCTTTATGATGGTAGAAATCATCTCTAGCTTATGAATCATAACTCCTTTATGGATGTGTAAGCATTGACATCCTCTATGAATTGGGGATTCCTTCATTCTTAAGGCTAATCAACTTCTTGGGTTCAATTGCTTCAATTGAATCCTTGATTTTAATTAAGAAGGTGTGTTGTGGGCTTCCCCAACCTCCATACTACCTATGAGGAAACTTGGCATATCATGCTACATGATTGCTATAACCAATTTGGGATGAATGATAAGCTTCATATTAAATCCTAATGATAAACACACAAATGTCCATTGTGTTGAATTGCCTTGGTTAACCAATTCTCCCAATATTTGAGCATATCACTATCTTGCTTAATTGCAAGCATTTTAGTTATTCAAGTCTTTTAGTTTTCAAGCAATCACAACACCCCCCCTTTTAGTTTAGTTGTAGTTAGTTAGTTTATTTACACTGGTTCTATTGGATTGCATTGGTGATTGAATACAACCATTTCCCCGAGGATCGATACCCCTTTTTACCATTATATTACGTTTTATTTGTAAACAAGGGGTGTAATTTGCTTGGTAGACTTGACATTCACTAAGCCTTGGTGTATGGTTGTTGAATAACTATTTTTCAGGTTGTTCTTCCGATCATGGAAAGGCTCTAGAATGACTGTAGTCGCATCAAAGAAATAAATATGTTTTTAGACTTCTGCTAAGACTTTATTTAGTTTAATAAATGTATGACGATGATCTATTAATGACAATGGGATTTTATAGTATATTACGTATGTTTTAAAAATGAAATTTTTATGTTGAAAATCGAGACATTACAAGTTGGTGTCAGAGCCCTGCTTTGAGAGAATTAGATGAACACTCGTGTGATTACGAACTCAAACTAAGGATCTGAATATTTTGCAAACCTTTTTGAAAAAGAGTTCTATACAAAGGACAAGGATGTGATGTGTACAGTCAGTCGGAGCTCCAAATGGAAAGTGATTTCCAATATATCCATACCGTCTATACATGTTGATATATAAATTGTTAGAAATGCATGCTAGTATGAAGGCTGAGGATCTTTTCAGGAATTGCAAGTTAGAATTGTCTGATATCTAGGATGCCTTATAGCTTTATAGATTGCTTTTATGTGCTACTTGAAACCTGTGTTGATATTTATAGTTGCTAAGTGTATGCTTTAGAGTTGTACATAACTAGGGTTCTATAGCCTTAGAATTCCTTATTCAACTTTACTTCATGTTCATTTTTTGGTTGTGGGATTAGGGAAGAATCATTTATTCGCTCGCATATCCAATCCTGGATTAAATACAATTTGCATACATAAGACGACTATCAAATCTGATGATACACTTTGGCGATGTTACCTACCAAGGAAAAGGCCTGCTAGGTGATTGAAATCGCTCAGGCCAACGTTGAGTCACTTGCCTACTCCTTATCTAATACTTTCTTAAATCTACTGAATAAAAAGTCGACCTGTCGCACTGAGCTATAAGATAAGAGACAGTTGTTGTACTACTTGACTGGTAAGAAAAGGCTTCCGTAAGAACTGGAAGACTCTTGTCGATATTAGCAGAGACTTCTAACGGTACAAGAGCAGGAGAGAGGGAATACTAGAATGAAAGTCTAGGAAAGCTTAGTGTTGGGCTCTTTTAATACTAGGTGTGTAATAAGGCCTAGCGGTAGTTGAGTGTAGTGACTTGGCAACATTGGGACAATTTTCGGATCTAGTATGGATATGTGTAGAAGGTAGTATGGGCCCATCCTACTGAAAACACAAGATCAGTACGAGAATCAGGAAAAGCCACAAGGTTACTAAGGAATTGGTGAGGGTTTAAATATTATTACGAGTAGGTACTATGATTTTATATTAATCTATTCCCATTTATATTTCCAGTATGGTAATGATCACTAGAGCGAGGAGTTCTAGTTATGGAACGTGTTCGGACGGGTCGGGTCTAAGTGATGTGGATTTACGTGATTTAATAGTTTTTGAAGTATCTGTGGCACTAAGGCAGATGATTCCATAAAATTTTGGGTTAATCAAGACCGAGCTAATCGCTATTCTTGATGAGCGATAAGTCGTCATTATTCATACTGCTGACGTCGCAGCCACTACTGCTATTGCACCACCATGAGGTAGGGGAATGATCTACCGAGAGTTCACTAACAAAAAAACCCCCAGAGTTTGATGGTGCCAAAGACCCAATTGCTATAATGAGATGGATCACAGATTTCGAAGTATGTTTCTACACAATCTCTTGCCCGGATAACCAAAAGGTCATGTTTGTGTTGAACCTTCTTTGCAAAGGAGGAAAGAACCGGTGGAATTTTGTCTCCAAGAACTTTTATCCTGCTGAGATAATTGCAATGACGTGGGAAACGTTTATTGACATGTTTGGTGTAGAATATGTCCCATAAACGGAAAGGGGGTGCCTAGCTCAAGAGTACTTATCACTCAAAAAACGACGAAGTTGGTGACAAAGATCACCAAAATGTTTACCAAGAGGGCACTATTTTGCGCAAAGTATGCAACCACTAAACAAGTGCAGATAACTCGGTATATGAGTATGTTGAAGACCGAGATCAGGGAGTTTGTGGCAAACTCCAATTATCGGGCCCTTTCTGAACTTCAAAGATTTGCTAGAAAGTGGGAGTTGGAAATCGAGACCCGAAAAAGAGAAAGGAGACAGACCCCTGTACAATCACAACCGGAAGAGAAAGGAGAAAGGAGATAGACCCCTGTAAGCAAGGGTTGCATTTTTGTTACAACTGCAATGAGATTGGCCATATCAAGGACAAATGTCCCCTTCTGAGATCAATAAGCACAATGAAAAATCCGACACCTGCAACTCTGAGGATCACCAATAGGCGCCAAGACAGAGTTGAAACTCTAAGGGACAAGGGGCGACCTTTTCAGCTCATAGATGAGGAGGCTAGAACGGCACCAGACGTTGTGGTCGGTAAGTAATGCTTGTTTTTATAAAGTCATTTATGAAATTTAGTGATTAATTTTGTTATGTATGGGATTAGGTACATTCCTAGTCAACTCTAAGCCTGCCTTAGTACTGTTTGATTCAGGGACAAGTTTTTCCTTCATGTCACTTAAGTTTAACAAGAATTTTAATATCACTATATGAGATATGGATAACCCTATTGAGGTCAAGATAGTTGACGATCGAACAGTTATAACATCAAAAGTTTACCGTAGTTGTACCTTGAAGAGTTACGACACTAGTTTTCTGATAGATCTTATTCTCATTCTTATGTGAATTAGAGGCCCTGATCAATTGTAGGAGAAAGTTAGTACGAGTTCAGACTCCAAGTGGGGGGGGGGGTGACCATCCGAGGCGAGGGTTCCAAAAATAGTTCGACTTTCTATTCTACTGAAGGGCCAGGAAATACCTACAACATGGTTGTGAAGGATTCTTGGCTTATGTAATCGACACTTTAACATACCGATGTTAAGGTACTTCTAATCTTGGGCTTTACACTTTTATTATGTTGCATTTTGGTCCATAAGTTGAGAAAGAGTGAAAAAGGGGCCCAAAGTGGCTTTTGGTGGAAATTGGGTCGGATGAGTACGCCGTGCGTACGTGTGTGTACGTTGAGTGTACTAAGGTGCGCCTTAGTAAGTTGGGCATACACTTCGTACGCAGGGCGTATGTGGTGTTCATGCAAACCCTAATTTTAGGGCTTTGGCTCATATTTAAGCAACATTATAGACTCAAACCCTCTTCTTACTCAGCCTACGTCTGCAATATCGACCCTCAAGCAACCCTAGAGCAAAAGAGAGCAACTTTGAGCCTTAAGTGAGATTTGGTGTGGTTTGAAAGAAAGAAGAAGGTGGTGAGAAGATCTTGGAGTTGAAGTGTACCTTGGATTTGGGATTGCTACTTAGTTTGGATCATCTTGAAGGTATAAAGCTTGCATCTTTACCCCTTTATCTTGTAGATTTAGGCTTTTTACTCTATTAAGTTACTTTTTGGTCCCAAAATGTGTTGGATTAGGTGTCTAAGCCCATAACTATAATTGGTATGTACTTGACCCGATACAAGCATGGTCCATTTGGGTTGTGACACTCTGGAACAATTTGATAGGATGGGTATTTGAGAAAGAGGTTAATGTGACTTATTAATATATTATAAGTATAATATATTAATTGAGAAATCATATTATTTAATTAGTACTGATCAAGAATTAATTAGAATTAATTTAGTGATCAAAAGAGACTAATTAAATTAACGGGGACTGATTGTGTAAATCAGTAATATATATAGTTTGGGCTAATGATCCATATTGATTAGTAATGGACTAAGTTCAAGTAAGACTCCATGAAGAGTTAGTCCAAAGGGCTTATCATATGGATTATTGGATTAAGGCCTAAGGAAGTGAATTAGGGTTTAACTCTTGGATTCTACACTATATAAATGTAACCCCTAAGCCAAAAATAGTGCACTAGTGATTCTAAGAAGCTCTAGACGATTTTTGTGACAACCCGAAATTTCTATTCTGTACAACCATTCACTTCAATAGAACTCAGATCTGTTTCTGCTAACTGTTAAGCTTTTTGAAGTCAGTTTGAGTGTTTTAAAGCTTAGTACTTCAGGAGATAACAAGAGAGAGGATACCCTAGGGTTTATTGTGCAACAATAAAGTCCCAAAACTCCAAGAGTTTGGAGTTTACGGCCTAAACAAGGTGTTTACGGCCGTAAACTCTAAGGAGTATAAATATGACACTTAGTCATTTTTATCACTTTTTCACACTTTCAAGAACTAGAACTCGAAATCCTCTCAAGTATCATCCGATTTTCCTTCTTGATCTTCAACTTTGTAAGTGTTTCTTGCCCTAATTAGTTGATATCTTACTTAATCTAGTGATCTTACATGATTTCATCCATGAAATCATTCCATTTGTGTAGATCTTCAAGTGTTCTTAGTTTCACCAAGAACACCAAGAACACACACTAGTGTTCTTGGACTTTTAACACCCTTTCAAGCTTATCTATTGTAAGTACTCTTACCCTAGTGTGTTATAAGGCTTGTTACACTTCTTATTCAACTAGAAAACACAAAGAAACTCAAGATCAAAGGTGTTTACGGTCAAGGCATGTCCTTGAACCGTAAACCCTAATGAAAGGGCCATTGTGAGCCCTAGTCCCTTACCAAGCCTTGGATACTAGTCTAGATCACTACCTTGAAGTGTTTAGGACCTTAAACATCAAAAAGACCAAGAACCCATAGAGTTTATGGCCGTAAACTCATGGAGAAATGGTCCATGGACCGTAAACTCTATAAGTTGGTGCAATGGTGCCCCAATCACTTCCTAAGGCTTGGACTTGAAGTTAGGATGCTTCCTTATGACCTATAAGGCTTCAAAACACGAAATGGTGGAGTTACCATGAGTTTACGGCCGTAAACTCATGGGTTTACGACCGTAAACTCCACGGGAGTTGGTCCCAAAAATTGTAAACTCCAAAAGAGTCTACCCTTGGACCTTAAACTCATAAGCAAGGCCCTACAACCCTTAGATGCAATCCTTGGTACTTATAGCACTTGAATCAAAGTGTTATACATGTTTTAGGGTGTCTTTACTTAATTAATTAGTTGTTTAATGAATAATTGGATACATATATGTGTTATTATATGTTAACTAGGATCCTTGTGTGTGTTCAAGTCTTCACTTGACACTTAGCATCCTATACCATCCGTTCATCCAAACCACTCACTACAGGTGAGTTCATACCCCTTAATCAACCTTTTAAATGATTTTAAATGCTTTTATGGGGGGGGGGATACAAGTTGATCTATTATAGTTATTATATCAATCACATGTGATTAATAACTACCAAACAAGTGGATTTCTTACTTTTCAAACTGTGCTATCAAGCAAACTACTTCAAACTGTTTTACAAACTCTTTTACATGTCAAATACTTTTATTAAACTCTTTTAAACGTATATTCTGTTTATTGTGTATCTATATAGATATAGTTATATAAGTAGGATTGAAAGGACTTAGGACTGATAGCTCACCCTACCTCCTGTTCCTCGTTTGGTTGTGGACTTAGGGTATCGGTTGTTTGTCCGAAGGTCGTTTGAATCCTAGTTATATATTATGTATATGTATATAGATATAAAAGTTCCTTCTTTCTATTCAATACCTTTGGGTAGCAAAGGTATACAAACATGTTCATACATACAAATACCATTACTAGTAAACTATGATAGGAATAGTTTAGGAAGTTACTAATACTATTACTAGAACAATGAAATATACAAGGAGTCAGTTCATACATACATACTAGACAGAGAAAGAACATACAATACAGCTAGTACATACTATACATTACAATACAGCTAGTACATACTATACATTATACTAGGGAACATACTATTATGAAAGATAGAGAGAACATACATACATACTAGACAGAGAGAGAACACACAATACAGCTAGTACACACAATACATATACAAGATTACTACTACAGTTATGTTTGCCACGTAACGGGGCATGACATCACCTGTCATGGCTCGTTTTTTATCCAGAATCTCCTTAAGTGGAGAGCGTTGAGTTTGTGTATAGATCTATACTGGATTGACTATCCTACACCTTGCTGCTCGCTACAGTGGGACTTGCAAGTCTACGGGTGCCAAACGTCATTCCTTCCGACGTCTTACATCGTCGTGTTTCTAGTCGGTAGTATGGTACAGGCCGATCACATGATACTTTAAATAACAAATGGTTTAAGGTAGTTAGTACAGTAGTAGTTACTTAATACAATACTACAATACTATTTTATTTCCCATTGCATTCACTTTGTGATTTTCACACAATGAACCGTAATGCAAAAACTATATTTTTGGTTAATGATAGTCAGATTTGGGAAATTACATACTCTTACAAGAGACATACACACAAACACTTGATGCCTTGGTAGAAGGCTACTTTTAGTAGTAAAACATAGGGTTATCTAGGTGATTCGAACATTTTACAAACATACACAAATTTTTACAAACTTACACTTCACATACTTACAAACACTTTCATACAAGCACATACACTAAAATACTTATGATCTCACCAGCTTTAAAGCTGATAAACTCTTTCAAAATAACTTGTATTCTCAGGTCACCAGTAGACAGGTACCGGTGCCAGGTTTTGAGAAGATGGAGCTCGTTCAAGACTCATCTTTTATTTTGAATTATATTTTTGGTGTCTATTAAACTTGACAGAACACACTTGTATTAAATTATATTATTAATGCAATGGATGATGTTGTTGCTTGTTTACTACTTTGCATTGTTGTGATACTGTACATGACGTCCTCCACCCCCGAACGATTCCGCCGTTCCGGTTTTGGGGTGTGACAGATTGGTATCAGAGCATTGTTTATAGTGAATTGAGTATATCAACCCATAAAAGATATACAGACTATAAATACAATGGGATTAAAATACTCTGACCAAGAGTTTATACTTTTAAATAATAAAATATTGAACTAAGTATACATGCCTGCATTCATACTAAAATCAGTGTCACTAGGACAGAACAAAATTATTACGATTGTTGGGCAGCACAAGTAGACTTAGAGACATATAGTCAAATCTGGGAAGATATAGCCTGATCAACTATATTATCCGAGAATTGACTAGCATGTGCCTAAGTGTGGTTGTGAGGTTGCAACAAGTCTAAAAACTTACCAACACTACTACAATGAAAACATTAGAACAAAACATAAACCTAAAATACTATAGGAGTATTTTGTGTTACTATAAATTACTTATGTGCTTATTTCTTATACCCCTTTTCGCGCGTAGATATCATGGCTGGATTCCATCTTCCCAGAGACCCGTACTATCCCAACCACGTCAATGCTGGATGGCTTGGAGAAGAGCCAGAGGATGATCACCCAATCCCTTTGGATGATCACTATGCTGAGGGTTTTTCTGATGGTTCTGACTCAGAGCCAGAAGTCAACAACCTACCCCCAGCTGCTCAAGACCCAAACCCGAACCCTCGTCCAGCATTTCAAGGACCCACACCTCTGTAGGCCACAAACTTGAATAGATGGAGTCAGGAACAGGGTCAATCCATTCCCTACAATGGGGACAGAAGCTTTTACAACCTCACCGAGGGAGGTTCAACTGATCGTGTCCTGCCCATCATGGTCCGTAGGATTTCTCGGAACACCGAGCAAGGTCGAGCAACTATCGACCGAGTGTTGGAGATTGACACCAACTCTGGCGTTAACACGGTCCGCATTTGCCAACTCGAGGTAGCCATGGAAAGGGCAAGGATAACCAACGGGACTCTACAACAACAACTAACTGCATCCCAAGCTGAAGTTAGGGAACTTCGGGCTAGGCAGTCAATGTATGAAAGGCACATGCAGGACATAGAGCGCCGTCTGCCTGAATCAAGAACTCACTCTAGTAGTTCTCGTCGCCGCTAGAGTCTCCTCGACTTCTCTTTTGGATATAACTTAGGTTATGTAAACACTCTAGTTTAATTTCCTATCTTTGTTCAAACTTGGACCTGTTAGGTCTTGATTAGGTAGTAGATCTGTCAAAACTTTCCCATCTTGATTGATGTAAGACCTACTTCTAGGTCATTTTTCCCGAACTTGTTACATCTGTAATACCAACATTATTGACAGATATCTAATCTCACGGAAATTATTATCCAAATGCTATCATCTGTTAGTACTAAATCTACATTCAATCGTGCTATTCAATTATGCTGTTAGACTATGGAGAGTTAGTCCATGAGGCATTCTCATCAAATTCTCCCTATTAAATTCTTATCAATATCGTCATCTTTTTAAACTTATAGTTAAAAGATGCCTCCACGTCGATCAACGAGACGCGATCCTCCATCAACTGTAACACCACCTGCTCCTCAAATCGATACGGCAGCTCTAAATGCTGCAGTAGCTGCGGCTGTGGCTACAGCCATGGCTCAATATCATTCTTCAGGTTCCACTGGAGGAGGAACACCTGTTCAATCTACTCATGGTGAAATACCTGTGCGCCTGAGAGAGTGCTCCTACAAAGACTTCACCAGCTGCAAGCCACTGTCCTTTAAAGGGACTGGCGGAGTCATTGCCCTCTCGTAATGGTTCGAAAAGACAGAGTCGATCTTCGAGATCTGCTCATGCCCGGAGGGAAGCAAAGTCAAATTTGTTGCATGCACCTTCGAGACAAAGGCCCTGACATGGTGGAATAGCCATGTCAAGTCACTATCCCTTATAGTGGCAAATGCTATGGGCTGGGAAGCTCTGAAAGAGCTGATGATTGAAGAGTACTGCCCGAGGGGCGAAATCCAAAAGCTGGAGCAAGAACTGTGGAGCCTAACCATGAAAGGCTCCGACATAGTCTCCTACACCGCCAGGTTCTGTGAACTGGTGGCCCTCTGTCCCAAAATGGTTCATACAGAGGGAAAGAAGATAGAGAGATACATATGGGGGCTGGTGCCTCCATTCTGGGGGAATGTGTTAGCTTCAAACCCCACTACATTCGATAGTTCCAAGCGATTGGCACAACGGCTTATTGACCATGGGGTTCGTACCCCGGCCGCAACGACAACCCTGGCCATCTCAGAACCCGCCAAAACCACTGATTCTAAGCGAAAGTTCTGGGATGACAAAAAAAAGAAGAAGGCTGCCAAAAAGCAGCAGGTCGTGGCAGTTCATGCTGCGATAGCACCTACCGCTGCTGCTCCGGTAAAGCAGTACGCTGGAAGTTTGCCCAAGTGCAACAAGTGCAACTTCCACCACATTGGAGCCTGTCGTGAAATGCCGTGCTCTAACTGCAGCAGGAAGGGGCACACTGCCCGCTTCTGTAAGGCTCCAGCAAAACCAATCACCCAAGTCCCCGACGCTGGTGTGGGCCAAGCTTGCTACGGTTGTGGTGAGGTGAGCCACTTCAAGAGGAACTGCCCGAAGGCAGGGAATGTCGGTGGAGTGGGAAGGGTTCTGGCCATAGGCCACGAGGAGGCGGTTGCCGACCCCGCAGTGGTCACTGGTACGTTTCTCCTCGATAACTCTTATGCATGCATACTATTTGATAGTGGAGCGGAGAGGAGTTTCGTGAACCAAAAATTTGCTCATTTACTTAAGCAAAAATCACGAGCACTTAAAGAACCGTTCACTGTAGAAATGGCTAATGGAAAGACAGAGAGCACTAGCAGTATATTCATATGGTGTACCCTAACTCTAGATAGCCATTCATTTTCGATCGACCTCATGCCGGTCTCAATTAAAAGTTTCGACGTCATTATCGGCATGGATTGGTTGAGCCTTCATCGTGCCGACATCATGTGTTATGAAAAGGCTGTTCGCCTTAATCTACCATCTGGCGAAACTCTGGTCGTTTATGGCGACAAACCCGACACTAATCTTCGTATCATATCAAGTATTCAAGCCCAGAAATTCTTGCGAAAGGAATGTCGCGCATTCCTTGCTCATGTGGTCGATGTGAGCCAAGAAACGAAAGACGTTCAGAACATTCCAGTAGTACGCGACTTTCCGGACATCTTTCCAGAAGAACTCCCAGGATTACCTCCGCAACGTCAAGTCGAGTTCAGAATCGACTTAGTTCCAGGGGCTACCCCGTAGCCAAATCGCCCTATCGTCTAGCACCTGCAGAGATGCAAGAACTGTCCTGTCAACTTAACGAACTGCTTAGCAAGGGCTTTATAAGACCAAGCTTCTCAGCCCGGGGAGCTCCAGTCTTGTTCGTTAAGAAGAAAGACGGATCGTTTCGCATGTGCATCAACTACAGGGAGCTCCACAATCTGACCGTCAAAAATCGTTACCCTCTGCCTCGCATTGACGATTTATTTGATCAACTGCAAGGGGCGAACTTTTTTTGAAAAATCGACTTAAGATCCGGATATCACCAGCTACGAGTGCTAGGGGAGGATGTTCCGAAGACAGCCTTCCGAACTCGTTATGGGCACTACGAATTCGTAGTGATGCCGTTCGGATTAACAAACGCGCCCGCAGTATTCATGGATTTAATGAATAGGGTGTGTCGTCCTTACTTGGATCAGTTCGTCATCGTCTTCATCGATGACATACTTATCTATTCTCGTAGTAAGGAGGAGCATAGTCGACATCTGCGACTATTCTTAGAAACGCTGCGTTCGGAGAAGATCTATGCGAAGTTCTCGAAATGCGAATGTTGGATCCGAAGAGTCGAATTCTTAGGGCACGTGGTTAGCAAAGAGGGAATACACGTGGACCCTTCCAAAATCAAAGCCATTGAGAACTGGTCAGCACCGAAGACGCCTACAAAAATTCGTCAATTTCTAGGCCTCGCTGGCTACTATCGCAGGTTCATTCAGAACTTCTCACGAATTGCAAAACCTCTCACGACTTTGACCCAGAAGGGCGTGGCCTTTGACTGGGAAGAGAAGCAGGAGAGAGCGTTCCAAACGCTCAAGCGAGCCTTGTGCACCGCACCAATACTATCCCTTCCCGAAGGGATAGAAGACTTCATTGTCTATTGCGATGCGTCAAATCAAGGGCTCGGCTGTATTCTGATGCAACGAGGTAAGGTCACCGCCTATGCCTCGAGACAGCTGAAGACACACGAGGGCAACTACACCACTCACGATCTTGAGCTAGGAGCAGTTGTGTTTGCTCTGAAGATCTAGAGACACTACCTGTATGGTACAAAAAGCACTATCTTTACAGACCACAAAAGCCTACAACACATATTCGACCAGAAGGAGCTCAACATGAGACAACGACGGTGGGTCGAGCTACTTAGTGACTACGAATGCGAAATTCGTTATCATCCGGGCAAGGCCAACGTAGTAGCTGACGCCCTAAGTCGGAAAGAATACTCTGGTCGTAGAGTCAAATCATTGACTATGACTATCCATTCACGCTTGTCCACACAAATTAAGGAGGCTCAGCTCGACGCTTTGAAACCTGAAATTGTGGCGAGTGAATCCCTGAGAGGGATGGATAAGAACTTGGAAGTCAAAGGTGGCAGAGCCTTATACTTCATGGATTGGATCTGGACACCGAAACACAGTGGTTTCAGAGACTTGGTCATGACCGAGGCACACAACACTCGCTATTCCGACCACCCAGGTTCAGATAAGATGTATATGGATCTTAAAAAGCTATACTGGTGGCCTAACATGAAAGCAGAGATTGCTACCTTCGTGAGTAAATGCCTTACTTGCGCCAAGGTCAAGGTCGAATATCAGAAACCCTCAGGTCTACTACAACAGCCGGAGATACCTGAATGGAAGTGGGAGCGGATCACTATGGACTTCATAACCAAGTTGCCCAAGACAACGGGTGGACTTGATACCATATGGGTCATCGTCGACAGACTGACCAAGTCCGCACACTTCCTGCCTATCAAAGAAACAGACAAGATGGAGAAGCTTACAAGAACCTACATTTGGGAGATTGTACGACTGCATGGTGTTCCCATATCCATTATCTCGGACAGAGATAGTAGGTTCACTTCGAGGTTCTGGCAGTCGTTACAAAGTTCCCTAGGAACTAGGCTGGACATGAGTACAGCCTACCATCCACAGACCGACGGACAAAGTGAGAGGACTATCCAAACCTTGGAAGATATGTTGTGAGCCTGTGTGATCGACTTTGGGAAAGCATGGGATACTCATTTACCCCTTGTCGAAGTTTCCTACAACAACAGTTATCACACGAGCATAAAGGCTGCTCCATTCGAGGCCCTTTATGGCCGAAAGTGCAGATCCCCTCTGTGCTGGACTGAGGTGGGTGATACCCAGTTAGCTAAAGGACGAGTTCCTGACAGCACTCTCACGGGTCCGGAGATCATTCGGGAAACGACAGAGAAGATCGTTCAGATTCGTGAACGATTGAAAGCCTCTAGAGACCGACAGAAAAGCTACGCAGATAAACGAAGGAAACCTTTGGAATTCCAGGTGGGCGACCGTGTTCTATTGAAGGTCTCACCCTGGAAGGGATTAATACGCTTTGGAAAGCGTGGAAAGCTAAATCCAAGATACATAGGGCCTTTCGAGATTCTCGCAAGAATCGGCCCTGTAGCTTACAAACTTAACTTACCTCGTGAACTCAGTAACGTACATTCTACTTTCCACGTCTCGAACTTGAAAAAGTGTCTGTCCGACGAGACTCTTGTAATCCCACTCGACGAGATCGAGATCAACGATAGCCTCAACTTCGTAGAAGAACCTGTAGAGATCATGGACCGAGAGGTCAAGCAAACGAAACAAAGCCGTATCCCGATAGTGAAGGTTTGCTGGAACGCCAAGCGAGGACCTGAATTCACTTGGGAGCGAGAGGATCAGATGAAACTGAAATATCCTCGTCTTTTTACTTAGTTATTTGTAACTACTTATTTGCTTAAACTACTTATTTGCGTAAGAACTGGAAGACTCTTGTCGATATTAGCAGAGACTTCTAACGGTACAAGAGCAGGAGAGAGGGAATACTAGAATGAAAGTCTAGGAAAGCTTAGTGTTGGGCTCTTTTAATACTAGGTGTGTAATAAGGCCTAGCGGTAGTTGAGTGTAGTGACTTGGCAACATTGGGACAATTTTCGGATCTAGTATGGATATGTGTAGAAGGTAGTATGGGCCCATCCTACTGAAAACACAAGATCAGTACGAGAATCAGGAAAAGCCACAAGGTTACTAAGGAATTGGTGAGGGTTTAAATATTATTACGAGTAGGTACTATGATTTTATATTAATCTATTCCCATTTATATTTCCAGTATGGTAATGATCACTAGAGCGAGGAGTTCTAGTTATGGAACGTGTTCGGACGGGTCGGGTCTAAGTGATGTGGATTTACGTGATTTAATAGTTTTTGAAGTATCTGTGGCACTAAGGCAGATGATTCCATAAAATTTTGGGTTAATCAAGACCGAGCTAATCGCTATTCTTGATGAGCGATAAGTCGTCATTATTCATACTGCTGACGTCGCAGCCACTACTGCTATTGCACCACCATGAGGTAGGGGAATGATCTACCGAGAGTTCACTAACAAAAAAACCCCCAGAGTTTGATGGTGCCAAAGACCCAATTGCTATAATGAGATGGATCACAGATTTCGAAGTATGTTTCTACACAATCTCTTGCCCGGATAACCAAAAGGTCATGTTTGTGTTGAACCTTCTTTGCAAAGGAGGAAAGAACCGGTGGAATTTTGTCTCCAAGAACTTTTATCCTGCTGAGATAATTGCAATGACGTGGGAAACGTTTATTGACATGTTTGGTGTAGAATATGTCCTATAAACGGAAAGGGGGTGCCTAGCTCAAGAGTACTTATCACTCAAAAAACGACGAAGTTGGTGACAAAGATCACCAAAATGTTTACCAAGAGGGCACTATTTTGCGCAAAGTATGCAACCACTAAACAAGTGCAGATAACTCGGTATATGAGTATGTTGAAGACCGAGATCAGGGAGTTTGTGGCAAACTCCAATTATCGGGCCCTTTCTGAACTTCAAAGATTTGCTAGAAAGTGGGAGTTGGAAATCGAGACCCGAAAAAGAGAAAGGAGACAGACCCCTGTACAATCACAACCGGAAGAGAAAGGAGAAAGGAGATAGACCCCTGTAAGCAAGGGTTGCATTTTTGTTACAACTGCAATGAGATTGGCCATATCAAGGACAAATGTCCCCTTCTGAGATCAATAAGCACAATGAAAAATCCGACACCTGCAACTCTGAGGATCACCAATAGGCGCCAAGACAGAGTTGAAACTCTAAGGGACAAGGGGCGACCTTTTCAGCTCATAGATGAGGAGGCTAGAACGGCACCAGACGTTGTGGTCGGTAAGTAATGCTTGTTTTTATAAAGTCATTTATGAAATTTAGTGATTAATTTTGTTATGTATGGGATTAGGTACATTCCTAGTCAACTCTAAGCCTGCCTTAGTACTGTTTGATTCAGGGACAAGTTTTTCCTTCATGTCACTTAAGTTTAACAAGAATTTTAATATCACTATATGAGATATGGATAACCCTATTGAGGTCAAGATAGTTGACGATCGAACAGTTATAACATCAAAAGTTTACCGTAGTTGTACCTTGAAGAGTTACGACACTAGTTTTCTGATAGATCTTATTCTCATTCTTATGTGAATTAGAGGCCCTGATCAATTGTAGGAGAAAGTTAGTACGAGTTCAGACTCCAAGTGGGGGGGGGGGGGTGACCATCCGAGGCGAGGGTTCCAAAAATAGTTCGACTTTCTATTCTACTGAAGGGCCAGGAAATACCTACAACATGGTTGTGAAGGATTCTTGGCTTATGTAATCGACACTTTAACATACCGATGTTAAGGTACTTCTAATCTTGGGCTTTACACTTTTATTATGTTGCATTTTGGTCCATAAGTTGAGAAAGAGTGAAAAAGGGGCCCAA
Organism: Lactuca virosa; assembly: GCF_052849685.1. Classification (NCBI taxonomy): domain Eukaryota; kingdom Viridiplantae; phylum Streptophyta; class Magnoliopsida; order Asterales; family Asteraceae; genus Lactuca; species Lactuca virosa. The sequence continues at coordinate 402,876,210 of NC_136430.1, read as the reverse complement.
AGTGGCTTTTGGTGGAAATTGGGTCGGATGAGTACGCCGTGCGTACGTGTGTGTACGTTGAGTGTACTAAGGTGCGCCTTAGTAAGTTGGGCATACACTTCGTACGCAGGGCGTATGTGGTGTTCATGCAAACCCTAATTTTAGGGCTTTGGCTCATATTTAAGCAACATTATAGACTCAAACCCTCTTCTTACTCAGCCTACGTCTGCAATATCGACCCTCAAGCAACCCTAGAGCAAAAGAGAGCAACTTTGAGCCTTAAGTGAGATTTGGTGTGGTTTGAAAGAAAGAAGAAGGTGGTGAGAAGATCTTGGAGTTGAAGTGTACCTTGGATTTGGGATTGCTACTTAGTTTGGATCATCTTGAAGGTATAAAGCTTGCATCTTTACCCCTTTATCTTGTAGATTTAGGCTTTTTACTCTATTAAGTTACTTTTTGGTCCCAAAATGTGTTGGATTAGGTGTCTAAGCCCATAACTATAATTGGTATGTACTTGACCCGATACAAGCATGGTCCATTTGGGTTGTGACACTCTGGAACAATTTGATAGGATGGGTATTTGAGAAAGAGGTTAATGTGACTTATTAATATATTATAAGTATAATATATTAATTGAGAAATCATATTATTTAATTAGTACTGATCAAGAATTAATTAGAATTAATTTAGTGATCAAAAGAGACTAATTAAATTAACGGGGACTGATTGTGTAAATCAGTAATATATATAGTTTGGGCTAATGATCCATATTGATTAGTAATGGACTAAGTTCAAGTAAGACTCCATGAAGAGTTAGTCCAAAGGGCTTATCATATGGATTATTGGATTAAGGCCTAAGGAAGTGAATTAGGGTTTAACTCTTGGATTCTACACTATATAAATGTAACCCCTAAGCCAAAAATAGTGCACTAGTGATTCTAAGAAGCTCTAGACGATTTTTGTGACAACCCGAAATTTCTATTCTGTACAACCATTCACTTCAATAGAACTCAGATCTGTTTCTGCTAACTGTTAAGCTTTTTGAAGTCAGTTTGAGTGTTTTAAAGCTTAGTACTTCAGGAGATAACAAGAGAGAGGATACCCTAGGGTTTATTGTGCAACAATAAAGTCCCAAAACTCCAAGAGTTTGGAGTTTACGGCCTAAACAAGGTGTTTACGGCCGTAAACTCTAAGGAGTATAAATATGACACTTAGTCATTTTTATCACTTTTTCACACTTTCAAGAACTAGAACTCGAAATCCTCTCAAGTATCATCCGATTTTCCTTCTTGATCTTCAACTTTGTAAGTGTTTCTTGCCCTAATTAGTTGATATCTTACTTAATCTAGTGATCTTACATGATTTCATCCATGAAATCATTCCATTTGTGTAGATCTTCAAGTGTTCTTAGTTTCACCAAGAACACCAAGAACACACACTAGTGTTCTTGGACTTTTAACACCCTTTCAAGCTTATCTATTGTAAGTACTCTTACCCTAGTGTGTTATAAGGCTTGTTACACTTCTTATTCAACTAGAAAACACAAAGAAACTCAAGATCAAAGGTGTTTACGGTCAAGGCATGTCCTTGAACCGTAAACCCTAATGAAAGGGCCATTGTGAGCCCTAGTCCCTTACCAAGCCTTGGATACTAGTCTAGATCACTACCTTGAAGTGTTTAGGACCTTAAACATCAAAAAGACCAAGAACCCATAGAGTTTACGGCCGTAAACTCATGGAGAAATGGTCCATGGTCCGTAAACTCTATAAGTTGGTGCAATGGTGCCCCAATCACTTCCTAAGGCTTGGACTTGAAGTTAGGATGCTTCCTTATGACATATAAGACTTCAAAACACGAAATGGTAGAGTTACCATGAGTTTACGGCCGTAAACTCATGGGTTTATGACCGTAAACTCCACGGGAGTTGGTCCCAAAAATTGTAAACTCCAAAAGAGTCTACCTTTGGACCTTAAACTCATAAGCAAGGCCCTACAACCCTTAGATGCAATCCTTGGTACTTATAGCACTTGAATCAAAGTGTTTTCATGTCCTAGGGTGTCTTAACTTGGTTAATTGGTTGTTTAATGACTAATTGGATACATATATGTGTTATTATATGTTAACTAGGATCCTTGTGTGTGTTCAAGTCTTCACTTGACACTTAGCATCCTATACCATCCGTTCATCCAAACCACTAACTACAGGTGAGTTCATACCCCTTAATCAACCTTTTAAATGATTTTAAATGCTTTTATGGGGGGGGGATACAAGTTGATCTATTATAATTATTATATATCAATCACATGTGATTAATAACTACCAAACAAGTGGATTTCTTACTTTTCAAACTGTGCTATCAAGCAAACTACTTCAAACTGTTTTACAAACTCTTTTACATGTCAAATACTTTTATTAAACTCTTTTAAACTTATATTATGTTTATTGTGTATCTATATAGATATAGTTATATAAGTAGGATTGAAAGGACTTAGGAATGATAGCTCACCCTACCTCCTGTTCCTCGTTTGGTTGTGGACTTAGGGTATCGGTTGTTTGTCCGAAGGTCGTTTGAATCCTAGTTATATATTATGTATATGTATATAGATATAAAAGTTCCTTCTTTCTATTCAATACCTTTGGGTAGCAAAGGTATACAAACATGTTCATACATACAAATACCATTACTAGTAAACTATGATAGGCATAGTTTAGGAAGTTACTAATACTATTACTAGAACAATGAAATATACAAGGAGTCAGTTCATACATACATACTAGACAGAGAAAGAACATACAATACAGCTAGTACATACTATACATTATACTAGGGAACATACTATTATGAAAGACAGAGAGAACATACATACATACTAGACAGAGACAGAACACACAATACAACTAGTACACACAATACATATACAAGATTACTACTACAGTTATGTGAGCCACGTAACGGGGCATGTCATCACCTGTCATGGCTCGTTTTGTATCCAGAATCTCGTTAAGTGGAGAGCGTTGAGTTTGTGTATAGATCTATACTGGATTGACTATCCTACACCTTGCTGCTCGCTACAGTGGGGCTTGCAAGTCTACGGGTGCCAAACGTCATTCCTTCCGACGTCTTACATCGTCGTATTTCTAGTCGGTAGTATGGTACAGGCCGATCACATGATACTTTAAATAACAAATGGTTTAAGGTAGTTAGTACAACAGTAGTTACTTAATACAATACTACAATACTATTTTATTTCCCATTGCATTCACTTTGTGATTTTCACACAATGAACCGTAATGCAAAAACTATATTTTTGGTTAATGATAGTCAGATTTGGGAAATTACATACTCTTACAAGAGACATACACACAAACACTTGATGCCTTGGTAGAAGGCTACTTTTAGTAGTAAAACATAGGGTTTTCTAGGTGATTCGAACATTTTACAAACATACACAAACTTTTACAAACTTACACTTCACATACTTACAAACACTTTCATACAAGCACAAACACTAAAATACTTATGATCTCACCAGCTTTAAAGCTGATAAACTCTTTCAAAATAACTTGTATTCTCAGGTCACCAGTAGACAGGTACCGGTGCCAGGTTTTGAGAAGATGGAGCTCGTTCAAGACTCATCTTTTATTTTGAATTATATTTTTGGTGTCTATTAAACTTGACAGAACACACTTGTGTTAAATTATATTATTAATGCAATGGATGATGTTGTTGCTTGTTTACTACTTTGCATTGTTGTGATACTGTACATGACGTCCTCCACCCCCGAACGATTCCGCCGTTCCGGTTTTGGGGTGTGACAATTTTTGTGTCTTCAAACCTCTCTCTCAAGTTCCTCCTCTTGTTCTTGGTTTGTTATAAGACATTTGAGGCATTACACTTGAGGTGCTAGGCTCTTGAAAGACCAATTCCTACAAGCTACAATTAAGAGGTAATCTTCTAACTTACTTTTATGTTTCAATTACCAATATTGTATTCTAGTTGTAGGTTTCAAGATTTGGAAATTTTGTTGCATGTATAACTAGAGAAAACTTAGATCCAAAGCTATTAGGGTTGTATGTGCACCATAGGAGTGTTATAGTACATAAAACCCAACAATGGTATCAGAGCCATGGGTAGTTTTCTGTTATATTCATGCATAGCTAATTGTTCAAAGTTGAAGCAAAATGAAAAAATTGTTTCTGTCAGCATGAACTCGATGAGTTGGATGATTTTAGTCATGAACTCGACGAGTCCATAGCCTGGCTCGACGAGTTGGATCATCAGATGGCAGTTTTTTGGGTTTTTCTGGCCTGAAATTGGATTAGGATCATTACAACATATTATTTTGTTTCATAAAATTTGATTTTACTAATATGGTAATGACTATCCCCATCCAATAACATGATGCTTATCAAATTTTAAGATAATTATTTGATTTTATGATAAACTAACTATTTGTAAAATTTGAATCATTTTGATATATGAACTTGAATTAGGTCAAATTAGTTAAAGATAAAATTATTTGATTATTTTATTAATTTAAAAGATTGATCTAAAGAGTTCATGAAACCTCCATAAGTTATGAATATGAAAAGTCCCATTTATAAAACAAATTAACTCCTTAAGTTATGAATTCCAAGAGTCTTGAAAGGTTACAAATCTAGCCATCAAGTTTTGGAGTCCAAAGGTCTTGAAGAGTTTCATAACTTGTCCTCAAGTTATGGGACTTGGAAAGTCTCATTTATGTGACATAAAATTATAAGTTATAAAACTAAAGGGTTTTTTAAAAGGTTTCAAAACTTGCCCTCAAGTTTTGGAATTTAAAATTTGATTAAAAAGATTTTAATTATGAAATATTAAATGCTAAACCTTTTGACTTCATCACTTAAGTTTAGAATTAAAAGTTTTTAATTATGGTTTTGTTGATAATTAATTAAAAGATTAATTAAAAGAGTATTAATAAATCCATAATTATATGGTTTGAGTTTAATTAAATTAAAAGTCTAGTTTAATTAATAGATTAAACCACCAAGTATTTTAAATGTTTAAAATACACCCTTATACTATATAAAATTAAAGGTCTAATATATTATGTACGTATAAGTTAAAAGTCAGTCTTACCGTTAGTAGGCCTCATTCACGAAGCTGGTCTATAGGGGGTGTTTAAGGAAGCGGCCCATAAAATGACCGTCATTGGGTATACACTCTTACCCACCGCACTCTTGACTAGTGGAGGGTCGTTATCTGAACGGGTTTGACAGGACATTAATCTTCATTAATAAGTATAATGATATTATAAAGTAACTAAACTTTTATAAATTCCCAATCTTAGTTACTTTAGGAAAAATGTGAAAATTGTGCTATTCCATGAAATTGCACTTTGCACCTTGTTAAGTCGTTAGTGGAGCGTGTGTGGTTAACCGGCACACTAATTTGGGACTGACAATGTGTGGTAAAGGGTAGCTTGATGTTAATAATGGATCAATGGAGCTTGTGTGGTTAACCGACACATTGATTAGGTGATTTGTAACATTAAGTGTACCAAGCTAATTTGCATGGTTATTCACACCTTGTTTGTGATCCTCGGCATCCCAGTCACAAACTTGAAGGGCATAATCGAGATTTAAACATGCCATTGAAAAGTTCAATGAATCTCAAAGAATCTAGGAATTTCAGTTCATTTAAAACTTAAAATTCATTTTCGTTTTTCATGGTGGAAATTGGTAAATCGTCATTTACCTACCTTCAAATATTTTTCAATTGGATTACAGCATCCCTCTTCCGAATTGTAGAATATTGTGTTGGGTCCTAGCCTTAATATTTCATTTTGGGTGTTATATTAAGGACTTAAATCAACTAAACTTGAATTTCTCCCTTGTATATGTCTACTTCTGACAACTATGGTCTTCCCGAATCTTATGGAAAAAGCTTTCCTCATGAAGATGATGTTCCCATAAATCATACTTCACTTCCTCCACCTCCTCCAATTATTTCTCCCTAACCCACATGTTCGTCGACTTGAAAAGTTCAAGGTCACTCAAACCTTTTTGGCAAGCAAACATGAAGATGGAAAGTCTGTGTGTGCACATGTCTTGGAGATAAAGTCACACATTGACAGGCTGGGAATGTTAGGTGTCATTGCCTCGAGGAAGTTGGTTGTTGACTTGGTTCTTCAATCACTTCCTAAGTCATATAGTGAGTGCATTAGAGATTACTATATGACAGACCGCGACGTGACCCTTATTGATCTTAACTATTTGCTAATTGCTGCTGAATCAGAAATGATTTGGCACACTGGTAAAGCAAATTTGATTGGAAGATATACTTCCCAAACTTCCATGGACATTAACAATGGAAACATTGGAAGTCCAGAAAAGTCTTCTCTTCCCAATGGAAAGGGATCAGCTAAGGTCAAACCGATTGAACAGATGGTAAAGACAAAGGCTAAGTCTGAGATTGTCCCGTGTGCCATTCCGAGAAGGTCTGTTTGTTTCTATTGCCAAGAGAAGGGGCGTTGGATGCGAAGCTGCCGTATCTACCTGAAGAACCACAAGGATGGTAAAGTCAAAATGTATGACTCTGCTTCAGGTAAGTACACTATCTAACTCTATTAAGTTCCTATTTATAGATTCTTAATACATGACGTGATAAATTGCATTTTGATGTGTTGTAGGATCATAGAAAAGAAAGGAAGCTTAAAGGAAAGCTGAGTCTGGTCGCGAAGAGATGGATTTTGATCGCATGGTTTGATGATCAGATTTTTAAGCTGCTACTCAGGACTTATGATAGATTGCTTAGGAATATGTAATAACATAGTTTTCATATGTAATTGCATTGTAAGGACAAGTTTTTCCGCAATTTTATAAATAAAAGAAAATTTTGTTTTTTTTATCTTATTTTATATTTCCTTACAATGGCATTTGTGAAATTTTGGTGTTTATATATTATTAGCAATATTGTGAATGGATTTGATTCGTTTGTTTGTGGTAGTGTCGGATATTTACCAAATAAGGAAAGATTCTCATCAACCAAGTTTCAATCAGACAGAAATTTGGAATCATGCAACTTGTATTGTATGATGAATGAGAACCTTCATCTTTGGGAAATTAAGACTAATTCCTTGTTCACATGTAAATGTGAGTCAAGTGAAGGACTAAGGGATCTAGTATACATCATTATGCACTGGTCAGATCCACCACAAAGAACAATAAGACTATTCGTTATGATTTACTAAAAGTTTGGTAAATATGGTTATGCTTACAAGATTGAGTGTAATTCTGAATCATTGAAAAAGTTTCAATGTATAGTAGAACGGATAAAAGGAATCAAACATGCAGAAATATTAAAAGTTTCTCCAATCTGAAAGGAAAGGAGAATACTTTAGTATCATGTGTTATGATCATCTTAATGATTATGAAAACCATATAACAATTGATCCTTTAAGGACACATTAGTGAATTTGTATGACTAAGAAGAGGAATCGGGAATTTTTGAAATGGTTAAATCAATTAAGGTGAGTCATACTTCGTTCCAAAATCGAGTCTTAGATTTATTCTCCAAGATTATGACTTGAGTGACATATCTTAAGTAGGTTTATAACACATTTGTAAATGGTAGTTGTGATGTCTTGGATAAGACAAAGAACAACTAGGACCAATTGTATGAAGTGATTTTCCTTGACAAGAATCCGCACTAACTCTTGAATATTTGTTTGTCAAGGAGTGTTTCTTGACAAGAGAATCTTATATGTCAAGAAGTCAGTGGGAGTCTTAAAGATCTTGAAAAGTGTTGGGAGAAAAACTTTGAGACACACTTGAACAAACGTTAGAACAAGTATAGTTGTGGAATAGTTAATCTCGAAGGATCTAAAAGCTCAACAATAATATTAATAAGTTAGAGTTAGATAGTTAGAGAGTTAGTTGCGAAAAAGTAAAGAAATGGAAATGACAACAATTGTTATATCAAGTATACACATAAGTTGATTCATAACGAGGAATGCATTCAAACCAAGTTAATAAGTGAGATCAAACTTAGTGATTAAGTCACAAGAGACTTGCTCCGAAGAGAGATTGTAATCAGTTATATTCTAGTAAGGTTTGAGAGTAAGAAGAGATGCGTAATCAGATAGAGAGATAGAAAAGATAGCTTTAGAGTTGTATTGAATAAGTGAGAATGAGCTCTATTTATAGAGACTTAAGAAATACACTAGATTACGTCTTTAAGAGTAGCCATGCAAGGCATACTGGACAATAGAGAGTATTACAGAAAGATAGATAAACTAAGTAAAGTAAGAAGACTGCGGTTGGCTAGATGACTTCGGATGAGGCTGCTGATGGGAGCTTGACTGCGGATGCTTGTGGACTGCGGTAGCTGAAGTTCAAGAGGGTCACTTTTCATGATTCAACAAAATGTTTCAGGAACTAATCAAGAATGAACCTATTGTTTATCACTAGCACACGACTTAAGGTTTGTAACCTATCGTGTTGACATATTCTTGTTTCTGTGCCCATTCCAATTGAAGTTCACTATGCATATGAGTTCTATGAGTTCTCAGCTGTTTGCATAAGGCGAAGGACCTTGATCAATGAAAGTTCATTGGTCTGTATAGGTGAGCTGCTTAACAACTTGGAAGACATGGTAGGCCCTTTTGCTGCCAAGTGGCAAGAAATTAAGATTGAACAAGTTCAGTCCATATGAGTTTGAATTTGTCATAGACCTTGTCTTATGATAATGGTTGGAAATGACAGATTCACATGGATAGGAACACATACACCATAAAATCTAAGTGACATAAGGTTTCTCTCCACTTCATGAAAATGACTGTGAGGAAACGCTTTCACTAAGTAGATTTTAAAGAGTTAGCAATAGTGATATTTGCATTCTCAAATTCGATTATGATTACGACATCCCTCTTCATAGTTCGAATGATGAGAAATGGCAAATAGTTTGAACATTCGGGACTTACTGCCGTAAGTTCTGAAATAGTTTGGACACGCATATGGGCTTTTTAATAAAAGGTGTATGAGCTTACATAAAGGATTATCGAAGCATCTTGTATCAGAAATTTAAAATTTGGTAAGAAAGTCAACATGTATTGATTTCTAGAAGTCCAACATATTTCTGGGTACATGTCAAATCTAGTGAGTTTTATGCAAATAAGAATGTAATTATTATGCTAGTGTGTAACATCCTGTTCCGAATCGATTCGTAGTCTGAGGTCGTGGCCCGAAGATCGGTCATCATAAGGATAAGGGCTTTTGAAGAGGTAAGATCTAGGCCCATTTGGGTGTGGGTGATGTATTAGAAGTGATCCGGGTGGTCGGTTCGTGTTCTGGAGCCTAGGAATATTTTGGTAAAGTGTCAGTTCGGGCTTTTGTGGAAAATGTATTTTTGTTCAGAAGGTTTTGATAAAGGTGTGACTTGATAGAAGTGTAGGGATTCTCGTTACCTTTCCATGGATATAAGGATCGTCGGAATTGAGTTTATAACGAAGAAGTTATGGCCTTCAGAAGTTTCATGGTTTTCAGGCTTAGCCGAGTACGCGGGCGTACACAAAGAGTACGTTGGGCGTACTAGTGAAGAAGGCAGTACGCGGGGCGTACCTTGAAGTACGCTGGGCGTACTGACCAGGGTGGTCGCGAAGGTTCTTCGAAGTACGTTGGGCGTACCATATGTACGTTGGGCATACACCAATCAGATCAGAACCCTATTTTAGGGTCTTGGACCCTATTTAAGCTCCTTATCTCATTACCTAACCCTAATACCTTCAGGCTCCACCCCTCTAAACCCTAGAAATCGTCATATATCATCCATGGTTGCATTTTTGAGCTTATTGAGTCCATTTTTTGGATGTTTGGCCCGTATTTAAGAAGATGGAGCTTGTTGCAAAGATAGGAATCAAGAAGGAGCTTATGGATCTGGCTTTGGGACTCATTCTCAGCTTGATAAAGGTAAAAAGCTTGGAACTTGATCACTCATCTCTTAGATCTACCATTTATGGGTTTTGGTTCCTTTTTGGTCCCAATGATAAAGCTTTATGGTTCAAATCTGATTCTTAGGCCTAGGGTTGCCACCCTTGATGCTATTTGAGTCCCTAAGACATAAAGTTTCCATCTTGAAGGTCTTAATGGGTTCATGCATGAGTTAGGGTCACTTTTATGGAAATAGAATGCCATTTTTGGAGCTTGGGTTTTTTTGGGGCATGCAAAGTCACCAAGTCAGTGACTTTATGGGTTTAGATGTTAAGTATAGCTCAGATCTATGATTTGGACTTGTTGGATCAAGTATTAAGCACTTAATGGATTTTGTGCATGAGCTGTTTGTACACTGGGCGTACTATGAAGTACGTTGCGCATACAGTCCATTTGCTCAGTACGCTAAGCGTACAGAAGAGGTACGTTGGGCGTACGCTCTCAGGAAGACTTGGGCCTTAGTGGACTTCAGACCTTTGGGCCCTAATGGTTTTGGGCCTGGATTTGCTGATTGTTGGGCTTGAATGTATCTTTGGGCCAATATTAGCAAAGTTGGGCCTATTGGATCTTGTGGCCCAATATAGAAATGGACTTCACATTTGTGGGCCTCGCTTTGGGCCAATTCTTGGACTAGGTTGTTGTGGGCCTTCGTGGGCCAATTGGGGACAAGGTTATGAACTAAGGAGAATATTGGGCTTTAGGATAAGGCCCATTAGAAAGGTCTGGGCCCAATTTGGACAATTAGGCCATTGATGGTTTTATGGACATTATTGTGTTGGGCTTTTGTTTTGGTTTGGGCCTTAGTTTTGGATCATACTGGGCCATGGGTAGAATGATAATTTTACCCCATGCATGGATTAAGGATTATGGTATGGGACCCAATTGCTAATTGGGTATATTGATTGGTATTGATAGCTCGGGAAGTGGACAGGGCAGCAGTTAAGGATTTCTTTCGGGAAGCTTCGGCATTCGAGGTGAGTCTCCTCACCTTACCAATAGGTCTAAGGCACCAAGGCCGGCCCATTATGCATTATGTGATATGCTAGTTGATTTCGTGTTATGTGTTATGCTAGTTGATTTCGTGGTATGTGATATGATAGTTGTCTTTGTGATGCTTTCATGGAAGACCTCGGGGGGTTCCCGCGACACTAGGGTGTAAGACCTTGGAGGGTTTCCATGGCATCCTTAGTCAAGACCATGTGAGGGTTTCCATGGCATTGGGCTAAGACGATGTGGGGGTTCCCATGGCACCCAGAGTAAGACCCTGGAGGGTTTCCAGGGCATCCTTATATGTATGGTTGGTATGACAGTGGGGTAAGACCATGTGGGGGTTCCTATGGCACCCGGAGGAAGACCCTGGAGGGTTTCTAGGGCATCCTTATATGTTTGTATGCATGGCTTGTGTGATTGATAAGGTTTATATAGTTGTTACGGCTGATACGGATTATGTGATTATGTGGATTGTGTGGGGTATGCTCTGGGGAACTCACTAAGCTTCGTGCTTACAGTTTTGTTTATGGTTTCAGGTATCTTTGTTTTGGAAAAGAAGGGCTCAGCTTGATCGCAGTGCACACACCCATGTTTTCTGCAATGAATGATTTTGGGATTAACTCTGATAAATGTTTTTAATTAACAATGTTTTGGAATGATTGGAATAAATGATATCTATGTTGGGTTATATTAAAAATGAAATTTTTACCCCTGATTTTTGGGTCGTTACAAGTTGGTATCAGAGTCTTGGTTTGAGGGATTCAGACATATTTTCGGGTGTGTCTGAACTCAAACAGAGGATCTGTAGAGTTTTTTGAGGAAAAATGTTTTCAAGGAAAAGTTTTCTAAGAAAAGAAAGGGTGTGGTGCAATTAGCCGTGCTCGAGTAAGTTTCCTAGAATACCCATATATGTTATCTGTTATGACCTGATGTATGGATCTGTGAATCGCATGCTAGTTAGGGCTAGGAGAGATGCCTTTATATGTTGTATGATCTGGTAAACTTGCAATGTAGTGTTGTGTAGGCAGCAACAAATTGGTCTGATATGTGATGCTTGTAGCCTTGGATATATTGAATGCCATGCTAGAATGGGAATTATTATTAGTACTAGTAACTGCTACGTGTATGCTTTTAAAATTATATACGGTTAGGATCTTATAGCCTTAGAATGATTGACTTGGCCTTATTTCCTGTTCCTTGTCTGGTTGTGGTCCTAGGGTAGCGTCTATTATTCAACAGTCTATTAGATCCTGTGTAGTGTATAATTTGCATGCATAAGGCAGCCGACAGCTAGGGTGGATGTGGACAACATGGGTTGTGGTATGTGGGCCGAATGTTCTATGATAGTTTGTGGGTCGGAGATTTCCCTAGGGTGAGCCTAGGATGAGATTAGTGACAGGAGTCGCCTGATTGTGAATTGGAGGTATAGATAGAATTGTTTGATGGAATATGTTGGTTAGTTTTCCGTTGTCCGAATGTTGCTTGCTTTGTGCTTTGTGGGACTTCTAGCAATGTGAGCTAGCTACTAACACTACTAGAAAAACAGCCTTTTACGACGCGCAATGCGTGTCGTAAAACGCTTAGACGACGCGCAAATACGTGTCAAGGAAGGCCCTATCATAACGAGAGACGACATGCTTTTGCACGTCGTCTATTTACAACGCGCATTTACGACACGCAGTTACGAAACGCATTTACGACGCTCATTTACGACACGCAATGCGTATCAAGGAAGGCCATGTCATAAAGGAAGACGACACGGATTTGCGTGTCATAACCTTACGACGCACGTTTAGGACACGCATTGCGTATCATTAAATCCTCTGTCATAAATGAAGATGACACGCATTTGCGTGTCATAAAATTCAACAACCATTTACGATATGCATATTCAACGTGCCTTTACGATACTCATTTACGCATAATACAAAAATATATAAACAAATATACACCAAAACAATCAATTTAATCCAATAACATCATGTCAAAAAAATTGTAATACATTGATATTAAGGGGATCTGATTGTACATTGTTATTAAGAGATTTTCCCTAACTATATGACCTAATACTACATTGCTATTAAGGGGCACCTTCTTTTTTCAGGTATCATGTCCACATCATAAGCTTTATAGCTCTTTTCTTTTTTAACAATAGGCGCCACAACAGTTAATGTATCTCTATCTCCTCCTTCCTTTGTAGCTTGGTCAAGAGCATCATGTCCACCCTACTGAGTAATGAAACAAAAATAATGTAAGAGGGAAACATGTAGTCTAAATGATTCAAATAAGAACAAACCGTGTTTCAACAAATTGTATATGATAAACACAAATGGGCCTCTACTTAACAAACTGTAGTGATGAAAGCATGAAAATAACAAAAAAAAAAAATACAAAATGCATAACAATGAACATGTTTTAGATAACATATGAGTTGCAAAACAGATAATAGACAAATAGAAAGGCGAAAATCAGAGGAAGTGAAAGAAGAAAACATATAGGCATCATAATAAGACCACATAACTTGTTACTTGCAAGAGACATACAGAGCAGCATATCTTTGATTCCAGGTTGACCAAAATAAATGAACATCTTGAGAAATACACTTTGATTCATGAATTGGGATAAAAAGTGGTTGCATATTTTATTTAATAATACACTTTGATTCATGAATTGGGATAAAAGTGACACATTACCTCTGTTTCCAACAATTAATACTTAGGCTCCAAGTATATTATCCTTTGTTTCCAGTTTTTTGTTCTCCATTCATACCTCTTCATCTTTCTTTCCCGCTCTTCTGTTTATAAGTAAAAGAAGGTAATTCAAACAAACTGTATATTGTAGTTTTTTTTTAAAGAAAAAGTTTAGTACATGAAAATTAATAAGCTTACCCACTGCCCACCAGTCAATAGCACTGGAGTGGCCAACTCCTGTTATGATTTCCTGAAATATCATCATAATTTCAAAGGGTAAAATAAATTCCATAAATAAGCTAAATTACGTAAATTCCCTTGAGTACTTTTCATACCGGAGCAATGTATTCTTCTGTGCCAACGAATGAATTAGATTGTGTAGAAGGTTCTGCAACAAATGTAGGTGGTGGTTGGCTTCTAGATCTTCTCCTTTTAAGCTGAGGATGTTTTATAACCTGCAAAATTAAAATTAACATAAGTCAAAAAAAAAAATAATAATAATAATAATAATAATAATCTTGTAAGAATATAAGTTAAATTTTTTAGATAGAAGAGGACATATTACATACTTGGGGTTTACATTGTGTTTTGAATGATAAATCAAAGTCACTCAATACAACATGTCCATCTGTTTGAAGTAATATATTCTCTGGTTTCAAGTCCCTATAGATGACACCTGAAGAAAAAAAACGGAAATTGAAATGAAAGGTGTAGGGGTAAAATGGGAATATAACAAATTAACAATGCATATAGCAATTGAATGAGATTGGATGAAGAGATACCTAAACAATGGAGATACTCTAACCCAATTACAACCTCAGCTGCATAGAATCTACAGATACAAATAAAAAATGAGGGGTAGGGATAAAACGGGAATAAACATGCATACAACAACATTAAAGCAGAGATGAAATGTATAAGAGGGCAGGTTTTTTCATCGTTTATTAAAAATAAACATTTAGGATAATAGTATTTTTGAATCTTTAGCATGTATTTCCTATTAAACAGTACTACGGAAATGAAGGGTAGAAAGGTCTTTTAAAATGTGAATAGGAAGTACCTTGCAGACTCTTCTTTGAATAATTTCAAAGGTTGTTTGTCAAGCAGAGCAAATAATTCCCCTCCAGGGCAAAAGTATGTTATCAAACAGACATGTGTTGCAGTCTGAAAGATGTAACATGTTAGTATATAGTTATAGATTATGATAATTAAACCTAATTACAAAATTGAAATAATTACTACCAATTATTTAAAACATTAAATTGAAACCTCAAAAGATGTGTATAGTGTTGGAAGGAAAGGGTGATCCAGTAGCCCGATTATTTCCTTTTCAATGCAAGCTCGATGAACCTACAATTTTTTACATAAAAAAATCAAGTTTCAAAAACTATACAAATTTTAAATCAAAATAAAAAAATAGAATATTGTTTTTACAAACATTAAACATACCTTGTTTCTGTTCATCATTACTGCTTTATCCATTGCTTTCATGGCAAAAAGTTCACCAGTATCTTTTAGTTCAACCAAATGAACACTACAACAAAGCAATTCGATTATTCATAGTGAGAACCTTTAGAAAATAGAATTAGAAACACTAACTCTATAAAATTGTAAACAAATTGATTATAATGGAAATTGGAAAAGTTAATGAACACATTAAGACAATATACCTTCCAAGAATGATGTTTGGAAGATAGTAGTGAGAATCATTACTTATATTTGAACACATACAAGTGCAGCCTGATTCTTTAAATCCTCCAAGTTAAAGTTCCACACGCTAATTCCTTATATATACTCTTGCTGCATAATGCAAGAAATCAGAACAATTAATTGTAAACAAGATTAGATACTCCGCAAACATAGCATTTTCACATGTGATAAATGTTCCTTATCTCCATATAAATCCTTGTTCTGTAAAATAAGATCGGCTTCTTTGGCCTAATAAAAGAAAAAAAATAATAATTAGAAAGTATAAACATGACTCATGAATTATAAAATTCAAAGTTTGACATTACCTTTAGCATCCTAAAACGATCACCTAAGGGAGAACATGTGACAGATTTAAGTGATATCAACAACTTCTCAAAGGGCTTTATAAGATGAGTATCAAAATGAAATCGAATAGGGCGATTCTTTGACAAAATTGATATTTGAAAACGAGTGACAAAAAAGAGATGTGTAATACCTTGAATTCAGTAGAAGTCTTGGAGGATTCTTAGATGGATCACTTACATGATACTTCATGACCTAGCTCGTTTGGTTGTGTAATCAAACCAAGCATCGAGCTTGATTGCAGTTGATGGATAGGCAATACAAAGGAGGGGGGAGAGAAAGATGAATAAAATACATCGCTTCTAATTTCGTCTCCTGTCTCGATCTAAGATACGGACCTCAAACCTGGGAAAAATGAAAAACCGAAGAAATCGCCTGAAAACAAAATCAAATCCACATGGTAGAGGGGAAGAAGGACCAGAAGAGGCGGTGAAGGTTGGAGGTGGATGAGGGGGCGGAGACCCCTTGTCGATTTCGTGAAGACTGGTGAACGATGGAAAGCGAGTTTAGGGTAGAGGAGATCATGAGGCGCGTTTTCTAAGAGGGAAGAAGACATCTGATTGATTAAAGGGAGAATAAAGGTATGGGTTTTGGAGGCTGTGGTTGTTGATCGATAATTAAGAAAGGGAAGAATGAGATGCAGGAAGAGTTTGAACATACCATTTTTACGATCTCTTGTAAGCATGACAAGTTGTTGTGAGCTCTAAGAATTATGTGAGGTCTGGTTCAAAGCCCCAGTATCTTTATTGATTATGTGAAGATGGACAATATGCGAAGATAAAAGATGAAGACGGACCATATCTGAAGAATTTTGGTCAAAGTTATGGTTAGATCTGATTCAAAGAGTATCTATAGATATCAAAGCGGCCATGGAATTTGCAGAGCTTCATTAATTAGGTCAAGGAAAAGAGAAGGGGTTTTCGGCTGTTAGAAGATGAGAATAAGGCGGGGTTTTAATTTTTTGGGATTTGATTCCCCCCTTAGCTATTAAAGATGGAGAACGCGCATTTCATGAAAATTTTATAAAGCGACATGCATAGACGACACGCCTTTTATGCTGAGTGCCCTCCGTGTTTTTATTTTTTTTGTTCCGACACTAATTTTAAGGGCACACAAAAATGCGTGTCCTAAATCCTTCAAATTTTAGAAGAGATGACATTATTTTTAGGGCACACGCTTTTGCGTATCATAAATCACTACGTGTCATGGTTCGCGCGTCATTAAAGGCCTATAATCTAGTAGTGTAAGTGAATACGCTAGGTCACATGTGATGCAGGCGGGATAATCTCAGAGTGATGGATTTGGCCCTATTGCGTAGCTCTTGCTTGAGTCTAACCGTTCTAGGATTGAGTCTGTTACTTGAAGGATTATCTGATCTATGTCGCATGTGGCTATATTCATAAGGTAGCTAGTTGACATTATTGGGAATCTTTCAGTAGCTAAGGACATGGTAGGTTGGGATCCTAGGAGAGCCTAGGATATGCTCCCGTGAGTTAGTGGGGCGATTCAGTGAGGTTGGGAACCTAGGGGGAGCCTAGGAGGTGCTTCGGTGGATATTGTGTTGCTGTTTAGCAGACATTTAGTACATCATGGGTGTAGGTGACTTAGAAGATTCGGGATGATTCCGGAGGAAAGTATGGATAGGTGTGGAAGGTAGTATTGGGCCCGTACTACTGAAAGCACATGATCCATACTCGAATCGGAGAAAGTCTTGGAGAAACTAATAAGCCTGGGAAGGCGAATTCTTGATTATGTTTGGACCGTGGGGATAGCTGTTGTGCAGAATGAGGATGAGAACGTATGGGAAAGACCATGGTTGGTCCCGGCTCTGGTGGTGAGCCAGTTATTGGAAAAAATGTCAGAATTTTGAGGCCGCTTTGGATCTTTTGTATCAGGCGACAAGGATTGATGGTGCAATCTATTACACTTTCTGGATTAGAGACTATGTCTTGGGAGTAGATTGTAGCCCGGTTAGGGCAGAGGTTGATTCAGCTACTGCAGTTCGGTTGTGATCGATTGAGTTGGTGAATGTATCAGGGTGCGAGACCCTGAATGATATGATTTCTAGAGCTTGAGAGAGGGGGATTGATTTGGAGCACATTTGGAAGAGAGGACCAGATTAGGTGCATATATTGGAGGGTCCCAGGAAGAGACCCAAGATTTCGGATCAGTTTTTGAGAGGCCAGCAGGGCCGGATACAGTGCAGCACGAGCGGAAAACCGTATGGTGGAGTTATTGCTCCACGACTATGGGTCGCTACAAGCATAGCATGATTTATCGTGTCAGCAGGTGACATTATGAGTGGATGCTCGGTTTAGGGTGTGTCCGATCCGATGGATCGGCGGTGAGGTTTAGGACCGTTGTGATGAGGCAAGAGTGTTGTGAGACCGCGGGGTAGCCCGTAGCATTTACTGATCCATAGCCAGCGGTAATATGATGATAAATTTGTATTTGCCGTCGGAAAGGTGAAAGGGCGCCTTAGGGGGGTGATTAGATCATCCGATTGGTTAAGAATACAAGAGTATTATTTAGGATTTCCAAAGCTAAGTGATCATTGTGTTGGGTTAACTATGGGGCGCTTGTATTATCGGCACAGGATTTGGGTGGGTCATGCATATTGATGAAAATGGATCGGAGATCCATAAGGCATAAGAGGTAAAAGAGCATCGTCGACTCCAAGTGGGGGAGAAACAAGTGGCTGTTTAGGCTTAGGTTGTGTTGGTGGGAGTTCAGGAAACTCCCAATTGTCGGTTGGCATCGCCTTGACTATGCATAGTGAGCAGCAGGAATCCATAGGTGCAACCCGAACTCCTGATGGGGTATAGGATTCGACTTGGGAGGTGCGGCGATGTGATAGTGGAGTGTGGAAAGGCCCTGGGTGGTAAGCATGATTGGAGGAAATTAGTGTTAGGCTGCGATAGGATCGTGGTATTCGTCGGTTCGATGTAGACTATTTATGAGGCGGTCACAAGCATGGAAGGGGGATCAGCTCGTGCTTTGGGCACACCGGCCAGGGTCATCAGGGAATTATTCTCTATTTTTGGATTGAGGATCTTCGGTGTCCATGGGCGAGCTTGGGTGATTATGGGAACTCAGGTTGGAACTGATAGAGACTGTTAAGTCAAGGATTGGATCTTAAGTTGCAGGACATGCGGGTAACCAGTGTGTGATGCCAATGGTTCAGGCTGGGTAGCCTGGTGGTTGATTCTTGGGAACTTGATGGTTGGACCAGGTGCGAGATTAGAAGTATCGAAGACAGAATGGGTATACCAACCCATCGGTTAGCTAAAGGGGTTGGTAATCAGGAGGATTTGGTGTGAGATTCAGGTGCAGATTAGTTGATGTTGGGACATGAGTGAGTATCGAATCGGTTTTGGGTAAGATCCCGAATCGGAGTCCGTGTGTGTCCAGTGCAAGATTTTCGTTTCAGAGGGATAAGGATGGAGATATTTTTATGCCAAGGGCATCAATCGCAAGGTTCAAGAATAAGGTATGGGTTTAGTATGATTTCGGATGAGCCATTATGGTGTGCCTTCGGATGGTTTTCTTTGTAAATATAGCCACAATATGTTCGGGATCAGGAAAAGATGGGTTGTTGGTGATCGTATATGATAGGAGGTTGCAGTGAGTCATGGAACATTCATTCTTCTAGCAGAAGTTTTGGTAGCAAGGTGTTACTGAGCAAGACTTGCCAGTCAGAATTCATTTCGGAAGGAACGTGAGGCTACTATGTGTATGTATCTTGGCTCAGTAATCGGGAAGGTGTCTGGTGTTCTGGGCAGTTGGCAGAAATGTTGAGTCCAGGGAGGTCCCGGTTGGTTTTAAGGAAAGCAGCTATGTGGCAGCAAAATGAGTTGGAGTGGTTTCAGTAATTTGGGATCCGTGTGAGGAGTTGTTGGTCATTCGAGCTCTTGTCTGAGTCTAACCGTTGCAAGGGTGAAACTTCTACTCGAAGGATTATTTGAGCCTCCTGTCAAGTTGAGCGTCCTGCAGCCATATTTGATCAGTGGTTTTGTTCTTTTGGAAGCCTCGGAGTATTATAGGTAGAAAGTATTTTGGTTAGGCTGGTTTTCTTATGGAATAAGTTCGATGATGGTTCAGTGTGGGCAGTTGTCGGAAAGCTAGGACAATTTGAAGTTTCGAGTTTCGGAAGGATAGAGGTGGTTTTATGCAAGAGGGTTTAAGGTTCTTTCTTTCAGGTGAGTAAGTTCTTTTAGAGTTGGTATCAAGTTGCTGTGGGAAGGATGTATTATTCCGGATTGTGGAGGTATGGATCAGATTGTTGGATGTGCTTGAAAGTAAGAACGGATTTCGAGGACGAAATCTAATTCAAGTGGGGGAGAGTTGTAACATCCTGTTCTGAATCGATTCCTAGTCTGAGGTCATGGCCCGAAGATCGGTCATCATAAGGAATTGGGCTTTTGAAAAGGTAAAATCTAGGCCCATTTGGGTGTGGGTGATGTATTAGAAGTGATCCGGGTGTTCGGTTTGTGTTCTGGAGGCTAGGGGTATTTCCGTAAAGTGCCAGTTCGGGCTTTTGTGGAAAATGGATCTTTGTTCGGAAGATTTTGATAAAGGTGTGACTTGATAGAAGTGTAGGACTTCTCATTACCTTTCCGTGGATATAAGGATCGTCGGAATCGGGTTTATAACGAAGAAGTTATGGCCTTCGAAAGTTTCATGGTTTTCAGGCTTAGCCGAGTACGCGGGGCATACACAAAGAGTACGTTGCGCGTACTAGTGAAGAAGGCAGTACGCGGGGCGTACCTTGGTGTACGTTGGACGTACTGACCAGGGTGGTCGTGAAGGTTCTTCGGAGTACGCTGGGCGTACCATATGTACGCTGGGCGTATTCCAGTCAGATCAGAACCCTATTTTAGGGTCTTGGACCCTATTTAAGCTCTTTATCTCATAACCTCACCCTAATACCTTTGGCCTCCACCCCTCTAAACCCTAGAAATCGTCATATATCATCCATGGTGGCATTTTTAAGCTTATGGAGTCCATTTTTGGGATGTTTGGCCTATATTCAAGAAAATGGAGCTTGTTGCACAGATGGGAATCAAGGAGGAGCTTATGGATCTGGCTTTTGGGACTTATTCTCAGCTTGATAAAGGTAAAAAGCTATGAACTTGATCATTCATCTCTTAGATCTACCATTTATGGGTTTTGGTTCCTTTTTGGTCCCAAGGATGAAGCTTTATGGTTCAAATCTGATTCTTAGGCCTAGGGTTGCCACCCTTGATGCTATTTGAGTCCCTAAGACATAACGTTTCCATCTTGAAGGTCTTAATGGGTTCATTCATGAGTTAGGGTCACTTTTATGGAAATAGTATGCCATTTTTGGAGCTTGGGTTTGTTTGGGGCATGCAAAGTCACCAAGTCAGTGACTTTATGGGTTTAGACGTTAAGTCTAGCTCAGATATATGATTTGGACTTGTTGGATCAAGTATTAAGCACTTAATGGATTTTGTGCATGAGATGTTTGTACGCTGGGCGTACTATGAAGTACGTTGCGCATGCAGTCCATTTGCCTAGTACGCTAAGCGTATAGAAGAGGTACGCTGGGCGTACGCTCTCAGGAAGACTTGGGCCTTAGTGGACTTCGGACCTTTGGGCATTAATGGTTTTGGGCCTGGATTTGCTGATTGTTGGGCCTGAATGTATCTTTGGGCCAATATTAGGAAAGTTGGGCCTGTTGGGCCTTTTGGCCCAATATAGAAATGGACTTCACATTTGTGGGCCTCGCTTTGGGCCAATTCTTGGACTAGGTTGTTGTGGGCCTTCGTGGGCCAATTGGGGACAAGGTTATGGACTAAGGAGAATATTGGGCTTTAGGATAAGGCCCATTAGAAAGGTCTGGGCCCAATTTGGAAACTTGGGCCATTGATGGTTTTATGTGTTGGATTAGTGTCTAAGTCCATAACTATATTTGGTATGTACTTGACCCGACTCGGCATGGTCCATTTGGGTTGCATGGCATCATGCATTTGGATAGACTAAAATGAGAGAAATAACACTTAAGGTTTATTAATATATTATAAGTTCTAATATATTAATAAGATTATTTAATTAGTATTGATCAAAAATTAATTTGGAATTAATTAAGTGATCAAAAGGAGACTAATTAAATATATGGGTTGATTGTGTAAATCATCCATACTTGTATAGTGGGCTAATGCTCCATGGATTATCAAGTTGGGCTAAAACCCATAGGATGCTCCATGGATGCTCCATGGTGTTTTTGTACCCATGGATCATGGAAATGAAAGTCCATGACAATTAGGGTTTACATGGTGTAACCCTAATTGTGACACACTATATAAGCATCTTATTCTTGACAAAATCGGTCACGATGTATGTATGGTGAGGGCTAGCCGATTTGATGAAGTGTATCATTTCTCTCAAGTTATTCCAAGTGTGTTGTTTTGATGTTGTGTGAACCATTGGAGGTGTCACACTTGGGGCACTCGACTCTTAAGCATCAAGGAATCAAGCTACATAAAAAAGGTATGTCTTCTAACTTGTTTTATTACCCAAGTATTAAAGATTGTATGCTAGATTGGGTAATACCTTGGAATATTCATATTTGCATGTATAATAGAGAAAACATAGATCCAATGTATTTAGGGTTGCATGTACACTTAAGAGTGTTAGAATGCTCAAAACCCAACATTATGGACATTATTGTGTTGGGATTTTGTTTTGGTTTGGGTCTTAATTTTGGATCATACTGGGCCATGGGTAGAATGGTAATTTTACCCCATGCATGGATTAAGGATTATGGTATGGGACCCAATTTCTAATTGGGTATATTGATTGGTATTGATAGCTCGGGAAGTGGACAGGGTAGCAGCTAAGGATTTCTTTCGGGAAGCTTCGGCATTCGAGGTGAGTCTCCTCACCATACCAATGGGTCTAAGGCACCAAGGCCGGCCCATTATGCATTATGTGATATTCTAATTGATTTCGTGTTATGTGGTATGCTAGTTGATTTCGTGGTATGTGATATGCTAGTTGTCTTTGTGATGCTTGCATGGAAGACCTCGGGGGGGGGGGGGGGAGGGGGCTTCCCGAGGCACTAGGGTGTAAGACCATGGAGGGTTTCCATGGAATCCTTAGTCAAGACCATGTGAGGGTTTCCATGACATTGGGCTAAGACCATGTTGGGGTTCCCATGGCACCCGGAGTAAGACCCTGGAGGGTTTCCAGGGCATCCTTATATGTATGGTTGGTATGACAGTGGGCTAAGACCATGTGGGGGTTCCCATGGCACCCGGAGTAAGACCCTGGAGGGTTTCAAGGGCATCCTTATATGTTTGTATGCATGGCTTGTGTGATTGATAAGGTTTATGTAGCTGTTACGGCTGATATGGATTATGTGATTATGTGGATTATGTGGGGTATGCTCTGGGGAACTCACTAAGCTTCATGCTTACAATTTTGTTTATGGTTTCAGGTATCTTTGTTTTGGAAAGGAAGGGCTCACCTTGATCGCAGCGCACACAACCATGTTTTCTACAATGAATGATTTGGGGATGAACACTGATAAATGTTTTTAATTAACAATGTTTTGGAATGATTAGAATAAATGATATCTATGTTGGGTTATATTAAAAATGAATTTTTTACCCCTGATTTTTGGGTCGTTACATAGTGGGAGCACAATTATTACGTTAAGTGTTGCGACTTAGCAATGTTAGTTATAGAAAACAAAAGTTTCAATTCGCAAAGTTACAGAGTTTGAAAAGTTGTTTTGCTATAATTAAGGGAGAGGATACTTATACTTTATTTCGAATCTAAAAACTTAGATTGAAATATTAATTAGACTTAGTCATGGATATATATATATATATATATATATATATATATATATATATATATATATATATATATGATTACCATATTGGAATATTTCAGCATTGGAAATTCTATATATGGAAATGTTATAGCAAAACACTGGTCGAGTATCATGTCGTTATGTAAGACATTGTGAAACGTATCCCATATGCTTCGGGTGTAGGATCGATTGCATATGCTATAATATTCTCATGTTCTAATTTTCCAAATGCCTAGGGCATTAAGAGGGAAAGAGGACTAGAACTGGATATGACTAAAATGGTTAAACAACTGTCAATGACGATCTAAGGTTCGCCAAGGATTGGTCACTTATGGGCAGTTGGAAGTATAGTAATGAATGGACTGTATTGACATTATTATGAATAGACAGGATTCTATTAATAATGAGTTGTCATATGGAAAATATGGAAATGTTTCCATAATGGGAGTTGGATATTAAGAATCTATGAGAACATTAGAAACTTTTATGCAAGAAGGATGTTCAAAGGAATGTACTTTGAATGTGAGACTTCATTTCCGGGGAATTGTCTTGTAAAAATCTCCAATGGAATACTTTATAATATCGTTGGCAAAGTCTCTGTTACTTTTGTACCTCGACATTACGAAAGGAATCATTGCAAAATAGTTTAGAATCTGACACATTCTAATAGTGGCAAGAATTTGGCATTCTTACACTTGTGATAAAGATTTGGAGTTGTGAAATGAGTTTCATTGAAGATGTATTCAATTGATCTATTTCACAAAGAAAGGGCCACATGTAAACATAGTGTGCATGCTTGGAGCACGGGATAACTATTGTTTTAATTCAAGTATAAGGTTGATAAATCGAAACATTATACAATGAATAATTTGTAATCAATATGGTGATTAAATAAAAGGTGTTTTATTTATATTCAAAAGTTTTGAGACCATATTGGATTCGATTATTCTTGTGTTTCACTTTGCATGTTTTGACTTCCCGAATAATAAGATTATTCAAACTATCCATAGACGGTCATACTTTGGAAGAAGGTATTGAAGCTAGACTGCCATGAATGGGTCTGTAGATTGTCTAAAGGTATTGAAGCTAGACTGCCACGCTCATTTGAATCACTTCATGGATTTTATCACGAGTGATCATGAGACGATAATATCTTATATTCTTGAAACGGTGAGATATGAGTTGCAGTTTACAAGTCGGTTGCACATTGATGATATGTAAACACACCAGTAACTCGGTGTTATAAAACGTATCATTGTGTGTAATTTGATGAGTAAATAGAGCAAGAACATGAGTCGAAGTTTATCCATTCCTTTTACCCAATGTGGGATAAAAGTGACATTTGTGGGCCCCTCGATGATTTAGTGATGACAACCCTAAGCGCTTGGCCAAGCTTGGACTGATTTGATTAATTCAATTAGTCAGTCGTCATAAATCGGAAATCGGGAAACAACACATGGACATAGAGAATGATTATAATCCATGTCTCATGTCCATACGATATCTAGAATGGAGGAATATATGATCCCTTATCTTATGGACGCCTTACTAATAAGACCAGAGTTCGACAACGGTCTTTTTGAGAGCTACGATTGCTAATCGGATTTTGAAGTCGTACTTGCAATAATAGTTATTAGACTTATCCAAGTGGGAGACTGTTGGATTAGGTGTCTAAGCCCATAGCTATAATTGGTATGTACTTGACCCGAAACAAGCATGGTCCATTTGGGTTGTGACACTCTGGAACAATTTGATAGGATGTATATTTGACAAAGAGGTTAATATGCTTTATTAATATATTATAAATATAATATATTAATTGAGAAATCATATTATTTAATTAGTATTGATCAATAATTAATTGGAATTAATTTAGTGATCAAAAGAGACTAATTAAATTAACGGGGACTGATTGTGTAAATCTGTAATATATATAGTTTGGGCTAATGATCCATATTGATTTGTAATGGACTAAGTTCATGTAAGACTCCATGAAGATTTAGTCCAAATGACTTATCATATGGATTATTGGATTAAGGCCTAAGGAAGTAGATTAGGGTTTAACTCTTGGATTCTACACTATATAAATGTAACCCCTAAGCCGAAAAGCATGCACTAGTGATTCTAAGAAGCTCTAGACGATTTTTGTGTCTCCAAACCTCTCTCTCAAGTTCCTCCTCTCGTTCTTGGTTTGTTATAAGACATTTGAGGCATCACACTTGAGGTGCTAGGCTCTTGAAAGACCAATTCCTACAAGCTACAATTAACAGGTAATCTTCTAACTTACTTTTATGTTTCAATTACCAATATTGTATGCTAGTTGTAGGTTTCAATCTTTGGAAATTTTGTTGCATGTATAACTAGAGAAAACTTAGATCCAAAGCTATTAGGGTTATATGTGCACCATAGGAGTGTTATAGTACATAAAACCCAACAAAATGATGATTCATGAACAAAGTATGTTCTTGAACCATTAAGCTGTCCTTTCAGACCCTTGGAAGGGTCTTGAGTCATAAAAATGGATTCCAAGCGGTTAGTTTTTCCCCATGCATCATTTAGAAGGTCTTAATGGATTAAGAAGTTGACATAAGCACTTAATGGGCATGCAAAGTCATAAAGTTGGAAACTTTATTACTATTGAGATTATTTTAGCCATATATCTGAAAAATGGACTTGAGTGCTTAAGCCATTAAGCACTTAATGGATTTTTGGACTTCTGGGAGTATGCCCCGCGTACTCGAAGTACACCTTGCGTATGAGGTCAACCACCCCGATGGTGGTTAGCATGCGAAGAAGCGAGTACTACTAGCGTACCTTCGGAGTACACCCCGCGTACTCACTCCGAGTCCATTCGGCTGGGTTGACTCGGTTGGATTGACTCAGTGGACTTAGTTGGTTTTACCAGTTTGACTTTGGCCTTGAACAAGTTTGACCTTGAGGGTATTTTGGGTATATTAGGATTTTGAATGAGGTGGGTCAATTGGTCGGAATAGGTGTTGATTAGAGCTGAGATTCGGAGTCGAAACCTCATCAGCTTTTGTCCAGTTTGCGAGGTGAGTTTTCCTCACTGTACTTGCAGGTCGAATGTACCAAGGCCGACTCATTGGATTAAATATCCTGTTATGTGATAGTATATTGTTGTGTTGTAGTGATCTGTTAGATCGGTATCCTGGTATATATGATGATGTTGTGCTTAGTAATCTATAGATCTATCTAACTGTCTGTAGACTGTTTATATAATTATCTGTTACATGTGCACATATTTGGTTGGTGGTTGAGGCTTTACTGCTCTGTGCGTAAGCCAATAGGTCGGGGGCATATCAACCAGATGGTTAATTGGGCCCGAGGGTATTCCACCCCGAGGATGACAGGACCCATTGTAGATTGGCATCCCGATGGTTGATTGGGCCTAGGGTATTCCAACCCGATGGTTGACTGGACCCATAGTATATTGGCATTCCAACCTTATGGTTGATTGGACCCGACATGTTGTTATTGTATATGTTATCTGTTTATGTGTTGGTACTTTGGGGGATCCCACTAAACGTTGGCTTACAATTTTGGGTTATGTTTTAGGTACTTCGGATGACCATGGGAAGGCGGAGGCGTGACCGTACACATCCTCTTGTTTATGACTTATGATTTTGGGAGACTCTGATGTTTGAAAGCGTCTGAAAACTATGTTTGTAAACAATTTATGAATTTGGATTGGTTTTTAAAAGTTTAAATCGCATGTAATTTTTATGGGTGTTACAAGTTGGTATCAGAGCCTTGGTTTGAGTGAATTGGAGGAACAGTC
The DNA here is from genome assembly GCF_052849685.1 of Lactuca virosa. NCBI lineage: Eukaryota > Viridiplantae > Streptophyta > Magnoliopsida > Asterales > Asteraceae > Lactuca > Lactuca virosa. The sequence goes on along the minus strand of NC_136430.1, from coordinate 402,848,891 downwards.
ATGTAAATCCAGTCTCAAACTAAGGAAACAAATTTTTTTAAATGATTTTCAAATTGTTTTCAAAATAATCAAAGAGGATTCGATGTGTACGATCAGCCGGAACCAGTAAGTAGACCCCAAATTACCACTGTGACATCCCCATTTTCACGGCCAGAAAAGACCGTTTTGTTTATGCTTTATAAAACCAGAGTACCTCTTTTAATAAAAATGTTGCTGATGTGTGTAAACTCAACTAGTTTTAATCCTACTTTTAATTATAAAATTGACACACAAAGGCAGTGGACCTATCAATTGTGGTGTAGTTAAATAAATAAGGTATCGAACTCAGGGAACGGAAAATTAAAACTAAAAACTAGAATTAACTAAAAACAAGTAATAGAAAATAGGGGTTTCTCTAGTTTTGCAAGACTAGAAACTTAACTAAAACTTAACTACTCAATTAAAAGCTGAAAACACGTAAAAAAAAAACTAAATTCAATGATCAAAGAGGGTTTCTGTTTAGGTTCAACTCATTTACTCCTATGGTTAATTTTTATGATAATATAATAGATTAATTGTTATTGGTTACCGACTCTGGTGATTAGATTCGCATTCGCTATTACTAATCCTTAGAAAACATACCAATTCAAACAATGGCCAGTTGATTAAACTAATAGATTTCCTAGGTTAATTATTTGGGTTAAATAAGACTTGTAGCTAGCTAATTAAATTTGGTGATTCAATTAACCTCTTGTTGATGGTGTATCATACAAACTCACACATTAATTTACCTATTCTCTAATTAATCCTAGTTTCGTGTTCATTATTCCTAGGCATATAGTATTGTGTTCACATGAATTATATGAGATAAGCAATTAAGAGATGTTCATGCAGCTTAATCACTTAGCAATTAACAGAAAATAGTTATGGTTAATGCATAAGGGTCTTTAACAAGCTTAATTTAACAATATCACCAACTAACAATTAATCAAAAGAGTAAATTAAACCATAGGAGCAAAATTGTCTTCCCCAAACAGAAACTAACGAAATTAGTTCATGATTTCAGTGTATGAAAGCTTAAAAACGAATTCAAATAAACCTAACATAATTCTATTCAAAGGTAAAGTGGAAAATTAAACCTAAAGTGCTTTAATCTCTTAAGAATGAAGGATTAGGGTTCTTCACACGTTCTTCTGATCTCCAGCAAGTTCCTTAGTCGCCAATTAAGTTCTCCAAAAAGCCAGAGAGTCCTCAATTCGGGTTTGTGAAGTCTATTTATAGTTTTCTCAAAACAGGGGCTACTCGTCGAGTAGATAACTGACTCGACGAGTCCCTTTGTTGAATCCGTATGCGGCAAGGACTTCTCGTATTCCTTCGCGAACCTTCGTGTCTACTCGTCGAGTAGACGACCCTACTCGCCGAGTAGCTTCAGAATTAAGCCTTTTTCTTCTTTCTTTCGTTCCCGAGCTTTCGTTCATGTCTCCTGCTTCCTTTTGCTTCCGAGCTTCTTTTTTGGACTGAAAATATAATTTGAACAATATTAAGTACCTTTTGTCCATAATATGCAAATAATTAGCTAATAATTGATAAAAATCTATACTAAATATATGGCTAAATATGCAAATATCAAAATACCCCACACTTGACTTTTGCTTGCCCTTAAGCAAAACTGAATCTTAGCACACTAATACCACATAAGACAATCCCAATCAAACCCAGCCATTATGCCAAGACCACAACGCATGCATTTGTGTCTAAATTTTTCCTAAACGACCCCCTCATCCTAAATACTCACAATCCTCATAAACACTCGCCCATTTCTTTTGAACAATGCTCATTTTATGCATCCCTCCGAATCCATCCGCAGAAAACCTCCTAGTCTCAAGGTGTTTTTGGTTGAGCAACCCAAGCATACATATTCTAAAAATTACAATTCTTCGATACCACTATGGAGCTTTTTGGAATTCTTCATTTCCTTGATAATTTGAACTTTGATTTCTTTGAATTCTTCAAATTTGCCACCTTTTTGATTTTTGGTATCTTCAACTTTTTGAATTTCTTTAGAACTTTGATCTTTTGATCTTCACTTTAACTGCTCCAAAATTCTTACAACTTTTCTTGTAATTCTCTCTCTTTTTTTACATGTATCTCACTTTTTTTTTCACTCAATTCCTACATGCTTAAGCAAGGGCGCTCAACTTCAACCTTTATTGATTAAAGATAAAAATTTTCCTGGATACATTTCAAGTACACGATGCTAAACATATTGCATCCCTCAAACTAACCGAGGTTGTGTTTTTGTCCCATGATTTCACTAGAATAAAGGAGGCCACAAATGCACTATAACGTATATTGGCTCAACTAAACATTTGGGTCTTCATAGAATCATCAAACATAACACTAGCATGGAATCCTAATTGTTTTTACCAAAATTTTCTAAATTAACCCCTAGCAATTTTAAAATTATACCTAGAATTAGGATTCTAATCTTACTAATTTAACTAATATAACCAACCCCCTACCCCACACTTAATTTATGCAATGTCCCCATTGCATATTATGCATGATAAAGAACAATAAAATAAAGAAGGAATTGGAACAAACTCCCCTGGGATAGTAGTCGCGAGGTTGATATTCTTCAATTTAGCTCCATCTTCAACTGACTTTAGACATGGGAACAACTCATCCATGCCTTGGGGGTCATATCTTGTGTGGGAAAGCTCCGAAAATACAGGAAAGATACTCGGAAATCTTCAGGAATCAAACTCTAAGGAATATGAGCGAGACCTGTAGTGAATATGAGCAGAATATAAGCCTTGAGAACGAAAAGTGATAAACTCGTCTAGTCTATACGGAAACTCGACGAGCAGCAACGTATCAAGCAGAAAAATCGTGGAATTGAACTTGGACTCGTCGAGTAGGTAATCTGCACTCGGCGAGTCCATCGCTGAGTGAGAAATATAAATATTCTGCTTTTGGGTTCCGTTTCTGATATGGATGGGTATGATAACTCAGTGTATTTTCTTCATTTTTCTTCAACAAATAACACTCTAAGACCTTCCTTGAGAACGGACTCGACCCTAAACTCATGCACATTCTCATCTAGACCCGATCCTCACTCTAACCTTGACAATTGAGACTCTTGCATGCATCCAATCCTTCAATCTGAAAAGAAAACAACCACAAGTGATAAAAGAAAACAAATTCCTACTTAAACATCCTATAAGTTCAACACCCAAAACAAAGAAAAGTAAATAGTCTTAAACATCAAAAACACAATAAAATAAAGCATCAATCTTCCTCCTCGTCTTCATCTCCTCCGGTTCCACTTCCGCCCGCTTGGTTTCTTCTCGCTTGCACCCTTTCATCCCAACTGGACACATACGGGAATCCGGGCCTTGGCGCAAAATGCATTTGCTCAAATAAATAAGCAAATGACTCATTGACATAGTCACGCCCCGTCCGAGGTCGTCTTGGTATCTTCGCAGCTCAACATTATACCAATCCATAGGTAGCTCCTCATCCACCGGAATAACCGGTGGGTCTTGTGGCACCCACTCTCTCCTTTGCCTTACCCTCCTTCCTGGTTCTTCCGGCACTAACGGTTCATCATCATTTGGAATACTAACATGCCCCCTCCATAATCCTCAATGATCCTAGCCCTCCTGAATAATGTTGTGCTGAAGGGAGGACTAGGAATCATAGTCAATGCCCGTGCCTCTTGTCGGTCCAAAATACCATAAGTTCTCACGAGCCTTGTAATAAACATGCCACCATTGATTTTTGAAGTCACTCGCTCTTTCACTGCCCCCTCTGCCAAGTATTTTGCCATGCAATATGGCAAATTGCAAAATACATTAGGAGTGATAATACTCCACATGTAAAAGATGTCGAGAGTGGGGACTTTATCGTCATCCTTTCGCATGTTTATAGAGCTCGCGATCAGACGATGTATTAAGCGACGAATCGGGGAACGGATGCTCCCCTCTTGGGCGGATGAAGGAATGTAAACCCGGTTGGCAATGGTGGTCCACCAAGTAGAGGCAACCACAGCCTCGGGCAAGTCTTTGTGGCACTGCTCCAAAAATGACTCAAAAGCCTCGGACATGATCTCATTCTGATCATAATTACCAAGCCTCCATGCCAGCTCTGCCATGCTACACTGGCGAAACTCTCCTCCAAGGCAGAATGAAATAATATTTGGATTATAGTAGTCATCACCTCCCCGGAAAGAGATGGTGGCAAAGAACTCCCAGCAAAGCTTTTGATACACGGGTTCTTCCAGCTTGAACAACCGACTCCACCCGTCACAGATTATTTGTACCCCATTAACTTCACAAGACTTGACCAAATAATGGTTCAGCGCTTCTTCCAACCCAGTTTGCCCTATCCAGGACCAGTCCAACTCATTAGGAACATATATTTCCTTCCGCTTCAAAGCCTCCAGCTTGCTTTTTGCTCATGTGAGTGAAGATTTGTTGGTGATGCTTGGAAAAGTCAACGATGGGATGTCCCTATAACCGCCTCCTCGTGAGCTTTGACCTCTCCTAGACATGGTTCCTGCACAGCAGAGAAACAAGAAAACCACAAGAAAAATACCGAAAATATTAAAAATGGCAGAATACTGGGCATCAGCAGCATGGACTCGCCGAGTCCACGAACTGCTCGGCGAGTAGGACGAACTGCTCGAGTCCAAAATTTGTTCTGATGAAATTAATCAGCCAAATCCAGAAATTATTGCAGGGGTTTGCTTCGGAATGTTCCAGGAGCATATGATTGTAAAAATTTACGTCTAAAACGTCCTAATTTGTCAAAAATCAAAACCCTAAAATCCAAGTTTTCCCAAAATCGGGTTTTTCCAGAAATTAAGGGTGATATTTCACCAAAGATCGAAACTTGTAAAGGATTAAGAGCTAAAGTTGTTACCTTGTTGGTTGAATTCGCAAAAGAAGAGAAGTTTCAAGATGAAGGCTTGAGAGAGTGCACGTCGAGTATGAGGGTGGCGGCTCGTATGAATGGCTGAAAGTGGTTGCAATTTAGGGTAAAAACCCCTCTTTTACAGAATGTAAAATAATTTTTTTTCTCGGGTAATATATGGACTCGTTGAGTAGGCGGACCTACTCGGCGAGTAGATGCCTGATTCAACGATTTTTCGGGTTTTCTGAAATGGACTCGCCGAGTAGACTTAAAGACTCGTCGAGTTTTTCATTCTGTGAAAAATTTTAGTTTGCAAAATAAAATGTATGCCACCCCACACTTGAGCATTGCTTGCCCTCAAGCAATCATTTTAAACACAGAAGAAGATTGATAAAAACAAATCCTAAGCAAAATGAAAATAAAAAACGAAAAAGAGAAGAAAAAGAAAGCAAACTCTAAACGCGGGTTGCCTCCCGGAAGCGCTTCTTTTTAAGGATTCATTAGCTGGACTCCTTCCCGCTTACGTTTCTGTAATCCCTTCCATCAGCAGCCCTTCTTCAAGTTCTTAATTTCTCGGAATTCCTTCTTCATATCTTTTCACCCTATGACCATTGACCTTGAAAGGAGTTCCATCTCTTGATATTAGCTCAATAGTTCCATGTGGAAAAAATTTCTTTACTATAAATGGACCATCCCATCGTGTCTTAAGCTTGCCCGGAAATAGTTTGAGCCTTGAATTGAAGAGTAACACCTTTTGTCCCTCTTTAAAGTCTTTATTACCTTTCAATCTTCTATCATGCCAACTCTTGGTCTTTTCTTTGTAAATTAAGGAACTAGTGTAAGCTTCATTGCTAAGCTCTTCCAAGGCATTCATTTGCATTAACCGGTTAGTTCTAAGTTCAGCCAAATCAAAATTGCACACCTTTAATGCCCAATACGCCTTGTGCTCTATTTCAACCGGTAAGTGACAATTTTTTCCATAGACTAGCCTATATGGTGTTGTACCAATAGGTGTCTTAAAAGCTGTTCGGAAAGCCCAAAGTGCATCATCTAATTTTTCCGACCATTCCTTCCGATTACCTCCAACCGATCTCTCTAAAAATCTTTTTAACGCCCTATTTGTTACTTCGGTTTGGCCACTTGTTTGTGGATGATATGATGTTGAGAACCTATGTTGGACACCATATTTTTGCAACACCTTAGCTAATTGATCATTGGTGAAGTGAGTGCCCCGGTCACTAATGAGAGCTTTAGGAACTCCAAATCTTGAGAATAATTTCTTTAAAAATCGTACCACCACCCGAGCATCATTAGTGGGCAATGCTTGTGCCTCCGCCCACTTAGACACGTAATCAACTGCCACCAAGATATATTTATTTCCTTTAGACACGGGAAAGGGTCCCATGAAGTCAATCCCCCATACATCAAATATTTCAAACACTTGGATGCTATGTTGGGGCATTTCATTTCGGGATGCTATATTCCCCGCTCTTTGGCATGAGTCACATTCCTTGACATATTGAGCAGCATCCTTAAAAATTGTAGGCCAATAGAATCCAATATAAAAAATCTTCTTCGCGGTGTAATGTTCTCCATGATGTCCTCCGGCGGGTCCACTATGGCAGTGTGCCAGAATTTCTTGACTTTCCTTCCCGAATACACATCTTCGTATCATTCCATCCGCGCAGCTTCGGAAAAGGTATGGCTCATCCCAAAAGTAGTATTTAATTTCCGAAAAGAATTTCTTCTTTTGTTGGCGAGTCAAATCTTTTGGGATGTATTTGGTTGCTAAATAATTTGCTATATCCGCAAACCATGGCACTTCTCCCGCTACTACCAAGATATACTCATCGGGAAAATCATCCCCAATTTTATCTTCTTCTAACTTCTCCAAAAGTGGGTTCTCTAGTCTTGATAAGTGATCGGCAGCTACGTTCTCCATCCCCTTTTTATTGCGTATTTCGATATCAAACTCTTGTAGAAGTAGAACCCAACGTATCAATCTAGGCTTCGCATCTTGTTTGGCAAATAGATACTTCAACGCGGAGTGATTGGTAAAAACGATTGTCTTGGATAAAACTAAGTATGGCCTGAACTTGTCAAAAGCGTATACCACTGCTAACAGCTCTTTCTCGGTTGTAGTGTAGTTCTCTTGGGTAGGATTCAATGTATTGCTTGCGTATTAGATTGGTTGAAAATGTTTATCAACTCTTTGCCCTAAAACAGCACCCACAGCATAATCACTAGCATCACACATTAGCTCGAAAGGAAAATTCCAATTTGGTGCTATCATGATAGGACTAGTGGTTAATTTTTCCTTTAGCAAATGAAATGCCTCATGACACTCCTTGGAAAAATCAAATGGGGCGTCCTTCAAGAGTAATTGAGTCAAGGGCCTAGCAATCTTTGAAAAATCTTTAATAAATCGGCGATAAAATCCCGCATGGCCTAGAAAGCTTCTTACCCCCTTGACATTTGTTGGAGGTGGTAAATTGGCTATCGTATCAACCTTTGCACTATCCACCTCTATCCCCTTCTTAGAGATCTTGTGACCCAACACAATTCCTTCATTCACCATAAAATGACACTTCTCCCAATTGAGAACAAGGTTGGTTTTCTCACATCTTGCTAGCATTAGATCCAAGTTGGACAAGCAATCTTCAAAAGAGGACCCGAAAACCGAGAAGTCATCCATAAAAACCTCCATAAACTTTTTGATCATATCATGAAAGATAGCCATCATACACCTTTGGAAAGTAGCTGGTGCATTGCATAACCCAAAAGGCATGCGTCTATATGCAAATGTTCCACTCGGGCATGTAAAAGTGGTCTTCTCTTGGTCTTGTGGGTCGATTGGAATTTGGAAGTACCCCGAAAACCCATCGAGAAAACAATAATACAGATGACCGGAAAGCCTGTCAAGCATTTGATCGATAAAAGGCAATGGAAAGTGATCCTTGCATGTGGCCTCATTTAGCTTCCTATAGTCGATGCAAACACGCCACCCGGTTACCGTCCTTGTTGGAATTAATTCGTTATTTTCATTAGCCACTACCGTCATGCCTCCCTTCTTTGGAACCACTTGGACCGGACTCACCCATGGGCTATCGGAGATCGAATAAATGATTCCGGCATCTAATAGTTTCACCACCTCCTTTTTCACAACTTCTTGCATGTTCGGGTTGAGTCTTCTTTGGCGTTGTACTACAGCTTTTGATCCATCTTCTAAGTTGATTTTGTGGGAAAAATAGGCCGAACTAATTCCCTTTATGTCGGTTATCTTCCATGCTATAGCACCTTGCCTCTTCTTTAGTACACCCACAAGGCTCTCCTTCTCATGTTCGGCCAAATCAGCAGCTATAATTACAGGTTTTTGTTGGCCATCTTCAATAAATGTGTGCTCCAAGTGATCTGGTAGTGCCTTGAGCTCAGTTTTTGTGTTCTGAATGCTGAACACGTCGAGTCCAGTAAGGGGACTCGTCGAGTCCGGTGTAATATTCGCGACTGTTCGGGGTTCTTTGAATGGACTCGTCGAGTCGTTCGAGGCTACTCGGCGAATCGAGCTTTCTGCACTTCTGATCAGATCGTTATAATCAGCTTCCTCGAACAGTCTTTCTAATTCCAGCAGGTCCCTTTCAACATCAAACTCTTCTTCAAATGTGACGGTGGACTTGTTTGGCTCATCTTCATTCCAATCTTCCAATAATTCTTCCAACATGTCAATTGAAAATGCCGTGTCGTCACTACTCCTTGCATGCTTCATGGCTTGATCAACTCCAAATGTGACTGATTCATCTCCTACCCGAAGGGTAAGTTTAGAATCTCGCATGTCGATGATAGCACTTGCCGTATGAAGAAAAGGTCTTCCGAGTATGATCGGGACTTGGGGATCCGCTTCCATGTCTAAAACTATAAAGTTCGCGGGGAACACAGACTTGTCCACCTTTACCAAAATATCTTCACAAATTCCCCTAGGAAGTGTAACCGTCTTGTTTGCTAGGTGTATTGCCATACGAATGGGTCTTGGCTCGGGAAGATCTAACTTTTTGAAAAACGAGTAAGGCATGAGATTTACACTTGCCCCTGAATCAGCTAATGCATAAATGGTAGCTAAGTTTCCAAATTGGCAGGGCGGCAATGTTAAACTTCCGGGATCCCCTTTCTTTTTAGGAAGTTTGTTCAACATAGCAGCTGAACGGTTCTCGTTTAGGACCACCTTCTTCACTTCTTCCATCTTCCTTCTATTAGTTAGAAGCTCCTTGAGAAATTTGGCGTATTTTGGCATTTGAGCAACCGCTTCTATGAATGGTAAATTAATTTGAAGAGCCTTTATGTGTTCTAGAAACTTCTGGTAGTCTTCTTCATTCTTTTCTTGTCTAGCTTGAGCCGGAAAGGGAAGTGGAGGCTGATATGGCTTGACCGGAGGCTGGATTTTCTGTTCAGCTGGTGGACTCGTCGAGTCCATACCGTCGACTCGGCGATTTGAGTCGGGAATCTGTGTTTCTGCATGTTCTTCCTTATCCTCTTGTATCAGTGTAGGATCTTCATGCTGAATAGGAGTCAGAGGGGTTATAATCTTCCCACTCCTAGTTGTGACAATGTTTATATGTGCGCCTTTCAGGTTACTTTCGGTATTGCTCGGAAGTCCACCCGGTCTTCTCTCATTCACTTGTTGTGCAAGTTGCCCCAGCTGCTTTTCTATGTTGAGTATAGATGCTTGCTGATTCCTAGTCAAAGCTTGTTGATCTTTCATCATAAGTTGGTGTTCTCTCATCATATTTTGTTGATCTTTAAGTGTAGCATCGGTATCATTGTGTCGTTTCTCGGATGCGGCTACGAATCTTGTAAGCATGTCTTCCAAATCTGATTTCTTTTCATGTACCGGTTCCTCCTTTTGGTAGAAGCCTCTATCGTTTTGCTTATACTTTTCTTCCCTTGTCTTTTTGTACTCTTCATATGGTAGCCATTCTTTCCTTGGTTTTCGCCAATTATCATCAAGCCTATCACCACTTGAATAGCACACTTGTACCTTCCGGTTCCCATTCTCATCAAGATCACAATCTTTTGTAAGGTGAGGCCCTCTACAGTTTTCACATCCTACCCTAATAGCATGGATGGATTGGTCCATCTTAGTCATTCTTCGGTCCATGCTTTCCAACTTTGCCATCATTGCTGCCATGTAATCAGTAATGGAATTCACCGCCCCTCGAGACAAGTCATTCCTTGGGTTATGGTATTCTCTAGAGTGCTTAGAGAATTCTTCAATTAGTTCTTTGATCACCGGGGGTGCCTTCTTTGTGAGGGGTCCTTGCGAGTCAAGGAGCTGCCTAGTTGTTACATTGACTCCATCATAGAAAATAAAGACTTCTTGTTGGCTATTAAGATCATGATTTGGGAAATTCCTTAGTAGACTTTTGTATCTCTCATATGCCTCATAAAGGGACTCTCTAGCTTGTTGTTCAAAGTTGGCAATAACTTTCTTCAACTTGGATATTTTCGAAGGTGGGCAAAACTGGTCAATAAATTCTTCCTTCATCTTAGCCCATGTAGTGATGGATCCGGGAGGGAGTGACTTGAGCTAATCCTTTGCAGCACCTTTGAATGTAACTGGAAGCATACGAAGCAGCTGGGTTTCGCGAGGCATATTTGGAACATTAAAATAATCAGCTACATCATTGACTTCATCCAAATGTTTATAGGCATCTTCGTGGTCTTTTCCGTAGAAGGGGATCTCCTTGAGTTGATCAAGTATGTGTCCCTTAAGCTCAAAAGTGGCAGTCGCGGGAATTGCGGGTTGCACAAGTCCCGGGCCGGTATCATCTCGTATCCTCTTCTTCCATTCGCCCATGGGAACTTCATCGATGTTCGCCATGGTGTTGTCAAAGTCACCTTCTAGATCGCTACCTTCTTCAAATTCGCTTTCTTCCCTTTCAGACTCGTTCACGATGTCTTCCTTGATTGGGTCTTCGTTTGCCAAGGAAGAGGTGCTGGATGCTCCTGATTTGCTGTTCTTTTTCTTGCTAAAAACGGATTTGAGATTCTTCAAAGGTGAGTTCTTTGAAGAAGCGGATTCTCCAACGGCTTTTCCTTTGTTCTTCTTTAGAGCGGACTCCGGGTCTTCAAGTGGAGGAACCAAAGACGTATTAGATCCTCGGGTCATGTAACAACTGCAACCAAAGTAAGAAAAACGCGTAAAAAGAACAAAAAAAAAAATAAAAATAAAAATTGTGAAACAGTGATGGGCTCGCCGAGTAGCGTCGACTGCACTCGGCGAGTTCAAGGCAGAAACAGAAAAAAAATTCTAATTAAATTTCTAAAACAGAAAACTATTAAAACTAATCTTAATAACTAAATTACCTAAAAATAACTTTGTGCAAGATAAATCTCACACAAAGGATCGATAAAACTAGAAATTAGTGCTAATTTTTGAACCGTTCCCCGGCAACGGCGCCAAAAACTTGATGTGTGTAAACTCAACTAGTTTTAATCCTACTTTTAATTATAAAATTGACACACAAAGGCAGTGGACCTATCAATTGTGGTGTAGTTAAATAAATAAGGTATCGAACTCAGGGAACGGAAAATTAAAACTAAAAACTAGAATTAACTAAAAACAAGTAATAGAAAATAGGGGTTTCTCTAGTTTTGCAAGACTAGAAACTTAACTAAAACTTAACTACTCAATTAAAAGCTGAAAACACGTAAAAACAAACTAAATTCAATGATCAAAGAGGGTTTCTGTTTAGGTTCAACTCATTTACTCCTATGGTTAATTTTTATGATAATATAATAGATTAATTGTTATTGGTTACCGACTCTGGTGATTAGATTCGCATTCGCTATTACTAATCCTTAGAAAACATACCAATTCAAACAATGGCCAGTTGATTAAACTAATAGATTTCCTAGGTTAATTATTTGGGTTAAATAAGACTTGTAGCTAGCTAATTAAATTTGGTGATTCAATTAACCTCTTGTTGATGGTGTATCATACAAGCTCACACATTAATTTACTCATTCTCTAATTAATCCTAGTTTCATGTTCATTATTCCTAGGCATATAGTATTGTGTTCACATAAATTATATGAGATAAGCAATTAAGAGATGTTCATGCAGCTTAATCACTTAGCAATTAACAGAAAATAGTTATGGTTAATGCATAAGGGTCTTTAACAAGCTTAATTTAACAATATCACCAACTAACAATTAATCAAAAGAGTAAATTAAACCATAGGAGCAAAATTGTCTTCCCCAAACAGAAACTAATGAAATTAGTTCATGATTTCAGTGTATGAAAGCTTAAAAACGAATTCAAATAAACCTAACATAATTCTATTCAAAGGTAAAGTGGAAAATTAAACCTAAAGTGCCTTAATCTCTTAAGAATGAAGGATTAGGGTTCTTCACACGTTCTTCTGATCTCCAGCAAGTTCCTTAGTCGCCAAGTAAGTTCTCCAAAAAGCCAGAGAGTCCTCAATTCGGGTTTGTGAAGTCTATTTATAGTTTTCTCAAAACAGGGGCTACTCGTCGAGTAGATAACTGACTCGACGAGACCCTTTGTTGAATCCGTATGCGGCAAGGACTTCTCGTATTCCTTCGCGAACCTTCGTGTCTACTCGTCGAGTAGACGACCCTACTCGCCAAGTAGCTTTAGAATTAAGCCTTTTTCTTCTTTCTTTCGTTCCCGAGCTTTCGTTCATGTCTCCTGCTTCCTTTTGCTTCCGAGCTTCTTTTTTGGACTGAAAATATAATTTGAACAATATTAAGTACCTTTTGTCCATAATATGCAAATAATTAGCTAATAATTGATAAAAATCTATACTAAATATATGGCTAAATATGCAAATATCAGTTGCGGAATTTGTTCCCAGAAAACATGATAAATAGTTTATCAAAGCATTTCCGAAGAAATGTATTTTTATTCATTTTCAAAACATTGGGATGTCATCGTCAATACAAAAACATAAGCATAAACATAACTTACATTTATTTACACTAGTGATCTACATCTCTTTTAAATCTCCCAGTGTAAAGTAGCTTCGTATCGACACCTGTGATACAAATAACTTGAGTGGGTCAGGTTGGGAAACCTGGTGAGTACATAGGGTTTTCAACCCACAATAATATAATTATTTATGTTTAAACAACAAACAATCAACCCAATTACCCATCCCCATTATCTTCCTCACTCTTAAGGGTCTACCCTAAGAGTCATCTATCTTGCATTCGTTCATTCCGAAGTCCATTTCTCCCAGGGTTTATAAGACAAGCACTAAGTCCATAGCTGCCAATGCTCATTTGTAAAGCACTAAATCCATAGCTGCTAAAGTTCATTCATCGGGTACTAAATCCATAGCTACCGGTGTTTATATAATAGGTACTAAGTCCATAGCTACTAACGTTTATCTATCAGGTACTAAGTCCATAGCTACCATCATTTATCCATCAGGTACTAAGTCTATAGCTACCAACGTTTATTCAATAGGCACTAAGTCCATAGCTGCCAATGTTCACTCATATCATCTTTTATCTCTCATCCTTCATCTACCCATGTTATACCCAACATATTTGTAGATATAAAATACGTATACAGTTTAAATCATTTAAAACATGTATAAAATCGTTCATCTAGCATAGATAGCAAGTTTACATGTTATATGCACACATAGCACGTAATTTCTATAAAATACTTCATATCTATGTGTAAGATGAAAGTAACTATGCACTCACATGTTAAAGTGATGATTCCAAACTCGGGCAGCGCTTCGCTTTTAACGATTCTATTTTCCTTCGACGAAACCTAGCATTATTATCGCTAAATTTTAGTCTAATATTTACCGTGACTAATTATTAGTTTTAGCATTATTATTATTATATAAGCGTTTAAACAATATTTTCCAACCACTATGTACAGACAGGGGCCAGACATAAAACACCGGAGGGCAGGACCATTTTGGCATATAGCACTTCTGAAATCCAACAACCCTATGCGGCCCTTTAAACCAGATTCCCCGTACCACGAGTGGTTAAAAATATATTATAACGACACTTATATAACTCATAATAATAGCCTAAATATTTATTATAAGGTCCTAATAGCATTACTATATTTAAAATAGCGTAGACGTATCTTACCTACGAGGGGGTTTGGCTAGAAGCCGGGCTCTGCAAGGGCAGAACTTCCGAGCCGAAAGCTCTTCTTCTCGGAGCCGTCGAGCGCTCCGGGGCTTTCTTCTAGCGCTAAGGGAGTTTTGGGAGGTTTAGAGAGAGTGTAGAGAGAAGAAAGAATGGGAAAGGTATGAATAAAATGAGGGTGGGAGAGGTTCTATTTATAGGGTGAAATATGGCTGAACTTGGTGCCACATGTCACCATCTGGTGGCAAGACTTGGGGAGAAAGCAATGGCCAAAATTGTGCCACATCACCCATTTTTTCACAGCACACTTCCGACTTCTAAAATCTGTAACTTTCGCATACGAGCTCCGTTTTTGACGTTCTTTATTTCCACACGTAGGTAAAAATAAGATCTAGAACTTTCCTTTTGACTCCGTCGGCTAATTCTCGACCAATCTTAAATTTAAAAGTAGAAGGTGACTACACTGTTAAATGTCCGCGTAAAATTCATAACTTCCTATTGCTAAAGAATATCCAGATGTTTTTCCCGAAGAATTGCCTGGACTTCCTCCGGACAGGCAAGTAGAATTCCGAATTGACCTTGTGCCTGGTGTTGCTCTGATTGCATAGACTCCTTATCACCTTGCGCCAACTGAGATGAAAGAAATGATGATCTAACTGCAGGAACTACTTGACAAAGATTTCATTCGACCGAGTACCTCTCCTTGGGGTGCTCCGGTATTGTTTGTCAAGAAGAAGAACGAATCAGTGCAAATGTGCATTGATTATCGTGAGCTAAATAAGGTGACTATCAAGAACAAGTACCCACTATCTCGCATTGACGATTTATTTGATCAACTTCAGGGTGTTAGCTATTTCTCAAAGATTGATTTGAGATCTGGCTATCATCAGTTGAAAGTGCACGAGCAGGATGTACCGAAAACTGCTTTTCATACTCGATATGGACATTATGAATTCCTTGTCATGCCATTTGGTTTGGCAAATGCTCATGCTGTATTCATGGATATGATGAATCGGGTATGTCGCCCAATGCTCGATAAATCTGTCATCGTATTCATTGACGATATTCTAATCTATTCCAAGTCTGAAGCTGATCATGCCACACATATTCGTGCGGTATTAGAACTTCTTCGAAAGGAGAGACTATATGCTAAATTCTCGAAATGTGAATTTTGGCTTCGCCAAGTTCAATTTCTCAGCCATGTTATTTCTGGTGACGGTGTATCCGTAGATCCTACCAAAATCGAAGCTATTCAAAATTGGGAAGTGCCCCGTAATGCTTCCGAAATTCGTAGTTTCTTGGGTCTCGTAGAATATTACCGGAGATTCATTAAAGACTTTTCTCGTATAGCCGTACCTCTCACGAGTCTTACACGAAAGGAAGTGAAGTTCGAATGGGGTGAAGCCCAAGAAAAATCTTTCTCAACTCTAAAAGATCTTTTGACTCATGCTCCAATCTTATCACTCCAGAAGGTGATGATGATTTCTCCGTATATAGCGATGCTTCAAGATTGGGACTCGGTTGTGTGTTGATGCAACGTGGTAAAGTGATAGCCTATGCTTCAAGACAACTGAAAGATTATGAAAAGAATTATCCCACTCATGATCTCGAACTCGCTGCAATGGTATTTGCCCTAAAATTTTGGAGACATTACCTTTTTGGTACAAAATGTCAATTGTATACCGACCACAAGAGTCTCAAGTATATATTCAGTTAGCAAACTCTGAATATGAGACAACAACAAGCCATGGAACTGGATAATAAGTTAACTTATGTAGAAGAGCCTGAAGAGATCGTAAATGAAAGAACGACTAAGCTACGCAATAAAGAAGTATAGTTGGTGCTTGTCAAGTGGAAACACCATCGAGGCCCAAATTATACTTGGGAAAATAAGAATGAGATAAGAGCAAAATATCCCCATTTATTTTAATCGATGTAATTTCGGGGACGAAATCCTCAAAAGGAGGAGGTATTTGTAACATACACGTTTTGAAATCGTGTTAAAAGTAAATAATATTATGAAATATTATGTGATATTGAGTATTGAGTTCTAACAGATAGTTTTTACTAGAAATGAAGTAAAACTATGTTTAGAATCACTCGGAAAATATTGGAAGTCTTATGAGATTCCAACTAAAAGTTAAAATATCGAAATTTAACGAAAATATAAAATTTGAAATAAGTAAAATTTTATTATTCAAAGTTGTAGATAATTTCATTAGAAGCATTTAGGCAAAAACCTCATCGAAATCCGAGTTATAGCGAAAAAGTTATGACCAATCGAAGATCCGCGACAAAACCGGCACGGCACCGAATGACGTAAAAAGTGAGTTTTTGATAAACTACTTTTTAGCCTTAGTAATCTAAATGAAAGTCTTAGTATTTGTTAAACTGAGAATTTTGATAAAAATAAACGCCAAAATCTGACTTCGTATGAGGAAGTTAAGATTTTTCTAAGTTTCAGCTTAGCAGTAGACAGCTAAAAACTCGAATTTCAGATCGAGTGATTTTTAGCCAACACAACCTAAACAAGAATCAAAGGTCTCGTCAATAAGAGTACAACGGTAAAAAGATAGACGAAAACGGACATCGGATGAAGAAGTTATGAATCTTTAACGGATTTTCCTGTCCCGGTCTGTTAAAAATAATAATATTAAAAATAAACTCAAAATTTGCCAACAAAGTCTAAACGAAAGTTGTAGAGCATAACTTTCCCTACGCGTGCATATAAATAACGTCAAAAACGGAGCTCGTATGCGAAAGTTATGGATTTTAGAAGATTTTGGCACAAATTCCGAGGAATCTCGCATGGATAAGCCTCATCCGGAAGAAGCCACGTCACTCGCTCCAGGCGCGCCCCGTGTCCTATCTTGGTGAGTCATCCAAGCAGCTGGTGACACGTGTCGCACTCCCTCGCTATCCGATTCGACCGAAGTCGCGGCCCTCTCCCTTTCCGATGTGTGGCGTCGCGCTGTAGCCTCCGAACTCGGACGCGTGCCTCCGTCCGAACCGAGCCACCTGTCGTCCGAACCGAGCCCCTTCTGCCACGTGTACCGAGCCTTGCAGCCTCGCGCCACCTTCCCTCCTTTCCTCTTGCTTCGGATCCGAGGCTCGCACCTATATAAGGGTGCAAGACCTCCCGGGTAAATGCTGGAAAATTGTCACTTTTCACCCTTAAACTCATATTTTAACTACTTCCACTTCCCCCGAAGCCCTGGTATCAATTTTAACACCCGAAATACTTTCTGAAGTGCCCGAAGACACCGAGAAATTTATCTTTTCGGTTTCAAGCTCAACCTTCGCAGAGTCTGGTTTTCATTGAAGAAAGTCAATTATAGTAACGAAGTGCTGCCCAAATTACTATTTTAACCCCCGACTATTTCACGATGAGTTCAATATATAGGAACAATTGTATGTTATGTGTTATATGTGCTATGTACTTTTCCGTTTTTATTATTTCCACTATTTATGATAGTAAAGTTATACCTTTGACCATGTGATCAGTGAAAGGACTTAGATTCACATTGGTACTGGTACGTAGCCTCTGGCCATGTAGAGCATGTGTCTGTAAGAGAATGACTTCTATTCTATGGCATTGGCAAAATGGTTAGACAGGGCTGTAAGACTAAAATCTACCAAGATGTTAATCAGAAAGTGTATGTCTTATGTGCCATTTGGGCCGAAGCTTTATTGATGTATATCAAGTACAGAAATTGTCATGTCTTATTGATCGTATATCTTTGAATCAAATCAATGATTGATATGGAAAGTTTGTCACATGATTCACATATGCCTTTGTTGTTTCTTGTTCCTCGTTGCTTTTGCCATATTGAAGTATATATATGGCATAACGTTATATTGTATCTATTGTTGAACTCACTAAGCGTCACCGCTTACCCCTCTCATTGTTTAACAAATTTGCAGGAGATAAGTAACCAGTATAATCGTATACTGTTGGAAGATTTTGAATAGTTTGAAACTATTGTATTTTGTACTCATGTATGTATAACTTATAGTATCCTGGAAAGTTATGTAACATATAAAAATTTGTAGAGGTCGGTTTGTATCCAGTTTTATGTAAACAAGTTATCAATGTAAAATATATTTTTTTATAAATATGCATGTAGCATGTTTTGGAGTAACAATTGTCAAGTATGAAAGTTTGGGTCTTTCAGAAATATGAAAGTGTGGGTCTTTCAATCATGGTATCAGAGCAGTAGTTTAAGTGAACTAAATTCCACGGATTGGTATTTAGACTTGAACTCTTGGAAGTTCAATATATGAACTGAATCATTGTAAGTATATGGATACAAACTTTAGGAAAGAATTAAGTAGAGTATTAGGTAAGGATAAATCCTAATATGTTCTAAAATACAATGTTACTCCATATTGCAGAACAATGACTGAACAAGTGGCTAGCCATACCCCTGAGGTGGGTGTAGGTCCTCAACCTGATGAAGTAAATACTCCAGTATCTCCTCGTGAGGAGCAACTATTAGGTAAACTTACTGGTATTATTCAACAGACTTTCGAAGGACACAAAAAGAATGGTGATAAAGGAAAAGAGAAAGCCAATGGAGAATCTTCAAAAGGGGAGGTGAAGCGTCCCTCGTTCAAAGATTTCAAGAGTAGTGGTGCTACGAAATTTTCCGGTGTTCTTAATCCCATTGTTGTTCTTACATGGTTCCAGAACACAGAGAAAGTGTTTCGTATTTCTCATGTGGATAATGAAGACAAGGCTAATTATGCTTCTGCCATGCTCATCGGAGATGCCTTGGTCTGGTGGGAAGCAACATATGAAGCTCTCAACGGGTTTGACCAGGAGAATTTATCCTGGGAAATGTTCAAAACTCGTTTGCTAGAGAAGTATTGTCCTCTAGACATGAGGAGCAGATTGGAGAAGGAATTCCTCGAGCTTAAACAGGGAGGAATGACTGTGAATGAGTATGAAACTCAGTTTAATCAAAGAGCAAGGTTCGCTACAAAGTATATTCCAACTGAAGACGAGAAAATTCAATTATTCATGGAGGGACTACGGCACGAAATCCACGATTTCGTTGCCAATCGGGAAGTTCTGTCATTCGATAAAGCCGTTGAGTATGCTCGAAGACGCGAACATGACTTAGAAATACGTGGTGCCACTTTTACTGTGCTGAAGCATCCACGTACTGAATGAACTATTCCTGTTCCCTCTATTCTACCAGCTCAATCCGTTCGGACTGAACCTGGTAATCAAGTGCAAACTCAAAATGCCCCTCGTAGACGCGGTAGATCACAATCTTTTTCTATTCAATCGCCTTCATGTCGCATTTGTGGAAGGAATCATCCGGGCCAATGCAAAATAGACAAGGAATCCATTGTCTGTTATGGATGTGGAGAAATGGATCACATAAAGCCAGCTTTCCCAAGGAAGGATGTTACTTGTTATGCATGTGGTATTACTGGCCACAAGAAGCATTTTTGCCCTACTCTTATTAGTCAGATGACGGGAAGTCAAGCTTCTGTTCAACAACCGGCGAGAAGTCAAGCTCCTGTTCAACAATCAAAGGGTACTCCAACTAAAAAGGAGGAGGTTCCAATAGCTAATAGTCGTGCATTCCAGATCACTATAGAAGAGGCACGCCAGGACCCGAATGTTGTGACGAGTACATTTCTTGTTAACTCTAGACCTGCTCACATCTTATTTGATTCTGGTGCCTCAGATTCTTTTGTGTCTCGTGAATTTGCGCGTTCTTTTCAAATTGCTTGCTATGCTCTCGCGCAACCATTTCACGTAGATACTGCGGGAAATATATCATTACTTGCTGATAAAGTCTATAAGGATTGTGTCATAGAAATTGAAGATTACAATTTTCTTGCTAATCTGATTCCTATCTCCTTGCCCAACTTTGACATTATTCTCGGCATGGATTGGTTGTCAAAGAACCACGCAGAACTCTTGTGATATGAAAAGATAGTACATATTCCCATTGAAAGGGAGAATCCTATCTATGTCTACGGTGAACAAAGAATCTTAAAAATAATCTCTTTCCTCAAAGCTCGTAAATTCATATCGAAAGGGTGTTCTATCTATCTGGCCTACACAGTCCATATCTCAAAAGAGGAAAAGAAAACAGTAAATGATGTTACCATTGCTAAAGAATATCCAGATGTTTTTCCCGAAGAATTGCCTGGACTTCCTCCGGACAGGCAAGTAGAATTCTAAATTGACCTTGTGCCTGGAGCTGCTCCTATTGCAAAGACTCCTTATCATCTTGTGCCAGCTGAGATGAAAGAAATGATGATCTAACTGCAGGAACTACTTGACAAAGGTTTCATTCGACTGAGTAACTCTCCTTGGGGTGCTCCGGTATTGTTGGTCAAGAAGAAGGACGGATCAGTGCGAATGAGCATTGATTATCGTGAGCTAAATAAGGTGACTATCAAGAACAAGTACCCACTACCTCGCATTGACGATTTATTTGATCAACTTCAGGGTGTTAGCTATTTCTCAAAGATTGATTTGAGATCTGGCTATCATCAGTTGAAAGTGCATGAGCAGGATGTACCGAAGACTGCTTTTCGTAGTCGATATGGACATTATGAATTCCTTGTCATATCGTTTGGTTTGACAAATGCTCCTGCTGTATTCATGTATATTATGAATAGGGTATGCCAACCAAAGCTCGATAAATCTGTCATCGTATTCATTGATGATATTCTAATCTATTCCAAGTCTGAAGCTGATCATGCCATACATATTCGTGCGGTATTAGAACTTCTTCGAAAGGAGAAACTATATGCTAAATCCTCGAAATGTGAATTTTGGCTTCGCCAAGTTCAATTTCTCAGCCATGTTATTTCTGGTGACGGTGTATCCGTAGATCCTACCAAAATCGAAGCTATTCAAAATTGGGAAGTGCCCCGTAATGCTTCCGAAATTCGTAGTTTCTTGGGTCTCGCGGGATATTACCGGAGATTCATTGAAGACTTTTCTCGTATAGTCGTACCTCTCACGAGTCTTACACGAAAGGAAGTGAAGTTCAAATGGGGTGAAGCCCAAGAAAAAGCTTTCTCAACTCTAAAAGATCTTTTGACTCATGCTCCAATCTTATCACTCCCAGAAGGTGATGATGATTTCTCCGTATATAGCGATGCTTCAAGATTGGGACTCAGTTGTGTGTTGATGCAACGTGGTAAAGTGATAGCCTATGCTTCAAGATAACTGAAAGATTATGAAAAGAATTATCCCACTCATGATCTCGAACTTGCTGCAGTGGTATTTGCCCTAAAACTTTGGAGACATTACCTTTTTGGTACAAAATGACAATTGTATACCGACCACAAGAGTCTCAAGTATATATTTAGTCAGCAAACTCTGAATATGAGACAACAACGAGCCATGGAGCTGATCAAAGACTATGACTGTGAAATCCTGTATCATCCTGGAAAGGCTAATGTAGTTGCCGACGCACTTAGTAGAAAGGTTTATCGTAATAGTATGTGTTATGCTATTACTCACACTACAGTAAAGTTCACTATTCTAGATGAACTAGAGAAATGGCAAGTAGAGGCCCTAAAGCCAGAAAATGTGAAGAAAGAAGGGATGGTACATTATACTGATGTTTTACTTGATGATCCACGAGGATTGAAGGTATTCAAGAATCGACTATGGATTCCAAAGATTGGTGGATTACAAAAGAAGATTTTAGATGAAGCCCATAAGTCTAAACTGTCAATACATCCTGGTACAAGTAAAATGTACTATGATGTAAGAGCTGATTATTGGTGGCCTGGATTAAAGAGAGACATTGGAAGATATGTACAGGAATGCTTAGTATGCTTACTGTTAGAACAAAGTTCTAGTAGGATCGATTGATTCTAAGCAGAAAAACAATAAATAACGTAATGAAGAACACAAGAATGGTTTAACTGATGTTGAATGATTAAACTTTAACACCTCAGAAGAGCTCGATTAAGAACTTCGACTGTAGAGGTGTTTAGGGTTACAAAGCAATAACGATAATAATCACGACCGTATCTAAGGCATACATGCATGCACTATATATAGCTTAACCCTAATTAATAATCACGGATGGACAGGCCCAATCCGGATATACAAAACAAAGCCCATGACGCAACACAAAATACCCAACAATCTCCCACTTTGTGTCAATGGAGCCGAGAGCTCAGTTTGGTTGAGCTATAGAAGACTTCTTGACGGTCTTGAACACCTTTGGTATAATGGCCAGTAGAGTATGACGAAAAGTAATATACCACCGAAGCATGTCAGTGAAGCTCTTCTTGTCTGAATCAGTGTTATGCTTGCATCGATGGATAATATTGATTATATGCTCCAAGCAGTCCGTTGATAACAGATGCTTATCAACAAGAGCGAAAAGAAACCTGTTAGCTTCGCCTTTTGTGAACATCACTGTGAGATGTGTAGAATCAATTCGACCCATCTGCATCTTGTTTACATCTCCAGGCTTTCCAGTTGGCTTCACAGTTGGTTTCTTCTTCAAAACTTTAGCAATCTCCTGATCCATTGTAGCAACTTCATGGACATAGGAAGCCGACATCCTCTTCAGATGATCTAGGATCGGCTCATACTCCTTCGCATTAGTGAGCAAAATGTTGAACAATAATATCCAATCATGAGGATTCAAGTTAGGAAGATCTGCCAGGGAAATCAAAGAAACCGATTTGTCTGAACCTCGGGTTATTTTGAAATTAACATTAACAAACTTCCCTGCAGGCGAAGGTTTCAGCACCTTGACTGTTGTAATCTTCTGTGCACTCCAAGTCAGATACTGAGGCTGACCGAACTTGAGATAAAAATCGATAAGTCCACGATCAACTTGAGGGTGAGGTGAGGGAACTTGAACTGTTGACCCAAAGCAGTGAAAAGTAAATGCCTTTCGTGTTATAGGCATATCAGACTGTGAGTCCCTCGTATTCTCACAATCAAACGAAGCTACAGGTTCCAGCCAGTACATGCTAGGAAACTCTATCGCTTCTTTGATGAGCGTTTCCCTAGTCCAAGGAGGAAACAAAGCCTTTCTGCAAATTAAGGCATCTTGCTCTTCCTTGTTCTTTCGCTCCCTCTCTTCTGCTTCCTTTGCAACTCGAAGGTTTTTATCTAACTCATTATCCCTTTTCTTCCGTTTCAGGGCATCAGCAATAGTTTCTTCTTCATCACTATCATCAGCAAGTCCTTTCTTCTTTTCTTGATTCCCAGAACCCGAAGCTTCATTACCCTTCGGTTCTGTTTTGACAGTGACCTTCGGTTGAGTTTTCTGAGCACCTTCTCCCCCTTGTTTTGGAGGTACGAATTGCTCCGAAACACCCTTCATTTCATGTAGAAGTTCAAGGGCAGGAAGAAGCTTGGAGGTCAGGTGATTCCAGATGGTCAGTGTAAGAATCGGATCATGAGCATTAAGAACATTGTGCAGCATATTATGAACGTCACCAGCACAACTCCGGAAAACAGCACGCTCAGTTTTCAACAATGAAATCTCTCGCTCAGCTTGAGCCAATTGAACCTTCTGGACTTCAATGGTAGAGGTTTGACGAGCAAGATCCTCCCTTAATGCGCTCTCCTTTGCTAAATCAGCATGGAGCTTTTCAAGACGAGAATTCACTGAGCTAAGAAGAGAAGTGTTCTCAGCTTGAATTTCAGAGCGAACAGTCTCGAACTTGGCTTGCTCCCCTTGTAGTGACTTTGAGAGAGAGTCAACCGATGCATTCACCTTGGCTGCATTCGCATCTGCATGACCCTTAAGGGATTCAAGAAAAGTCTTGGAACTATGAAGGAGTTCTGCAACTTCGGTTGTAGCCTTCTGACATGAAGATGTGGATGCTTCAACTGCCTTTGTCGATTTATCAATTGCTCCTGTATACTATTCAAAAGCAGTGTCCAGGAAAGCCTTCAACACAACGTCATTGTACTGCGAAGAAGAAGCGAGCAATCGATCAAGCTTTTCATCGAGACTCTGCACTTGTTGTCTTGTTACTGGAGCCTCTTCATCTTCATCAATGGGAACTCTATAAGGACTGTAATAGTTGGAGTCAAACTCAAGATTGGCATCACCGAGAGTAGCACCAGAATCAGTTGAGGGTGAGGGTGAAAGAGGTTTGGATGTAACAGGAGGTTCGATTTCAGTATTAGCCCCCGTATCAGATACGTTGACGTTTACTGGAGGTTTGGTTGTAGTGGTGGAGATAGGAGTAGTTGTGATAGTTTCTTCTGAAAAGATGGGAGGTGGTAAAGGAGTTGTAGATATTGGTATTGTACTAACTGGTGGTGGTGGTGACACAGAAGTGGTGGTTTGAGATGTAGGAGGTGGTGGAATTGGAGCAACCGAAACAGGAATAGTAGTTTTCGGTGGAGATGGAGGAGGAGTTGGAATCTTGTTATGAAGTTGTTCAGTAGGAGTTGGAGAACGAGGAGGTGTATTACCTCTTAGTGAACCATGATGCTGAACTTCTTCTTCCTCATCTGCCGATCGCTCCTCATCATGTTCTGAGCTTGAAGGAGAAGGACTTTTTGATTCCCTTGCCATCTTCTTAACTTTCTTTGGAGCCGAAGAATCAGCCTTTTCAGCCTTTCGCTTTTTGGACTTGACAGGCTTAGAAGAAGGAACTTCAATTTCCACCTTCTTGGTATCTGCCCTCTTCCCTCGCCTGGCTGGCTTCTCCACAACATCTAAGGCAGCTTGCTGTTCAGGAGTCAGTTCTCTTGGGCCCTTGGGAGTAAGCTTTCGGTAGTCAGCCATCACTTTACTTTCGCTTGACACACACATGTACATTGTTTCAGGTATAGAACCATTGTGAGAGAACTTGGTGGCATCTGAGAAGATAATCTTCTTTGTATGAAAAGTAGCCACAGAAGAGAGCATTGCATCTTTCATGACTGGAATCTGTAGGGTCTCAATAGATCGTCGGGTGATGATGGTCCAGAAACGACCACATGAAATCTCTCAATGTCTCGTTGAAGTGTTGAGACTTTGCACCAGTTGTGACCAAACAATCGATCCATAATCCATGTTAATGCCATTGTAGAGACCATAGAGGATGGTCATAAAACCCTTACTTGTACCATCTGACCCAGCTACCCGTTCCGCCAAACCCTTGTTGATAAGAGTGAGTAATCCATTCCATTGTGGCGGCAAGCAGGACTTCTTAAACTTTGTCACTGTGGTAAGGATATCAGTATATCCCATCTCACAAAACATCATAAACAACTGGGTTATCGTGATGAAGTCAGGAGAGATGACAGAAGCATTGATGGCAAGCCCTAACAGGGAGCAGAATCGGGCTTTCAAAATAGAAGCCTTATGATTGAAGATTTTAAAATAGATCATCTCCTTGTTCTTGTCGTAAGACGCAGTAGAATACACTTGTGACAGCAGAGACATGGGTACTGATTCCACCTGCGTAAGAGTGATAACCAGAGGGGAGTACTTGAGACATTCGACAACTTGGAGCATGTACGAATCATACAAAAAGGCGTTCAGTTGAATGATGTAAGGTCCTGAAAAGGATCTTTACCAATGATCAAGCAACAAACAATCACAGAAAGAAGAATAAGAAGAAAAGAAATCGAGCTTGCACACGTTTATATTTAGAAAAACGTCAAGTACAACTCGATGGAACACTCTGTAAACGCAATGGCATCAACAACTACACATATACCTATACCTCCGCTATTTATACTAGACAGGACCGCAAACAGGGTTTACGACCGTAAACTGGGTTTACGGCCGTAAACTCTATTTACGGTCGTAAACACACTTTCCAACAGTAAACACCTAAACAACTCTCAAAATGTATTACAGATTCATACTGAACTATTACATTGAAAGTCTAGACCAAACCACATTAACTGGACCTTTCAATTATTGTAAGGTCCTGAAAAGGATCTTTACCAATGATCAAGCAACAAACAATCACAGAAAGAAGAATACGAAGAAAAGAAATCGAGCTTGCACACGTTTATATTCAGAAAAACGTCAAGTACAACTCGATGGAACACTCTGTAAACGCAATGGCATCAACAACTACACATATACCTATACCTCCGCTATTTATACTAGACAGGACCGTAAACAGGGTTTACGGCCGTAAACGTGTTTACGGCCGTAAACTCTGTTTACGGTCGTAAACACACTTTCCAACAGTAAACACCTAGACAACTCTCAAAATGTATTACAGACTCATACTGAACTATTACATTGAAAGCCTAGACCAAACCACATTAACTGAACCTTTCAATCTCCCCCTTGGTTTGGTGCTAGCTTGGACTCAGCTTTTGTCGACCACCAGCACATCAGATTTTCCCATAGCTCCGTTCCACATCTCCTTCTCGATAATCTCAGCAACCATCGAAGTGTATTCCTTTGCAATGGGCTCAAAAATGTCTTCAGCCACCTTGATCTGATGAATGGAGAGCTGATGTATGTCCCACTTGCCAAATTGAAGCAAATCCCTCTTGTCATACAAGCGGATACAATCGTCTTTAAGCTTGATGACAGCAGCAGCAGCAGATTCATCAAACACCCAGTATTGCATGGATGCAAGAGATCCATCTGGATAATTTTGAAGAAGGCTTTACTTGAGCAGTAGCGGGCCACATCACTGACCGAAGAGGCTGACTTGTTTTGGGATCAATAACGTTAGGGTAAATCTTGATAATAGACTCTGCAGTCTTCATTAAAGGGAAACCGTTAGCTACTTGATCTTCCAAAAAAGATTTGAACTGAGTCGCCCTAGGATTGTTTGATGGATTTGAGAAATGAGCTTTAGACAGCTCCGTAAGATCAATCCTACTAAGGAATGAAAATCGTGAGCATCTTTGTATAATTCAGTATTGCCTCTCTTTCTTCTCACCATAAACATATTCATAGTGTCATGGAATCCCCACGAGATGATTCCTGACCTATCACCATAAACGTCTCTGAAATGATGTTCGCCCAGATCCGTAACGGTGATCTTTTGTTGATCCCAGGGGGCATTATGATATGCGCTCCTTTTGAATAGAAGTTGACCCTTTTCAGCTGACTTGGCCAATTTAGCGTGTTTTAATGCCATTATACTTGGAGCTTGAGCCGGTTCTTTCTCAAAGCGATTAACGACGGTGGTCGTCCTTGTAGGTTGTGGAACTATGGGAGTATCTTGATCAGGAAGATAGATCTTTGGCTCGTCAACAGATGACTTGAATTTGTCACCAAAGTTTTCTTCCAGCTTCTTTTTAAGATCGTAGTAGTTGGTGGTCAACAGGCTGAAATGCGTCTGAAGGTCAGTAATTTGCTTCGACTTCAGAGCTTTGTCTTCGATAAGTTCGGCCACTTGAATATTGAGCTTTGTATTCTCAGTCTGAAGGTCTGCGACCTTGATATCCAGCTCAATATTTCTCTGATCTAAATCAACATTTTTCTGATTCAGAGCATCGATCTCTTTCTGGAGTCCAAGAAGTGAAGGATTCTCTTCTCCTGAGCTGCCACCCCCAATAGAAATTCCTTTGCCATGTGAGGGAGGCGTTGCGAGTTGTTCTCTGGCCAAAAATCTGGCTAACTTAACCGAGGCAGCATCATGCTTTGGCCTGGGAGGAGAGAAATCTATGGGGAAGGAAGATCCACCAGCTTCATAGAAGGTACTAGGACCTTCACTGATAGGTTCAGATGAGATGATAACTGGAGTTGTTGTTGGTGGAGCTGTAAAACTTTGAAGTGAACTCGAATCAAGAATTCCCTGTCTAGGGTCAAGTCTTCGTCTTTTTGATGGAGGGTGAGAGGCTTGTGTAGTTGTATGATCACTTTCCAATGGCTCAGAAGTAGGTAAAACAACATCAAGGGGAGGAATCCCTGATACTGTCACCATAGGAATTGCTATTTCCGCCGTTGGATTGGTAGGAGGACGCGTGGCTTCGAGAACGTCTTCTTTTTCCCTTATTTCCGTTGCTGGATGAGCAACTTCATCGATATTTTCAAGCAGTGTGTTGAGGTTTACATCGGTCATGAAATCTTCATTGCTACCGAATTTGAGAGGAATTTCATTGTTATCGAATCCTGTGAGGTCGAGGCCTTCGTACAAATCAGTCTCCGTTCCAAACCCCTCATTGTAATCTCCTTGTACTTGAACAGATGTCAATTCGTGTTCCTCAGCTACTTGAGCATTAGCAGCTGGAGTTTCTTCTTCATCATGATCTGAAACTGTGATGACATCTTCAGAAACAACTCTCTCGGAGGAAGTGGGCTCAGAAGACATCTTGTCAGACGTTCCATGAGATTCGGAAGATTCATCTATTTCAGCAAATTTCCCGAATTTCACGAGAGGATGTAAGCCTTGGAAGACGACTTTGCCCTTTCGATTCTGCTTAATGAGACCAATCGTGTGCGGGCCTAATGACTTTATATCCAGCTTGTCACCATCTTTGATCATCTCTGGGAATTGGTTGTCGATGAACATCTGAATAAATCTCGGATATAGCAAGAATGCATCTCTGGTCTCCCGGCTTATAGCGTTGATATTTACCAAGAACTCATCCAAAATGAACTTCGAGAAGTTGAATTTGATGCCAGCAGCCAGTGAAACGATTGCCCCTGTGTTCCTGAGAGAGATTTCATCAGCTCCTGATCTCCTTCCCGAGATACAGCTCACGAACACATGCGCCAAAAATCTCCAGTAGGGAGGCAAAAGCTTCTTCACCGTGGGAGGGTAGATGCCCTCATATCCCATCCTTTTGAGAACCTTTTGAACATCATCAATCCCAATTTCAGTAGGAAAATCGGGTTGATCATTGATCAGTAATGTTTCTCTGATATACTGCTCAGTGATTATGATCTTGCATCCTTTAACCACAGCTTTAACAGTGAACGCACCATTGTCTTTTGACATCTTGGCCGTCTGCCAGAACTCTCTGACAATGTTCTGATAAATGATTGGATTTACAGTGATGGCACAAGCCAGACAGCATTCTCTTAGTCTGTAGATCATTGATCTGAAATCTCCATGAGCAACAGGAGGTTCATCCAACACAATTGTCAGGTTATGCATGTCAGCAAACTTAAGACTCGCCATTGATCTGCACTAAACCAGACCAAGTAAGAAAACAAAGTATTTAAACAATTAAAGCTTTAAGTTTTCTTAATTAAACAATTTTATTTTGGCCTTAAAAAATTTGATCAAAAAATTGAGTTTACGGTCAATATTGATCAAACATTGAGTTTACGGTCCAAAGTGGGTTTACGGCCGTAAACCCATTGCAATGGTCACCTGACCGTAAACTGAGTTTATGGTCGTAAACTCAGAGGAGTTTACGGTCGTAAGCCCAAAAGGAGTTTACGGTTGTAAGCCCAGAAGGAGTTTACGGTTCTTGAATCTCCCCAAACCGTAAACCCTCCCCAAACCGTAAACGCCGACGAACACATAAACGACGATTAATCCTCCAGTTTCAGTCGAATCGATGAACAAATAGCTTTTCCTCATTCGGTTTTAGCATACCTTCGAAGTGAACTTACTGATTTTGCAAAATCTCACAAAAAATTTCGAGGATGAGAGAGAGTAGAGAGAGAAAGAGTTTGCGGCTGTAAAGGGAGAGGGGAAGGTGAAAAGGGTTTACAGCAGTAAACTCCACCTTTTATACCTCCCTTGAATTTTACCTGTCTCTCACACAGTATTATGCACAGTCCAAATCCCGATTAAATTTTCAAAAATAAAACTTTTTGAGGATATTAAAATAAAAGTAAAATTAAAATTAAACTAAAAATAAAATAAACTAATTTCTAAAATTTAAGAATTAAAAGATTTAAAAATTAAATTTTTGACAATTATAAAAATAAAATTAAAATAAAATAAAATAAAAATAAAAATAAAATTAGAATAAACACAGACAAAATTTATCTCAAAATTCACTGAAAATTATCTTGTGACACTGGGATCAAAGTTGTTAGACAGCCTTACTCCACTTGTCGGTACCGTCTATCTTCACGTCTTTGTCTGGTTGATCGCCGGTATTGTGGTCCACTTAAACACGAAAAATTGTGACAAAATTAGGACATACTATTAATTATAAGACAAAGTGATACTGAGTTCCTAGATACTATATCTTAAGGACCATTCAGCTGACGACGACCAGGGATATTGTTGTCCACCTAAATTGAGCAGCAAGATCTACAGACAATCTGTAAATGTTCAGTTTTAGTTGTACCAGAACATGTTTCCCGCTTCCTGATATGCTCCAGTAATCAAGGACTTCCAGAATACTCCTTACATCGGGTGAGCAGACAATTATTAAGATAGAAGATAGATTTAGAATGCATATGCTATACACCCAGGTCGGATCTCTTCCAATCACGCAGAGGGTGGAACATATGACTAACTGAAGTTTTAGAGGGATTGAGATGTAGAATGGTGCATATACTGTGTACCAGGTCGGATTGTGAGTCACGCAAAGGAGACAGTATATGGCTAACAGATAGAAATAATTGCATAGATAGAAGATGCAGAGAAATAGAATTGCATATGTTATAGTCCAGGTCGGATTTTGAGTCACGCAGAGGAGGTAACATATGACTAACAGACAGATAGAGAAAGAAAACAGTTTTCTATAGACCTAATTCATCGGAATTCACCAGTCACCCCATAAATACCGGAATTAAGGACAGAATCCGCACATCGAGGAAAAGTTAATCCACAGTTCCAAGTACAGGTTCTTTAATGTGACCAGTAGATTCTCGTGTTTATCTCCCTGCTCAACCTATCCGAGCGTCGTATTGTCAGGCTAAACGGATCTAACTAGGTCAAGATTTGTCAAGTCTATGAATTCCTTAAATTCAACTCTGCCTAGTCATGTCCATTTAGAATCTTTCGTGCCTACCAACGCATCAAACCCAGAGCATAGACCCTTCAACTTTGGGTACGTTACGCAGACTCAGATTGCCTGTTATCACTTGATAATATCACTTCCCAGTACTATATCAACAAGCAAAGCTGAAAGCGACAATATTTTTTGATTTTTCTGAATTTTTAATGTTTTTGGATTTTTGAATGTTTTCTGAAAAAAAAATAAAACATAAACAAGATGTTTTTGGATTTTTTAATTTTTCAATTTTTTTTTTTGGATTTTGTTTATTTCTCCCCCTAAATTTGTGCATGGGTGAGAATGAAAACACTAAAATGCGCAAATTTAAACTAACCTAATGAATAACGAAAATTTAATCCTCAAAACGAATCATTTTTAAAAATCCCACAAGCACATCGAATCGAGCTTTGTTAAAAGGCTTGGTGAACAGATCCGCCACATTATTGGCAGTGGGAACCTGTTCTAGCCTAATGAGCGAGCGCTCATAACAATCTCTGATAAAATGAATTTTGATATCAATGTGCTTGGTCTTGGAGTGTTGGACAGGATTTTTAGTTATTTGAATTGCGGCCTCATTATCACAGTGAATTGGGGTTTCTAGATAATTCAAACCGTAGTCCAACAGCTGATGTTGGATCCAGATAACTTGAGAACAGCAGGCAGATGCAGCAACGTATTCCGCTTCTGCTGTTGAGGTAGAGACGGTATGTTGTTTCTTGCACTGCCACGACACCAGCCTTTCGCCAAGGAATTGGCACCCTCCTGATGTTGATTTCCTGTCAAGCTCACAGCCTCCATAATTACTGTCAGCAAAAGCATATAAATCAAATTCAGAATTTTTCGGATACCAAAGACCCAATTTTTGGCTGCCTTTGATATACCGAAAAATTCTTTTGACAGCAATAAGATGAGACAGTTTAGGATTAGCCTGATAGCGAGCACATTGACAAACTGCAAACATGATGTCGGGACGACTTGCAGTAAGATACATCAACGATCCGATCATCGATCTGTAGTGTGTCTGATCTACGGATTCGCCATCAATATCTGGATTCAGCAGGGGTCTTTCAACCATTGGTGTCGATGCAGGTTTTGCGTCTTGAAACCCGAACTTCTCAAGAATATCCTCCACATACTTAGCTTGGTGTAGCAGGATTCCGGTTGAATTTTGTTTGACCTGAAGCCCCAGAAACATGGTCATTTCACCCAGTGAACTCATCTCAAACCTCTTTTTCATCACGCCTTCAAACTCTGTGCAAAGCTGTGGACAGGTAGACCCGAAGATAATGTCGTCAACGTAGATCTGGACTAGTATCTGATCATTACCAACATGCTTGATGAATAAAGTTTGATCAATAGTGCCGCGAGAGTATCCATGCTCGAGCAAATGCTTTGTTAGAGTCGTATACCATGCTCGAGGAGCTTGATGTAACCCATACAATGCCTTGTCCAACTTGTAGACATGATTAGGAAACTTGGAGTTAACGAACCCAGGGGGTTGATCAACATAAATTTCTTCCTTCACCTTGCCATACAAGAAGGCAGTCTTGACATCCATTTGGTAGACCGTGAAGTTCATGTAGGAAGCATATGCGAGAAAGATACGAATAGCCTCCAATCGAGCCACGGGAGCATAAACCTCAGTATAGTCAAGACCCTCAACTTGTCAAAACCCGCGAACCACCAACCTTGCTTTATTGCGTACTATTACACCAGAATCGTCTTGCTTGTTACGAAAGACCCAACGCGTGTCAAGAGACCTTTTGCCCTTCGGTAACTCAACCAACTTCCAAACCCCGAGCTTTTCAAAC
Organism: Lactuca virosa; assembly: GCF_052849685.1. Lineage (NCBI taxonomy): Eukaryota > Viridiplantae > Streptophyta > Magnoliopsida > Asterales > Asteraceae > Lactuca > Lactuca virosa. Next base: position 402,816,205 of record NC_136430.1, on the reverse strand, counting down.
TGATTTAGCTCTTCATGCATCGCATCTACCCAGCTGGGCTCATTCAAAGCCATGTCAACGTTCTTGGGCTCTATTTGAGATATAAAGCAAGAATAGAGACATGCATTGACATCTCCACTCTGACTTCTGGTTTTAACTCCATCACCCAGCTGTCCAATGACGTTATCGATCGGATGATCGCGTTGAATTCTTGAAGGAATGTCTTGGCTGATATCATTGAGTGAAACAGGAAGAGTGTGAATGTTGAAACCTCCATCATTTGCTGATTGATCCACATTGGATAGATCTGCTACAAACTCATTAGCAATTTCTTCAGGAAAGAGTAGTTCCATAAAATTTGGATTGACAGCGGAAGCATCTCTAGACATGAACTCTCTTTCAATAGGGGTAAGAGGTGTAGCATCAGCATCAGGAGTTCCATCTTGAACTTTAGACTCTGGACTATCAGGTTGGTTAGATGACTCCCCCTCAGGTGAAGCAGAGGACTCCCCCTCAACCGTTGGAGGTCTGTAAACAACTTCTTCGTCTTCGTCTTCAGAAACAATCTTCGAAGCAGAAGAGGATCCATTTGAGCCATCTGAAGACACATTTAAGGATTTGAAAAGCGATGTGTAATCAAATAACCAGTCAGGACCCACTCGAGCGTCTGTTTCATTCTCCTCCAACCAGCGCACGTCATAGGATTCAACAATCTGCTTAGTCTTCTTGTTGTAAACCCTATATGCGGTGCGCGCAGCATATCCTATAAAGTAACAATCATCGGCTTTGGCATTGAATTTAGGGTTGGATTCCAAGTGAAGAAGGGTGCAAGGGCAGCCAAATACATGGAAATGGCTGACTGAAGGCTTGTGTCCACAGAGAATCTCGTACGGTGTCTTCATCTGTGCTTTGTTGATTAGAACACGATTCTGCACGTAGCAAGCAGTGTTAATCGCCTCGGCCCAAAAGAAAACAGGTAATTTTGAATCACAAAGCATTGTCCTTGCAGCGTCTTTTAAAGTTCTATTTCTCCTTTCAGCAATGCCATTTTGTTGAGGCGTGTGAGCAGAGCTGTATTGACGCACGATTCCCTTCTCTGCGTAAAAATGGTCAAGAACCGCATTCTTGAACTCAGTTCCATTGTCAGTACGAAGCGCCTTCACCTGGTTGTTGGTTTGTTTCTCAATCATCACAATGAACTTCTTTATCAGATCATCAACCCCCGCTTTGTTGGATAAGAAAAAGACCCACATAAAACGAGAGAAATCATGGATCACAACTAGACACTACGAGCTTCTGTTGATGCTCAGGACGTTGACCGGACCAAATAGGTCCATATGCAATAGTTGAAGAATCTAACTGATTGAGTTGACTTTCTTGGGCAGGTGTGGTTTTCTATGATGCTTTCCTTGGGCACAGGACACACACTTCTCAAATGTAATAAAGTCTATGACAGGTAAGCCTCGGACCATCTCATTCTTAGCAAGGCGATTCAGGTTTTTCGCGTTAGCATGACCGAGTCGTCGGTGCCACAGCATTGCGTTTTGTTCGGAGACTTTTGAAAATAGGCAAGTGACTTGTTCAGGGATGTTGCTGTTCATGTCAATAATGTAAGCATTCCCATCCCGCTTAGATTTGACAAGAATCCACTCTTCCGGGATGACAATGCCTGGCTTGAGAATCATGCATTCTTTATCGGTAAAATGGGTAGAATAGCCTTTGTCGCAAATTTGGGAAACACTCAACAAGCTGTTCTTTAACTCGGGAGCAAAGTTGACATTCTCAAAGCTTAGCACTCCATTTGTAACAGTTCCTCTTTGAGTGATCTTGCCACCATCTCCGCCCGCGAAGGAAACATAACCCCCATTAAAAGATTGAATGTCGCTCAAATGGGAGATGTCTCCAGTCATATGCCGGGAGCAGCCGCTGTCGACGTACCAAGGACGGACGACATTCCTCCGCAACTGTCCCTGTAAAATGAGCGGGATCATTTAGATTTGGGAACCCAGGTCATCACTGTCCTGGGTTTCCTTTTCGCTTTCTCTGATTTATCTTTTAAAGATTTCAAATTAGGATCCTCGTTCCTAATCACTTCAGAGGATGGAGATGATGGATTGGAAATTGATTTGGGCATCCAATGATATTTAGGTCTTATAACATTCTCAGGTGGTTTTGAAATAGGTTTCTTATGAGTTTGCACAGAGCCTCTGGATGTTCTACCCGCATTGGTTGAAGATCTAGAATTGCTTTTTGACGAAACCGATCTTGGCGGAGCCTTGTTCGGTTTTGGCAAACTATTTTGATCTTTGTTAGTAAAAACCTTTTTATTCTTTTGAAAAACAGCCCTTTTTCTGCTTCGATCATCTTTCCAATCATCATTTCGAGAACGAGATCTTGAGGATTTTCTAATTAAAGACCTCCCTCGAGATTCGTTCTCTCCTCTTGGTGACAAATAGTTCACAAAGATCCTATTTTGACAATTCCTAGCTATATGACCACCAACACCACAATTAAAACAAATCTGTTTATTATTTGAACTTGTACTACATTTCTCAGATTTATTTTCTTGACAGACACTCTTACTCTTCTCAGAAGAACATGCATGAGAACTAGGTTGTGAGATAAGTGAGGGTGCCTCAGATGGTGTGACTTGTGGAATTGATGGGTTTTCATGAGAATCACAATCATCAGAATTACCAAACAATTCATCAAACATATCAAAGAAATTGAGTTCAACAGTAGCAGATGTGGAAACATCACATGAAACATTATCAGTCTTAACATCAGAACCACAAACATTTTCATTTGAAACAGAAATATCAGAATTAGAAACAGAAATAGAAACAAATTCTCCAGCTGCAAGCTTTGCCTGATCTAATGGTTGATCTGCAGGGGAAGTAGAAATGTCAGTACTTTCAACATTAATAAATCCTCCTGAAACGAAACCAGATGGCATGCCATAAACCATAAACGGTTTATTGGCAATCTCATCCTTGGATAAGGGTTGATACTGATATGTATGATTATAAGGAGGAGGTACACTATCAAATCCTAAACCCTTTGACTGATTTCGTTTGAACTACATACAGTGATCGATCATGTTAGCAACTACCTCGCTTGATCCATCAAATTTTCTAAAATCAAAATTTGCAGTTTCAAATTGTCTTTTTAATGTATCAAGCTCGGTAATTAGCGCATCATTTTGTCTTGTAACATAATCATAAAGCTCACATTTTTCACTGTATTCTGTTTGAATTCTCTTAAAGTCCTTTATTTTTGTCTCTAACTGGGCCTTAAGGGGTTTCTGTCCTTTCCTAAGCTGATAACCCTCATATCTAAGGTCCTCTACTTCTCTACGTAATAATTGAATTTCATCATGAAGAAGTTTAACATATTCATTACAAGCCTAAGAACAAGACGGTAGATTTACCTCACTTTTCCTAGGCTCGGAAGTAGAAGACACCATTAGAGCAAACTGCAGCTCCATCATTTCTGCTTCGGGATCAGTTGCATCAATCTTCAAGGAAGCATCATCAATCTGAGATAGGTGAGCAGTTTCTGGCCCTGAGATATTCAAAGCCTGAATCTGGTCCTCCCAGTCAAAAGACTGAGCGACCATAGCAGTTTCACCATTAACTGCACCACCTGCACGGTTGTTTCCCACTGCAACCATCGTCCTGTTGTTGTTCGTCCTACGATCTGGTTTTGGACACTCACGAGCAAAATGACCCGGCTCGTGGCAGTTGAAACATCGCAGCATGCCCTTGTTGAATCCCACCTTCTTGTCAGCATTCATGCCCCAGTTGCTCTTCCTTGTCTTCTTAGCAAACTGCTTGGCCCTGAAAACAACCATAGCAATCTGCCATGTAATGTCCATCTCTTCCACATCTTCAGGATGAATCTGATCCAGGTCGGCAAATGACAGTTGAGGTGGAAGCTCTCCAGCTACAAAGGCATTGTAGCAGTTAACAAGCCCAGTGGCTAGAGCCAGATTTTCATCAGTGTCTTTAGTGTTGGAGGAAGAGGCTACAACAGGCACATTTGGAGAGGGAACAACTTGTGGAGTGATAAATGGCTGACTTTGTGGAATGGATGATGCAGCAGCAAAGGTTTGAATCTGAGGTTGTTGAGCAGCAAACACTTGGCCTGAGGAAGTCGTGATTGATGAGAGAGCATTGTTGGATGAGATTCCAAGATTCGCAGTAGAGTACGAGTTCACATGGTTAATTTCTCTCTGTTTGTCATCAATAACAAGCTTTGATGATCGCCATGATTTCAGCAAGAGTAAGGCGGTTTAGATCCTTGGTCTTCTTAATCACAGCAACATTCATATCCCATGATCTAGGAAGAGCATTTATAAGCTTCTTGTTAATCTCTGACTTGTTCAAGAAAATCCCAGATATGTTCATGTCAGTGGTGAGAGTTGTGAACCGTTGCAGCTGAGCCTCAAGAGTCTCTCCTGGAATGTAGTTGAACATATTGAACTTTTGTCTCAACATGTCCTGGTGACTCTCCTTCATATCTTCATTGCCCTCATATACCTCAATTAGGGCTTCCCACAAATCTTTAGCTGAAGTGTACTCTCGGAACCCTTGAGCAATATCAGGAGATAATGCCATGGTTAGAGTGGCTAAAGCCCTTTCCTGCTCTTCAACTTTCTCAAACTCCTCATCAGTGTAGTTTTCAACAGCCTTGTCAATCACTTGGCCTCCGACTGTCACAGTGATTCTAACAGGGCCTCTGAGAATGCTTCTCCAGACTTTGAAATCCTTCATTTTAATGTATTTTTCAATTCTGTACTTCCACTCAGGAAAACCATCTGCAGACATTAATCTTGGAATACGCGTAGTAGTGCCCATGACAGTATCAAGTTCGTGAAAATGATTTTGACTTTGAGATTCCATTTAAAATTAAAGCAGATTAAAGTCACAAAAGAGTTTAAGGTTGATGATGATTACGACCGTAAACTGGGTTTACGGTTGAAGAGTTTACGACCGTAAACTTGGTTTACGGTTTGAGTGATTACGACCGTAAACTGGGTTTACGGTTGAGCTGTTTACGACTGTAAACTACGTTTACAGTTGATGAGTTTACGGTTTGTACGTTTACGGTTTAAGCGTTTACGGTTAATGAAGCTTGGTTTACGGTTTTTGAAGATTCACAGTTTACGGTTGTTGAAGATCTTGAGTTTACAACCGTAAAAAGGGTTTACGGTTGGCAGTAAACTCCCAGAAAGCCTTCAAAAACACATTTTTGCAGAAGATTCAGTTCCTTTAACCACTAAAACACTAAAACCAATCTTCGAACAATAAGAATATCAGTTTAAGCACCCCAAATCTCGATTGAATGAAGCTTTGACACCGGTTTTTGCTCTGATACCAATTGTAAGGTCCTGAAAAGGATCTTTACCAATGATCAAGCAACAAACAATCACAGAAAGAAGAATAAGAAGAAAAGAAATCGAGCTTGCACACGTTTATATTCAGAAAAACGTCAAGTACAACTCGATGGAACACTCTGTAAACGCAATGGCATCAACAACTACACATATACCTATACCTCCGCTATTTATACTAGACAGGACCGCAAACAGGGTTTACGACCGTAAACTGGGTTTACGGCCGTAAACGTGTTTAAGGCCGTAAACTCTGTTTACAGTCGTAAACACACTTTCCAACAGTAAACACCTAAACAACTCTCAAAATGTATTACAGACTCATACTGAACTATTACATTGAAAGCCTAGACCAAACCACATTAACTGGACCTTTCAAATGATCAAGTTCTGATTAGGTTTGATCACAAGCAATGACGATGAAGCAGTCTGATCTTGAAGAGATGATGATTCCGCCATTGTTGATGTAAGGAAGAAGATGAACAGTGCAGATCGCCTTGTGTATTTGAGAGAGTTTGAAGAAGGTAAGAAGGTACATTTGGTGCGAGAAACCCTTTATATACCGTTGCCAGGAGAGAGAAAGAATATTCGTGATGATGATACGATCACTGAAACGTCGCCTGAAAAAATGCGATGTGACTGGTTGGTTTCCCCAGATTGACGTCATCATGCGTGGGTTTAGGAACCGTTCAAATTCACGCACCCAAAATCTTATCCACATACCGTCTTTTCAAATTCACTTTCGCTCCATATGTTAAAATAACCATTTTCGCACCAAAAATAAACTTTAAACGAGCCGTAAGGAACATCCACCAGAATTTTGAAAAATCACAAAGAATTTTCGTGTAAGAGTGTGCCAAAAATAAAGAAATAAAGCAAAATGTGTATAGGATGTGAGTGATGTCTTTAATAAGACATAAAGCAGATGATTCGGGGCAAGAATCTGTGACAATCCGAAATTTTTATTTTATACACTTATTCAAATCAATGATGGTTAGACTCGTTTTTGCTATTTTCTAGCACTATTTAGAGTCAATTAGAGTGGTTAAAACCTAGTATAATCAAGGTATGAGTCGTGGGATGAGTATTGTGAGTGTAACACCTTGCAATTGAGCCAAACACACCAACACAAGGTGTGTGCGGCCACACACCCATCCCAACCGCACACTCTCCCATATATATTCAACACTTGTCATTTTGAACACTTTTTCCACTTCTTCAAAGCTAGAACTCGAAATCCTCTCAAGTATCATCCAAATCTTCATAAAAGGTAGTAATCCTTCCTTTTATTTGTTGATACACGACCCTAACTAGCAAAACCCTTTGGTTTGATCCATGAAAACATCCATTTTTATAGTCAAGAACACCAAGAACACCAAGAACACACACTACTTTTGGGGCTTCTAACTACACTTTTAAGCCTCTAAATCGGGTATACACTTGCAGTAGCTTGTTATAAGCTAAAGACCCTTGAATTTACACATGAAAAATGTCATTTCATATGATCTTCAAGTGTGTACGGCCGCACACACCATGTGTACGGCCGCACACACCAAGTATAGCCGCACACACTCTTTTTAGGTCCAAAAATGGCAATAAACTCCATATAAGGCTAAAGCATGAAGTAAGAAACCTTCCTAGATGAGTCCTAAAGCCTTAAGATACGTTTTGGCACATTCTATAGGGAGTGTGCGGCCGCACACACACCCTGGCCGCACACCCTGGCCGCACACACACAAATAGTGTGTAATTTGACCATACACTCCCTTGTATAGCCATATACCCCTTATATACAATCATATATATGGTTGTAACACTTCAAAATAAGTGTTTACTAGTCCCTAAGGTGGTTCAAATTCAATAATTAGTTGTTATAAGCACTAATTGTATTCATATATGTATCATTATATGTTAAATAGGATCCGCACGTGTGTTCAAGTCTTCACTTGACACTTAGCATCCTATACCATCCGTTCATCCAAACCACTCACTACAGGTGAGTTCATACCCCTTAATTAACATTTTAAATGTTTTTAAATGCTTTTATGGGGGGGGGGGGAATACAAGTTGAACAATTTTAGTTATTATATCAATCACATGTGATTAATAACTACCAAACAAGTGGATTTCTTACTTTTCAAACTGTGTTATCAAACTGTTTTACAAACTCTTGTACATATCAAATACTTTTATTAAAATCTTTTAAACTTATTTTCTGTTAAATGTGTACCTATATAGATATAGTTATATAAGTAGGATTGAAAGGACTTAGGACTGATAGCTCACCTTACTTCTTGTTCCTTGTTTGGTTGTGGACTTAGGGTATTCAGGTTATTTGTCCGAAGGTCGTTTGAATCCTAGTTATATATTATGTATATGTATATAGGTATAAAGGTTCCTTCTTTCATTCAGTTCAGTACCTTTGGGTAGCAAGGGTATACACACATGTTCATACATTCAAACAACATTACTAGTAAGCTATAATATGTATAGTTTAGGGAGATACTAATAATATTACTAGAACAATGAAACATACAAAGAGTCAGTTCATACATGAGTCAATACTATACAGAGAGAACATAACATACAGATAGAGAATACTATGATGAGAAACAAACAATACCATACAGAGAGAACATACATACATGCTAGACAAGGAGAGAACACACAATACAGCTAGCACATACATATACTAGAACATTACTATAGTTATGTGAGCCACGTAACGGGGCATGGCATTACCTGTCATGACCGTTTTTGTATCCAGAATCTCCTTAAGTGGGGAGCATATGAGTTTGTGTATAGATCTATACTGGATTGACTATCCTACACCTTGCTGCTCGCTACAGTGGGACTTGCAAGTCTACGGGTGCCAAACGTTATTTCTTCCGACGTTTTACATCGTCGCGTTCTATAGTCGGTAGCAGGATACAGGCCGATCACATGGTACTTTAAATAACAATTGGTTTAAGGTAGTTAGTACAGCAGTAGTTACTTAATACAACATTGCAGTACTATTTCATTTTCCCATTGCATTCAATTTGTGATATTCACACAATAAACAGTAATGTAAAAACTATATTTTTGGTTCATGATAGTCAGATTTGGGAAAATACATAATCTTACAAGAGACACACACAGACACTAGATGCCTTGGTAGAAGGCTACTTTTAGTAGGAAACATAGGGTTTTCTAGGGGAGTTCAAACAATTACAAACTTTTACAAACATTTTCAAACTTATACATTACAGACTTACAAACACTTTCATACAAATACATACACTAATATACTTATGAACTCACCAGCTTTAAAGCTGATAAACTCTTTCAAAATAACTTGTATTCTTAGGTCACCAGTAGACAGGTACCGGTGCCAGGTTTTGAGAAGATGGAGCTCGTTCAAGACTCATCTTTTATTTTGATGTATATTTTTGGTGTCTATATAACTTGACAGAACACACTTGTATTAAATTATATTATTAATGCAATGGATGATGTTGTTGCTTGTTTACTACTTTGCATTGTTGTGATACTGTACATGACGTCCTCCACCCCCGAACGATTCCGCCGTTCCGGTTTTGGGGTGTGACAGATTGGTATCAGAGCATTGTTTATAGTGAATCGAGTGTATCAACCCATAAAAGATATACGAACTATAAACACAGCGGGATTAAAATACTCTGATAAAGAGTTTATACTTTTAAATAATAAAATATTTAACTAAGTATACATACCTGCATTCATACTAAAATCAGTGTCACTAGGACAGAACAAAAGTATTACGATTGTTGGGCAGCACAAGTAGACTTAGAGACATATGGTCAGCCCTGGGAAGATATAGCCTGATCAACTATATTATCTGAGGAGTGACTAGCATGTGCCTAAGTGTGGTTGTGAGGTTGCAACAAGTCTAAAAACTTACCAACACTACTACAAAGAGAACAGTAGAACAGAACATAAACTTAAAATACTATAGGAATATTTTGTGTTACTATAATTACTTATCTGAGAACTAAAGGTCTTTAATAGTATATCAATAGTTGCTGAGTGGATACGCTAAAGTTATATGTATCTAGGATATCATAGACTTAGAATCTGTGATCTTTGCTTTACTTCCTGTTCCTTGTTTGGTTGTGGACTTAGAGTTAGGGTCACTTATTCGAAGGTCTATCCTGTCTCGGTTACATATGACTGGTATGCACTACGCAAATGTTGAAGTAACTGATAAAGATCATCTTATAATTATCTAATTAGTTCGTCTAGTTAGTTATTTCTTATATCCCTTTTCTCGCGTAGATCATGGCTGGATTCCATATCCCCGGAGACCCGTACTATCCCAACCACGACAATGATGGATGGCTGGGAGAAGAGCCAGATGATGATCACCCAATACCTTTGGATGATCACGAAGCTGAAGGTTTTTCTGATGGTTCTGACTCAGAGCCAGAAGTTAACAACCTACCCCCAGCTGCTCAAGACCCAAACCCAAACCATCGTCCAACATTTCAAGGACCCACACCTTTGTGGGCCACAAACTTGAATAGATGGAGTCAGGAACAGGGTCAACTCATTCCCTACAATGGAGACAGAAGCTTCTACGACCTCACCGAGGGAGGTTCAGCTGACAGGGTCCTACCCATCATGGTTCGTAGGATTTCCCGGAACACCGAGCAAGGTCGAGCGACTATCGACCGAGTCGTGGAGATTGACGCCAACTCTGGCGTTAACACAGTCCGCATTCGTCAACTAGAATCTGCTCATGAAAGGACTCAAGTCCAAAATGCAGCCCTGCAAAGAGAACTTACTGAAACCCGAGCTGAAGTCAGGGAACTCCGAGCTCAACAAGTAAGATCTGAAAGGCGCATTAGGGACATAGAACGCCTTCTGTCGGATTCAAAAACTCACTCTAGTAGTTCTCGTCGCCGATAGAGTCTCATCGACTTCTCTTTTGGATATAACCTAGTTTATGTAAAAACTCTAGTCTAATTTCCTATCTTTGTAAATCTTAGACCTGTTAGGTCTTGATTAGGTCGTAGTTCTGTCAAAATTATCCCATCTTGGTTTGATGTAAGGCCTACTTCTAGGTCATTTTTCCCGAACTTGTTACATCTGTAATACCAGTATTATTGACAGATATCTAATCTCGCGGAAATTATTATCCAAATGCTATCATCTGTTAGTACTAGACCTACATTCAATCGTGCTATTCAATTGTGCTGTTGGGCTATGGAGAGTTAGTCCATGAGTCATTCTCATCAATTTTCCTATTAAATTCTTAACAATATCCACATCTTTCTAAACTTATAGTTAAAAGATGCCTCCACGTCGATCAATAAGACGCGATCCTCCATCAACTGTAACACCACCTGCTCCTCAAATCGATACGGCAGCACTGAATGCTGCTGTAGCTGCGGCTGTGGCTACAGCCATGGCTCAATACCATTCTTCTGGTTCCACTGGAGGAGGAACCCCTATTCAATCTACTCATGGTGAAGCTCCTGTGCGCTTGAGAGAGTGCTCCTTTAAGGACTTCACTAACTGCAAGCCCAAGTCCTTTAGAGGGACTGGCGGAGTCATTGCCCTCTCGCAATGGTTCGAGAAGACCGAATCGGTTTTCAAAATCTGCTCTTGTCCAGAAGGGAGCAAGGTCAAGTTCGCTGCTTGCACCTTTGAAGACAAAGCCCTGACATGGTGGAATAGCCATGTAAAGTCACTATCTCTTGTGGTGGCTAATGCTATGGGCTGGGAAACTTTGAGAGACCTCATGATTGAGGAGTACTGCCTGAGGGGCGAAATCCAAAAACTGGAGGAGGGGAAGAAGATAGAGAGATTAACCATGAAGGGTGTGACAGAATCTCTTCCTTCAAAGTCAAGAGAGACTTGAAGTGCGTGCGTGGTTCCCCGAGAAAATACGATCGAGTGTTTGTAAAGAAACATCGAAAGGCTTCTTTTAAATAATATTCTAAAGGGTGGCTTATCTTCAACCGAACATCGATTCTTAACATAAGACCGAAAGTTGGATGAAGTACTTGTGAGACCGATGTGGTCTGTTGAACAAGTAGGTTGGATAGAATTTGTTGTGACTTATGATGTTATGAAAATCTCAAAAACAAAAACCAAACTGGATCTTTTTGGGAAGAAATGCCTTGGTGTTAGACAATTTCATAAAGACCACGCAAAAACAAAATGAGATTTTGATAGGTAACAAGTGAGATCTTGAATAGAAATATTCACCGTCAATTCATTATTGGTGTTGGATTTTGGGTCTCACTTAGCATGTGGTGTACGCATCTAAGGTCATAAACACAGATTTGGTGTAACCATAAACCTCAGTGGTAATATCTGAGAGTCTCAAGGGTTACCTTGGTGAAACGAAAATTGATAGAGAATGTAGAGGAGGTGGTTAAGGAACCGAAAGTACCCCTGCTATATGAAAGTGACAAAGCAGAAAACTCTTAACTTACTTGAGAAGAGTAAGGTAGCTCAAGACCGGAGTTAAATTAGCAGCCTGATTGGGAAGAGACGATAGGTATAGATCGAATCATTAAGGCCTTACTCATAGTCTTAGAGGCTTCGGTCTACATGTAGCAGCATGCTTCTAGGGACACTTAACTAGTTTAAATTAAAATAGTCATACCTGCCCTAGCTCCAATTTATGTAGCAACGAAGTACTTGGTACCTAGTAAAGAGAAAAAGCAAACAAACAAACCACACAAACAAAACAAACAAAAAAAAATAATTAAGAGAAAAATAAAAGATAAAATCTTTTGGAATTTTGAATTTTCTGAAAAATAAAAAAAAACAAAATATTTTTGGATTTTTGAAGTTTCTGAAAAATAATAAAAACAGAAAATATTTTTGGATTTTTGAAGTTTCTGAAAAATAATAAAAGCAGAAAAATAAACAAAATGAAATTAATACTAAACACTCTTGGAATAAAAGAGAAAATATAGCAAGAAAAGGATTTAAAAGAGAGCATACATAGTATACAGCCGAAATCAAACCTTAAAGGAATGAAGTGAAATAAGCCAAATGTTCGGTTCATTTCGGTTCCCTAAAATTCCGGAGCCGAAATAGACCAAGCGTTCGGTTCATTTCGGTTCCCGAAAATTATGGAGCCGAAATAGACCGAGCGTTCGGTTCATTTCGGTTCCCGATAAATCCGGAACCGAAATAGACCGAGCGTTCGCTTTATTTCGCTTGTCTAATTTTTAGAGAGAGGTTTGAGGGTTCGGTACCGACTCTGCTTCCATCATTCCCAAACCTTGTAGAATTTTATTGAAGCTTACTTCTGGTAAGGCTTTAGTGAAGATGTCAGCCAGTTGATCAGAGGACTGAACGAAATGTACTTCCACGTTTCCATCTTCAACATGGTCCTTGATGAAATGGTATCTCAGTGCAATATGCTTGGTCTTTGAGTGTTGCACTGGATTGTGACATATTCTTATCGCGCTTTCAGAGTTACAATAGAGAGGTATTTTCTTCATACTCAGTCCGTAGTCTCTTAGTTGGCTTTGTATCCATATCACTTGTGAGGCACAGGATGTTGCAGCTATGTACTTAGCTTCGGCTGTTGAAAGAGACACATGTTTGCTTCTTGGACTGCCAGCTTACAAGTTTACCATCAAGGAATTAGCATCCTCCAGTTGTGCTCTTTTGGTCCAGACCGCATCCTCCAAGATCGGCGTCAGAAAAAGCTTGAACAAAGAATCCGGATCTAGTAGGGTACCAAAGATCGAGAGAAGAGGTTCGCTTCAGATAACGGAAAATATTTTTCACTGCCACCATGTTAGGTTCTCTAGGATTTGCTTGAAACCTGGCACAATAACAAACAGAGAACATAATGTCTGGTCTACTAGCCGTTAGATACATAAGAGACCCTATCATTTGACGATAGAGTGTTACGTCAACAACAGGTTTTTCCAGAGATGGTGTTAACTTTGTGCCAAACGCCATGGGAACCTTCACCTTCGAATCTCCCGTCATACCGAACTTCGCCAACAAGTTATTCGTGTAGGCCTCCTGATTGATAAAAATGCCTTCAAGTCCCTGTCTTATATTCAATCCAAGGAAAAAGTTAATTGGACCCATTGCGCTCATTTCAAATTTAGTCTCCATCAACTTCCTGAATTCAGCCGTTAAGCTAGAATTCGTGGAGCCGAAGATGATGTCATCGACATAAATCTGAACTATCATTAGATGTTCGCCTTCTTTCTTTCGGAAGAAGGTTGGGTCAACCGAACCTTGCTTGAATTTCGACATTTTAAGAAAGCGAGTTAATGTTTCATATCAGGCCCTCGGTGCTTACTTCAGACGATATACAGCTTTATCCAACACATAGCAGTGATCAGGGTATTTCTCGTTCACGAACCCAGGTGGTTGTTCAACATACACCGTTTCTTCTAGTTCTCCATTTAAGAAAGCACATTTCACATCCATTTGGAAAACTTTGAAGTTTTTATGTGCAGCATATGCCAGAAAGATTCTAACTGATTCCAACCTTGCTACAGGAGCGAAGGTTTCCTCATAGTCTATCCCTTCTTCTTGGCAATATCCCTTCACCACCAACCGAGCCTTATTGCGTATGACGTTGCCCTCTTTATCCAACTTATTCCTGAAGACCCATTTTAAGCCGACCACTGAAGCATCCTTTGGAGTGGGAATCAGCCTCCAAACTCGATTACGTTCAAACTCACGGAGTTCATCTTGCATAGCTTGTACCCAATCAGCGTGATCAAGTGCAGCATTAACCGTCTTCGGTTCGATTTTGGAGACAAACGAATTAAACATACAGAATTCAACATGAGAGAATAATGCAGTTTGTTTCGCTTTCAATTGAGAACGTGTGAGAACTCGCTCAGATTATTCACCAATAATTTGTGCTTTGGGATGATCCTTAGTCCATTTCGTTAGAGGAGGGTAATTAGGGTCATAGGCAGGATCCAACTCTGCATTTACCTCTTCTTCAAATTCTGTTTGATCACCTTCGTCATTTGTATTCTTATTCTCCCCTTCAAATGGCGAAGCATATCCCATGTCAGGTTCAGGATTCTCCCCCTCGGTTGGAGTTGGATTCTCCCCCTCGATTGGACTATCATGGGTTGGGATTGGAGTTGGATTCTCCCCCTCAATTGGACTATCATGGGTTGTTTTTGGTGCAGATGAACCCTCCCCCTTGAACGTTGAGCTATTGTTTGGAGGGTCAGCTGAGGGTTGACCACCAGTCGGTTTAGGAGGTTCATTTTCCATATCTTTTGCAGCTTCATCGATGATCTTTTTCAGATTGTCGATTTTGTTGTCTGCTGCTTTCGCCTCTGAGTGTACAGCCTTTTCTGGTTCATCAAATAGCCTTATGTACTCTTCAAACAAGTTGGAAATGGGAACCGAGACTTGTTCTGATTCAGGAAATATTTCCCCCAAGGTACGTTCGCTTATTTGAACTTTCTTCATGTAGTTGTCATCAAAGGTTACATAGTAGGTTTCTTCAATACGTTTGGAGCGTTTATTCAAAACCCTATATGCCTTTGAAGTAAGTGAATAACCAAGAAAAATTCTTTCATCGGCTTTAACATCGAACTTGTTTCGGTTCTCTTTGGAGTTGAAAATGAAGCATCTTGAACCGAACACGTGGAAAAACTTAACGTTGGGCTTCCGATTGTTCAGAATCTCATACGGAGTGATGGAGAATCGTTTGTTAAGTAAGGATCAGTTCTGAGTACAGCACGCGGTTGCAACTGCATCGGCCCAGAAGTATAGTGGAAGAGAAGTGAAGCTTAGCATGGTTCGGGCTGCCTCACACAAGGAACGGTTTCGTCTTTCAACAATTCCATTCTGTTGTGGTGTATAGGGGGCCGAGAAGTTGTGAGATATCGCCTTTTCATCCAGAAAATCCTCAAAATCTTTATTCTTGAACTCAAGCCCATTGTCGCTTCTAATATTCCTCACTAGCTTTCGCAGCTGCAGTTCCACTTGCTTGATAAACGCCTTTAACTTGGGAGTTGCCCCTGATTTTTGTTTAAGAAAGAAAACTCAGGTGAAGCGTGAAAAATCATCTACTATGACAAGAATGAACTTACTACCACCAAAGCTTTCGATAGCCGAAGGTCCACATAAGTCAATATGCAGAAGTTCAAGAGCTTCAACAATCTTTGTATTGATACGTGTAGGATGGCTCTTTCTGCTTTGTTTGCCCAGCTCACACGTTGCACACAGGTGTTCCTTATCAAACTTGAGAAGAGGAAGGCCTCGAACATGATCACTAAGCACCAACTTATTAATGTCTTTGAAGTTTAGGTGTGAAAAGCGTCGATGCCATAACCAGCTTTCATCAGAGTTCGCCTTTGACAGCAGGCATATTGCTGGTTTTCCTCGAATTGGGTTGAGATTTAAAGGATACATCTCTCCCTTGCGTTCAGACTTCAACAGAACTATTTTGCATTGCTTTTCAATAATTTCTGATCCCTCATCATCGAATGAAACTTTCAAACCGGTTCCCACAACCAATTGAGATACACTGATGAGGTTGTGCTGCAACCCTTCCACGTAAGCCACTTTTCGAATCGTGAATTCTCCGTTGGTTATCATTCCATATCCTTTGATTGTGCCAAAAGAATTATTTCCATACTTCACACATCCACCATCTTTAAGAGACCGAAACTCCCTCAGCTCTTCCCTCATTCCTGTCATGTGACGTGAGCAGCCACTGTCTATGTACCATTCGTCATCGAACTGCTCGTCACTTATAACCTGCAAATTCAAGCAGATTTAGGAACCCAAAGTCTCTTAGGCCCTGGTGAGTCTCTTACAGAAAAAGGAATAGCAACAGAAAGATCAACCAAATAAGTTCTTTTTATTAGAGTGGTTTCGTCTTTTCTTTTGATGGTATACACCTTGATTTGTTTTTATCTTGTTTAAATTGAGGTGTACCAGATGGTTTGTTGTTAGATGGTTTTGGAATATTCTTTTGAGTCCTAGGGTTAGCTGACTTTTTCTTATTATTGATGTCAGAATTCAAATCAAGCTTTCCTTTTCCTTTGATGTCCTTCACTGAATTCGGTTTTCGTTGGTAGTGGGAAGGACCGAAGCTAGACTTTCGGTTGTTAGCCTTGACGTTGTGACCGAAACTGGATGTTCGGTTCTGAGCTCTGGTGTTGGAACCGAAACTGGATGTTCGGTTCTGAGCTTTAGAATAATAGGAGCTTGGACTAAAACTTTCCTTTCGGTTTGGCTTGTCATTTTCTTTGACATTTGACTCTTTCTTGGAAGGAACGTAATTAGGGTTTTGAGACTGCCAAAACCGTTTTCGCTCATTCAGATTCTTCATGTATCTCTGATTTCTTTAGCGTTTCTGTTCAGCCAGCTGCTTTTGAGATTTATGAATATTGAAGCTTGATTTTGGCTTCTCCTTTTGAGCTTCGGCTGTCTTGAAAGATACATTGGATGCCTGCTTTGGTTCTTCTGGTATCGCTTTTGTTCCACTTTTTGCTTGGGTTGTCAAAACTTGAGGGTTTGTTGATGGGTTCAGCGACGTATCTACCTCTTACCCTCCACGAGGTTTGCTCCGATAAGCCGACGGTTTCGTCTGCATTATCGATAGGGGCAGACCAGAAATAATCGTCGCACCCTTCAACATTGTCTGTGTCGACCAAGATTTTCAATTCTGCTGTTTGTTTTTCAGTGACCCCTGTAACAGCATATACTTGATTTGGCACTGTTTGAACTTTCTGATAGACCATTTATTTCTCTTTGAGTTTCTGCGGCTTGTCCTTTGACAGGCGAGCATATTCAACCGAGTTCTCAGATATAAGTGGTTTTTCATTCTCGGTTTCGCTCTTCATAAATTCAGAGCATTCAACTACATCTTCCACCGAGATTTCGCTCATCTCACTTTCCTCATCAAATTCAGACATGTTTTCTATATTCATTTTATGTTCTGAAATTAATTTGGCGTTAGATGAGTCAAATGTTTGAATGGTCTCGGACTTAATTTTCAATCTATCATTTTCATCTAAAAGATTTTTTAGCATACATTTATGTTCCTTAGAGTCAATAAAGGTCTCTATCTTGTCTAGTCCGATTTTATAAGTGATGGAAGTCTCTTCTGTGGACATTATGGATTCACACTCAGCGATGACCTCATCCTCCTTAAATTCAAGGAAGGGTAAGATCATCTTGTGAATCTTTTTCCCTATTTCACAATTTAAGTGCAACTGAGTAATATTCGTATATAAGCGTTTAGCAATCAAGCAAAAAACATTCCGTTGTTTCAAAAACTTTAAATTGTCTCGTTGCAAATAAATAATCTCATCCCTAGCCCTAGTTAACTCCGTCTCCTTCAGCTCAATCCACATCCTTCTATCCTCACTCTTCGAAGACACCCTGCTGAGTTGGTCATTTAGGTTAGAGTTCGCTAAGCGAGTTTGCATGAGACTACCACTTAAGTTAGAAAATTTAAATTTTAGTTCATTTAATTCCTCTTCATAATTTGTTACGGGAACTTTAAGTGATTCAAGGATAGATTGTACCTTTTTGATCAGCCGATCACAGTCGTTGATCCTCTCACTCACGGGCTTGGCTGCAAAACACTTGTCCTCAGTCAGGTTCGGCTCCTTAAGCTCACCTTCGGTTGGTCTTCCAGCAGTAACCATCAAACATTTCCCAGCCGAACCAGTATCTCTTGCCACGTAAGCTCTTCCATGTGTGGGTTTTCTTACTTCTTCATCCTCAGAATCGGTTGACCAGACTTCAACGCCACCGAACTCATCTTCATCCATATTTTCCTGCACAATCAAGGCACTCATTGAGCTATTAGATGCTTTCTTTTTCTTTATTTCTTCCAACTTTTGCATGTAATACGCCTCATCATCTTCACCGTCCCTTTTCTCAGCCATTTTCCTCAACATGCAATCTTTGGCAAAGTGGTTCTTGCCATGACAATAATTGCAATCAAATCCAGAGTCTCCTACAAGCTTGCTTTCCTTTTTGTCGTCATCCTTTTGAGAGGTGTTCTTCGTTTCTTCTTTCACCTTCTCAGAGCTGTAACTGCCTTGCCAGTTTCTGTTCTTATTGACAGGGAACTTCTTTCGTGCAAACTTCTTTGGGTTGGTGACCATCATTGCATATTCTTTGCATGTAAGGTCACACTCAGACATATCTGAATCCTCCTTTTCTTCTGCAACACTTTTGCCTTTTGAGACAAGGGCCAACGATCCCACACCCGAAACTATCTTCGCCTCCTTGGTTACCACGCTTTCGAGGGATTTAAGAATACCCACTAGTTTCGCTAGCGAGTATGATTTAAATTGTTCCTGAGCTTTCACTATTGAAACCACTGCCATCCATTGCTCAATCAATTTTCTTTCAATACCATGCTTGATCATCTTGCTAAGGAGATGATTGAAGCGATCGAAGGTTTGTATCAGTTTCTCTTCAGGTTTCTGTTCGAAAACTCCAAATTCTGAGAGCAACAAGGTTTGGATCGAGTGTTCTAGATCCTCATCGGTTGAGTACGGTTCTTTTAACCTATACCAGATTTCTTTAGCCGTCGTGCATGAACCGACTAAACGAAAAGTGTCAGATTGCAATGCGAATCTAATCATTCTCATGGCTTTCACGTTACATAGGAGCTTGTCCTTTTCATCCTGTGGCATCTTATCTAGGTCCGCCAAAAGCTGATTATATTCTTTTTGATTCTTCACTGTCCTGTTCGTTCCAGAGTGAACAAACGGCCCAATCGTGATAGCTTCCCAGATGAGATAAACATTATCTTCAGATCTAACTATGTAATCTTCAAAGTGATGTGCCCACACTTCATAGTCTTGAGTGTAAAGAATGGGAACCCTTGTAGTGGATCCAATGTTGTTGGAGATGTTGATGGGATTAGTTTGTGAATCGTCATGAGACATAATGAGCCTTTCCTTGGAACTGCTAGAATCAGACCTGTAAACTTGAGATTAGGGTTTTATCAAACACAAGAGTTACCGTCGACAGGAAGAAGACGACTTCTTTATATTCGATAAAAGCGGAAACCCTTAAGAATTCTTCAAACAGAAGGAATGTGTATTGATTACACAGTCTCCTGCTATGATACCAATTGTTAGAACAAAGTTCTAGTAGGATCGATTGATTCTAAGCAGAAAAACAATAAATAACGTAATGAAGAACACAGGAATGGTTTAACTGATGTTGAATGATTAAACTTTAACACCTCAGAAGAGCTCGATTAGGAACTTCGACTGTAGAGGTGTTTAGGGTTACAAAGCAATAATGATAATAATCACGACCGTATCTAAGGCATACATGCATGCACTACTTATAGCTTAACCCTAATTAATAATCACGGATGGAAAGGCCCAATCCGGATATACAAAACAAAGCCCATGATGCAATATAAAATACCCAACACTTACAAGTCAAAACAGAGCACCAAAAGCCTTACAGAACTCCAGAAAGTCTTAGTGTTCCTGTATGGAAATGGGAAGAACTTTCCATGGATTTTATTACCAAATTGCCAAAGACTGCTAGACAGCATGATAGAATTTGGGTAATCGTCGACCGCCTGACTAAACGCGCTCATTTTCTTGCCATGCGTGAAACGGCTCCAATGGAGAAATACGCACAAGTATACTTGGATGAAATTGTTGCAAGACATGGTGTGCCACTAAAGATCATTTCTGATCGTGATACTCACTTCACATCTCACTTTTGGGCGAGTATGCAACGTGAATTGGGATCTCGAGTTGCTCTCAGCACAGCTTATCATCCCCAGACAGACGGTCAGACGGAGAGAACAATCCAAACAGTAGAAGATATGCTTCGTGCATGTGTCTTGTAGTTCGGTGGTAACTAGGATAAACACTTACCTCTTGTCGAATTTTCGTATAATAACAGTTACCACGCTTCAATCAAAATGCCACCATATGAGGCATTATATGGTCGCAAATGTCGTACTCCAGTATGTTGGCGTGAAATTGGACAGAAAATCCTTGGAGGCCCTGAAATGATTCAAGACACTACCGACAAGATTCAAATTGTACGAGAAAGAATGAAAGCGGCCCAGGATCGACAGAAGTCCTATGCGGAAAAGATGAGAAGACCCATAGAATTCCAGGTGGGTGATTTCGTAATACTGAAAATATCCCCGTGGAAAGGCATTATGCGATTCGGGAAGAAAGGAAAACTAAGCCCTAGATTTGTTGGTCCTTTCAAAATCATCCAGAGAATTGGTAAACAAGCATACCGCTTGGAATTGCCGAAAGATTTGGCAGATATTCATGATGTGTTTCATGTGAGCTATCTGCGTAAATGTTTAAGCAGTTCCATTATCCGAGGTGAAACTGGATAATAAGTTAACTTATGTAGAAGAGCCTGAAGAGATCGTAAACGAAAGAACGACTAAGTTACACAATAAAGAAGTAGAGTTGGTGCTTGTCAAGTGGAAACACCATCGAGGCCCAAATTATACTTGGGAAAATAAGAATGAGATAAGAGCAAAATATCCCCATTTATTTTAATCGATGTAATTTCGGGGACGAAATCCTCAAAAGGAGGAGGTATTTGTAACATACACGTTTTGAAATCGTGTTAAAAGTAAATAATATTATGAAATATTATGTGATATTGAGTATTGAGTTCTAACAGATAGTTTTTACTAGAAATGAAATAAAACTATGTTTAGAATCACTCGGAAAATATTGGAAGTCTTATGAGATTCCAACTAAAAGTTAAAATATCGAAATTTAACGAAAATATAAAATTTGAAATAAGTAAATTTTATTATTCAAAGTTGTAGATAATTTCATTAGATGCATTTAGGCGAAAACCTCATCGAAATCCGAGTTATAACGAAGAAGTTATGACCAATCGAAGATCCGCGACAAAACCGACACGACACCGAATGACGTAAAAAGTGAGTTTTTGATAAGCTACTTTTTAGCCTTAGTAATCTAAATAAAAGTCCTAGTATTTGTTAAACCGAGAATTTTGATAAAAAGAACGCCAAAATCTGACTTCGTATGAGGAAGTTATGATTTTTCTAAGTTTCAGCTTAGAAGTAGACAGCTAAAAACTCGAATTTTAGATCGAGTGATTTTTAGCCAACACAACCTAAACGAGAATCGAAGGTCTCGTCAATAGTAGTACAACGGTAAAAACACAGACGAAAACGGACATCGGATGAAGAAGTTATGAATTTTTAACGGATTTTCCTGTCCCGATGAAGTCTAAACGAAAGTTGTAGAACATAATTTTCCCTACGCGTGCATATAAAGAACGTAAAAAACAGAGCTCGTATGCGAAAGTTATGGATTTTAGAAGATTTTGGCACAAATTCCGAGGAATCTCGCATGGATAAGCCTCATCCGGAAAAAGCCACGTCACTCGCTCTAGGCGCGCCCCGTGTCCGATCTCGGTGAGTCATCCGAGCAGCTAGCGACGCGTGTCGCACTCCCTCGCTATCCGATTCGACCGAAGCTGCGGCCCTCTCCCCTTCCGATGCGTGGCGTCGCGTTGTAGCCTCCGAACTTGGACGCGTGCCTCCGTCCGAACCGAGCCACCTGTCGTCCGAACCTCGCCCCTTCTGCCGTGTGTACCGAGCCTCGCAGCCTCGCGCCACCTACCATCCTTTCTTCTTGCTTCAGATCCGAGGCTCGCACCTATATAAGGGTGCGAGACCTCCCGGGTAAATGTTGGAAAATTGTCACTTTTCACCCTTAAACTCATATTTTAACTACTTCCACTTCCCCCGAAGCCCTGGTATCAATTTTAACACCTGAAATACTTTCCGAAGTGCCCGAAGAGCCCGAGAAATATTTCTTTTCGGTTTGAAGCTCAACCTTCGCAGAGCCCGGTTTTCAAGAAAACTTCTGGTTTTCATTGAAAAAAGTCAATTATAGTAACGAAGTGCTGCCCAAATTACTATTTTAACCCCCGACTATTTCACGGTGAGTTCAATATATAGGAACAATTGTATGTTATGTGTTATATGTGCTATGTGCTTTTTCCGTTGTTATTATTTCCGCTATTTATGATAGCAAAGTTATACCTTTGACCATGTGATCAGTGAAAGGACTTAGATTCACATTGGTACTGGTACGTAGCCTCTGGCCATGTAGAGCATGTCTCCGTAGGAGAATGACTTCTATTATATGGCATTGGCAAATGGTTAGACAGGGCTATAAGCCTGAAATCTACCAAGATGTTAATCAGAAAGTGTATGTATTCTGTGCCATTTGGGCCGAAGCTTTATTGATGTATATCAAGTACAGAAATTGTCATGTCTTATTGATCGTATATCTTTGAATCAAATCAATGATTGATATGGAAAGTTTGTTACATGATTCACATATGCCTTTGTTGTTTCTTGTTCTTCTTTGCTTCTGCCATATTGAAGTATATATATGGCATAATGTTATACTGTATCTATTGTTGAACTCACTAAGCGTCACCGCTTACCCCTCTCAATGTTTAACAAATTTGCAGGAGATAAGTAACTAGTATAATCGTATACTGTTGGAAGATTTTGAATAGTTTGAAACTATTGTATTTTGTACTCATGTATGTATAACTTATAGTATCTTGGGAAGTTATGTAACCTATAAAAATTTGTAATAGTCGGTTTGTATCCAGTTTTATGTAAACAAGTTATCAATGTAAAATATTGTTTTTTTTATAAATATGCAAGTAGCATGTTTTGGAGTAACAATTGTCAAGTATGAAAGTTTGGGTCTTTCATAAATATGAAAGTGTGGGTCTTTCAGGGGGCTTGTAACTCATTCAATTTTTAACAAAATCAAGCGTTTTTATAGTCTAAACTTAACTACAAAACCTAAAATACGTGTAGGAAAAAGATTCAGGTAAAAAAAAAACTTAAATTGAGTGAGTTATGCACATTTGAACAACAAAGTCAGATTACGTTTAATTGTTGTAACATAAAAAAATTCTGATTTGACACCCTTCCTTACGGGGCTTGTAACTCATTCAATTTTTAACCAAATCAAGCGTTTTTATAGTCTAAACTTAACTACAAATCCTAATCTACATGTAGGAAAAAGATTCAGGTCAAAAAAGCTAAATTGAATGAGTTATGCACACTTGAACAACAAAGTCAGATTACATTTAATTGCTGAAACATAAAAAAAATTCTGATTTGACACCCTTCCTTGCGGGGCTTGTAACTCACTCAGTTTTTAACCAAATCAAGCGTTTTTATAGTATAAACTTAACTAAAAATCCTAATCTACATGTAGGAAAAGGATTTAGGTCAAAACAAGTTAAATTGAGTGAGTTATGCACATTTGAACAACAAAGTCAGATTACATTTAATTGCTGGAGCATAAAAAAATTCTGATTTGACACCCTTACTTGTGGGGCTTGTAACTCATTCAATTTTTAACCAAATCAAGCGTTTTTATAGTCTAAACTTAACTACAAATCATAACTACATGTAGGAAAATGATTCAGGTCAAAAAAAAGTTAAATTGAATGAGTTATGCAACTTTCAAAATTTGAGTGAGTTATCCGGTCCGGTTCCCGGTTTTGGGCCGGTTCCAACGACCGGTTCTTACCGGGTCCCGGTTCCAAAAATTAACGAAATTATAGTATCGGTCCCGGTCTGAACGGTTCCATCGGGTACCGGTTCCGGTTCCGAGACCGGTTCCGGCCGGTTCCCTGGTCCATATGCTCATCCCTAAAAGGCACTGCTGGACTGTAAAGAAGTAAAAAATTGTTACTTCATACCATGATTATACAAATTTTGCAGTATTACTAAGATAAGCAGATGATACACTAGAAATAGACATACTTCTTTAGGGTTATTCCTTGAGGATTGGCACAAAAACTGACAGCCTGCATTTAGAAGTGAAATGTTATAAAAAAAGACTATATTGCCCTCTATAACACTAACAGCTACATGTTGATACACTTTCTTCTCGTGTGTGGTTAACTGGGGGTAGGCATGAAAACCATTTCACAGAAGTACCTCTTTCTTGAGAAAAAACCAACTACAAGGTTTCAGATGCAGCAAAATAAGGAAGCATTCATAAAACAAAACATGTTAAAGTATGTTAGGGAATACTTTAAGAACATAAATATTTGATCCAAAAAAGCTTTCAGTTAAACCTGGTCATTTGTTAATGTCTCATCTTGATAATTGAGAGAAAATGGCATTAGGCTGAGATGAAATTCCCTGAGAAAATGATTGTTGTGACCGCTGCTTTTGTGATGATGATGCTTGGCTTTGCCTCAAAGTTGTGGATATCTCTGGCTGGCTACATGATACACTTGATCACCTTCTAATTCCGTAACAACACCAAATTAAGCACAAAGATTAAGTGGAGTTATATGAATTGAAGATTCAATGAAATTGACAAAATATTTCTTTCAACCATTTTAGCGAACTGTTGGTGGGAAAAATTAAGCACACATATTTTGGATTGAAACCCTAAAAGAGTTGAAATTTTGGTTGGTTTGAATTCAACCAAAATCTAAAACGAAAGGGGAAGGATGGATGTTCACTAAGAAAAGCGAAAGAATTGAGGAGCGTTTCTATTTACCTGACTCAAAAGAGATGACTAACAGCGGAGGAACCCACCTCCAATTCTTCATCGTCAAGCCCCAAATTCGACGAAAACAATGAGTTCCTAGTCCCACAGAAGGGTTTTGGTTAGTGGGATTGAGAATGAGAGTGCGATTCTGAAAGATAACACTTGCCAGCATCTCTCGTACTCGTCGATTCTTGGGAGAGCCCAATACACAAGAGACAAAGCTTTCATCTTTCAAATTAGTATAAGGAGGCCGACGATATAAATGGAGGAAAAAATGACATAGGCGAAGAGGAAGAAGAGTGAAGCGTCTCTTAATTTTGTGGTGGAGGTGGTGAACGGCTGTAGATAAATAAGGGAGAAAATTAGGTTAAAAGTCAATGCTAGCATCATTACATGGATTATTTATGAATGTTATTAATCAAATTACTAAATTACCCTTATTTATTTATTTAATTATTTAATTATTTGTTTAATTTTGATTGGCTCACAATCATTCCTACATCCATACAATAATTAGTTATAATACTTCTCTCTCTCTCTTTATATATATATATATATATATATAAGGAACACCCTAAAAAAATTGTCGTTCACCCCTGCCTCCATGTTCGCCATAAATGCATCTGATAACTTTTTCCAAATTGTATATGTGGTATCCTTAAAACATCACCACCATGTGATGATTGGGAACTACTAAACTTACCAAGTTGGTGCACTGTCTTTTTAACCCAGTCACCCAGTCTATTAACTTTTCACGAGAATAGAATACATGGAAATGATTTTTTATTAGAAACTACTAAACTTACCTATTAATAACTATAATAATAAACCTAAAATTTTTACCATGACAATTTCAAATTCTAATGTGTCACTACTAAAGTAACTTATTTCATTATAACCATGATGTGCATTGTTTGTATGAATATCGTTAGCCTAGTTGATACATATAAATATGAATATGAGATATACATAAACATAAATATCTTAATACATACCTTGTAATTTTGTTCATCAAACGATAACAAATATTCGGGCCAACTTATGTTGTTGCTTAAATCATGTTGTTTTCTAAAATTAAGTACGATGAAACACTACAAATAAAATGACATTTAGTGGCACAAAAAAAGTGTCACTGAAAATAAAAAAAGTGCCACTAAAAACAGCTTTGGCAATCGGCGGCACAAAAAAAAGTGCCACTAGAAGCGCTCCCACTAAAGGCCTTTAGTGACACTTTTTGGTTGTGTCGCTGCAGGTTTATGGAGTTTTAGTGGCACTTTTTATCATGCCACTAAAACACTATTGGGTTTTAGCGACATTTTTTGTGCCACTAATATAATTGCTAATACAAATACTATTTTCATGCTTTTAGTGACACATTTTTTCACCACAAAAAAATTATATTCAAAAACTAGATCATGCATACAAAATGAATTGTTATTGTATAAAATAAAAGAAAAGTTACACGCAATGAATTGTTCTTAGAATTTAATAATAATCAAGTATTTAAAAAAATATATCATAAATTGCTACTTGTGTTTCGTTCTCTACTATGTTTCTGCTTAAAACAATCAAGAATCAATAAATAATTACATAATAATTTCATAACAATTTACGGACCTCTTGCTGCCCCTATCATGTTTTCTAAACAAGGCCTATACGTAAAGGGCAAAGATGGAGCTTTTTACACTCATTATGTGCATTCACACCTTGTGCCATTTTTCAATAGACATCTCATTTTTTACAAGCATCTCACAACATCATGATCAATGTGGGATTTGGTATAGAATCATACCCGTTGTCTAAAAATCCAAGATTTCTACATTCCTGTGAAAAGTTATTTGCATATTCAAAATACAGCAACAATTAGATTTATATAATCTAGATACCAAGTGCCAATTAGTGACTACATTGGGATAATACCTTTTATACAGGAACTGCTACTGGTCTTGTGCTGCTTTTAATACCTTTTGTTGCTGTAAAAATAGATAAAAATAAAAATGTTTAATGGTGATGAAAGCCAAAATGAAGGAATGGAGCTACCATTGTTTACTTTTCTATAATAGATAAAGCTACTGATAGTTTTGCACCCAAAAATAAACTTGGAGAAGGTGGATTTGGACCAGTTTATAAGGTAATACAAAGTTTTTATAAAAAAAGACATGAAAGAAAGTCACCTTGGGGGTTTGTATTGTTTTTAATACGGCCAAATGGTAATTTCCAGGGCATACTAGAAGAAGGGAAAGAAGTGGCAGTTAAGCGTCTCTCCATGACTTCAAGTCAAGGACTTGATGAATTCAAAAATGAAGTCATTTGCATTTCAAAACTTCAGCAACGAAATCTTGTTAGATAGAAATGAAAAGTTGTTGATCTATGAATACATGCCAAACAGATGCTTAGAGTGATTTATATTTGGTTAGAATTACATAACTGCCATTCATCAATTCACCATTAGGAAAATCCCTATCTGATAGAAACTATATGTTGGACACAGATAAAAGACGAAGCTCACTACTTGATTTAATCATATTACTGCATAAATACTTTATGTTATATGATATAATCATATAAATCATAATTTATGTCTAATTGCAGTTTGAACAGCAGGCTAATGAGGTCAAATCACACTCACATAAAACTGTGGAGAGTCAGTTAACATACCTGATTGACCTGATTGATCTCTTTCAGTAGAGTTGTGTTCTTTAGTAGTAGACTGGCCTCCTTCAGTAGTTTGTGGATGACCTGATTGATCTCCTTCAGTTGCAGAAAGCTCAGAACTTTGATCATTAATCTCACTATCAATACGGATATCAATTGAGGTGATGCATAACCTCTTACGCCTACCCATCCTGCTATAAAACCACAACAAATAAGTACATGTTATATCCATATATAAAAGTTGCAGCAAATTCAAGGAAAGAGACAATGAGGCCACCAAAACCAGTGAAGAAAATGTGATATATAGCTCCTTAGTCCTTACAGATATATAAAAGTTGAAAATGGAGCGTGATTCAAGAAATCAGAGCTCCTTATAGATTTCAGTTCTCCATGTGAGGATGTTCTATTTTTCTGCATATTTTTCTGATTAATCCATGTTATAATCTTTATATGCTTAAGGTAGTTATCTCATCCTAAGGTAGAACGTAAATCTTATGTTAAACTAGATTGATTACTTTCATCTATTTCAATTCTTCACATTACATAATCTAATAAATATTACAACAGGATAACGATTGATTCAACAACTAAGCATTTCAAAGTGCATTAATCGGTATCGAATGTTTCACAATATTAATCCATGACATAAGAATAAATCGTTCTAATAGAATACATTAAGAGTAAGAGTAGAAAGTTAGCAGCAGAAATTGAAAACTTAACTTACTATACAAGAGCTGGACTAAGGAGATGACGACGTTCTTAAAAAATACAGCACCGACGATGGTGTAAGGAGATGACGACCTGGAGTGCGGGAGTGTGATTGTGCGGTGGCGTGATTGTGTGGTGGCGACGAACTAGAAGACGGTAGCAACAATCTGGACGATGGTGTCGTGATGGTGCAGCGATGACGATGGGAAGATGGTGATCGTACGCTCAAATACTCGTTATCAGCGGGAGTGGGTTTAGGTCTGAACTATTTGGGGCAAATTATAAATATATACAATTGGTAAACTTTCGTTTGTGAGTTACAGGTACTGTAGCTAATAGTATGAATTTTATTGCACATTGTACAACCATCATCTTCGTGCTATCACCTGATTGAATTCATAGTTACAGAAATGACCCTTATATTCTTCTTCCTTATTCCTAAATCATTGAATTTATAAAATAGTTTCTATACTTTTTTCCTTTTTACCAGTGTTGTAAAGGTTTTGCTAACGTCTTGCACCTCATTTTCTAACATGATTTGTTTTGTTGGAGAATAAATTAATCCAAATTATAATTATGCCCCTGTATTTTTATAAATTATTCAAAAAAAAAACATTTAACTTACAAAAATAACCCCTAAACTCTTATTAACTTGATAAATTATCTTATGCTAATTTTTTTTAAAAACTTTTAGTGTTTTCAGACCCATTATCATGCACCATTTTTCTATTTCTAATAAGAAATTTGTTGATGATGTCAAAAAATATTGGATTAAAATGTCCGATACAACGTGCATAAAATATGTCACTATAAACATGTTATAATGTCATTAAATCCATTAAACTTTATAGTGGCACATAAAATATGTCAGTATAAACATGCTATAGTGGCACATCACACATATGTCATTAAAAATGTGTGCCACTAAATGACATTTAGTTTGTAGTGAAATGAAATTGAAGAATCTATTTATAAGAAAAACATTACATATGTTATTATTTAGGTTCGTTGAATTGTTAGTAGGATAAAAAAATAATTAGGCTACAGAGAATGGTAGCATGCGGTAGCATGTGCTAAAGCATTGCTACATCATTATTTTTATGGACACTTAAGTATGGTTTGATGATATGGAGTCATGATGTGTTTAAAAGGTAAAAACTTTATTTCTTAAATCAAATAATAGTTTATTTAAATATTTAATTAATATAAACTTTAAAAAGATTAAAGTTGTTAAGCTGAATTTAAAACTATTTAAAGCTGAAACAATGAAATGGACAGAGAGGAGGACCGCCTGCGTTCCTTTCCATCTTCTCTTTCATCTCGCCAAGCACTTGGCGAGGCAATCCTGGCACATGAGTTGGCGAGGCAATCCTGACACATGAGTTTAACAACCGGTAAGGAGTGGTAGCGAGTAAGCCATGTAAGCATAGCAAGGGAGATGGCGATGTCACTCCCAGCAGCCTTATACGTCCTTAAATTATTAGGGAGGAATGAGTCGTAGCGGGTTGGAGGAGGAAATGGATGAAAGGGATGAAAGCAAGAGAGAAAGAGAGGGGTTTAACGGTTTGAGAAACCCGCTGGGGAGACAATCAAAGAGGAAAGTTGAAGAAGATGGGGTCGGCGGTTTTGGGGTTGGACGGGTTCGATACCCTCCGCCTAGGGTTTAGCGGTTTCAGCGGGAGGAGGGAAACGACTCCTTCCCCCTTATAAATTAAATAAAATACAATTATATATTTAAATATTACATTTATAGTCTTTTATTTAAAAGTTATTTTGGTTTTTATCCTTTTTATTTTTGAAACAGTATTTATATATTTATATATTTTTATTTTGTTTATTTTTAATATTTTTGATTTCGTAATTGTCGAAAGATATAAATTAAGGGGTATTATATAGTTAGATACCTTTATATCAATTAAAATTACTTTTTTTAATAATGCATGTAAATTCAATGGCTTCCAAGTGGCGGTTTAATGACTTCTATCAGGCACTGTGTAATTAATTATTGGCTTCTATCAATCACTTCTTATTTGCACGAATGGACGAACGGCTGTGATTATTCAGATCAACGCACACTCTTTACTCCAATATTGAGATTTGAGACACATTATATATCAGTAGTATTGCAAATCTGTTTCTTATCAATTAGTAATGAGTTTTTGAAAATCCCACTGATGACGGATTCGATTACAATATTGCCTTCTGCTAGATAGAGCCCCGTAGAACCCTCATTTCCACCGTTACTCACCGGAAAGCTAAACAGTATTGTGTTACTTTTGTTGATAAAAAGCAAAAACATGTGTCGGCTTGAAGTTTGTTTCTGATTAAGTGATTAAGTCATTTTCAACCAACAGAATACACACCAGGATTCATGCATGTTCTCCCTGTGTGAATAGTTGTTTCATTCTCATCACCTCATGTTGCTAGTTACAAGCAAATGTAATATACATTTTGAAACAGAAGTCTAAGGAGATGTCGAGGAGCAAGTGCAGGAAAGACTCCAAAGACGAACAGGCGATGAGAAAGAGAAAGAAGATTGACCGGTTAGTCTTTCTTCATGATGACATCCTTTTTAATATTTTTAAAAGGCTTCCAGATGCCCTCCTTCGTTATAGGGCTAAGTATGTCAGTAGACGATGGTTCCGTATAATCACTAACAGGATCTTGCTAGACCATGCTTCTTTCATCCTCCAGAAGATGGGAACCTTCACAGCACGTCATGTGGATATAAGGGAAGAAGGGCAAGGGCTACAAGTGAAAGAGCAGCATCTTGACATACCTTGCATAGGCAGGATAATGTCTTGGTGCAACGAGTTTCTTTTGATATCTGATGCCATCAGAAAAGAATCTTTGTATGTTTATAATCTAGTTACCAAGAAAGGGTCGTATCTTCCCCAATGTAATGCATCTTGTGGAGGACACTCACACTATGCTAGAAAATGTGGTGTGGTACTTTCCTTCGATGGATTCAAGGGAACATACAAGGTTGTTCACTTGTTTATGGGCCCACCAATCCAATGCTATATTCATACCTTGAGGAAAGATATTGTCTCTCGTGTTTCTTCAAAGTGGAAAAAGATGGAAATTCCTTATATGAATGAAGGACAGCACTATTCAGGTGACCCGGTTTCAATTCAAGGTAGGTACTTGTACTGGGATATTTATTCTTCTAACCACCTGGTCTTCATGGATATTGTAAAAGAGAAAATTTTCCAAATGAGCCTACCTGGATCTGGTTATCGTAGGAGATGCGACTATTCTCTTTTTGTGATGGGTGGTTTCCTGGCTCTCTTTGATGGTGTTTCGTGGGACAAAGCTGAGATATGGATTCTTAAAGATTTGAAGATGATGAAGTGGGAGAAGTTGCATATATGGAGCTTTAGGGTATCTCCTGGCACTTGTAGGTATCCGGTCTCTGGAGTGATAAGTAAGAGATATATCATCCTGAAATCTAGAGTCGATAATGGTATGTATAGTTATGATGTTAAATATGGACTCGTGAAAGAGCTAGACATCCACATTGAATCTGATGATGAGCGTTGTGTGGTTCATTCATCAGCACCAAGTTATATATAATACATGCCACAGATGGATGCCAAAAACCACAAGAAAATCTAAGAGGATTGAGGTATTTCTTTAGTTATATGAATGTTTCCTATTTTGTTACTCCCTGGTAACTAATTAGATGATTTAAGCAGTAATAGTCCTTATAATTAATTGTACTCCGGTGTGTTCTCTTTCTTCTTGATTTTCATGTGGGAAAATTCTTAATTTTAGGGATTATTGCCAGCCTCAGCCAATTTGTAATAATTCCCATTTTTTTCAAATAGTATGTGTGGACCCCAGCCTCAATATCGTGTAGGAAAGAAATCAGCCATATGTGGAAATCTAACACATCGCTTAACCTATTTGCATACATTAGCAAAAATCTGGTTAACCCAAATAAAAGGAGTATTTTAAAACAAATCAACATTAACAATACATAACTCCTTAACGATAGCAAAATCAACAATATACATTGAAGTTTATTAATGTCAACACTACATCAAAAAGGACTTTAGGACTGCCAAATCTGTGCCAAATTCATGTTTGATGTGGCAGGGATCCAATTTATCGCATAAACGACATGGAAAAACTTTACCCACAGATTATTGACGGATTTTTCAAATGTAGTGACAGAACAAGCCGTACCTAATGCAATGACATACGACATATTTTAATTTATGCGTTTGGTCCCTAACTTATTTGTCACGGAGACAAGCTAGCGACATATTAATTAGCAATGAAATGAATTAGTGGCAACCAATAGCTTATTTAATTTATGCGATTAGTAATGGATTTTAGAACATACTCTTTAGCTACAAACAGCCGTGGCTTATCCGTTGCTGCATTAACAACATTTTTTCAAAATAAACATTTAAAAATTACAGAAAATCCATATTTTTCCGTAACAGATAAAATGAAATCTAATATAACAAACTGCGGCGCCCATATCTTGCAGTATAACCAAGGAAATAAACAAATCTATAAAGTTTCAATGCAAATTCTAACCACTAGCAACTCGTCCTCCGGTTGGGGGCCGAATGGTTTTCTTCCCCTCCGCCTTACATGAACTTCAACCAATGGCTTTATATACTTTTTCGGGGACTTGCTTGGAGACAATCTTTAGAATCTTTACATTCTTTTCAACTATGTTGTATTTGCTATTGACGATGGGCTTCCATCTCCCCCGTTGCTTCCCCTCCATTTCAAATATCGTCTTCAAGTCTCATACCAACAAAAATGTTCACACAAGCATATTTAGTAAATGATGCGGAAATACATAAAACGGAAATGACCAGCCTTTATGGTAACAAAGAACAACTAAAACAATCTTTGTTCGCGGCTGTGGAGAACTCGCAAAGGAGGCGTTCGAGGAGTTGTTGGAATCAGTGGGAGTGGTGGTACATGAGTTTTGTGAGTGGTAAGAGTTATAAGGGGAGATTGGAATATCTTCAAGAAAGTCATAAGAAGAAGGTGGATAAGAGGAGCGATTTTGATATGGGAAGGTATGCTCGTCGAAGGTTACATGACGTGAAATTATAGGTTTGTCATTTGAGATGGTATGGAATAAATATCCACGATGGTTAGGTGGATATCCTAGAAAGAGAGAAGGTATAGAACGAGGTCTTAATTTTTTTGGGGTAGTGGCGGATATGTTAGGATAACATAAGCACCCAAATGTTTTTAGATGAGAGTAGGTGGGTTTTCGAAGGTAGAGGATTTCGGTTGGGGTTTTGTTTTTAATGGCGGTAGATGGTAAGATATTAAGCATGTAGGTAGTAAATGCTAGTGCATGATGCCAATAGGAGGGTGGAAGAGAGGCATGAAGAAGGTTTGTATGAATCATGTTATTAATGATACATATAATTCTTTCTGCTTTACCATTTTGGGGTGAGGTAAAAGGACACGTAAATCGGAATTGTGTACCGTTGTTGGTGTAAAGTTGGTGAAACATAGAATTATTAAATTCTTGACCATTATCACATTGGAGTGTTTTGATAGTTCTTTGGAACTGTATTTGAATGATAATGTGAAATTGTTGATATATTGTAAAACCTTGAGATTTGGTTTGTAATGCATATGTCCAGATAAAGTGAGAGAAATCATCAAGCAAAACTAAATAATACTTATGACCAAGTTTAGATTCGACTGGTGAAGTCCATAAATCAACATGTATAATATCAAAAGGAGCACTAGTAAATGTTTGAGATAATGAAAATGGAAGACGACAATGTTTGCCTAAGGGACATGCATTACACGAATTATTGACTTTTAAACTAGAAGTTGGTAAACTAGACTTAAATAACTGAAAAACATAAGACCTGGGGTGACCAAAACGGTTGTGCCAAATTGTTCGTGAAGTAGCGTAGAGTGCAACAGAGGAAGACTTGTCTTGGGTGGAAGTGAAAGGGTAGAGATCACTGGTACTGTTGTGACGACTGAGAACCTTCTTCGTGATAAAATCCATCACAAAGAAACCGAAAGGATCAAATTCAACTGATACCCAATTATCCAAACTGAATTTGCGAACAAAGACCAAATTTTTAATAATTTGAGGAACATGATAGACATTTTTGAGAGAGTAAGAACGATTAGGAAAAGAAAGAACGGTGGAATTTTGACCATGGGTAGGAATGTTAGTACCATTACCGACTAGAATAGAATGCGGTTTACTTAATTTGTTTGTGTGGGAGAAAGTATCTGAGTCATTAGTGAGATGAGAAGTGGACCCAGTGTCCATGTACCAAGAATTGTCTGGAGGAGGTATCTGCATGGTGTGGAAAGCCGCATCGAGTTGGGTAAGGGTTATAGTTGGACCGTACTCAGACAAATAATGAGCCTGGGATGCATTTTGTTGCTGTTGGGCACGTGGAACTGGGCCGAGAAGACCCATCTGTGGGCTTGGAGCTGTTATCGGGTAAGGGCAAGGTGGGACATCCCACTGTGATGATTGATACCAAGGAAAAGGCCATGTATAGGTATTGTTTCCAAAATTGTTGTGACGCCCACGGCCTCTGATCCATCCTCGACTGCCTCGACCACGGTTGGAACCCTGATAGCCTCCCCGACCACCACCGCGAGATGTGTTGTTGCTGTTTGTGAGATCAGATGGTTGGGAGGTGGTGTCGGTAGTTGTGTCTGAAGCTTTTTAAGTGACTAGAGCTTGGGGTGTATGAGCGGACCAGTTGGTCTGACATTTTTCTTCAAGGAGAAATTGAGATCACGCTTTGTTGAAGGAAGGTAGAGGCTCAGTTTGTTAAATAAGAGTGGCAATAGTATCATATTCTCTTTTTGTGAGACCAGAGATTAATTGAAGAGCCATTTTAACTTCTGAGATAGGGTTACCTATGTTGGCCAATTGATCTGAGAGACTTTTGAGAGGATTACAATAGTCATTGAGATTTGAGAAGGAAGCCAATCGTGTGGAATTAAACTGCTCCTTCAGGTAGACGACCCTTGTGGCTTTGTTGTCTTGAAAGATCTGTTCAAGACGATCCCAGAGATCTTGAGCGCTTGCACCAGGTTTCATGATTGTTTGGGTTAATTCAGTAGAGATGGTAGCGAAAATCCACTATTTCACAATGGCATCTAGATGAAGCCAAGTAGTTTCATCGATGTCGGTAGGTTTTGGAGATTTGGGGATGATACGGTCACTGACATTGTATACACACATGTGGATCTTACAAAGTTCCATCCATGTGGTGTAATGTCCATCATTGCGATCCAAAAGGACTAGGATGGAATTTTTGATATTATTCACACCAAAAGTAGGGTGGAAGAAAGAAGGATTTTTGGAAGAATAAGAGTCATCAGTCGTAGGCATCATGAATGAAAAATATTGAATGAGAAGGGTAGGGTACGGCTGGAGGAAGGATCCACATGGAAGAAGACTAGGGTTTTATGGCTCTGATACCATAAAATAATATGAAGTTCCTTGCCTTCTCATTATTTTGTATCTGTATATATACATGTACAATCGAATCCCTATAATGAAGGGAAGAATAACTTCCAAAGATAAATACAAATAATATCTATACAATTTCAACTAATACTTTTAAACGTTTATTAAAACTCTACTAATAAGTTCATAATCATCAATAATTTTATGACAATTATCTTATTTATACTAATGTAGAAACCCTAATGTGATTCATGATAGGATTTATATAATTTAAAAGACACTATAGATGCTAAAGATATTATCTAATTATGAGGTAATCTCTAAGAAAGATAAATCTAACAATAAATAATCCTAATTCACTACAAGAATTATAGCCATTACCGGCGACACCAATAGCGGCGACAAGCACCTTTAAGCGGCGAAAAATTGATATGTTGCCGCTAAAGGTCCTTGTCGTCGCTATTAGTGCCACCGGTAATTCTTAGTGACCCGAATCCGCGTTTTCACATTCAAGTAAACGCCAACCGTTCGATCGTGTTTCTAATCCAATGGTTGTGGTACTCATGGAACGCACAAAACCAATATCGGCGACATCACTTTATGGTTATGGTACTCATGGTTGTGGTACCCAATGGTTTCTAATCTTCCCAGATTCTCATTTTATGGTTATACCCTTGGGCTCCAAAACACAAACCGAACTCTTAGAGAACCTCATCTATATTATCCACATCCAAGGGGTCTAAATCTCTCCTTCCCCAAGACCCATAGCCTTATGATAACTGATCTTCGGGTCACGGCCCCGAATTAGGAAATGATTTGAAACAGGGTGTTACACCCGTGATCCAGACGCTACTATACTGTTAGAGAGTTTTGAAGCGGCTTTGTCAAAAGGTTATCGAGCATAAAGCTTATGTAAAATAATATTTTTTGAAAGCCAGAGGGTATGAGGATATCCCGAGAACATTAGCCACCCCACCCCACATGATATGGAGGTTGATAATTAGAGGAAAACAGTTGAGTATTTTCAAACGGATTAACACATAGCAGCTTCAGAAAGGAACAAAAAAGTTTGTGAAATGCAAAAAAACCGTGAACCGTGGGCGTCGAGCTTGTATAGCATTACTTGCTATAAGAAGGTAACATACGATATATATATATATATATATATATATATATATATATATATATATATATATATATATAATTATTTATTTAAAATAAAATCTAATTTTTAATGTTAAATAGAACCTGAAGAGAGTGGAAACGTTTCGCAAGGCGCATACCGATAAGAATGGTGTATTTGTTACTGTCGAGGCGGAACAACAATACGTAAGTATTTAATTATAATTTTATCATATAATTAAATGGTTATTTATACTTAATTGTTAATCACTTTTGGAAAACACAGAATCGGTTAGTGGAAGAGCTCATAAAACAAATACAAGGGCCAGAAGGTGAAAGAGAGATAACACCTGCTCAAGAAAGAGCTACTTTCGAGAGAGTATTAGGTGAACGGTGTGGCCATATCAGAGGCATCATCCGAAAATCTTCTGCTATCCCGCCGATTGCACCGCCATCACAACCACCACCACAGTCATCACAACCATCAAAGGTAAAACAAGACTATTTAATTTCAATAAATGCATGTTGATTTGGTAATTTTGGTTTGTGGTGATTATTTGCTAAAATCTTTGGTAATTGGTTTTTTATCCCAAGTGCAAGAAATAGCAATGTACTTTGGTTTGTTGTCTTAGTTTAAAATTAGCAATGTACTTTGTCATCAATAAATGCATGTTTATTTGGTAATTGTGTTTTTGTCCCAAGTGCAAGAAATAACAATGTACTTTTGGTATTTCTTGTATTTAAGTGCAAGAAATAGCAATGTACTTTGGTATTTCTTGTATATAAGGTTCTTTAGCACAAAAAGAGTAGATTATTTAATTTCAAAGTCTCATGTATCTTTATAATGATCGATAAATGCATGTTGATTTGATAATTGTGTTTGTAACTGTGTTTATGTTTTAAGTGCAAGAAATAACAATGTACTTTGGTTTTTTGTCCCTAGTTTAAAAATAGCAATGTACTTTGGCATCAACAAATGCATGTTGATTTGGTAATTGTGTTTTTGTACCAAGTGCAAGAAATAACAATGTATTTTTGCTATTTTTTGTATTTAAGTGCAAGAAATAGCAATGTACTTTGCTAATTCTTGTATTTAAGGTTCTTTAGCACAAAAAGAGTAGATTATTTAATTTCAAAGTCTCATGTATCTATATAATGATCAATGAATTCATGTTGATTTGGTAATTGTGTTTGTAATTGTGTTTATGTTTTAAGTATAAGAAATAGCAATGTACTTTCGTTTTTTGTCCCTAGTTTAAAAATAGCAATATACTTTGGCATCAATAAATACATGTTGATTTGTTAATTGTGTTTGTAATTGTGTTTATGCTTTAAGTGCAAGTAATAGCAATGTACTTTGGTTTTTTGTCCCTAGTTTAAAAATAGCAATGTACTTTGGTAGTTTTTGTTAATGTTTAATAATTTAACTTATATGTTTATATATTTATTATGTAGTTGGAAAATTTTTAGGCAATGCTCAACGACCTGACATGTCAGGATGAGCTTTATTTGTTTTTTCAATCGGGGAAAGATCAAGGAGGAAATGACGGGAACGGAGGTGATGATTCGTCGGATAATTAGTTTGTGTTTTGTATGTTAGACTTATCGTGACACTTTGGTACTAACTTGTTGTAATTATAAAACTTTGGTTATTTATTTTGGTATGAAATTAATTATATATAATGTCGTTACGCTATTTGGTACCTAATCCGATATTATGTAAAAAATGTTGCATTTAATGTCGTTATGTATCGGTTTTTTGCTCCAAAATCGTTGATTAAAAGAAATTTAGAAAAATGAATTAGTTATTACCGGCGATACTATTACCTGCGACAGAAGGAATTACCGTTGACATGAGCATTAGCGGCAACAGGGGGTATTACCGATGACAATAGCATTAGCGGTGACAGATATCTTTAACGACGACATTTTGAGCAATAGCAACAGAGCAGTAGTGATGACTTTTTACCGGCGACGTGTCACCACTATTACCTTTACCGACAACTTTTCTAGTCTTTAGCAGCGACTTTTGTCGCCGCTAATTCCTTTTTTTCTTGTAGTGATTATCAAAAATCCCTATTATACCCAGCATCATCCTACCATCTTTCGAAAAGATATAATCATCATCGGGTCTTTATCTCTTTAAGACCTCGCAACCATGGTTTCCAAAGGTCAAATTGTCACACCCCGAAACCGTGATGGCGGAATCGTTCCGGGGTGGAGGACGTCATGCGTAGTATCACAACAATTGTAGCATAGCAAGCATAGTAAACACAACCAGACATTGAATACATATATGAAAAAGTTTACATTGTTTAATACATAGTTTTGTTCATATCAAAAGTAAACTAGAAAGTCGTGACTCTAACGCTCCGACTTCTCGGAACTCCTGGAAGTACCTGTCTACTAATTTCCTAAGAATACAAGCAGTTTTGAAAGAATATCAACATAAAGCTGGTGAGTTCATAAGCATTTAGTTTTAGAGAAAAATGTTCTTTGATTGTTTTGAAAAGTGTTCCTCAAGAAAATCCTATATTTTCTTATGAAATGTATGTTTGAAAACCCATTTCTTACATGACTTCCCGGTTCATACAGGATATGCACGATCCAAGGAGTCATGGAATGAATATGAATATCCGTTAGTAGAGTAGTAAACTATCAGTTTTAGAAAGTCGGTATTATCCTGGGAAAATCCTATATTTTCCCTAAAAACATGTTATCCGTCCTAGAGGTAGAGATGCCAGTTTAGAAATCCTTGATTACTATCAGCATATCTAAAAGTAATTTTATTACTTAAAATAAAACAAATGAAGAATAGAGTCCGTAAGTGAAAATGTAGTGTTCTCAATTCTGTATGAAATCGTAAATGTTTGTTACTGAAAACCGTAGTGATATGCGAAAATAATACTTCATGTGACTAGCTAATGCTAATCATGATGTATAAGTATTTCGTACGTGAAACCATTGTATGTTCAGTTCTGTTTGAAAACTCTGAAAGTTCTCCAGTTGTAAAGTGTATTAGTTCTATTTAGTATAAATAAAACTATTGAAGAGTGACAGGTTGTAAACTAAAGGTGATTTATACATAATGTGAGTCGTATAACCATGCTTGTTATGACTAGAGACCTTTCCAACGTTCTTCAGGCGTCGAGTTAAATGACATTTGTCACCCTGGGCATGCCTGCCCAACTGTAGCTAGCAGTTCGGGTGTGGGATTGTCAGTCCCGAATAGATCTATTCACAAATCTCATGCTCTCCCTCCAGGAGACTCTGGTTATACTATGATAGGATTTATCCCTATACACCTAAGGGTACAGTAGTGAAGTAGCGCCTCACAGTATCGTACAATCTAGTTTACATGTAGTGTAGTAGCGTTCTACCGTAGTGAAAATCCGAATGTATACCGTTTGTAGTGATAATTACAGTTATGAAAACGCGATAAAGTAGTGATGCAAACTGTAAACTATTTCTGTCTTAGTGCATACGTTGAGTAGTGAAAGTTTCTATACTTGTTATGTTTAGAAAATCCCAAACTATACCGATTATAGTTTGCATGTAAAACGTAGTGAATAGCAAGTCCGGAAAAACCATGCAAATTTAGTGAAAACGTCCCTTATGCTCAACGCAGTACAAAAGGGTTAAAGTATGAGAATTTCATGAGTTTTGAAAAACATTCATGTTTAGCTTGTATTCCCCCCTGAAAACATTAAAAATACAGAAAATGTAGGGGTATGAACTCACCTCGGGTGATTTGAATGAAGGGTCGACACAAAATGTTGGGTGTTCAAGTGAAGCCTTGAATACGACTTGATCCTAGATAACATGTAAGGGCACATAAAGGAGTCAAATGAAGGTATTTCACCAGTAAATGTGATGGAGAACCACTCTAGGAACTTGGGACTACTTGCACTAAGTGTTAGAACCTTAAAGGATTGCATGAGGGAAGTGTATGACCACCTTAATGGTGTGTGCGGCCATGGGTGTGCGGCCCAAGGAGTGTGTGGCCGTACACTCATGATGGAAGTTGTTCTTGGGGTGTTTCTGATGGGTTTTGTGCATTCTAACACTCCTATGGTGTACATGCAACCCTAGAAACCTTGGATCTATGTTTGACTATGATACATGCAAATAATTATTTTTCCAAGGTTCTTATCCTATCTAGCATGGCATGGGGAACTTGAATCAAATAAAGCTAGTAGAATTACTTACCTTGTAGTTGTAGTTGATTGCTTGGAGTTTTAGAGCCTAGCACCAATAGTGTGGATGCCTCAAATGGAAATCACAAATCACCACAAACTTGGAACTTTGAGAGAATAGTAATCACCTTCTTGAAATCGGCCCTCTTACTTTACTCACCACAACTCATGTGATTTCAAGAACCAAAGCCTCCTTTATATAGTGTGGTGGATTAGGGTTACATTCATGTAAACCCTAATACCCATGTCTTTTCATTTTCATGAGATCCATGGGTTAAAGCTCCATGGAGTATCCATGGACTTTCCATGCAAGCCTAGCCCATTCCAAATAAGCATTAGCCCACACTATATAAATACAAGAGCCCATATTTAATTAGTCATACTTTTGATCTCTAAATTAATTCTAGATTAATTATAGATCAATACTAATTAAATAATATGATTTTATATTAATATATTAGGACTTATAATATATTAATAAATCATAACTTATACTATTCTCAAACGATTATCCATAAATTGTTCGGGTGAAGTGCAACCCAAATGGACCATGCCGGGTCGGGTCAAGTACATACCAAATATAGTTATGGACTTAGACACTATATCCAACAGTCTCCCACTTGGATAAGTCTAATAACTATAGTTGCAAGTATGACTTCAGGAACCGATCAGCAATCGTAGCTCTTTAAACTCTGTTGAACTATGAAGCGCCATTTTAGATAAGTGATCATATAATCCTCTGTTCTAGATATCAGCCGGACAAATACATGGAACATGGTCTTGCTTATTGTCCAGCATTTGTTTCCCGATTTCCGATTTGTTTGACATAGAACTTAACTGAACACATCAATTTAGTTCTGACCGGGCCCGTTACATAGGTGAAAACAAAATCATCGAGGGGCCCAGATATCGCTTCTAATCCTAGAAGGAACAGATAAACTTCGACTCATATGTTTGCTCTACTACTTGTTGAATTACACACAAAAGCACGGTTTATAACATCGAGTTACCAATGCGTTTTCGTGCAATCAATGCATAACCAACTCATAGGCAACAAATCATATCTCTAGGTTTGAAGACTTATATGATATTACCGTCTCACGATCACTCGAGATAAATTCCATGAAGTGATACAAGTGAGCGTGGGTTGAATCCAATACTCAGAACTTATGAGCACTCATGAGTGCTGTAGCCCCGCTTTGTCTAACATCTTAGACCTCTACAAGCCAACCCATGACAGTCTTGATTCATATCTACTTCCAACATATGACCGACAGTGGAGAGTTTGAATAATATGATATAAACCATAACATAATTATTCTGGAAGTCAAAACATGCAAAAAGAAATAATAGTAAACGATTGACAAGAGATAGCAACACTTTACTCATAAATAACAGCTTTTATTTATCATCAAATGTCAATTACATTTTACAAATTTCAAGATTATCTAACTACTAAAACTAATATCATCCTTCAGCCCTATGCTCCGAGCATGCTGGAGATGCTTAGCCCGAGTCAGTCCCTTCATGAGGGGATCTGCTGGGTTCTCATCCGATGATACCCTCTTTGCCACGAGGATTCCTTCTTCTATTCGATGTCCGATGAAGTGATATTTTCTGTCAATGTGTCTGGATCTCCCATGATCTCTTGGTTCCTTGGCTAAGGCAACCGCACTATTGCTGTCACGGAAAATCTCCATTGGCTCCTTTATAGCTGGTACAACTCGAAGGTCTCCGATGAAGTTCTTTAGCCATATAGCCTCCTTTGCTGCTATATACTCTGATTCACAAGTGGAATCAGCCACTGTCTCCTGCTTGGAACTTTTCCAAGTAATTGCCCCTCCGTTTAGAGTAAAGACCCAGCCCGACTGAGAGCGGAAATTATCCCTGTCAGTCTGAAAGCTAGCATCACTGTACCCTACAACTCTCAAGTCCTCACTGCCACCGAGGGTAAGGACCCAGTCCTTAGTCCTCCGTAGGTACTTGAGGATATTCTTTACCGCAGTCCAGTGTGCCTTGCAGGTTTCCCCTGATACCTGCTAACCATGCTCAAAGCAAAGGCTACATCAGGTCGAGTACACGTCATAGCATACATGATCGATCCTACAGCTGAAGCATAAGGTATTCGACTCATTTCTGCTATCTCAGCCTCAGTACTAGGGCTTTGTGTCTTACTCAATCTGGCGTTACTCTGGATGGGTAACTCTCATTTCTTGGAGTTATGCATGTTGAACCTTTTCAAAACTTTGTCCACATAGGTTCTTTGACTAAGTCCAATTAGTCTTTTACTCCTGTTTCTCAAAATCCTTATCCCTAGGATATAGGCAGCTTCTCCAAGGTCCTTCATAGCGAAACACTTCCCAAGCCAGGACTTTACTTCCTGCAGGGTTGGGATGTCATTTCCTATGAGTAGTATGTCATCCACATACAGTACCAAAAAGCTGACTATACTCCCACTAGCCTTGATATAGACACAAGATTCATCTTCACTCCTTGAAAAGCCAAATTCTTTGACTTTCTCATCAAAGCAAAGATTCCATCTGCGAGGTGCCTGTTTTAATCCATAAATGGATTTCTCGAGCTTACACACTCTACTGAGCTACTCTGTACTGACAAAACCCTCTGGCTGAACCATGTAAACATCTTCAGCCAACTTTCCATTAAGGAAAGCGGTTTTGACATCCATTTGCCATATTTCATAATCATGAAATGCAGCAATGGCTAACAGAACCCTAATAGACTTAATCTTGGCCACTGGTGAAAAGGTCTCATCATAATCAACTCCCAGAGTTTGAGAATAACCCTTTGCAACCAGTCGTGCCTTATAAGTGTGTACATTACCATCCATGTCAGTCTTCTTCTTGAAGATCCATTTGCACCCAACTATCTTACGATCAGGTACATTGTCAACCAAGTTCCAAACTTGATTGTCATACATGGACTGTATCTCGCTATCCATAGCCTCTTTCCATTTAACAGCCTCAGGGCCTGCCATGGCTTCCGTGTAGCTGTTAGGCTCATCCATATTTACCAGTGTGTTATCACTGATAAGTGTCTCACCTTCTGCAGTAATATGAAAACCATAATAATGCTCAGGTGCATTCCTAACTCTGGTGGAACGCCTCAGAGGTATAGATTCTTCAGTCGGCTCAACAGGAGTTTTCTCCTCAGGTTGAGGGCTAGGGTATGAGGTTCCTTCACCACTTGACTCTTGAATTTCCTCAAGGTCAATTTGCCTCCCACTGTCTCCTTGGCTCATGAATTCTCTCTCTCGAAAGAATCCTCTTCTTGCTACAAAGACCACATTATCACTGGGTCTGTAGAAGATGTAACCAAAGGATTTCTGTGGGTAGCCGATGAAAATACACCTTTCGCTTCGGGGTTCGAGCTTATCGTGAGTCTCGCGTCTCACGAAAGCCTCGCAACCCCAAATCTTGATGTGGTCTAGATTGGGAACTTTTCCAGTCCACACCTCGTGAGGTGTTTTGGCAACCTTCTTCGTAGGGACTAGATTAAGGATATGGGCGGCAGTCTCTAAGGCATACCCCCAAAATGATATTGGTAGCGAACCTCGACTCATCATGGAACAAACCATGTCCAACAAGGTCCGATTGCGCCTCTCAGCTACACCATTCAACTGTGGTGTCCTAGGAGGTGTCAATTGTGAGACAATCCCACATTCCTTAAGATAGTCAAGGAACTCAGTACTAAGATACTCACCACCACGATCGGATCGAAGCATCTTAATGTTCCTGCCCAACTTATTCTCCACTTCTTGCTTAAACTCTTT
The DNA here is from genome assembly GCF_052849685.1 of Lactuca virosa. Lineage (NCBI taxonomy): Eukaryota > Viridiplantae > Streptophyta > Magnoliopsida > Asterales > Asteraceae > Lactuca > Lactuca virosa. The sequence continues at coordinate 402,771,375 of NC_136430.1, read as the reverse complement.
GAATTTCTCAAAGGTTTCTGACTTATGCTTGATTAGGTAGACATATCCATATCTACTAAAATCATCAGTAAAAGTCACATAGAACCGATTAGCATCTCTTGTGGCGGTTCTTAAGGGTCCACACACATCCGTGTGTATGAGGTCCAACAAACCTTCACCCCTAGCACAAGTGCCAGTAAAAGGTGACTTTGTCATTTTACCAAGCAAACAAGATTCACAACTATCATCTGACTTTAGGTCAAATGACTCCAAGACTCCATCCTTTTGGAGTTGGCCTATGCGTTTCTTGCTTACATGTCCAAGACGACAATGCCATAAGGATGCTTTATCTAAGCTAGTGGAAGAGTTAATACACAATACATTATTTCCTAGATTATCTACAACATATACGGTTTCATACACGTCATCACAAGGTAATGCTTTAAAATAAAGAACATTATTAAAGAAAGCATCAATACTACCATTATTATTATCAAAATAAAAGGTAAAACCTTGTTTATACAATGCATGAAAGGAAATAACATTTCTTGCCATTTCTGGCAAATAATAACATTTATTCAAATCTAATGTAAACCCACTATTTAGTAATAAGGAATAAACTCCTATCTTGGTGACAGGTGAAGCTTTCCTGTTTCCCATGATCAAGTTTATCTTTCCCTGCTCCACATTCTTACTTCTTTTTAGTCCCTGCAAATCACAACATATGTGAATACCACAACCTGTATCAAGGACCCAAGACTTAGAATGAGGTGAGTTATTAGACAATATAGTGTATATACCTGCATGGATGGGTTTTACTTTCCCATCCTTCAAATCTTGCTGGTACTTTGGGCAGTTTCGCTTCCAGTGCGACTTTTCATGGCAATAGAAGCATTCAGCCTCATTAGGGTTAGCAGAAGGAGTGACAAAACCTTTCTTGGTTTTGCTTGAAGAGGAGCCTTCAAGGGTCTTACCCTTGGTACCCTTAGAAGGGTTCTTTCTCTTCTTCCCTTTTCCATGCCCGATTTCCAAGACATTGGCCGCAGTTGGAGTAGGAGTAGGAGTAGTAACAACCGACTTACCCTTTAGACCACTTTCGGCGGTCTTCAAGAGTCCTTGAAGTTTGCTGAGGGTGACTTCTTCCTTGTTCATGTGATATGTCATGCGGAATTGATCATAACACGATGGCAACGAGTGCAAAATGATGTCTATTGCTAACTTCTCAGGGAAGTTCACATTCAGCTTCAGTAAACGGTCCACATACCTTTGCATTTTCTGCATGTGGCCCGTGATGGGTTCACCATCCTTCATTCGGGTTGTTATCATGGAGGAGATTATTTCATATCGCTCTTGACGAGCACTTTGATGGTAGCGGTCCATCAAGTCCTGGTGCATCTCAAAAGGATAATAGTCCTCATAGGACTTTTGGAGCTCGGCTGTCATGGTGGCCATCATGATGCATGCCACTTTTGTAGCATCTTTATCATGTACCTCATATTCAGCAAGCTCTTCAGGAGTAGCAGTTGGCTCGGGTACCTTCAGCTCCTTGTCGAGAACATATTCTTTGTTCTCATACCGAGTGATTATCCTGATGTTTCTGATCCAATCTGTAAAGTTGGACCCATCAAAGATGACTCTCCCGCAAAGATTCATGAGAGAGAAGGAGCTAGTAGGGTTTGAGCCAGAAGCATTGTTATTGGAAGACATCTGAAAAGAAGAGGGAATAGATTAGATTAGATATAGAGATAGTCCTTAACAAAACACCCAAATGTAATATTAAGGCTAGGACCCAACATAATATTTTATAACTTAGAAGAGGGATGCCGTAATCTAAGCTATAAGATATTTGAAGGTAGGTGAATGACGATTCACCAATTTCCACCATGAAAAACGAAATATTTAATTAGGTTTTAATTAGTTTAGAAACTCCTAGATTCTTTGAGATTCATTGAACTTTCTTCAATGGCATGTTTCAATCTCGAGTGTGCCCTTCAAGTTTTGTGACTGGGATGCCGAGGATCACAAAACAAGGTGTGAAGTAACCATGCAAATTACTTGGTACCCTTAATGTATTACCCCTCAATCGTTGTGCCGGTTAACCACACACGCTTCATCGATACTATGATAAACATTAAGTCACCCTTTACCTACCTTGTTAAGTTCAAGTTAGTGTGCCGGCTAACCACACACGCTCCACTAACGACTTAAACAAAGTGTAAAGTGTAATTTCATGGATTAGCACCTTATTCACATTTTCCTAAAATAACTAAGATTGGGAATTCAATAAAGTTTAGTTACTTTAGTATTATCATTATACTTTTAATGAGAATTTATAAGTCCTTGTCCTACCCGTTCGGCTAACGACCCTCCACCGATCAAGGAAGCGGTGGGTGAGAGTGGACACCCATTAAGTTGCCATTTTATAGGCAACAACCTTATACCCCCTTTATAGACCGGCTTCGTGAATGAGGCGTACTAGCGGTAAGACGACTTGATCTTATACATATATAAATATTATTAAACTTATAATATTATAAAGTATAAGGGTTGAATTTTAACTTTTAAAATTCTAGGGGTTGGAACTAAAGTTTTTAATATGACTTTACATGTTCCAAAACTTGAGGGCAAGTTTTGTAAACTTTCAAAACTTTTCATTTCTCATAACTTATGAGTTAATGGTTATTAAAAATGAAGACTCTTCATTTTTTGTAACCTATGTGTTCATTTAATGGTTATTTATAAATGTGACTTTTGGTTATCCATAACTTAAGAACTAGTTATGGACTCCATTAAAACACATAAAGATCAAGAATTAATCTAATCAATTATTAGCACATAATTTCTATGATCTTCTAAATTCATATGTTTATGAATGTTCATATAAAAAATTTCAAGAATCGTAAGCACATATACAAAACTTGAAATTTTGATACGAGCTTTTGAACACAACTTCGATTTTCAAGTTTTTTTTTTGCATCAAGTATCAAATAAACAAACCAGTCTCTGATACCACTAATGGGTTTTGTACATTCTAACACTCCTATGGTGTACATGCAACCCTAGAAACCTTGGATCTATGTTTGACTATGATACATGCAAATAATTATTTTTCCAAGGTTCTTATCCTATCTAGCATGACATGGGGAACTTGAATCAAATAAAGCTAGTAGAATTACTTACCTTGTAGTTGTAGTTGATTGCTTGGAGTTTTAGAGCCTAACACCAATAGTGTGGATGCCTCAAATGGAAATCACAAATCACCACAAACTTGGAACTTTGAGAGAATAGTAATCACCTTCTTGAAATCGGCCCTCTTACTTTACTCACCACAACTCATGTGATTTCAAGAACCAAAGCCTCCTTTATATAGTGTGGTGGATTAGGGTTACATTCATGTAAACCCTAATACCCATGTCTTTTCATTTCCATGAGATCCATGGGTTAAAGCTCCATGGAGTATCCATGGACTTTCCATGCAAGCCTAACCCATTCCAAATAAGCATTAGCCCACACTATATAAATACAAGAGCCCATATTTAATTAGTCATACTTTTGATCTCTAAATTAATTCTAGATTAATTATAGATCAATACTAATTAAATAATATGATTTTATATTAATATATTAGGACTTATAATATATTAATAAATCATAACTTATACTATTCTCAAACGATTATCCATAAATTGTTCGGGTGAAGTGCAATCCAAATGGACCATGCGGGGTCGGGTCAAGTACATACCAAATATAGTTATGGACTTAGACACTATATCCAACAGTTTCAAGGTCCATACTTGCAATCCATGAAGTGTTCTAGGCCTATACTCAATTGTAGTGCAAGTTAGGGGTCCTAGAAGTGGGTTTGTGGCCCTAGAATGAGTGTGTGGTCGCACACTAGGGTGTGTGCTCGCACACTAGGGTGTGTGGTCGCACACTAGGGTGTGCTGCCGCACACTTGGAGTGTGCTGCCGCACAAGGGTGTGTGCGGCCGTACACAGGTGTGTGCGGTCGTACACCCCACACAAAAATGTCCAAAATGCCATTTCCAAGGTGCAACAAGGCTAGGGTCCCATCTATCTTGAATATGGAAGCCAAACTCTCACTTTGGAGGGTCTTTTAGGAGTGTGAGGCAACCACAAGGGGGTGTGCGGCCGCACTCCTTCAAAGAGATGAAGACCAAGTCGGGACTTGATGATTAAAGGCTTAGATCAAGTGGTTCTTCAAGCACAATAAGTTAAGGGATGGATTACTCACGTTTTTGAAGCCTTGGAGGGTTTGTGGTTGAAGAAGCTTGAGAGAAATGGTGTTGTATGCTGCCAAGGTGTTAAAGGAATGAAAGGAAAGGGGTCTACCCTTTATATAGGGTGGGTGTGCTGCCAGGAGGTGTGTGTGCGGCCGCACACCCATGTGTACGGCCGTACACTCCCTCTAAGGGTGTGTATGGCCCTGTCTTGACATTATACGATTTGCTGACTCATTCCTAAACTCAACCTTGGTCATACTCAAGCTAAGAATCAATTAAACGAACCCTCAAACAGTGTAAGGAGTCAACAAAGTACGTTTAACTTTGATTGAATTAACTAAGTGTGCGAGGTAAGAGTTTCTGGGTTGTCACATCATCCCCCTGTTAGAGGGAATTTCGTCCCGAAATTCAAGAATAAAGATGTAACTCGCGGACTTGGGAATGATGGGAGTACCTCTGTTTCCTTGTCTTCTTGTGTTCTTAGATGAATTCAAGTTCCCAGTTGGCATTCCAGCGGACCTTCACTATCGGGATGCGACGTTATTTTGTTCGCTTGACTTCTCGATCCGTGAGCTCGGATGATTCTCTCACCAAGCGTAGACTCTCGTCCAACTCGAGGTTGTTGAGGGGAAATCGTAGGTGTCTCAATGGACGGACACTCGTTTTGGTTCGACACGAGGAAGGTGGGATGGACTTTGTTGAGTTCTCGGGGTAACTGGAGTTTGTATGCTTATGGGACTGATCCTAGCAAGGATCTTGGACGGTCCAACGTATCCTGATTTTAGCTTTCAACGCCCTCCGAAGCGTATCGGGCTTTTCCAGGGTGTGACCTGCAAAAGGACACGTCCACCAATCTGGAACTTCAAGGGTTTTTGTCTCTCGTCGGCGTAGCCCTTTCGCACGATCTTTTCTGCCGTCTCTCGGATGATTTCAGGACTTGTGAGAGTGCTGTCGGGGACTCGACTCCTATCTAGTTGCGTGTCGCCCACCTCAGCCCAGCACATATGGGGTCTGTACTTATGGCTGTAGAGGGATTCGAACGGTGCAACCTTGATACCGGGAAGGTCACCGTTGTTGCAAGAAAGTTTAATTAAGGGTAGATGTGTGTCCCATAACGCATCTTCAATTGTCTGGATGGTTCCCTTACTTTGTCCTTCTCTTTGTGGATGATACTCTTCGTATGAATACTTTCGGGTTTCGAAGAGAGATGCAATTTTCGAAGTTCGCATCTGGTTTGTCGTCACGAGCGACGGGAGTTTCGCGATCGAACGATTTAAGACAAAAGGGTTTGATATGACATAGACCCAGTGGGACTAAACAGAATGACGTCGTAGAATCGTGCGTTAAGTTAATCCGGGAGGATCCTTTTGCTAGCACATTGGTGTCCTAGATGAATGTCTCGGGTGTTTCCTGTGTTTGATTTGAACTTGGTGGGTACTACTAATACGAGGGTCCGGATGTTTTGAAATTATGAACTCTCGATGGAATGGTTCTCATTAGATTTTCCTATGATTGCTTGGCGCATACAAGTCATGTATAAACACAACTGACTCCAATGTATACACTAGGCTGCCATAATTTACCCATTAGGGCTTTAAACCTTATAAGGATTACGTGATTCAATCCGGACGAGAAAGTAATCACAATTATGAAAAATTATTGGGGTTTTTGAAAACGTACCAAAACAAGGTAGGGTCCTTCGATAATTCCTCCTTCACTGAGGTCAGACTCCTCCGGTTTCCTCATTGTTCTTTTCTGTTGGGCGGTCTATTGTGAAGTGTCCCATTTCGCCACATGTACCGCACACTTGAACTATGCTAGCGTCGGTAGTGTAAGTGATGTGTTGAGTCGGGGTCTTTGCGAAGCGAGCTTCCTGGCCATCCTCAGCCCCTGGACACTTTCTTTTGAAATGTCCGGGTTTTCCACAATTGTAGCAAACCTGGCCCATCTTTACACCAGTAATCGAGGCGTTTGGATGTGCCTGTGCTCTGCCATAACGAGCGGTGTGCCCTTGCCTGTTGCAGTTCTTACATTGCGATTCACAGCATTTCCCTACGTGTTGGAACTTGCATTTCTCGCAATTTGGAAGTTTTCCAGCATATCGCCGCACTGGCGTTGGCACTGGTTTGGCGGATGTTGTGGCTGTAGGAGCTATCACGGGTCGTTGTCACTTGGCAAGTTTTTGACACGACTTGCGCTCCCTCTTGTTCCAGAATTTTCGTTTGGCGCTCTTAGGTTTGGGAGTTGGAGTGTCCTCCTGGATAAGCCCTTGTTGGTTTCTTGATGTGTTGTTACAGTTCAAGATGTGAAAACTGTTCCCATTCCCACTTGGGTTGTTAGCGTTAAGAACAGCTAGGGTGGCTGCTACGGCTGCTGTGACAGTAGCTTGGAACGTAACTGATTCCATCTGAAGGACTGGTGTCTTATTGGTGGGTTGGGTACGTTCCTTCGGAGGCATGATTCTGCTACATGTCAAGAAAAGAAGCTTTTTATGGAGACTGATATGAAATCGATGGGGAAAAGGAATGATCGTCTCAGGTATGAGCACATCCTATGATACATGCTTTAACTGAAATACGATTTTTGTTGTCATAACTAAAACTGAGATTTTCACATTTCGGAACTCATGACCTAAAAATAGGTCTAAGTCCTAATAGCAAAGAGAAAATTTTGGCAATATGAAAGACAGAGATGTTTACGGAAAAGAACTACTCGGAACATAGATATGAAAGTTATTCCTTAGGCCAAAAAGGAAGGATGAGTAAAGTATTCTCCTATCGGCGACGGGCACTCCTCGGACGGATCCTAAAGTTAGCCAGTTGGCGCTCCATGTCAAGCAGGCGGCTCTCGTATACTGCCTGGCGTGCTCGGAGCTCTATGACCTCAGCTCGAGTGGTAGCTAGTTCTTGTTGTAGAGCTTCATTGTCCCTCCTAATTCTCCCATAAGCAACTTCGAGATTGCGAATGCAGTTTGTGTTGGCATCCAAGTCTATCTCAAGCTCCATAGTTCGTTGAAGGGTTGCCACACCTAGCTCCACATTGCGAGCCACTCGGCGTATCAGGATTGGAAGGGCCCTGTCTGCAGGACCTCCTTCATCCAGATTGTAGAAGTTGCGGTTACCGTTGTATGGGAGGGGTTGGCCTTGCTCATGGCTCCAACTATTCAATCTCCCAACCCACATGGGCGTTGGGCCTTGGAATTCAACTCGAGGGTTAGGGTTTGGCATTGGGGCCGCTTGAGGTAGATTCTCGACTTCGGGTTCCGGGTCAGTCTCTTCAGGGAATGGTTCGGCAAAGTCATCGTCCAAAGGGATTTCATGGTTTCCTTCTGGCTCTGGCTCGATCCATCCACCATCTCCTTGGTTGGGAAAATACGGGTCACCAGGAAGATGGAATCCAGCCATGCTATCTACGCGCGGTGATGGTAAAGGAATAGTTAATAGGCATCGAATCTAATAATACTTCCAATGTATCATGGCTACTTGCTTGATTCTTGAAGAATGGATCCTTGGGTAAGTTTTTGGCTTAGTCGTTATAGCATCCTAAAATACTCCTATAGTATTTTATTCCTTATGTTTGGCTCTAGAACTCCTCTAGTATCTAGGTAAGTTTTAGACTTGCTGTAACACCATAGTCACTCCCAAGCACATGTTGGTCATGTCTCAAATGAATATAGTTGATCAGGCTATATTGATCCTAGACATGATTACATACCTGCCCAGGTTTAACCGCAGTGTCCAACATCCAAATACTTTGGTTTTGTTCTACTTACGACACAGATTCTGATACTCGGGTATACTTATATACTTTTATAAAAATACTTGTATTTTTGAGAGTATACTTTTAGTTTAGAGCACTTAGGCCCCTTAGTATTTATAGTCGTATACCATATAAGGTTCGGTATACTTAGTTCGCTATAAACAAGGGCTCTGATACCAATCTGTCACACCCCGAAACCGTGATGGCGGAATCGTTTCGGGGTGGAGGACGTCATGCGTAGTATCACAACAATTGTAGCATAGCAAGCATAGTAAACACAACCAGACATTGAATACATATATGAAAAAGTTTACATTGTTTAATACATAGTTTTGTTCATATCAAAAGTAAACTAGAAATTTGTGACTCTAACGCTCCGACTTCTCCGAACTCCTGGAAGTACCTGTCTACTAATTTCCTGAGAATACAAGCAGTTTTGAAAGAATATCAGCATAAAGCTGGTGAGTTCATAAGCATTTAGTTTTAGAGAAAAATGTTCTTTGATTGTTTTGAAAAGTGTTCCTCAAGAAAATCCTATATTTTCTTATGAAATGTATGTTTGAAAACCCATTCCTTCCATGACTTCCCGGTTCATACAGGATATGCACGATCCAAGGAGTCATGGAATGAATATGAATATCCGTTAGTAGAGTAGTAAACTATCAGTTTTAGAAAGCCGGTATTATCCTGGGAAAATCCTATATTTTCCCTAAAAACATGTTATCCGTACTAGAGGTAGAGATGCCAGTTTAGAAATCCTTGATTACTATCAACATATATAAAAGTAATTTTATTACTTAAAATAAAACAAATGAAGAATAGAGTCCGTAAGTGAAAATGTAGTGTTCTCAATTCTGTATGAAATCGTGAATGTTTGTTACTGAAAACCGTAGTGATATGCGAAAATAATACTTCATGTGACTAGCTAATGCTAATCATGATGTATAAGTATTTCGTACGTGAAACCATTGTATGTTCAGTTCTGTTTGAAAACTCTGAAAGTTCTCCAGTTGTAGTGTGTATTAGTTCTATTTAGTATAAATAAAACTATTGAAGAGTGCCAGGTTGTAAACTAAAGGTGATTTATACATAATGTGAGTCGTATAACCATGCTTGATATGACTAGAGACCTTTCCAACGTTCTTCAGGCGTCGAGTTAAATGACATTTGTCACCATGGGCATGCCTGCCCAACTGTAGCTAGCAGTTCGGGTGTGGGATTGTCAGTCCCGAAAAGATCTATTCATAAATCTCACGCTCTCCCTCCAGGAGACTCTGGTTATACTATGATAAGATTTATCCCTGTACACCTAAGGGTACAGTAGTGAAGTAGCGCCTCACAGTATCGTACAATCTAGTTTACATGTAGTGTAGTAGCGTTATACCGTAGTGAAAATCCGAATGTATACCGTTTGTAGTGATAATTACAGTTATGAAAACGCGATAAAGTAGTGATGCAAACTGTAAACTATTTCTGTCTTAGTGCATACGTTGAGTAGTGAAAGTTTCTATACTTGTTATGTTTAGAAAATCCCAAACTATACCGATTATAGTTTGCATGTAAAACGAAGTGAATAGCGAGTCCGGAAAAACCATGCAAATTTAGTGAAAACGTCCCTTATGCTCAACGCAGTACAAAAGGGTTAAAGTATGAGAATTTCATGAGTTTTGAAAAATATTCATGTTTAGCTTGTATTCCCCCCCTTAAAACATTAAAAATACGGAAAATGTAGGGGTATGAACTCACCTCGGGTGATTTGAATGAAGGGTCGACACGAAATGTTGGGTGTTCAAGTGAAGCCTTGAATACGACTTGATCCTAGATAACATGTAAGGGCACATAAAGGAGTCAAATGAAGGTATTTCACCAGTAAATGTGATGGAGAACCACTCTAGGAACTTGGGATTACTTGCACTAAGTGTTCGAACCTTAAAGGATTGCATGAGGGGAGTGTATGGCCACCTTAATGGCATGTGCGGCCATGGGTGTGCGGCCCAAGGAGTGTGCGACCGTACACTCATGATGGAATGTGTTCTTGGGGTGTTTCAAGGTCCATACTTGCAATCCATGAAGTGTTCTAGGCCTATACTCAATTGTAGTCCAAGTTAGGGGTCCTAGAAGTGGGTTTGTGGCCCTAGAATGAGTGTGTGGTCGCACACTAGGGTGTGCTGCCGCACACTTGGAGTGTGTTGCCGCACAAGGGTGTGTGCGGCCGTACACAGGTGTGTGCGGTCGTACACCCTACACAAAAATGTCCAAAATGCCATTTCTAAGGTGCAACAAGGCTAGGGTCCCATCTATCTTGAATATGGAAGCCAAACTCTCACTTTGGAGGGTCTTTTAGGAGTGTGAGGCCACCACAAGGGGGTGTGCGGCCGCACTCCTTCAAAGAGATGAAGACCAAGTCGGGACTTGATGATTAAAGGCTTATATCAAGTGGTTCTTCAAGCACAATAAGTTAAGGGATGGATTACTCACGTTTTTGAAGCCTTGGAGGGTTTGTGGTTAAAGAAGCTTGAGAGAAATGGTGTTGTATGCTGCCAAGGTGTTAAAGGAATGAAAGGAAATGGGTCTACCCTTTATATAGGGTGGGTGTGCTGCCTAGAAGGGAGTGTGCTGCCAGGAGGTGTGTGTGCGGCCGCACACCCATGTGTACGGTCGTACATTCCCTCTAAGGGTGTGTATGGCCTTGTCTTGACATTATACGACTTGCTGACTCATTCCTAAACTCAACCTTGGTCATACTCAAGCTTAGAATCAATTAAACGAACCCTCAAACAGTGTAAGGAGTCAACAAGCACGTTTAACTTTGATTGAATTGACTAAGTGTGCAAGGTAAGAGTTTCTGCGTTGTCACACAAATAATTTCCAAATTTTTTCTCAAGTAGCCTTAGACGGAAACCATTTTTATGAAAAATCCAAAAACCTAAAAGCTCAATGTGGACTTTATAGTCGCTAGTTTCCATAATTATAAACTTTGGGGATAATATTTGATTTTCAACACCACATTCTTCTTCAAAAGCTTTGCCTTCATCTTCGGTGTCATATACGGTTTTGTATCATAGACATAATTGTCGTCACAAAATGGATCGTCTCATTTTCATCCTTTTCATCCCCGAAGACTGTTTCAGATTCAGACAAAATCAGATGGTATACCTCTAAAGGACAGTTATCGTCATCCCCTACACTCGAGTCACATATAGGTGGAGGGATTTGCCATGATATTTTAAGAGTTTTGTATGGAGGCATAGTACTTTAAAAATATATTTACAAAATCATAGTGTTTTGAAAATAAATTCTCAAAACCAGTAAATTAATTTTTGGTGGGTTTTCTTATTTCCTTTTTAATATTTTAAATACTCGTTTAACTTCACCATCATCACCACTATTGATGTTGCCTACCATTAATATTTTCCGACAACCAAGTTTTTATTGGATTAGGTGTTTAAGCCCATAACTATAAATGATATATACTTGAGTTGATACTAGCACAGTCCTTTTGGGTTGCCCTCAAACCTTGCAATTGAACATGATGAATTTTAAAGAGAGATATTTGTTATGTGATTAATAAATTAATATAAAAGGTTTATTAATGTATTATGAAAATACTATATTAACTAGAAACGATATTATTTAATTAATAATTAATCAGAATTAATTTTGGGATTAAAATAATTAATTAAAAGTGTAGGGTCTAAAGTGCAATTGTTCAATAGTTGAACAAAAGGCTCCAGAACCTTCCAGGTTAAGGGTGGATAGTTTTGGAGGGGATATTCAAGGGTTTCTAGAATATCTCATGTAGATAAATAAGGAGTTGGATAATTACCAATTTGAAATATTATTATTATATTCGAATTAGGGTTATCCACGGTTTCCTTGTACCACTATATAAAGGACCCTAAGGCCTCTAATTTTTGTCCACTCAATTCTCTAGAGAGATAGCCTTAATTTCAAGCGTCCCCTCTCTTCTATCCTAAGTAATTCTCTTGTTAGTTTGGGTGTGATTCCATAAGAGGCACGACACTTGTGGTGTTTGCTTCCAAGAGATATACTTTTGAAGAATCACTGTTATTTACTATAATAATAATTAAGGTACGTAATCCTAAACCCTAATTTATGTTTTTCAAAAATTACCTAGGGTTCTTAGGGTTTCCTATTTGATGCTCATAGTTATAGGTTCAATAGTGAAAACATAGATCATTTAGGTTACATGTGAACTTATGGGTTTTAAGTTTATTTGTTTTACCTAAATCTCATCAGTGGTATCAGTGCGTTTTGGTTTGTTTTCAATTGAATTTGATCAAATTAGGGTTTGTAGAAATTAAACCCTAAAAGGCTTAAAACTTCGACTAGGGTTAGGGTTTTTCGAAACCCTATCCCATCCCCTTGAATTTCGAAATTAGGGTTAGGGTTTTGAAACCCTAACCTTCCTTCCCAAGTTTCGAAAATTGCTATGTGGTTAGGGTTTCCTAATTTTTTATAATTGTTAGTTTAATTTGATTAAAAGGGATATTATAAAATTGGATAAATTGTATACCCATTTGTTAGGGTGCAAAGTTTTCCTTGGATGTGGCTTACCCTCTTGTGATGTGTAATGGGTTTGGCCTTTCCAATAAATAGGAAGTTAGTGGCTCCCATTTTATGTAAGAACCCATTTTGAGAGATTAGACTAGTGATAGAATTATTACATAACCCACTTTTTAATAGCTTACTAGATCTAATGAGAGCTTAAACGAGATTATTTACATTGTGTGTTCTTCAATATTGCGTTAGATTCACTTGATCATTATAATTCCGCATATGTCATCATAATCGGGTCACTACAATTGGTATCAGAGCGGGTGCTTGAAGTTTTCAAGAAATTGATCCATGATGACAACATGATTTGGTGAATCACAAATTGTTGTAAGTTCTCATTTTTTAGAGTATTTTTGATTCTAGAATTCGAATTATTCTTTGATTATGATTCAAATTCGATTTTCCCTTTCTAGAATTCATGTGATTTTCGTTTTCTCTCTCTAGAATTCATATCGAAATCACTTTCTCTCTCTAGAATTTTGATCAATTTTGCTTTCTTTCTCTAAAAGTTCATTCGAATTTTGCTTTCTCTCTCTAGAGATTTCTTTCAAATTCACTTTCTCTCTCTAGAAATATCCAAGTTCATGTGATCTTTTTGTTAATTAATCAAAGATGGTGTGTTTGGATTATGATTCTTGGATCGTGATGATTAAAGATGTCAAGTACAAAGTCAATGAAGATCAATATTATGGATTATTGTTGAAAGGTGGATTGATTACAATGAATACTTTGATTTCTTATAGGAACAAGAAAGATGATTCTGGAAAATTGATCTTTCAACCTCTTTCTAATATTAAAAGTTTGGTTGAAATTTCCATGAGTATGTTATCTTGGTGTGGTAACAAAAAGGAAGGAAAAGAAAGAGAATTGTTCAAAAAAGAATATGTTTCTCTTATTGAAGACCCAAGTGATCTTCATGCTCTTGAATTTGTTGGAGATGTTCTTGAAGAAGTTCATCATGTTCATGATGTTCTTGAAGTTCAAGACAAGGGAATTCAATGTGATTCTCATGAAGTTGTGAAAGTCTTTTGTTTAATTGGAGTTCAAACCGATGATTGTTTGTATTCTTATGATTCTTTTAAAGGAATGGTTCCATATAGAAAGTCTTCAATCCAAGAAGTTCAAATGTATCAAACTCCAAAAGATTTGATTCAAAGTTGCCAAGTTCAAGTTGTGAAGAATGAGTTTGTTCTTGAATTCAAATCTTCAAGATCCAAAAAGACGAAGAAGAAGAAGAAAAAGAAGATCAAAAACAATAAAATTTGGGTTTCTAAACAAATTTGTTCAAATTATTTTGTGCTGTTGAAATCAATGAAGAAAATTTGGGTTCCAAAACAAAAATCATCAAATTCTGTTATGGAATCAAATTTCAAACCCAGAATTGTTGAAGATTCTCAAAATCATTATGAAGATGAAGTTAGATATTGGAGAAGTGAGAAGAAGCTCCATGGATGGTACAATGTGCATCATGGATGTTGTAATGTGCAATTTGGAAATTTTTTAATTCCAACCAAAGAACCTAGATCTTCAAAGTTCAATACATACATTGCAAATGAAAAAAGATATTCAAAAAGGTATCTCAAATTCTGAATCTAAAATGGATTCCAAAAAGTTACATTGCAAATGAAAAAAGGATATTCAAAAAGGTATCTCAAATTCTCAATCTAAAATGGATTCCAAAAATATCTTGTTGATTCCCTTTTCTTGAATATCAACTTATGAACAATCCCAAATCATATTTTATCAATTAATTGTTGTTCATTGATCAATTCTTTCAATCCAAACTCAAGCCAAATTCCAAACTCATTTGTCTATTGTTCATTGATAAATTGAACTTGAGCCCAAACATCGGATTTGCTACTGTTCATTCAAACACATTTTTTGAGCCCAAAACTGATTCCAACACTGATCATCATTTTGCGTATCCTTGTTTCCGATCTTTGCTTTATTTCGATCTTTGCTTTATTGTTGACTTGTTTGACTTCATTCTCAGTCAAACTTGTAGATCTGCTTCTATTTTTAATCGAAGAATTCAAAATATTGAATGATTAATGAAATTCGATGTCGACTGGAAAATGTGTATTCAATTCGAGTTTCACATCTGAAATTGAAGTTGGAAGGATGATATTGATATCGATTTTAGAGGATGATTGGGATCATACATGTGACTCGATTCTCTGATGTAATTGCTCTGATGTTTGAATCGATTGTGAATGATCGATTCGCATAATTAAATAGTTAAAGGATAATCGTATAACAAGTTTTGATTTTGGATTTCAGTTGTGAAGTTAATTGAGAAGATAGGTGTTTTCATAGTTGAAATTGAAACAGACATTTGAGTATCAAGGTCTCTAGAATGGAGAAGTCGAAATTGACTCAGGCTGATTAATTATTGATATCGAATGGACTTCAAGGAAGGGTTATTTTCGAATGGAAATCGAAAGTTTGGATTTCAAAGGCTGATATCGAATGCTTGAAGTCAATTCTGGGAAGCACATGCTTCGTTATTGGTGTTGTGTGATTTGAAAAGTCGATGTCGATGTCGATGTTGATTTTAAGATAAGTACTTGTATCGAGTCAAGAATCGAAAGATTACATGACTGTTAACGAAAATAAAAAGTCAAAATTGAAGGTTGTCGGTCGAAAATTGTTCCAGTAATGATCGATGCTTTGGTATCGGTTGTTGATTGAGAAAACTTGGTAACGAAAGTAACAATCTGATGGTCGAAAGTGAATGTAAACGAAAGCGATCGTTTGGAATCGATTTCGACGGTATCACTTGGAATCGAGACGTGATTCAAGATTAATTGAAGTTTCGACTGATTTTGATGTACCTGGTTTGAGTCGTTCGAGTCGAGGGATTGATTTCGACGGTATTGTTTGATAGTCATTGAGTTTCGGGTTCATGGTCGAAAACAGAAGTCGAAATCAAATGGGTCAGGAATCGATTTAGGTTAATAATCGAATGCACTTCGACTGATGTTAATGTACCTGGTTCGAGTCGAGAGTTAAATTTCAAGTTCAATTGGTGTTAATTGGAAAATCGATTGGAGTCGAAATTGAATTCGACTGATGACGTTGTTGTCGTGTTCATTCGCATCTGGGAACAATCGGGGAAGAACTCATGACAGTTTAGCATGTGGTCCTTGGAGTTTCAGCATTTTGACATTATACACCCATCCTCGCAATTTTTGGAATGAATTGGAGAAGAAGACTCGTTTTTCGCATCTGGTCCCTCATCTTTCTGTATTTTGACAGTTTATACCTAATTTCGATGTGGGGGTAATTTTCTGTGAAGAGTGAAGATGTTTCAATTTGAATCCCTAAAGTTTAAGAGTTTTGACAGTTTATACCCAAATTCAACTTGGGGATATAATTCTGTGAAGTGAAAAAAAATTTCAGATTCAATCCCTGAAGCTTATGCGAAATGACACTTTATACCTAATTTCGCATTTGGGGTAAAGTTTCGCATTTGAAGCTGATTTTTCGCAACGGGTCACTGTAGTATTTGCTAAAATGACAGATTTTACCCAATTTTCGAATTTCTTGCAACTTTCACCCAAAAGTCGAAATCTTCACCACTTTTGAAGATTTTTTTTCTTCGACTTTTCGTGATTTTTTCGTGCAAGATTCTCGTGGTTTCATTTTTTTTCACACATCGAGGGGGAGTTTTGTATGGTGTATTCCTCGAGCGCATCTCATACCCTTGTGGGTTTAATAATCATTTGTTGATTATAAAAAGGGGGATAATGTTGAAATGGGTATTTGAAGATTATTGAATATTCTTTTTCAAAGCAGATTTGAAGACCGATGTTACTTTGAGGGGGAGTTGGTCTTGATCGCTTGGAGCTCGTTTGGAAATTGAATTTGGGACATTCAATCCTAACTTTGAGGAGGAGAATGTTAGCATGCAAAGTTCTCCTTGCATATGGCTTACCCTCTTGTGATGTGTAATGGGTTTAGGCTTTCCTATAAATAGGAAGTGAGTATCTCCCATTTTATGTAACAAACCATTTTGAGAGATTAGACTAGTGGTAGAATTATTACATAACCCACTTTGTTATAGCTTACTAAATCTAATAAGGGCTTAAAAGAGATTATTTACATTGTCTGTTCTTCAATATTGCTTTAGATTCACTTGATCATTATACGTCATCATAATCGGGTCACTTGTGACATCCCCATTTTCACGGCCAGAAAAGACCGATTTGTTTATGCTTTGTTTTAAAATCAGAGTAATCTTTTAAAGAAAACAGTTGCGGAATTTGTTCCCAAAACAAAATATGATAAAAACTTACCAAAGCATTTCTTAAAGAAATGTATTTTCGTTATATAACAAAATCTCGGGATGTCATGTTCCGATACAAACCAAAAGCATAAAGAGTACAATACAGACCTTACAACAGTTATTTACAACTACTGATCTATAATCTAGAATCTCTCGTCAAGTCAACCAACTTATACTCTTTTGTCATTACCTGTAATACAAAGAAAACTGAGTTGGTCAGGCTTGGGAGCTTGGTGAGCATATAGGGTTTTCGACCTACAATAATATAATTATTATATTCAATCATCAATCAATAAATCAATCAATCAACCCAAATTACTCATCCCCATTATCTCCTTTATTCCTTAAGGATTTACCTTAAGAATCATCTATCCTTCATTCATTCATTCCTAAAGATTGACTTTAAGGAATAGGCACAAATTCCATTGTTACATAAGGCGCGACTGCTAGGTTTATGACATTCTCTTTTAGGCGCATCTGCCGACATTATCCTTTAAGCGCATCTGCCAGGATTACGACATTCACTATTTGGTGCATCTGCCAATTTTATTCTTAGGCGCATCTGCTAGTATTTTGAGATTCTCTATTTGGTGCATCTGCCAATATTATTCTTAATTATCTTTCATACCTCATCATTTATCTACCCATGTTTTACCCAACATATTCGTAGATATAAAATGCATATACAGTTTAACTTATTTAAAACCTATATAAAACATTCATACCACACTCATCTCAAATAAACAAACAATATATAAACACATAGCACGTATTTCATAGTAAATACTTCATATTTATGTGTTAGAAGAAAGTAACTATACACTCACTTGATAACACGATGATCGGACAGCACCTCGTCTCTTAAAACAATCGTTTCCGATAAAAACCGGGATGCTTTTCTTGAAAACTAGGCTTCTCACGGGCAGAGTTTCGGCTCGGAAACTTTACTTCTCGGGATCCTCGGGGCTTCGGGACTTGCTTCGGGTGTCGGGAATGATACCGGGGCTTCGGGGGTAAAGCTTGCATGTAAAACAAGGCAAAACGAGTGAGAGAGAAAGAAATGAGCAACCAAATTCGGCAGCCCATGACTTCTATTTATAGGGGCTGAAACCCTGATTTACGCTGGGCGTAATGCCTCTACAAGCAGTACGATGGGCGTACTTCGGTTACGCTGGGCGTACTCTTCGGATAAGCTTTGGTATGTGTGCCTCGAAATTCAAAAATTCATAACTTTCGCATACGAGCTCCGTTTTCGACGTTCGTTATATTCACGCGTAGGTGAGACTATGCTCTACAACTTTCATTTAGACTCCGTCGGCTAATTTTGACTTTATTTTTATTATATTATTTTTATTAGGCCGGGACAGGAAAACTCTGTTATAAAATCCTAACTTCTTCATCCGACGTCCGTTTTCGTCTGTCTTTTTACCGTTGGACTACTAACGACGAGATCTTCGATTCTCGTTTAGATTGTTTCGGCCAAATATCACTCGATCTCAATTTCGAGATTTGGGTTGTATACCGCTAAGTCGAAACTTAGAAAAATCATAACTTCCTCATACGAAGTCAGATTTGGACGTTATTTTTATGCACGCTCTCGGTTTAACGTATTCCACGACTTTCATTTAGATCACTAAGGCTAGATATCGCTCTATCTTAAATTTGTATTTTACGTCATACAGTGTCGTGTCGGTTCTGTCGCGAAACTTCGACAGGTCATAACTTCTTCGTTATAACTCGGATTTCGGCATTCTTTATATATCCGGAATCCTTGTCAAGACCACTACAACTTAGTTAAGATTATTCATTCTAAATCATATTATATCAAAAAAGTCATTTTTGATGCTTATCGTCTCAAAATTGACTAGACCTGATCTACGGGCGTTACAATTATCTCCCCCTTAGGATGATTACGTCCCGGAATCATCAACAAAATAGGGCTTGAATAATGATTCCATACGTTATCTCTTCATCCTACGTAATAACCGTAACTTCTATGTTCCCTCGAATGAGTATTTAACTCTAGGGCTTCCTGACTGCAGACGATGCTCAATCTTGCATCTGCTTTTCGTATTATGTTGGACTTTCAATCGTAACCTTCGAGTTACAAAATAAGTCCTTATTGTGGACTCATTCTTCTTCTTAGGATAAATACTTTCCTTTATCTATTGTAACAGACCGATGGGTCGTGCTCCAATGACCTCTCATCACATGATGCAACGCTTAGACTCAGGTTTTTTTTAGAGTTAAATTCTTGAATGGAATATACCTTCCTTCATATTCTAATGTGATATAACCACATTTTAGCATGTAGCATGTCTAGCTACAGGCTTCTTTAACAACGAGCGCGATGCTATCGATCGCATTGATTTCAATCTTCTAACTTAAGTCAAATGTTACATCGAACTCGGTTCTCGGAACTACGTAACAAACTCATCGTAGTCGGACTCAATTTGATATGACCACTAGGGTCGGAATAACAATCATCGTACTAGTCATTACCGAAACAAAGGTAATGACATACCTGAATAAAACGGAATCAATTACTAGTTTCTTGGTAACCTTATGACTTTCCCTGATCCAAGTGCGAGTCCTGTGCTTCCGGTAGTATAGGCCTCTACTACCATTCACACCTACTCATACTCGTCCCAAGTATTGTCCCGCAGTCGATCCAAGTCACCATACACGAAAATCACACAATCATTCAACACATCAGATAACAAAACTAGGGTTCATACTATTACTTGAAACGATTACATAGAGGTTCAAGTCTATCCTATACTATGCCCCTAATAGGCTACACCACATGTTACTATTCACATTACTACTTCATAACTCGATCTTCGGGTATGAAGTCCTCATCCTTGATTCCTCGCGTTATTTTCTGCTTCGTCAAGGATCATCTGAAATGCTCTTGCCTTTGGTGGCGCATTTTGCTTCGTAGCTCCTTTCCTTTTTGGGCAGTCTTGCTGGAAGTGCCCCTCTTCATTACATTCGTAACATACCTTTTTGTTGAATATACAATCATCGGCGTAGTGCCCATGCTTTCCACACTTGAAACACGCCACCTCCGCGCCACATTTTCCCGAGTGCTTCTTCTTGCACTTATCGCACCATCTTGCTTCATCTCCTCCTCCCCCTACAGACTTCAAGAATTTTCTTTTCTCATTTGACCCTGAAGTTTCTTCCAACTTTCTCTTCTCGCCAACTTCAACCTTGCTGGAGGCTCTTCCCTTAATCATATCTTCAACAGACTTGGCAGCCCAGATAGCTGCCTCCAGAGTAAGTGTCTGACGCACTGGCACCGCATACTCCCATGGAAGTCCCTTTGCGTACCTGTCGATTTTCGTCAGCTCCTCTGGGACAATACGCAAAGCAAACTCCATTTTGTCTGTGAAGTTATTGGTGTATTCATCGATGGACACACTTCCTTTCTTCAATGTCAGAAATTGGTTCTCTAGTTCAAGCAGATTTTGGGCCGAGCAGTACTTGTGCTTAAGTTGCACCAAGAACTCTACCCAAGTCAGTTGCAGTGGCTCATTAGGGCTTAGGGTTTTCCCCAAAGTGTTCCACCAGCGAACAGCGCCACCCCTGAACTGTCGCACTACAAATATGGTTTGTAACTTGCCTTTGCAACCACATATCATAAAGGCTAATTCCATCTCCGAGATCCAATCCATTACTCCGATGGGATCTTCTTGTCCAGTGAAGGTTGATGGCTTGCAAGTCATAAAATCTTTGTACTTGCATCCATTTCTCTCGACTCCTTCCTCTTCATTATTCCTCCTATCCACAAGCGGTTCAGTCTGACCAACAGATCTACTGTAATTTCCCTCCTCAGACTGACTGTCATTTATTTCCGGTTGTTCAACAGGCATTACAGGTTCACTCTTGTTGTTCAGCAACAATTGTCTCATTTTCTCCCTTTGTTCAGCCATCATGGCTTGAATCATGGCTCTCACTCCATTCATTGTGATTGGCTCAGGTGCAGCTTCTACTATAGGCACCTGTTCCACCACTTGGGGTTGAGGTTGCTCATTTATGCTTGCATTTCCAGCTCCACTTCTTGTTCTTGCCATCTTGATCTATGCACCGAATAAGGTGAATTTAGATCCTCATTCACGATAGATATATATCATCCTTATCACTCTGAAACGTTTACATGCTAGTTCTAATACCGTCGTCATACGCTTAGAATCCTAAACACATAAGGTTTCCGGATCCGGTCGGCAACAGACCATAGATCCGAACAAATAACATCATCTATGGCAAACATATAACATTTAGCACATAAAAGCATTTTAGGCATTATTCCTAAAATATACTAGTGCTTGTGTCAATTTAGGTGCACTACCTAACATATTTTAGACACACTCCTCATGATCGTTACTTAGCATTCTAAGTTTAAGTCTAGAAATTTCCTACAATTTCCTAGTTCGCTTAAACTAATGCTCTGATACCAACTATGACATCCCCATTTTCACGGCCAGAAAATACCGATTTGTTTATGCTTTGTTTTAAAATCAGAGTAATCTTTTAAAGAAAACAGTTGCGGAATTTGTTCCCAAAACAAAATTGGATAAAAACTTACCAAAGCATTTCTTAAAGAAATGTATTTTCGTTATATAACAAAATCTCGGGATGTCATGTTCCGATACAGACCAAAAGCATAAACAGTACAATACAGACCTTACATAAGTTATTTACAACTACTGATCTATAATCCAAAATCTCTCGTCAAGTCAACCAACTTATACTCTTGTGCCATTACCTGTAATACAAAGAAAACTGAGTGGGTCAGGCTTGGGAGCCTGGTGAGCATATAAGGTTTTCGACCCACAATAATATAATTATTATATTCAATCATCAATCAATAAATCAATCAATCAACCGAAATTACTCATCCCCATTATCTCCTTTATTCCTTAAGGATTTACCTTAAGAATCATCTAACCTTCATTCATTCATTCCTAAAGATTGACTTTAAGGAATAAGCACAAATTCCATTGTTACATAAGGCGCGGCTGCTAGGTTTATGACATTCTCTTTTAGGCGCATCTGCCGACATTATCCTTTAAGCGCATCTGCCAGGATTACAACATTCACTATTTGGTGCATCTGCCAATTTTATTCTTAGGCGCATCTGCTAGTATTTTGAGATTCTCTATTTGGTGCATCTGCCAATATTATTCTTAATTATCTTTCATACCTCATCATTTATCTACCCATGTTTTACCCAACATATTCGTAGATATAAAATGCATATACAGTTTAACTTATTTAAAACCTATATAAAACATTCATACCACACTCATCTCAAATAAACAAACAATATATAAACACATAGCACGTATTTCATAGTAAATACTTCATATTTATGTGTTAGAAGAAAGTAACTATACACTCACTTGATAACACGATGATCGGACATCACCTCGTCTCTTAAAACAATCGTTTCCGATAAAAACCGGGATGCTTTTCTTGAAAACTAGGCTTCTCGCGGGCAGAGTTTCGGCTTGGAAACTTTACTTCTCGGGATCCTCGGGGCTTCGGGACTTGCTTCGGGTGTCGGGAATGATACCGGGGCTTCGGGGGTAAAGCTTGCACGTAAAACAAGGCAAAACGAGTGAGAGAGAAAGAAATGAGCAACCAAATTCGGCAGCCCATGACTTCTATTTATAGGGGCTGAAACCCCGATTTACGCTGGGCGTAATGCCTCTACAAGCAGTACGCTGGGCGTACTTCGGTTACGCTGGGCGTACTCTTCGGATAAGCTTTGGTATGCGTGCCTCGAATTTCAAAAATTCATAACTTTCGCATACGAGCTCCGTTTTCGACGTTCTTTATATTCACGCGTAGGTGAGACTATACTCTACAACTTTCATTTAGACTCCGTCGGCTAATTTTGACTTTATTTTTATTATATTATTTTTATTAGGCCGGGACAGGAAAACTCTGTTATAAAATCCTAACTTCTTCATCCGACGTCCGTTTTCGTCTGTCTTTTTACCGTTGGACTACTAACGACGAGATCTCCGATTCTCGTTTAGATTGTTTCGGCCAAATATCACTCGATCTCAATTTCGAGATTTGGGTTGTATACCGCTAAGTCGAAACTTAGAAAAATCATAACTTCCTCATACGAAGTCAGATTTGGACGTTCTTTTTATGCACGCTCTCGGTTTAACGTATTCCACGACTTTCATTTAGATCACTAAGGCTAGATATCGCTCTATCTTAAATTTGTATTTTACGTCATACAGTGTCGTGTCGGTTCTGTCGCGAAACTTCGACAGGTCATAACTTCTTCGTTATAACTCGGATTTCGGCATTCTTTATATATCCGGAATCCTTGTCAAGACCACTACAACTTAGTTAAGATTATTCATTCTAAATCATCTTTTATCAAAAAAGTCATTTTTGATGTTTATCGTCTCAAAATTGACTAGCCCTGATTTACGGGCGTTACATCACTAAACCATTATTTTCGAAAATTTAGAGGGTAAGGATTAGGAGAAAATTATTTGATTAATTTAATTAGTTAATCCTTAATTCATTTAATATATTTAATTAAATGTTAATTAAGAGATAAATATTAAATCATTTGGTTTATTTTTAAATTTAAATTACTTGTTTATTAATTTCGAAATTTTAAATAGAATAAACCTAGTATTTGAAAAGTTTAAAATACACCTTATATATATTATTATTAATTGTTAATATATTATATGTAGAAGACTAAGTCAGTCAAGTCGCTAGTATGCCTCATTCACGAAGCCGAACTATAAGGGGGTATAAGAAAACTGCCTATAAAATGGTAGTTGCATGAGTGTCTACTCTCACCCACCGTTTCCTTGATTGGTGGAGGGTCGTTATCAGAACGGATTTGATAGGACATTAATTCTCATTAAAAGTATAATGATATTAAAAAGTACTAGAACCTTCTGTTGGGTTTTTATTCAAAAATTAGTTTCAACAAAATAAGATTTAGCAACAGAAGACTTTAAAATTAGAATAAACATGTAACAACGTAAATTTTAAAAACCAATTTTTTTCATTTTTAAATCATATTTTCAATCATCAAAACAATATCAAACAATTGTGTCTAATGTTATCATAACAAACAAATCCCAAAATCTCAAAACATAATCTCTATGAGTGTGTACGGATCATGCCGGCGCCTTCCCGCGATCCTCGCTAGTACCTGAAACACATAACACAGCAACTGTAAGCATAAATGCTTAGTGAGTTCCCCAAAATTCCATATACAACACATACGCCTTTCAAGGTCATAACTCTGTAGGATCTTCCGATCCAAGTGTCTCAGGGGACTTCCGTCCCGAATCCCGGTAGACCTTCCGGTCCTACCAGTATCGACCTTCCGGTCCGTAACCTCCTGACATTCCGGTCCATGTCATAATAACATACATAAATATCACATAACAACATATAGCACATATATCTCATTGCATACAAGACCTTCCGGTCACACATAGGTACCACTCTAGGTACAGTATAGTGAGCATACCAGACTCGCTGAGTGCACTCGTGTGACTCGGCGAGTCCATGCATGTCCTCTTCGCCCCTGGTCCTCACTCGACTCGCTGAGTCAACCCTACACTCAACAGGTCATCACCGGTCGCGAATCGCGGGGCAACCCGACTCGACTCGTCGAGTCCCTTATGGGCTCGACGAGTTCCTCCCATGAAAACACTCAAACGATCCTTTGAGGTCAGATCTGCTTCACCAACCAGTAGATCCAACCTTCTAACACTCGAAAGTCACGTAAAGGTTCAAACTTTACGTTCATGCAATGCATATAAGACCAAAAATGGAGAAATAGCCTTTAAAATGGGGTTCTCCTCTCAAAGCTCACATGGAACCTCATAAAGCTGGAAGCTTGGGACCTTTTGGACCTCTCAAGGTCCAGATCTATCATCTATACCCAAAGGGACCTCATATGCTTCACAATCTAACTCAAAATTGTGCAAAGGAAACCCTAGATTCAAGGAATCTATAAAATACACGAAATGGGAAGGAACTTGTACCTCAAAACGTGAATCTCAGTGTGAACAACACAGATCCAAGCTCCACAATCGATCTAGCTTGGATTTTCCCACTCCTTCTTGCAAGATCACACCAAAGGATGAAGAATTAGCCTCCAAAATGCTCTCTAAGCTCTCTTTGCTCTCTAGGGTTTTCGCAGGGGAGTAGTGGCCGCAAATGACGGCCATAAGGGCCTTTAAATAGGGCTCAGGCCCTGAGATTTAGGGTTTCACTTTACAGCGCGGACTCGCTGAGTCCACACATCGACTCGTCGAGTCCGATCATTAATCCAGACA
Organism: Lactuca virosa; assembly: GCF_052849685.1. NCBI lineage: Eukaryota > Viridiplantae > Streptophyta > Magnoliopsida > Asterales > Asteraceae > Lactuca > Lactuca virosa. Next base: position 402,746,186 of record NC_136430.1, on the reverse strand, counting down.
AGAATTCGCGATCCTACTCGGCGAGTCTGAGCGCCTACTCGCCGAGTCCCTCCTTAAAACTCAAGATAAATACTTAAAATAAGATACCTGGGAATCCGGATGTTACAATTCTCCCCCACTAGAATCAGACTTCGCCCTCGAAGTCTCATTCTACAAACAGCTCTCGATGAAGCTTCCGCATCTCCGCCTCCGGCTCCCAAGTCAGCTCGGACCCCTTTCGATGCTGCCACTGAACCAGAACCAGTAGCACTTCCTTGTTTCTCAAAACCTTGATCTTCCGATCCACCATCGCGACTGGCCTCTCAACATAGTTCAGGCTCGCATCCACCTGAATATCCTCCAATTGTACCACCGCCGACTCGTCGGCTATACACTTTCTTAACTGGGACACGTGGAAGGTATCATGTATCTGACTCAACTCCGCAGGGAGCTCCAACCGGTATGCTACCCTGCCCACCCTCGCAGTCACCCCGAACGACCCAATATACCGGGGCCCCAGCTTGCCCCTCTTCCTGAATCGAATTACTCCTTTCCAAGGAGACACTTTCAGGAGTACGAAGTCTCCGACCTGAAACTCGAGCTCGGATCATCGCCTATCCGCGTAACTCTTCTGGCGACTCTGAGCTGTCAACAACCTCTGCCTGACCTGCTGTATCTGCTCTGATGTCTGAAGCACTATCTCAGTGTTTCCCATCACTCGTTGTCCTACCTCTCCCCAAAGATGGGAGTCCGACACCTCCTCCCATACAACAACTCGAAGGGAGGCATACCAATGCTCGAATGGTGACTGTTGTTATAGGAAAACTCAGCCAACGGCAAATACGTGTCCCAACTCCCTCCGAAGTCCAACACACATGCTCGAAGCATGTCCTCGAGCGTCTGAATCGTCCGCTCACTCTGTTCGTCCGTCTGTGGGTGGTATGCGGTACTGAAATGCAGCCTCGTACCCAACTCCTCATGGAATTTCTTCCAGAACCTGGAAGTGATACGCACATCTCGATCCGACACGATCGAGATCGGCACTCCATGCCGCGATACCACCTCCCTCACATACAACTCTGCCAGCCTCTCAGCAGAAGAGCTCTCACTGATAGCAAGAAAATGCGCGCTCTTCGTCAGCCGGTCGACGATCACCCAAATTGCATCGACACCCCTCGCGGTCCTCGGCAATTTGGTGATGTAATCCATAGAAATATGTTCCCACTTCCATTGGGGAACCTCAAGTGGCTGCAACTTGCCATGCGGACGCTGGTGCTCGGCCTTAGCCCTGCGACAGGTCAAGCACCTCTCAACAAACCATGCTACATCCTTCTTCATACAAGGCCACCAATAATCTTCTTCAGATCCAAATACATCTTAGTGGCCCCGGGATGGATCGAGAATCTCGATCTATGCGCCTCCTCCATCAAGGTGGTGCGCGCCCCGCCTGCATACGGCACCCAAATCCGACCCTGAAAGGTCATAAGCCCGCGGCTATCGGTAACGAACTCAGGTACCTGCCCAATCACCCGCTATCTCTTGCGGTTCTCCGGTCTCACAGCCTCTGCCTGGGCCTCCCGAATGGTGTCTAACACCGGAGTCATCACTGTCAATCGCATACAAATGTCTCGAATCGGGGCACTCTCAGCCCTACGGCTCAGGGCATCAGCTACAACATTAGCTTTGCCCGGGTGGTACAGGATCTCACAATCGTAATCCTTTACCACGTCCAACCATCTCCTCTGGTGCATATTCAGATTGGGCTGATCCATCAAATACTTCAAGCTCTTGTGGTCTGTGTATATGGTACACCGAACCCCATACAAATAGTGACGCCAGATCTTGAGGGCGAACACCACTGCCCCCAGCTCCATATCGTGGGTGGGATACCTCGTCTCATGAGACTTCAGCTGCCTCGATGCATATGCTATCACATGCCCCCTCTGCATAAGTATTGCACCCAACCCTGATATCGATGCGTCACAATACACCACAAAATCCTCCATCCCTTCCAGGAGGGCTAACACAGGGGCTTCGCATAATCTCTGGCGAAGTGTCTCAAACGAGGTCTGCTGCTCCGGACCCCACGAAAAAGCAACACCCTTCCGGGTCAACCTGGTGAGAGGCACGGCGATCTTGGAGAAATCCCTGATAATTCTCCGATAATAGCCGGCCAATCCTAGAAAACTCCTGATCTCGGTGGGTGATCTCGGCACCTCCCATCTCATAATTGCCTCAATCTTGACCGGATCGACCAATATCCCATTCTGGTTAACGAGGTGCCCCAAGAACTGGACCTCTCGTAACCAGAAATCACACTTGGAGAATTTGGCGAAAAGCCTCTCCGACCTCAATACCCCGAGAATCACTCTCAGATGCTCCTCGTGCTGCTCTCTAGATCTCGAATACACCAAAATATCATCAATGAACACGATCACCGACCGATCCAGCATCGGTCTGCACACCCTGTTCATGAGATCCATGAACGCTGCCAGTGCATTGGTGAGTCCAAAAGGCATCACCACGAACTCGTAATGCCCATAACGAGTTCTGAACGCCGTCTTCTGGATATCTTCATCCCGCACTCTCATCTGATGATATCCCGACCTCAAGTCTATCTTGGAGAACCAAGACGCTCCCTGCAACTGATCAAACAGGTCATCGATCCTCGGTAAAGGATAACGGTTCTTGACCGTCAACTTGTTCAACTCCCGGTAATCAATGCACATCCGGTATGAACCATCCTTTTTCTTGACAAAAAGGATCGGCGCTCCCCAAGGGGAACTACTCAGTCTAATAAACCCCTTCCCCAACAGCTCCTGAAGCTGCGAGGATAACTCCTGTATCTCCGGCGGCGCAAGGCGATAAGGCGCCTTGGCGATAGGCGCTGCCCCCGGAACCAAATCGATACAGAACTCTACCTGTCTCTCGGGAGGCACACCCGGCAGCTCCTCGGGAAAAGCATCCGGGAACTCATGCACTATCGGCACATCATCAACAGAACTAGGCCTCTCCGCTGCTACTCGTGTGTCCATCATGTAGGCCACAAACCCACTATAGCCCTGTTGTAGACTCTGCCTCGCTCTAGCAGCCGAACAGAATGCTGACCCTGAACGGGTACCCTCGCCGTACACCGTAAGAACTCCCCCACTAGGGTCTCGTATCGTCACCAACTGTCGCTCGCAGTCTATAACAGCCCCAAAATGGCTTAACCAATCCATGCCCACTATGACACACACATCCCCCATCGCAATTGGGACCGGATCTATCGGTAACTCAACACTGAAGATCTCGAGTACACAACCTCGAATCACATCCGTAGCATACACCGCTTGTTCGTCAGCTATGGAAACCCGTAGTGGTCGACTCAATGCCTCCCGCTGGATACTGATGTGCTGACTAAACGCTAAAGACACAAATGACCGACTCGCACCCGAGTCGAATAACACCAAAGCAGGTACAGAACTCACAAGAAAAGTACCTATGCATATCATAATATAAGCACAAGATCTCATAACTCAGCATAAATAAATGAAAGAATACATACCAGCCACAACATCGGGCGCTGCGCGGACCTCCTCCACTAGCAACTGCAAGGCTCTCCCGCGAGCCTTCGGTGCCTCGGCCTTCAGCGGCCGAACCTCAGTAGCTCGCACGGCGGCAGGGGCCGATCCCTGCTGTGCTCCCTGTGCTGTCCCCCGCAGTTGCGGACACTCGGCCTTCCGGTGGCCCGTCTGGTTGCAATGAAAGCAAACCATGAATCCCTTGGGGAAATCCTTGGCTATATGCCCCTCCTTGCCACATTTATAGCAAGCACCCGATCGACAAACCCCGTCATGTCCTTTGCCGCACTTCCCGCAAGTGCGGCCCTTCTGGCCTCCAGATCTCGAATCGGCGGGCTTTGCCCGCTTGGCTGCCGGTTGAGACTGTGCCGGCCGCCGATCCATCCCCTGAGACTCGGCCTCCTCCCTGGCCTGAGTCTCCAACTCAATCTCCCTCTTCCGGGCATTTTCCTGAAGCTCAGCAAATTTCCGGTAAGTCGAGTTCAATACGAACTCCCGAATATCCCTCCTCAAAATGCCCAAATACCGGCTCATGCGTGCCTGCTCGGTAGATACCTGCTCAGGGCAGAACATCGCCCTCTCATGAAACTTCCTGGTAACCACAGTAACAGAATCAGTACCCTGCTTGAGGGTCAAGAACTCCTGAACCAACCCTTCCCTCTCCACTGGGGGAACATACTCGTCTTTGAACATGGTGGTGAACCTCTCCCAGGTCACCTCTAAAATCTCTGCAAGAGTGAAGCTCGCCGTCACGAACTTCCACCAGTCCTTCGTTCCCAAGCGAAGCTGGTTCAGCGCGAACCGTACCCTCAGAAGCTCCGGACATGAACACGTGTAGAAGCATCCCTCGATATCAGAAATCCATCTGATCGCAGCGATTGGATCCTGCGTCCCATCAAACTCTGGTGGCTTCGTGTTGCTGAACTCCCGAAACAACAACGAGTCACCTCCCTGAGGCCTGGCAGCAGCCACAGCTGCAGTAGCAGTAGTAGCCGCAGCCTCAGTCACTGCTGCGTACCGCTCATCAAAAGTCTCAATCAATGTGGTCTTGATAGACCCAAACATCTCCGGAATCTCGGCTCGAATCGCCGCTGCCACCTCATCGTGGATCATCTGACGAAGCTCCTCGTCACTCCCGCCGCTCGGATCAGGTATGTGGCGTGTCCCAACCATGATGTCTCTGAAATACAACATAATAATATCAGAGACTCGCTCGAGCATACTCGCACTCGATAACTCAACCCTACTTGTTCCTTAGTACCCAAAGGATTCTTACTTAGAGCGCGCACTGCTCCGGTGTCTTCAGTAGTACGGGCCCTATACTACCGTCCACACCACATCAGTATTCACCCTAAGTCCTCCTCCTTGGATCCCAGATCACAAGCACCCTACATCTCGCTGGCATAGGCTACCCTTCGGTAGACCTCTCATAAGCTCCTCACTGCTACCTACTCACTCTCAAGCATCACATAGCAGCAGGAATCTTTCTAGGCTAAGGCATCAAAAATCAGGCCACTCTAGTCCTAATATGAATACTTAGCCTACTCTAGCATGCATATCATAACATATCTCATAGCACATAATGTAAGGGTATTTTGGGAAATCACCGTTCGGGCGCTGGCTGATCGTACACACTGCTCCTTTATACTTTTCTCAAAATCTTTTACTCTGTCAGAAAAATTGTTCCGTTTTATGAAAAACTTTCTGAAATCCTCAGTTTGAGTTCAGATACGCCCGAAGATGCATCCAAATCCCTCAAACCAAGGCTCTGATACCAACTTGTAACAACGTAAATTTTCAAAACCAATTTTTTTCATTTTTAAATCATATTTCCAATCATCAAAACAATATCAAACAACTGTGTCCAATGTTATCATCACAAACAAATCACAGAATCTCAAAACATAATCTCTATGAGTGTGTACGGATCATGCCGGCGCCTTCCCGCGATCCTCGCTAGTACCTGAAACACATAACACAACAACTGTAAGCATAAATGCTTAGTGAGTTCCCCAAAATACCATATACAACACATACGCCTTTCCAGGTCATAACTCTGTAGGATCTTCCAATCCAAGTGTCTCAGGGGACTTCCGTCCCGAATCCCGGTAGACCTTCCGGTCCTACCAGTATCGACCTTCCGGTCCGTAACCTCCTGACCTTCCAGTCTATGTCATACATAACATATATAAATATCACATAACAACATATAGCACATATATCTCATAGCATACAAGACCTTCCGGTCACACATAGGTACCACTCTAGGTACAGTATAGTGAGAAGACTCACCTCGGCTATCTCGGATAATCTCGCACACGTATATACTGATCTAGCCTCCGCCTAAACACATAAACAATTATCTCAAATCAATAACGGCTCTCCAGGCTAGACTAGTCGCTTCCATATCCTCTAAGAAGGCTAAAAGACCATTTTACCCTTCAATGGTCCACAAGTCCAATTGTTGACCAAACCCTAAAAGTCAACAAAAGTCAACGGTCAAACTTTGACCAAACTCGCCGAGTGCACTCGTATGACTCGGCGAGTCCATGCATGTCCTCTTCGCCCCTGGTCCTCACTCGACTCGCTGAGTCAACCCTACACTCAACGGGTCATCACCGGTCGCGAATCGCGGGGCAACCCGACTCGACTCGTCGAGTCCCTTATGGGCTCGACGAGTTCCTCCCATGAAAACACTCAAACGATCCTTTGAGGTCAGTTCTGCTTCACCAACCAGTAGATCCAACCTTCTAACACTCGAAAGTCACGTAAAGGTTCAAACTTTACGTTCATGCAATGCATATAAGACCAAAAATGGAGAAATAGCCTTTTAAAATGGGGTTCTCCTCTCAAGGCTCACATGGAACCTCATAAAGCTGGAAGCTTGGGACCTTTTGGACCTCTCAAGGTCCAGATCTATCATCTATACCCAAAGGGACCTCATATGCTTCACAATCTAACTCAAAATTGTGCAAAGGAAACCCTAGATTCAAGGAATCTATAAAATACACGAAATGGGAAGGAACTTGTACCTCAAAACGTGAATCTCAGTGTGAACAACACAGATCCAAGCTCCACAATCGATCTATCTTGGATTTTCCCACTCCTTCTTGCAAGATCACACCAAAGGATGAAGAATTATCCTCCAAAATGCTCTCTAAGCTCTCTTTGCTCTCTAGGGTTTTCACAGGGGAGTAGTGGCCGCAAATGACGGCCATAAGGGACTTTAAATAGGGCTCAGGCCGTGAGATTTAGGGTTTCACTTTACAGCGCGGACTCGCCGAGTCCACTCATCGACTCGTCGAGTCCGGTCATTAATCTAGACAAGAATTCGCGATCCTACTCTGCGAGTCTGAGCGCCTACTCGCCGAGTCCCTCCTTAAAACTCAAGATAAATACTTAAAATAAGATACCTGGGAATCCGGATGTTACAAAACATAAACCAAGTTTATACCCACAAAGGATCTTTTTGCAAAGTTTGGAAAGAAAACAAGCACCAAATATGAAGAAGTGTTTAACAACCTTTGTTGACTTTGAATCCTCAAGGGGAGGTTTGGAAGTTGATGGAGAATGTGGAACCTTTGAGACACCAACATGTTGTCCACTTGATTTAAGATGTTAGTCTTGTAAGAAAATTCTTAACTCTTAAGCTTGAAGTTCATAACCAAAGTATGAACTTAAAAAGAGTATAAAATCAAGTAATATCTTCAAGAGGATGAACAAAATGGAGAGAGTATGCATACTCTCTCCAACTCACAGTTTTGTGTCCAAAATAAGAGCAAGAATGAAAGTATCATGAAGCTAGTATTTATAGCTTGAAGAAAAAGTCATAAGTGCTTAACCGTTTAGCAATTTATACAAACATGTCTCCCATGTTGTAAGACTAACCATGCTTTCATTTCTTTTTATTAAAATAATCATGAAAGTCATGCTTTTATTTAAATAATCAAAAGGTATGTCTTCTTTTTGTAATACTTTAATCCCATACTTCTAAAGTATGTTCCTTAGATTAAAATAAGCTACAAACCATACCTCTCTTTCTTCTTCCTCAATTTCGAAATTAAGAAGTCAAAAAAGAACAAAAACTTTATATTTTATAAACCAAGTTTATAAAATATAAACTTTAACTTTTTAGTAAAAGACAAAATAATTTATCTAGTCCAAAAGGTTGTGCATGACTTATTAATTCATACCATATGAATTATGTAATGTTACTTGCTAATGAAAATTATTATTTCCTAGAAATAAATAATTTCCAATTTAATTATAAGAGTTTATTGAATATTTATTAAAAACAATTTCTAATAAATAATCAATTATATCAAGTTGTTGTTAGTGTGACCCATTATTATCATAAGTTAATTAGAAATATCACTTTAATATGATTCTTGAGTATACTAGATCTTTCAATCTCCCACTTGTGCCAGATTCATATTAGGCTAATATACACAGTGGTGAACGTCTAGCAACATTTCACTGCCCCCATCAACATAAGACTTTGTGCCATTCTATTAAATCCTAATTCCCAAGAATCTTCACGCTAAAATTGGTGTATAAGGTAAGTTTATCAGTTATCCATTTGTCACAGACATCATGTTGAACATGTGATACGGATCGCAATCAATCTCATTTGGTGTTCAACTTTTGGTAAGGCGCCTTAGATGTCTAGTTGTCAACACATAAGAGGAAAAAATCACATCTTAACTACATAACCCTCTTGAATAATTCATACCATACCTGAAAATGGCTTTTATAACTGCCTGGTTAAGGACCATCATTTGACCATATCTAAGCATAGTACTCCCTACACTTAAGTCCCACTATGTATCTCAGGTGTTAAGGATACAAAGGTAGTACCTTTTAATCAAGTATCATTCACGATAGTGATCCATAAGATGATCTTGATGCGGGTCAGTTTAATACCAGTTCCCTGACAAGTACGTATGAAACTTGGTTACAACCCATTGCCTACCTTTATGCAGCGAAACTCAACCAATCCAATTCATATTAGTCTTACTTTATAATTGATCCCATAATTATAATTGACTATGAAAATTTAGGATAATAAGATTATTCATGGATTAAACATGTTAATATAGAACACAACAAGTACTAATGTTATGATCATATCCTAGTATATAAAAACATTATATAATAGTTGTTGTCACAATTTTCCAATATCTAAATACCAAATCCAAATCAAAATCCCATTTCTATAATAATAAAGTCTTATAGCTGAAGTGTGACCATTCATACTTAGCTTAAAAGAAGGACTTTATTAATGGGTTCGACTAAACTTAATTTGTGTGAATTCTGTGAATACTATCATCTCCATATTTGATTTTACTCTAGGTATAGTTAAATATCTTGGAGTATATGATTGGTGTTCTTTCATGACATAGAGTCTCTTAGCTCGATTAAGTATACTCTCAAAGTCACAAAGATTTCTATGTGATCCTTGAATGGAAGATATCAACATAGCTTTTCAATGAATTCATTCATCCAATCATATTATATTTCAACTTCTAAAGTAGTGTATTCTTATTTTGTAGTATATTGTGTCATTTTGTTTTACTTGGACCTCATTCCAACTAAACTTACTCTCCATCCCTCAATGAAATCATAATCCAATTATAATTCATAATTTTATAAATTTGTTTAGAATCGGAATCTTATGTAGCTCTTTACATGAAGATTTTATTCCAAACTATATGTCTCGTATACATTCTCTTAGTTCTTCTAAAGTACTCTTAGAATGTTCCTATAGTCATCCGGTGACTTAACCATGTATTTAATTGGTATATTATGATATACTCATAATATGATCATATACCAGGTCTTATGCAAAATATGGCATAAATGATGAATTCATTTTCCAAGCAAGTCGAATATAAATCATTTTAGCTAGTTCAAACTTGTGAGCTAGGTCCTTTTGAGGCTAGCTCAAAATTAGTTCCATGTGATAATGTAAAGGTTCCTCCAAAGGAATCTTCTATCTTGATCTCTTTCAAGATATTGTCAACATATGCAAAAGGATATAAAACTTTTAACACACATTTTATCTATATCTATAGATTTTACATTCCAAGAATGTATCTTGTTCTTCCTAAGTCTTTCATATTAGAAATACATTCTGAATCAAGGTGAAAAAGGCTTGACATGGTTAGAATGTAATTTCTTATGATTAAGTATGGCTCATTCATACAAGATTGGGAATGTCACTATGCTCCCACTAGTTCTTAGCAAATACACATGTTCTATTCATTTTGATATAAAAGCATATATTGTGGTTTCATATTAAAATGATGATTGAAAAATTAAGATGTTTGCTTTATATCCATAAGTGGATCTCAAGCTTTACACATTTTTTTAGGATAACATGGATTCAGAAAACCTCCAGGCTAATCTATATAGATATCTTCTAGTAGATGTCTATTAAGAAAACCAGTCTTTCTTGAAATCTATTTGCTATATTTCATATTGAGAATATGAATTTATAGTAAACAATATCCTTATTGATCATAGCTACTTGTGAAAAAGGTTTGATCATAGTCAATGTCATGAGTATGAAAAGGACCATAGTCAATGACATGAGTATGAGAAAATCCTTTTATAACAAGTCTTGCTTTAAATATGTATCGATCCATGTAATGTATTCTTTCTAGAAGAATCACTTACTCCTTCTAGCCTTACTATAGAGAAAAATTCAATCAAGACATACTTGATTATCATACATGGATTACAACTCATGTTCATGACTCTAACTCATTAATCAGATTCGACGTCTGACATAACATCTTGGTATTTGATGGATTTGCTAGAAACCATCAAAAAAAGTTCATCAATGATGGATTCCACATTTCTCAAGTCATAGATGATTTCTACCACTAATGCAAACAATTTGTGTTTGTGAATATCTATTATTTAAGTTTAACAATCCTTGTTAAATCTAGTTCCAACTGTAACTACATCAGGTTATGGTTCTTGCGTTGCTTCAAGTTTCATGTACCTCCACCTTCTTTGTCATTAGAAGCTTGCTTTTTGCTAACTCGTATATCATAGGAATAAGAAAACTTATTCTTGGTGGGTTTGAATATAATAATATAAGCCACATTTAGAGTATTATACGAATATGTATGTAGTAGATTTTGGGTTCAAAAGCTTTTAGTCCAACACATGCTTCAAATCCACAAAACATTTAATAAGATAGGGATCGAGCATTTCCATACAAAATCTTATGAAGATAATGTTATATCTACTAGTTAGTTGGTGTTTGTACTCGAGTTACAAATTATAGTGTTCTAGGTGTTATCCCAAGGAAATAAAATGAGGACATTTATGCCGATTAGAAAGAAAATCATATCAAGTAGGATTTAATTCATCATTTATTATCATTAAGGCTTTAAATAGTTCTTACCGGTTTGTATCTCAACTTTATCTTTGAAAACTTATACACAGGTTTCACAATTATGTTTTACCACATAAAATATAAATTATAACTACTATAGTTGTTAATAAAGTTGATTTGGTATCTTATGATAAATCTTAGACATTCATTAGAAACGAAGTCATAAACCATAGTGTATAGTTCCTTAATAATTATTATCTCTACTACTTAGTGAAAATATTATTAGGAATCTTTTATATGTAAATAACATTTACATATGTCAAATAAACTACATTATTTGCCTTCAAGGATCCCTTTCTAGAAGATGAAATATGTGAATGTCATTTGTATAATAAAGATAACAATGTCAAAGATGAGTTTGATTTAAAACAACTTTAAGTCAAAAAATATTTTTTATATAGAACTTGTCATTTATAAAACATTGATATTTACTTTATGATTCTTATTAAGAGATCTAGTCTTATAAAAGAATTTTAATCATTTTCGAATATGATGGTGATCGTTATGAAAAACGATTTAAGAAAATAATCAATCATTTATAAATTAAATTGGGACATATATTTAGGCATGCTAAATTAAAACATACATTGTTCCAAAACAAACATTGTTTTATATCACAAGTAAATTATGTTCCTAGCATAATTAATAAACTAAACTTCGAGAGTGTAGTTCCAACTTGATTGTGCTTAGGTGGTTACTCTTCAGTAAATATCCACAAACCATTTACATATATAAGATTAAAATTTAAGTACCAAGTACCTAAGTGTCATATGAAAAGTATGAGTTCTACCTAGTAGATACCTGAAGTACTAGTCTCTTCCATACTTTCTTTCTAGATAAGAGGAGCAGTTCCTCTTCCAGTGTTCAGTTTCTCCAAAATAGAAACAGGATCCATCTATGTGGGCCTTATTGGATTTCTTGGGCTTAAAGGTGTTCAGTCCATAAAACATGGGCCTCTTAGATCACACAAGGTGACTCTCTTTGGCCTTGTATGATTCCTATTTTGATGTAAGAAACATCTTTAGCATCACAGTGATGCCTTTACTGGCCCTATGATATGAACAAGGACCTTATGGAAAGGTACCATAAACGAGCTCGTCAAGAAAAGTATGAAGTGGTCAAGCCCCTCATGGCGTACAAGATGAAGGAGGGGGAATCTGTCTGTGGCCAAGTGCAAAGAATGCAACGTTACGTGGAGCGCCTTGTTAGGCTGAATGTGCATTTTGATGAGGCGTTGGTTATTGATATAGTCCTAAACTCCTTACCTAGTTGTTATGATCAGTTCATTCTGAACTATCATCTGAACAACGGTGAGACCACATTGGTTTAATTGCACAACCTCCTGCAGATAGTTGAAGTAGGAATGAAGGGTAAAAGTATAGCCTCCATTCCTGCTAGTGATCCTATCCTAGCCATTGGATAAGGAAAGGTTAAAAAGACGAAAGGTCCTCCCAAGCAAAACTGGAAGGGAAAGTCTCATGCAGGGTCATCCAATAGTGGCCCTAAAGGAAAGTCCAGTTCTGATCATCCACCCTCTTCTGATCCCAAAGAGGAAATTTTCTTTTACTGCAACGACAAGGGGCATTGGAAAAGAAGCTGCCCGAAGTATCTACTGTTGGATTAGGTGTCTAAGCCCATAACTATAATTGGTATGTAATTAACCTGAGAGTAGCATGGTCCATTTTGGGTTGCATTCACCAGGGCAATTTGATAGGATGGATATTTGTGAAACAGGTTATTTGTGATTTATTAAGATATTATAAGTATAATATATTAATTGGGAAATCATATTATTTAATTAGTATTGATCAAGAATTAATGTGGAATTAATTTAGTGATCAAAAGAGACTAATTAAATTAACGGGGACTGATTATGTAAATCAGTGATACATATGCTTTGGGCTATTGATCCATGATAGACTAAGTTTATGTGAGAGTCCATGAAGAGTTAGTCCATATGAGTTATGGGATCATAAGCCTAAGTGTAAGAATTAGGGTTTACATATGACTCTTGGAATTCTACACTATATATGTATTCCCTTACGCTCAAAATTAACACACAAGTGTCATAACATGAGTATAGCCGATTTTGTGTGCTCCAACCTCTCTCTCATTTGTCCTCCTCTTGATCTTGGTGTTTTGTGAACCATTTGAGGCATCATACTTGGGGTTCTAAGCTCTCATAAGGCCAACTTCTACAAGCTACAACAAGAGGTAACCATCTAACTAGTTTTTATGATTCAAATATTAAATTTGTATGCTAGTTAGGCTTCATGCTTTGGATAATATGAATTGGAATGTATAATTAGAGAAAACTTAGATCCAAGGCATTAGGGTTGTATGTGCACCATAGGAGTGTTATAGTACCTAAAACCCAACAGTAGTATCATGGACATGGGCTGTTTTTTGTTATATAGATGCATGTGTTAATTTTCAAAGCTGAAAACTTTCATTTTTTGCTGTCTGACTGCTGGACTCGATGAGTCCCATGAGTGGACTCGCCGAGTTGGATTTATCTGGGGATGAACTCGTCGAGTCCATGCCTTGACTCGACGAGTTGGGCAGTCTGTTGGTAGAGTTTTTCGAGTTTTTGGCTTGTTTTAGATTAGGATCATTACCACAAACTGTTTTGGTTCACAAAATTTGATTTTGATGATATGGTAATGATTATCCCCATCCAATAACATGATGATTGCCAAATTTTAAGATAATTACTTGATTTTGTGAAAAACTAATTATTTGTAAAATTTGAATCATTTTGCAACAAGAGAGTTGAATTAGATCAGTTTAGTAAAAAGATAAAATGATATGATTATTTTATCAGTTTAAAGTTTGATCGAAATGTTTCTTGAAGAGTTTCATAACTTGTCCTCAAGTTATGGAACTTGAAAAGTCTCATTCATGAAACAAATTAACTCCTTAAGTTATGGAATTCAAGAGTCTTGAAAGGTTACAAAACTTGCTATCAAGTTTAGGAACCTAAAAGGTTTTGAAGAGTTTCAAAACTTGCCCTCAAGTTTTGGAATTTAAAATTTGATTAAAAGTTTTAATTGTGAAATATTAAATTCTAAACCTTTTGGCTTCATAACTTAAATTTAGACTTAAAAGTTTAATTATGGCTTTGTTGATAATTAATTAAAAGATTAATTAAAAGAGTATTAATAAATCCATAATTATATGGTTTGAGTTTAATTAAATTAAAAATCTAGTTTAATTAATAGATTAAACTAGGGATGAGATTTAGAAGCGGAAAACCGGACCGGAACCGGAACCGTTAGAACCGGAATATATAGAACCGGTTCCGGTTCCAGGTTTAAAAATTGGTTTTATCCGGGTTCCGGGTAATCCGGGTTTGGGTCCATCGGGTCCGGGCAAAACGGGTCTAAAAATCGGAACCGGAACCACTTTTAGGGCCGGAACCGGTTTTTGTGAAACGTTTAAAAGATGCATATCTCATTCGTTTCAACTCCGATTGACATGCAGTTTTTTCCAACATGTAGTTTAGAGTTTGTATATGATTTTAGACTATAAATTTGTCATTTTTAGTTTTATATTCATTGACTTACAGTCCCCAAAAGTCGAGATATCAAAGCTGGAAGTTTTTAGTTTTTTAGTTTTTTTGTATTCGGTGAAAGTTTTAAAACATACATATCTAATTCGTTTGAAGTCGGATTGACATGTGGTGTTTTGAAACTTGTAGTTTACAGTTTGTACATGAGTTTAGACTTTAATTTTGTCATTTTTTGTTTAACATTCAATGAGTTACAGTCCTCCAAAGTCGGGATATCAAAACTGGAAATTTTTAACTTTTCAGCAATTTGTTTTTGTACTTTGTATTATGTGAAAATGTTAACACATGCATATCTCATTCTTTTAAAGTCGGATTGACATGGGGTTTTTTCCAGAGTGTATTTTATAGTTTTTACATGATTTTAGACTATAATTTTGTTAATTTTAGTTTCATATTCAATGAGTTACAGTCCCCCAAAGTCGGGATATCAATATGAAAATTTTCAAAGTTCAACCCACTAAGTAGTAACTAATTATCAAAAAATTCCGGTTTTTCCGGGTTTTCCGGTTCTAAACCCACTTTATCTGGTTCCAACCTACCCACTTTGATGTTTCCGGGTTTTCCGGTTCTAGACCCACTTTACCTGGAACCGTACCCGGAACCGAACCGGAACCGGTTCCTATATACCGGTCCGGTTTCCGGTTCTACAAAATCCCATTAACCGGTTCCAGGTTTTCCGGGTCCGGGTCCATCCGGTCCGGGTTTGGACCCACTTTCATCCCTAGATTAAACCACTTAGTATTTTAAATGTGTAAAATACACCCTTATACTATATAAAATTAAAAGTCTAATATATTATATATGTATAATGTAAAAAAGTCAGTCTTACCGTTAGTAGACCTCATTCACGAAGCTGGTCTATAAGGGGTGTTTAAGGAAGCGGCATGTAAAATGACCGCCATTGGGTATCCATTCTTACCCACCGCACCCTTCACCAGTGGAGAGTCGTTAGCCGAACGGGTTTGACAGGACATTTAAATCCTCATTAAAAGTATAATGAAATATAAAGTAATTAAACCTTTTATAAATTCCCAATCTTAGTTACTTTAAGAAAAATATGAATTTGGTGCTAATCCATGAAATTGCACATTGCACCTTATTGGTCAGTTAGTGGAGCGTGTGTGGTTAACCGGCACACTAATATTGACTAATGAAGGATGGCAATGGGTTTATCGTAAATTATCATTGATCAATGGAGTGTGTGTGGTTAACCGACACATTGATTAGGTGGTTAATGACATCGAGAGTACCAAGCTAATTTGCATGGTTATTCACACCTTGTTGGTGATCCTCGGTATCCCAGTCACAAACTTGAAGGGAATAATCGAGATTAAACATGCCATTGAAAAGTTCAATGAATCTCAAAAGAATCTAGGAATTTCAATTCATTTAAAACCTAATATTCATTTTCGTTTTTCATGGTGGAAATTGGTAAATCGTCATTTACCTACCTTCAAATATTTTGCAATTGGATTACGGCATCCCTCTTCCGAATTGCAGAATATTGTGTTGGGTCCTAGCCTTAATATTCCATTTTGGGTGTTATATTAAGGACTTGAATCAACTAACTTGAATTTCTCCCTTTGTAGATGTCTAGTTTTGACAACTATGGTCTACCTTATCCTTTTGGAAAAGGATTTCCTTATAAAAATAATATTCCACAAGACAATTGAGGTGAAAGATTAATCCCTTCTTCGTGTTGTAGTGGAACTTCTCTTCCTCCACCTACTCCAATAATTCTCCCTCACCCACATGTTCGTCGACTTGAAAAGTTCAAGATCACTCAAGCCCTAGTGGCAAGCAAACATGAAGATGGAAAGTTTGTATGTGCTCACGTCTTAGACATGAAGTTGCATATTGACAGGCTGGGAATGTTTGGAGTCGTGTTCCCAAGGAAGTTGGTTGTTGACTTGGTTCTTCATTCACTTCCTAAGTCATATAGTGAGTTTGTTAAAGACTAATATGTGACAGACCACGACATGACCTTTATTAATCTTACTTATTTGCTTATTGCTGGTGAATCAGCAATGATTTGTTGCACTGGTAAAGCAAACTTGATTGTAAGATCTACTTCCCAAACTTCCATGGACATTGACAATGGCGACATTGGAAGTCCAGAAAAACTTTCTCTTCCCAATGGAAATGGATTGGCCAAGGTCAAACCGTTTGACCAAATGGTAAAGAGAAAGGCTAAGTCTGTGATTGTCTCGTGTACCATTCCGAGAGAGTCTGTTTGTTACTACTGCCAAGAGAAGGGGCATTGGTTGCGAAGCTGCCTTATTTACCTGAAGGATCACAAGGATGGTAAAGTCAAAGTGGTTGACTCTGCTTCAGGTAAGTCCACTATCTAACTCTATTAAGTTCCTATTTTAAGATTCTTAATACATGATGTGATGAGATCACATTTTGATGTTTTGTAGGATCGAAGAAGAGAAAGGAAGCTTAAAGAAAGAGCATGCTGAGTCTGATCGCGAAGAGATGGATTTCGATCGCATGATTCGATGATCAGAATTGTGAGCTGCTGCTTAGGAGTTATGATAGATTGCTTAGAAATATGTAGCGACATAGTTTTCATTTGTAATTGCATTGTAAGGACAAGATTTTACGCAATTTTAATAAATAAAGAAAATTTTGATTTGATTTTATTTTATATTTCCTTGCAATGGCATTTGTGAAAATTGATGTTTGTTTGTTTCTATTTTTAGCAATATGGATTTGATTCTTTCGTTTGTGGTAGTGTCTAAATTTACCAAATAAGGAAAGATTCTCATCACCAAGTTTCAATTGGACAGAAACTTGGAATCATGAAACTTGTATTGTATGATGAATGAGAACCTGTCTTTGGGAAATTAAGACTAACTCCTTGTTCACGTGTATATGTAAGTCAAGTGAAGGACTATAGGATTGGGTATACTTGGTTGTGCACTGGTCAGGTCCACCACAAAGAACAATAAGACTATTCGTCATGATTTACTAGAAGTCTAGTGAATATGATTATGCTTACAAGATTAAGTGTAATTCTGAATCATTGAAAAAGTTTCAATGTATGGCAGAATGAATAAGAAGAATCAATTAGGCAGAAAGATAAAAGTTTCTCCAATCTAAAAGGAAAGGCGAGTACTGAAGTATCGTTTTTATGATCATCTTAATGATTATGAAAACCATATCACAATTGATCCTCTAAGGACACCTTAGTAGATAAGTATGGCTAAGAAGAGGAATCAGAAATTGTTGAAATGGTTAAATCAATTAAGGTGAGTCATACTTCGTTTCAAAATCAAGTCTTAGAGTCATACTACAATATTGTTCCTTGAGTGACATATCTTAAGTAGGTTTATAACACATTTAGAATCGGTAGTTGTGATGTCTTTAAGACAAAAACCAACTAAGACCAATTGTATGAAGTGTTTTTCCTTGATAAGAATCCACACTAACTCTTGAATATTTGTTTGTCAAGGAGTGTTTCTTGATAAGAGAATCTTATATGTCAAGAAGTCAGTGGGAGTCCTAAAGATCTTGAAAAGTTTCAGGAACTAATAAAGAATAAATCTATTGTGTATCAGTAGCTGTCACACCCCCAAAACCAGAACGGCGGAAACGTTCGGGGTGGAGGACGTCATGTATAGTATCACAACAATGAATAGTAGTAAACAAGCACCAACATCATCAATTGCATTAATAATATAATTTAATACATGTGTGTTCTGTGAAGTGTATAAGACACTAAAATGTAAATCAAAATAAAAGATGAGTCTTGAACGAGCTCCATCTTCTCAAAACCTGGCACCGGTACCTGTCTACTGGTGACCTGAGAATACAAGTTATTTTGAAAGAGTTTATCAGCTTTAAAGCTGGTGAGATCATAAGTATTTTAGTGTCATTGTTTGTATGACAGTGTTTGTAAGTACTTGATGTATAAGTTTGTAAATGTTTGTATCTCCTAGAAAACCCTATGTTTTCTACTAAAAGTAGCCTTCTACCAAGGCATCAAATGTTTGTAAATGTTTGTAAATGGTTGTAAATGTTTGTAAATGTTTGTATCTCCTAGAAAACCCTATGTTTTCTACTAAAAGTAACCTTTTACCAAGGCATCAAATGTTTGTATGTGTTTGTAAATGTTTGTATCTCCTAGAAAACCCTATGTTTTCTACTAAAAGTAGCCTTCTACCAAGGCATCAAATGTTTGTATGTGTTTGTATTTTCCCAATTCTGACTATCATTAACCAAAAATATTTGTTTTTACATTACTGTTCATTGTGAGAAGATCACAAAGTGAATGCAATGGGGAAATAAAATAGTACTGTAGTGTTGTATTAAGTAACTACTGCTGTACTAACTACCTTAAACCAATTGTTATTTAAAGTACCATGTGATATGCCTGTACCATACTACCGACTAAAAACACGACGATGAAAGACGTCGGAAGAAATGACATTTGGCACCTGTAGACTTGCAAGTCCCACTGTAGCTAGCAGCAAGGTGTAGGATAGTCAATCCAGTATAGATCTATACACAAATTCAATGCTCTCCTTCTAGGAGACTCTGGATACAAAACGAGCCATGGCATGTGATGCCATTCCCCATTACGTGGCTCACATAACTGTTGTGGTGTTCTTGTACATGTATTGTATGTACTAGCTGTATTGTATGTTCTCTCTCTGTCTAGTATGTATGTATGTTCTCTCTGTTTCTCATAATAGTATGTTCTCTTGTATAATGTATAGTATGTACTAGCTGTATTGTATGTTCTCTCTCTCTCTGTCTAGTATGTATGTATGTTCTCTCTGTATGTTATGTTTGTTTCTCATTACTACATGTTATGACTCATGAATGAACTGACTCATTGTATGTTTCATTGTTCTAGTAATAGTATTTGTAACTTCCTAAACTATACCTATTATAGTTTACTAACAATGTTGTTTGTATAAATGAACATGTTTGTATACCTTTTGTACCCAAAGGTATTGGACTGAAAGAAGGAACTTTTGTATCTATATACATATACATAATATATAACTAAGATTCAAACGACCTTCGGACAAACAACCGATACCCTAAGACCACAACCAAACGAGGAACAGGAGGTAGGGTGGGTTATCAGTCCTAAGTCCTTTGAATCCTACTTATATAACTATATCTACATAGATACACATTTAACAAAATATATTAGTTTAAAAGACAAAGAAGTTTTGTAAAACCTTTTGAAGAGTTTTAATAAATATTGATGACTTGATGTCATTTCATAAAACAATTTGAAAGCAGTTTGGCATAAAGAAACAAGTTTGATAAAGAGTTAACATGTAAAAAGTGTTTGATAAACATTTTGAAGTAGTTTGTTTGATAAACCAGTTTGAAAAGTAAGAAAATCCATATGTTTGATAGTCATTAATCACATGTGATTGATATAATAACTATAATGTATCTACTTGTATTCCCCCCCCCCCCCATAAAAGCAGTTAAAATCATTTAAAAGGTTGATTAAGGGGTATGAACTCACCTGAAATGAGTGATGCGAATGTAACATCGGAAAAAGGATGCTAAGTGTCAAGTGAAGACTTGAGCACACACGGATCCTATTTAGCATATAAAGACACATATATGAATACAATTAGTGTTTAATCAACTAATCAGGTAAAGAATAACACTTTAAGGACTAAGAAATCCTAAAATGGAAGTGTTACAATCACTTAGGATTGCATAAAAGGGTTGTATAGCCACTTAAAGGAGTTTTCGGTCCAAGTGGTATGTTTCTTGGAGTTTTCGGTTCTTGTGGTTTTCGGTCCATATGGTTTTCGGTCCAAATGGTTTTGACCGAAAACCCATGGTCTTTGATGCATAAGGTGATTTTCAAGGGCTTTCAAGTATGTATAGGGGTTCTAAGTTTCATCCAAAGCCTTATGTGAGTTTAAGGTCTTAAAGGCACCTTTCTTTAGGGTTTTCGGTCAATGGAGATGCACTTGACCGAAAACACCTATTGTTCTTGAGAAATGGATGTTTTCAAGGCCCTAAATCAAGTATCCTTACTAGATAACAAGTATAGGAGATAGATACTTACAATATGGAAGCAAAGAAGGGTGTTTTCGGCCCAAAACACTAGTGTGTGTTCTTGGTGTTCTTAAATATCTAACCTGAAAGAGATGATTTCATGGATGAAATCAAAGGGTTGTACTAGATAAAGCTTTGTAACAACAAATCAAATGGAAAGAATTCTTACAATTTTGAAGATCAAAGTGAAGAACTCGATGATACTTGAGAGAGAATGGATGTTTCTAGCTTTGAAAAGGAAAGAATGATCCAAATGATCATGAAATATATATGTAGGATGGGGTTTTCGGTCACCTTGACCGAAAACTCTAAGGTCTTGACCGAAAACTCCTTTTTGAGGAGGTTTTCAGTTTGCTTCATGACTAGAACTTCAACCAATTCATCCTAACACTGATTCCTTTGATGTACTAAGTTTAGAATACTCGAATAGACTCCAAATAGGCTAAAAGTTAACAAACAAGACTAACTCTGATAAATTTGAATGTTTATACAAGCTAGAAATTTCGGATTGTCACATCATCCCCCCGTTAGAAGGAATTTCGTCCCGAAATTAGAGTTTAAGCAAATAAGTAGTTACTAATAACTAAGTAAAAAGATGAGGATATTTCAGTTTCATTTGATCCTCGCGCTCCCAAGTGAATTCAGGTCCCCGCTTGGCATTCCAGCGAACCTTCACTATCGGGATACGGCTTTGTTTCGTTTGCTTGACCTCTCGGTCCATGATCTCTACTGGTTCTTCCACGAAGTTGAGGCTCTCATTGATCTCGATCTCGTCGAGTGGGATTACAAGAGTCTCGTCGGACAGACACTTTTTCAAGTTCGCGAAGTGGAAAGTAGGATGTACGTTACTAAGTTCGCGAGGTAGGTTGAGTCTGTAAGCTACAGGGCCGATTCTGGCGAGAATTTCGGAAAGCCCTACGTAACTTTTCTGTCGGACTCTAGAGGCTTTCAATCGTCCATTAATCTGAACGATCCTCACTATCGATTCCCTCTAACTCTAGATCGTGTAATGCATAGCTGGCTTGGAGTGTCTTATGCTGACGGAAGGCATAGGTAATGACTTTACCTTATTGCATCAATATGCAACTGAGCCCTGGATTTGGATGCATCGCAATAGACTACAAAGTCTTCTATTCCTTTTTGGGAGGGATAGTATCGTCGCGGTGCACAAGGCTCGTTTTAGCGTTTGGAACGCTCGCTCCTGCTTCTCTTCCCAGTCAAAGGCCACGCCCTTCTGGGTCAAAGTTGTAAGGGGCTTCGTGAATCGTGAGAAGTTCTGAAAGAACCTACTATAGTAGTCTGTGAGACCTAGAAATTTAAAATTTTCTATAGGTGTCTTCGGATCTGACCATTCTCAATGGCCTGGATTTTGGAAGTGTCTACATGAATTCCCTCTTCACTAACAACGTGACACAGGAATTTGACCCTTCGAATCCAAACTCGCATTTAAGAGAATTTCGCGTAGAGCTTTTCTGATCGAAATGTTTCCAAGACCTGCTGAATATGTTAACTATGCTCCTCCTTACTACGAGAGTAGATAAGTATGTCATCGATGAAGACGATGAAGAACTGATCCAAGTAAGGACGACACACCATATTCATTAAATCTATGAATAATGCGGGCGCGTTTGTTAATCCGAACGGCATCACTACGAATTCGTAGTGTCCATAACGAGTTCGGAAGGCTGTCTTCGGAACATCCTCCCTTAATACTCGTAGTTGGTGATACCCGGATCTTGGATCGACTTTTGAAAAGAAGTTCGCCCCTTGCAGTTGATCAACTAAATCGTCTATGAGAGGCAAAGGATAACGATTTTTAACGGTTAGTTTGTTGAGCTCCCTGCAGTCGATGCACATGCGAAACGATCCGTCTTTCTTCTTAACGAACAAGACCAGAGCTCCCCAGGGTGAGAAGCTTGGTTTTATAAAGCCCTTGCTGAGCAGTTCGTTAAGTTGACTGGACAGTTCTTGCATCTACGCAGGTGCTAGACGATAGGGCAGTTTGGCTACTGGGGTATCCCCTGGAACTAAGTCGATCCTGAACTCGACTTGATGTTGCGAAGGTAATCCTGGGAGTTTTCTGTTCTATCTGAATCTCTTGTCTCGATCGGTGGGAAAGCCATTTGATTGGCTCCTAAGTTTATTCGCATGGCAGTGCGATCACTCGTATTCTGGAGCGGTCTTCGTCCTAAAGTTCTTTTCTGGAAGTCATATTTGCTTCATAAATCACGGCTTCGCGTACACGAGTCGTATATGATTAAGATTGAAAAGGTCGTCGAATAAATGTTTCTTCTCTAGCTTACATCCAAACAAGGAAAAGAAGTTAAAGTAGAACCACCAATTCTAAACTTGTAGAACCTTGATTATATACCACCCTTGCGTATACATTCCTCAGCGATGGATTAACCGTATGGGTCTTCGGAGGGAACTTGACGTACTGTACGAGTGGTATTCCGGGGAGGTTTCTTCGGGAAGGATACGAAATATAAGATACCCTTCACATGAGTATCTCGGAGTTCTGGAATGACGGTTTCGCTAGAAAGGAGACTATGGTGAAAAGGATTTTCGCACGAGACTGACATCGGGAGGATCGAATTGACTCATGTTACATGATAATGTCGGACTACTCGAAATAAGAGGCGTTAGATTAGATTATAAAGGTGCTACAGAAACATAA
Organism: Lactuca virosa; assembly: GCF_052849685.1. Taxonomy (NCBI): domain Eukaryota; kingdom Viridiplantae; phylum Streptophyta; class Magnoliopsida; order Asterales; family Asteraceae; genus Lactuca; species Lactuca virosa. The sequence goes on along the minus strand of NC_136430.1, from coordinate 402,722,943 downwards.
TGGTGCAACTTGATAGAGTTTCAGTACTTTAGCTTATCTTACAAGACTGCTGCTGCGAACAAGGTATACTACAAAAGCAAGTACACACAGTACGAGAGTCCCTTGACTGACGGGATCTCGCAAAAGATATGACTCGAGTTGCACTAGTTTTTAACAGTTTATAAGTCTAATATAACGAAAACGCCCTAGAATTTCAACGTGGGTCCGGAGTAGTCTCTCCTTCAGCAGTGATCCTTAGTATCTTCCCGTCTGCGCCAGAGTTCTTTGTTATTGGACAATCCTTCTTAAGATGTCCTATCTCGCTGCATAAATGACAAATCTGGCTTGCCCCAACATCGGTGGTGGAAGTGAAGTGTCGGGTCGGTGTTATGTGGACCCGAGCGCTTGCGTTGATCTTCCCTTTTGGACAATTCCTTTTATAGTGTCCTGTTTCACCACAACCATAACAAGCCGGGCTGACCCCGATGTTAGTGATTTGGAAGACGGTTTGTGCCGACGCCCTACAGACACCAATAGTGTGCCCTATTTGATTGCAATTTATGCATTGCGGATCACGGCAAACTCCTGTATGATGAAAAGTACACTTTATACACTTCGGGAGTTTTCCCTCATATGGTCTGAACGGTGTTGAAGTGGCAGGGGTTGCCACTTGTTGCTGTTGCTTGGCAACTTTTTGAGATCGTTTGCGCTCCTTGTAGGCTTAACGCCTTCGTTTCTTACCCTCTGCTTTGCGGCTTTGGGTGCTCGTAACAGTTATCATTTGTTGATTTCCCGGGTGGTTACAACAATTTGAACTGTCAAGACCTTTTACAGCCTTGCTTTTGTTACTAGTGTTGAGGTGTGCAAGGACAGCTGTCACGGCAGCTGTTACCGCTGCTTGGAAGGTGGCAGCGTCTATATGAAGGATCAGGGTTTTGTCGTTCGGCTGATTACCTCTAGATAACGACATGATTCTGCTATTTGACAAGAAAAGGAGTTTGTGAGTGATTATGGTCGGCCCTAGATGTATTATACTCATTCATGTAAATGTACAGTTATTGTTTTGTTAAACTGTTCTCGATGGTTTGACCTACATCCCCATGATGCAGTACTGGAAAAGAGTTGAAGTAAGTTCATAGAATGTTCACTAGACAATTGCTATTTTGAACTAGACTATCATTGGTTGGTGGATAACCGGATTCAACCTTTGACAAGAATTGGAAGTGATCCTTGAGCTAATTCACCATAGCTCAATAATTTGACGACGTGAGGTTTAGATAGGATTCTAACGATAGCAGAACGAAAGTATTTGAACAAGGATTGGCACAGAAATTAGCCGACTGTCAATATCATTGATATTTAAGATGTAATACGTTTGGGAAAAATGACCTTGGAGTAGGTCTTACATCATATCCGAAGTAGAAAAGTTTGGACGGCATACTGGCCTAACTAGAAAGTACTTACAGTACAGGGTTAGTTACATAGAAAAGTGCTACTCGGAGCATAGATAGGAAGACTATTCTTTCAACCATTGAAAGAAAGGTAGAATATCTCCTACTGGTGACGGTTATCCCTTGGGTGAACTCTTAGTTTAGCCAGCTGACGCTCCACATCAAGTAGGTGCCTTTCGTACACCCTTTGGCGTACTCGGAGCTCTATTACTTCAGCTCGAGTTTCAGCTAGCTCTTGTTGCAGGGTCTCGTGGTCTCCTCTAGATCTCTCACGAGCATCTTCCAGATGAATGGTGCGGATGGTATGCATCCTCGCATTGGCATCAACTTCCGTGATTCGATGGAGAGTTGTCCTGCCTGAATCTCGTTTCGGGCCACTCTGCGGACCAGGATTGGAAAGACTCTGTCTGCTAAGCCTCCTTCGCTCAGGTCATAAAAGCTTTGGTCTCCGTTGAATGGTATGGGCTGATTTTGTTCTTGGCTCCATGTTTCCAAGCTTTCCACCCACGGAGGCGTCGGGCCTTGAAAAGTCGGACGAGGGTTAGGATTTGGAACAGGAGCCACCAGGGGTAGGTTCTCAACTTCTGGCTCGGAGTCAGAACTATCTGCAAAGCCTTCAACCGGGTGATCATCCACAGGGATTGGGTGATCATTTTCTGGCTCTGCTTCAAACTCTCCTCCATTACCTTGGTTAGGGAAGTACAAGTCGCTGTGGGGATGGAATCCAGCCATGTTATCTACGCGAGAAAAGGGGTATAAGAAATAACTAAATAAAAGTACTAATTAGGTAGTTATAAGGCCTTTTTAGTTTGCACATAAGTAAATTATAGTAACACAAAATACTCCTATAGTATTTTAAGTTTATGTTCTGTTCTAAGGTTTTCGTTGTGGTATTGTTGGTAAGTTTTTAGACTTGTTGCAACCTCACAACCACTCTTAGGCACATGCTAGTCAGTCCTCGGATAATATAGTTGATCAGGCTATATCTTCCCAGATTTGACTATATGTCTCTAAGTCTACTTGTGCTGCCCAACAATCGTAATACTTTTGTTATGTCCTAGTGACACAGATTTTAGCATGAATGCAGGTAGGTATACTTGGTTAAATATTTTATTATTTAAAAGTATAAACTCTTTGTCAGAGTATTTTTAAATCCCGCTGTGTTTATAGTTTGTATATATTTTATGGGTTGATATACTCGATTCACTATAAACAATGCTCTGATACCAATCTGTCACACCCCAAAACCAGAACGGTGGAAATGTTCGGGGGTGGAGGACATCATGTATAGTATCACAACAATAAATAGTAGTAAACAAGCACCAACATCATCCATTTCATTAATAATATAATTTAATACAAGTGTGTTATGTGAAGTGTATAAGACACTAAAATGTAAATCAAAATAAAAGATGAGTCTTGAACGAGCTCTATCTTCTCAAAACCTGGCACCGGTACCTGTCTACTGGTGAGCTGAGAATACAAGTTATTTTGAAAGAGTTTATCAGCTTTAAAGCTGGTGAGATCATAAGTATTTTAGTGTCATTGTTTGTATGAAAGTGTTTGTAAGTACTTGATGTATAAGTTTGTAAATGTTTGTAAATGTTTGTAAATGTTTGTATCTCCTAGAACCCTATGTTTTCTACTAAAAGTAGCCTTCTACCAAGGCATCAAATGTTTGTATGTGTTTGTAAATGTTTGTAAATGTTTGTATCTCCTAGAAAACCCAATGTTTTCTACTAAAAGTAGCCTTCTACCAAGGCATCAAATGTTCGTATGTGTTTGTAAATGTTTGTATCTCCTAGAAAACCCTATGTTTTCTACTAAAAGTAGCCTTCTACCAAGGCATCAAATGTTTGTATGTGTTTGTAAATGTTTGTATCTCCTAGAAAACCCTATGTTTTCTACTAAAAGTAGCCTTCTACCAAGGCATCAAATGTTTGTATGTGTATCTATTATAAGAGTATGTATTTTCCCAATTCTGACTATCATTAACCAAAAATATAGTTTTTACATTACTGTTCATTGTGAGAAGATCACAAAGTGAATGCAATGGGGAAATAAAATAGTATTTTAGTGTTGTATTAAGTAACTACTGCTGTACTAACTACCTTAAACCAATTGTTATTTAAAGTACCATGTGATATGCCTGTACCATACTACCGACTAAAAACACGACGATGAAAGACGTCGGAAGAAATGACATTTGGCACCCGTAGACGTGCAAGTCCCACTGTAGCTAGCAGCAAGGTGTAGGATAGTCAATCCAGTATAGATCTATACACAAATTCAACGCTCTCCTTCTAGGAGACTCTGGATACAAAACGAGCCATGGCAGGTGATGCCATTCCCCGTTACGTGGCTCACATAACTGTTGTGGTGTTCTTGTATATGTATTGTATGTACTAGCTGTATTGTATGTTCTCTCTCTGTCTAGTATGTATGTATGTTCTCTCTGTTTCTCATAATAGTATGTTCTCTTGTATAATGTATAGTATGTACTAGTTGTATTGTATGTTCTCTCTCTCTCTGTCTAGTATGTATGTATGTTCTCTCTGTATGTTATGTTTGTTTCTCATCACTACATGTTATGACACATGAATGAACTGACTCATTGTATGTTTCATTGTTCTAGTAATAGTATTTGTAACTTCCTAAACTATACCTATTATAGTTTACTAACAATGTTGTTTGTATAAATGAACATGTTTGTATACCTTTGCTACCCAAAGGTATTGGACTGAAAGAAGGAACTTTTGTATCTATATACATATACATAATATATAACTAAGATTCAAACGACCTTCGGACAAACAACCGATACCCTAAGACCACAACCAAACGAGGAACAGGAGGTAGGGTGGGTTATCAGTCCTAAGTGCTTTGAATCCTACTTATATAACTATATCTACATAGATACACATTTAACAAAATATATTAGTTTAAAAGACAAAGAAGTTTTGTAAAACCTTTTGAAGAGTTTTAATAAATATTGATGACTTGATGTCATTTCATAAAACGATTTGAAAGCAGTTTGGCATAAAGTGAAGGACCCTGGAAATGGTTTGGTCTAGGCTTTCATTGTTTTTTGTTCAGAATGAGTCTGTTATAGTGTTTATGGGTTGTTTGTTGATTGTTGAACTTTTTGTGTGTTTACGACCGTAAACTGTGTTTACGGCCGTAAACACGTTTACGACCGTAAACTCTGTTTACGGTCGCAAACCCAGTTTATGGTCGTGTCTTGTATATATAGAGGAGGTGTTAGTCTTTTAGTGGTTGTTGATGTTGGATTAGTGTCTAAGGCTGTAACTATATTTGGTAAGTACTTGACCCGGTTATGCATGGTCCTTTTGGGTTGCCTTCAGCATAGCAACTTGACATGATGATTTGTTAAGAGAGAAGAAATATTATTAATATATTATGAGAATAATATATTGAGGAAATAATAATATTATTTGATTAGTATAAGTCATATATTAATTGAGAATTAATTTGGTGACTTAGAGAGGTTAATTGAATAAAGGGCATAAACTGTCAAATGTGTGATAGTTGCATTTTGGGCTATGTATCCTTATGGATATTAGGGTGAACGAAATTTAGGGGATTGGGAACCTTAATTTCGTCCAAGCCTATAATCTAGAAGGATCTTGGATTGCTTAGGGCCTAAGTCATTCAATTAGGGTTAAAGGTGAAACCCTAGTAGCTCATAGTATAAATAGGTCCTATGGGGTGGGGAAATCGGCCACTCTATCATTGAAGAAACCCTAGAGCCGATTTCCATCCTCTTTCCTCTATCTCAAGATCATCTTCTTGCTATTTGGTGTTTGTAAGCCATTAGAGGAGTGACAATTGTGACTCTAAGCTCCAAGAAGAAGAAGTATCAAGCAAGTAATTCAAGGTATTCTTTCAGATCTGATTTCATATGATTAGATTCAATATATTACATTAGATCTAGTATTGCAAGTCTTGGATTCAATGCATGTTCAATTAGAGAAACCTAGATCCAAGCAATTAGGGTTTGCATGTGCACATAGGAAAGTTCTTATGGCTCAAACCCATCAGTGGTATCAGAGCTTTGATTGATTTCTATTGAATTGATGCATTGGTTGATTGCTTGTTGCTTGAAAAATTCGATTTTGTGATTCTGACTGCTGTACTCGGCGAGTTCCACTGTGGACTCGGCGAGTCCATAGAGGTACTCGGCGAGTCCATAGAGGTACTCGGCGAGTTCGAGCGTCAGAAGGAGGAAGTTTCGGGATTTCTTGCTGTTTTACTTAAGGATACTTGCCTTAACTGATTTGGGTCATTAAAATCCGATTTTAATCATATATATGAATATATTCTTGACCTAACAAAAGATAATTACCAATTAGTTGAATAATAATTTCCTTATATGATAATTGTTGATTATTTGAATTGAATTGGTAAATTGTTTTGCAAGTAACATTAAATAAGATCAAATTGAGATAATCTAATTAGATGATTTATATTATTTGCTATTTGATCCTTATGCTTTGAAAAGATTCAAGACTTGTCCTCAAGCTTTGAAATTTTAAATTTTGTGATTAAAAGTTTAATTTGGATAATTTTAAATTTCAATCCCTAGAATTTTACAAGTTTAAAATTCAACCCTATACAATTATATTATTACAAGCTTAATATATATATATATATATATATATATATATATATATATATATATGTATGATTTACAATGCTAGTCTTACCGTTAGTAGGCCTCATTCACGAAGCCGGTCTATAAGGTGGGTATAAGGTTGCTGCCTATAAAATGGCGCTTAATGGGTGTACATTCACACCCACCGCTTGCTTGACTGGTGGAGGGTCGTTAGCCGAACGGGTAGGATAGGGAAAACCTCCTCCCATTAATAAGTATAATGAATCTATATAAAGTAACTAAACATGTTTTATAAAATTCCCAATCTTAGTTACTTTAGGAAAAGTGAATTGATGCAATCCCATGAAATTACACTTTGTACCCTCGCTAAGACATTAATGGAGCGCGTGTGGTTAACCGGCACATTAATTGGGTTCTAAGCAAAGGTGGCAAAGGGTGACTCATTGTTTGTTATAGTTCAATGGAGCGTGTGTGGTTAACCAGCACATTGAATAGGTAATTGTAACAGTGGGGGCACCTTGTACATTTGCATGGTTATTCACACCCACTTTGTGATCCTCGGCATCCCAGTCACAAACGAGAGGGGCATATCGAGATTTAAACATGTCATTGAAAGGTTCAATGAATCTCAATGAAATCTAGGAATTCTCAATACATTTAAAACTTAAAGCTTATGTTTTTCATGGTGAAGAATTAGTGAATCGTCATTCACTTACCTCCAAATTATTTGCATGTTGGATTACGGCATCCCTTTTCTAATGTGTAAATAATGTTGTTGGGTCCTAGCCCTAATTTTCTTTTTGGGTGTTAATTAGGGGCTTAATTCTAATCAAACTTTGTTCATTTCTATTTGTAGATGTCTAACGCAAACAACGCTACTGCTAGCTCATTCCCGCTAATGAGCCTTTGTCAAAAAGTGACTTTCGATGGAACGAACTTTAGCGAATGGGTAAGATACATTCGCACGATCGCGCGTTACGAGGACAAAGAGTATGTTCTCGATGAGAAGCTCGAGAAGGTCAATCCAGAAACTGCTACTCCTGAAGAAATGACTGTCTTTGAGAACCATGAGCGTGATGCAACGAAGGTCCATTGCATCATGATAGCCACAATGAACTCAGAATTCCAAAAATCCTATGAGGACATGTATCCTTATGAGATGCATCTAGACTTGATGGAGAGATATCACCAAAGCGCGAGGCAAGAACGCTATGAGATCATAACGAATATGATCACTGCTAAAATGGGAAGTGGAGAGTCTCTAACTGTGCACTTGCAAAAGATGCAAAGGTATGTTGATCGTCTTCGCAAGTTGAATGTCAACTTTGGGGAAGATTTGGATATCGACATTGTTCTTCACTCCTTGCCCTCATGCTACAACCAATTTAGGATGACCTACCACATGAACAAGGAAGAGGTCACCCTAAGCAAACTCCAAGGGCTCCTGAGGACTGCTGAGAGCAACCTCAAGGACAAGTCTGTTGCACCAACTCCCAATCCACCGGTTGCTCCTGTTTTGGCTATTGGACAGGGAAGGGGAAAGAAGAGGAAGGCTTTTTCAAAGAACCACCACAAAGGAAAGTCCCAAAATGGTTCCTCCTCTAGTGGGACCAAGGTTGATCCTGCTAAGCCCAACCCAAACCCAAAGGAGGCAGAGTGCCACCATTGCCACAAAATAGGGCATTGGAAGAGAAGCTGCCCGGAATATCTGCAAGCCATCAAGGATGGAAAGATCAAGCCATCTTTCGCAGGTATTTACATAATTAAATCTAATGATTCATCTCATGCTATTTCTTGGGTTCTTGATACAGGGTGTGGTTACCACATTTGTTCTGATTTGCAGGGACTAGGAAGAAATAGGGATGTGGAGCTTGGAAGAATAAATCTGATCATGGGAAACAGAAGAACGTCACCTGTCACCAAGATTGGAGTGTATTCTTTAGAGCTTAGGAATGGTTTGAATTTAGAATTAAATAATTGTTGCTACTCGCCAGATATGGCAAGAAACATCATTTCTTTTCATGGTTTATTTAGACAAGGATTTAGATATTCGTTTAATAATGAGAATGGTTCGATTTATGCTTATCTAAATGGTGTTTTATATTTTGAAGCAATGCCTTGTAATGGAATTTATGAAACTGTTATGGTTATAGATAACCTAGGAAATGATGTGTTGTGTATGGATTCTTCCAATGGTATGGATAAAGCATCCTTGTGGCATTGTCGTCTTGGACATATCAACAAGAAGCGCATAGCCCAACTCCAAAAGGATGGAGTGTTGGAGTCGTTCGACCTTAGGGAAGATGACACGTGCGAGTCTTGTTTACTTGGAAAGATGACCAAGTCACCCTTCACTGGCACTTGTGCGAGGGGTGAGGGTTTATTGGATCTCATACATACAGATGTATGTGGACCCTTTAGATCCACCACAAGGGATGCAAATCGCTTCTATGTGACTTTCACAGATGATTATAGCAGATATGGGTATATCTACTTAATCAAGCACAAGTCAGAAACCTTTGAAAAGTTCAAAGAGTTTAAACAAGAAGTGGAGAATCAATTGGGCAGGAAAATCAAGATGCTTCGATCTGATCGAGGTGGAGAGTACCTAAGTCTTGAATTCCACGACTACCTCAAGGAATGTGGAATACTTTCACAATTGACGCCACCTAGGACACCACAATTGAATGGTGTAGCTGAGAGGCGTAATCGAACCTTGCTAGACATGGTTCGTTCCATGATGAGTCGTGCTTCACTACCTATCTCATTCTGGGGGTATGCCTTAGAGACTGCCGCCCATATCCTTAATTTAGTACCCACAAAGAAGGTTGCCAAAACACCTCACGAGATGTGGACAGGGAAAGCTCCCTCGTTGGCACATATCAAGGTTTGGGGCTGTGAAGTTTTCGTAAGACGAGAAACTCACGACAAGCTCGAACCTCGTAGTGAGCGATGTATATTCATCGGCTACCCACAGAAATCCTTTGGATATCTCTTATATATACCGAGTGACAATGTTGTCTTCGTTGCGAGGAGAGGGGTTTTCCGAGAGCAAGAACTCATAAGCCAAGGAGACAGTGGGAGGCAAGTCGATCTTGAAGAGATTCAAGAATCTAGCGATGAAGGAACCTCTAACACTGGCGCTCAACCCGAGGAGGAAACTCCGGTTGAACCAATTGACGAGTCCTTACCTCTTAGACGTTTCGAAAGAGTTAGAGTTCATCCCCAGTTTTATGGTTTTCATATTACTACCGAAGGGGACACGTATATTAGTGATGGTACACTAATAAATCTAGATGAACCTAATAGCTATAAGGAAGCCATGGCAGGCCCAGAGTCTGTAAAATGGAAAGAGGCGATGGACAGCGAGATTCAGTCCATGTATGACAACCAAGTTTGGAATTTGGTTGACAATGTACTAGGTCGTAATACGGTCGGGTGCAAGTGGATCTTCAAGAAGAAGACCGACGTGGATGGGAATGTGCACACTTATAAGGCGCGATTGGTTGCGAAGGGTTTCACTCAGACTCCTGGAGTTGACTACGACGAAACCTTCTCACCAGTTGCGAAGATAAAGTCTATTAGGGTGATGCTAGCCATTGCTGCATTTCATGACTATGAAATATGGCAAATGGATGTAAAAACCGCTTTCCTTAATGGGAAGTTGGCTGAGGATGTTTACATGGCTCAGCCAGAGGGTTTTGTCGATCCAAAGCATCCCAATAGAGTGTGTAAGCTTGAGAAGTCCATTTATGGGCTTAAGCAAGCGTCTCGCAGATGGAATATTTGCTTCGATGAGAAAGTCAAAGAGTTTGGATTTGTACGAAGTGAAGATGAATCATGTGTATATGTCAAGGCCAGTGGGAGTATAGTTAGCTTTCTCGTTTTGTATGTCGATGACATACTGCTCATAGGAAACAACGTCCCGACTCTGCAGGAGGTTAAGTCCTGGCTCGGGAAGTGTTTCGCTATGAAGGACCTCGGAGAGGCTTCCTATATTTTAGGAATAAGGATAGTGAGAGAACGAAGTAAGAGACTAATAGGACTTAGTCATAATACTTACTTGGATAAGGTACTAAAACGTTTTAGTATGGAAAACTCGAAAAAGGGAGAACTACCGATACAGAGTAATGCCAAATTGAGTAAGACTCAAAGCCCGAGTACAGAAGCCGAGATAGCTGAGATGAGCCGAATACCCTATGCTTCCGCAGTTGGCTCAATCATGTACGCTATGACTTGTACTCGCCCTGATGTGGCCTTTGCTTTAAGCATGGTCAGTAGATATCAGGGGAACCCAGGTAGAGCTCATTGGATTGCAGTCAAGAATATACTTAAGTACCTTCGGAGGACCAAGGAATGGTTTTTAGTCCTCGGAGGGAGTGATGACTTAAAGGTACGAGGGTATAGTGACGCCAGCTTTCAGACCGACAGGGACAACTATCGTTCGCAGTCGGGCTGGGTCTTTACCCTTAATAGGGGAGCGGTGACTTGGAAAAGTTCCAAGCAAGAAACAGTATCTGATTCAACGTGCGAATCAGAGTACATTGCAGCGAGCGAAGCGTCAAAGGAGGCTATGTGGTTGAAGAACTTCATTGGTGATCTTGGAGTTGTGCCTACCATAAAGGAGCCTATGGAAATTTTCTGTGATAATGAAGGAGCGGTTGACTTGACCAAGGAACCGAGGGATCATGGTAGATCTCGACATATCGACAGAAAATATCATTTTATTAGACATCGAGTAGAAGAAGGACACCTCGTGGTAAAGAGGGTATCATCAGAGGATAACCCAGCAGATCCGCTTACGAAGGGACTTAGCAGGGTTAAGCATTTGCAGCACGCTAGGAGCATTGGGCTAAAGGACGATATTAGTTTAGATTAGATAGTTTGGAAACGTGTAGTAGATAAATGTAATTAACATTTGATGATTAAATAAAGGAGTATTATTTATAAGTAAAGCTACTGTCTTATGTTAATTGTTTAACTATTGTTTCATTTTGCATGTTTTGACTTCCTGAGTAATTAATTATTTGATAATAATCGAATTATTCGAATAGTCCACAGTCGTTCGTATGTTGGAAGTAGGTATGAATGAAGACTGTCATGAATTGGTGTGTAGATTGTCTAAAGTGTATTAGACATAGCAAAGGTTTGCTACAACGTTCATGAGTGCTTATGAACTTGATTTGAGCATTGGAATAAACCCGCACTTGTTGGAATCACTTCATGGAATTTATCACGAGTGATCACAAGATGGTAATATCATATAGTCTTAAAACCTAGATATATGGTTTATTGTTTGTTAATTGGTTATGCATTGATAATGCGCAAACGCATCAGTAACTTGATGTTATAAAACGCATTGTTGTGTGTAATTTGATTAGTGGATAGTAAATGCATATAAGTCGAAGTTTATCTGTTCCTTTTATCCTAAGAGGGTAAAAGCGATATCAGGGCCCCTCGATGATTTGATTTGACTTATGTGTCGGGCCCGGTCAGAACTAAATTGATGTGTTCGATTAAGTTCTATGTCAAATGAATCTGAGATCGAGAAACAAATTGCAGGACAATAAGTATGACCATGTTCCATGTAAATGTCCGCACGATATCTAGAACAGAGGATTATACGATCCCTTATCTAAAGGACAGGATACTGATAAGATCAGAGTTGACAGCGTCTTTGAGAGCTACGATTGCTAATCGGATTATATTTGCATATATAGTTACTAGACTTATCCAAGTGGGAGACTGTTGGATTAGTGTCTAAGGCTGTAACTATATTTGGTAAGTACTTGACCCGGTTATGCATGGTCCTTTTGGGTTGCCTTCACCATAGCAACTTGACAGGATGATTTGTTAAGAGAGAAGAAATATTATTAATATATTATGAGAATAATATATTGAGGAAATAATAATATTATTTGATTCATATAAGTCATATATTAATTGAGAATTAATTTGGTGACTTAGAGAGGTTAATTGAATAAAGGGCATAAACTGTCAAATGTGTGATAGTTGCATTTTGGGCTATGTATCCTTATGGATATTAGGGTGAACGAAATTTAGGGGATTGGGAACCTTAATTTCGTCCAAGCCTATAATCTAGAAGGATCTTGGATTGCTTAGGGCCTAAGTCATTCAATTAGGGTTAAAGGTGAAACCCTAGTAGCTCATAGTATAAATAGGTCCTATGGGGTGGGGAAATCGGCCACTCTATCATTGAAGAAACCCTAGAGCCGATTTCCATCCTCTCTCCTCTCTCTCAAGATCATCTTCTTGCTATTTGGTGTTTGTAAGCCATTAGAGGAGTGACAATTGTGACTCTAAGCTCCAAGAAGAAGAAGTATCAAGCAAGTAATTCAAGGTATTCTTTCAGATCTGATTTCATATGATTAGATTCAATATATTACATTAGATCTAGTATTGCAAGTCTTGGATTCAATGCATGTTCAATTAGAGAAACCTAGATCCAAGCAATTAGGGTTTGCATGTGCACATAGGAAAGTTCTTATGGCTTAAACCCATCAGTTGATGCCATAGAGTCCTATCGAGTTGTACCAGACGATTTTCTCAATATAATCGTGTGCAAGCTTGATTTCTTTTCATCTTATTCTTATTCTGTGATTGATTGTTGCTTAACTACTGGTAAAGATCCATATTTGGACCTTACAATTTGTATCAGAGCGAAAACCGGTGTTAAAGCTTCTTTCAATCGATTTTTGGGCTATTTCAACCGATATCTTTGAAGTTCGAACCTGCTGTTAGTGTTTACGTAGTGAAGGGAATCGTTTCTACTGAAAAATCGTGTTCATAAGGGTTTTCTGGGAGTTTGCTGTCAACCGTAAATTCCATTTACGGTTGTTGAATCAAAAACACGAAGAATCGTAAACACTGAATCTTCATAAACCGTAAACCAAGTTTCGAGAACCGTAAACAAATAAACCGGAAACTCACAAACCGTAAACTGTTCAACCGTAAACACAGTTTACGGTCGTAAGCTCAGAACCGTAAACTCCGTTTACGGTCGAAATCATCTGGACCGTAAACTCGGTTTACGGTCGTAAACCCTTTCAACTGTAAACTCAAATTTTGAACTTAATTTGCTTAATTTGCTTAATCTCAAATGGATTCTCAAGGTCAAAATCATTTCCATGAACTTGACGCTGTTATGGGCACCACCACACGAATTCCAAGATTGATGTCTGCGGATGGTTTCCCCGAATGGAAGTATAGAATTGAAAAGTACATCAAAATGAAGGACTTTAAGGTATGGAGAAGCATTCTTAGAGGCCCTATTAGAATCACTACGACAGTTGCAGGCCAAGTGATTGACAAGAAGGTTGAAAACTACACTGATGAGGAGTTTGAGAAAATAGAAGAGCAAGAAAGAGCTTTAGCCACTTTAACCATGGCATTATCTCCTGATATTGCTCAAGGTTTTCGTGAGTACACTTCAGCTAAAGATCTATGGGAAGCCCTAATTGAAGTTTATGAGGGCAATGAGGATATGAAGGAGAGTCGCCAGGACATGTTGAGGCAAAAGTTCAACATGTTCAACTATATTCCAGGAGAGACTCTTGAGGCTCAATTGCAGAGGTTCACAACTCTCACAACGTATATGAACATATCTGGGATTTACTTGACCAAGTCAGAAATCAACAAAAAGCTTCTCAATGCTCTTCCCAGATCATGGGATATGAATGTTGCTGTGATCAAGAAGACTAAGGATCTAAACCGCCTCACTCTTGCTGAAACCATGGCAATCATCAAATCTTGTGATATTGATGACAAACAGAGAGAGATCAATCACGTGAGCTCATACTCTACTACAAATCTTGGGATCTCATCCAACAATGCTCTTTCCTCAATCATGTCCTCTTCAGGTCAAGGGTTTACTGCTAAACCACCTCAAATTCAGACCTTCGCTGCTGCATCACCTATTCCTCATCCTCAGAATCAACCATTTATCTCCCCACAAGTTGTTCCTTCCCCAAATGTACCTACTGTAGCCTCTTCCTCAAACCCTAAGGATACTGATGAAAATCTGGCTCTAGCTACTGGGCTTGTTAACTGCTATAATGTTTTTGTAGCTGGAGAGCTTCCACCTCAGCTGTCATTTGCTGACCTGGACCAGATTCATCCTGAAGACGTAGAAGAGATGGACATCACGTGGCAGATTGCTATGGCTGTTTTCAGGGCCAAGCAGTTTGCTAAGAAGACTGGGAAGAGCAATTGGGGCATGAATGCTGACAAGAAGGTGGGATTCAACAAGAGCACGCTGAGATGTTTCAACTGCCACGAGCCGGGTCACTTTGCTCGTGAATGTCCTAAACCAGATCGCAAGGTCAACAACAACAGAATGATGGTAGCAGTGGGAAACAACCGTGCAGGTGCTGCAGCTAATGGTGAGACCGCTATGGTCGCTCAGTCTTTTGACTGGGAGGACCAGATTCAGGCTTTGAACATTTCAGGGCCAGAAAATGCTCACCTTGCTCAGATCGATGATGCCTCATTAAAGACTGATGAAGCTGATCCCGAGGCAGAAATGATGGAGCTGCAGTTTGCTTTCATGGCGTCTACTTCTTCTGAGCCCAAGAGAAGCGAGGTAACCCTACCATCCTGTTCTTATGCATGTAAAGAATATGTTAAAGTTCTTCGTGATGAAGTCTAATTATTGCGTAGAGAAGTAGAGGACCTTAGATATGAGGGCTACCAACTTAGGAAAGGACAAAAGCCTCTTAAAGTCCAATTAGAAGCTAAGATAAACGATTTTAGAAGAATCCAGGCAGAGTACAGTGAGAAATGTGAACTGTACAATTATGTTAAAAGACAAAATGATGCGCTAACTGCCGAGCTTGATACATTAAAGGAAAGGTTTAATTCTGCAAACTTTGCTTTTCAAAAATTTGATGGATCAAGCGAGGTAGTTGCCACCATGATTGATCACTGCATGGATTTTAAACGAAATCAGTCTAAGGGTTTAGGATATGATAGCGTGCCTCCTCCATATAATCATACCTATCAGTATCAACCCTTGTCCAAAGATGAGATTGCCAATGAATCTTTTATGGTTTATGGCAATCCATCTAGCTTCGTTTCAGGAGGATTTATAAATGTTGAAAGTACTGACGCTTCTTCTTCCTCTGCAGATCATCCTTTAGATCAGGCAAAGCATGGAGTTGGTGTTTCTATTTCTGTTCCTATTTCTGATGTTTCTATTCCTATTTGTGATTTTGATGTTAAGACTGATAGTATTTTGTGTGATGTTCCTATTTCTGATTCTGTTGAATTTAATTTCTTTGATATGTTTGATGAACTTTTTGGTAATTCTGATGCTGGCAATTCTCATGAAAAACCATCAATTCCACATGTCATACCTTCTGAGGCACCCTCACTTATATCACAATCTGTCTCTCATGTATGCTCCTCTGAGAAAAGTAAGAGTGTCCATCAAGAAAATAAATCTGATAAATGTAGCACAAGTTCAAATAATAAACAGACTTGTTTTAATTGTGGCGTTGGTGGTCACATAGCTAGGAATTGCCATAACATGATCTTTGTGAACTATCTGTCACCAAGAGGAGAGAACGAATCTCGAGGAAGGTCTTTAATTAGAAAATCCTCAAGAAATTGTTCTCGAATTGATGATTGGAAAGATGACCGAAGTAGAAAAAGAGCTGTTTTTCAAAAGAATAAAAAGGTTTTTATCAACAAAACTCAAAAGAGCTTGCCAAAACAGAATAAGGCTCCGCCAAGATCGATTTCGTCAAAAAGCAATTCTAGATCTTCAACCACTTCTGGTAGAACATCCAGAAGCTTTGTGCAAACTCCTAAGAAATCTATTTCAAAACCACAAGAGAATGTTGTAAAACCTAAACTTCAATGGAAGCCTAAATCACTTTCTAATCCATCTTTGCCACCCTCTGAAGTAATTAGGAATGAGGATCCTAGTTTGAAATCTTTAAATGTTAATTCAGAGAAAGTAAAAAGGAAACCCAGGACTGTAATGACCTGGGTTCCTAAATCTAAATGATTCCGCTCATTTTGCAGGGACAGTTGCGGAGGAATTTCGTTCGTTCCTGGTACGTCGACAGTGGCTGCTCCCGGCATATGACTGGAGACATATCCCAATTGAGCGAAATTCAATCCTTTAATGGGGGGTATGTTTCCTTTGCGGGCGGAGATGGAGGAAAGATCACGCAAAGAGGAACTGTTACAAATGGAGTGTTAAGCTTTGAGAATGTCAACTTCGCTCCCGAGTTAAAGCACAGCTTGTTGAGCGTTTCCCAAATTTGCGACAAAGGCTACTCCACCCACTTTACCGACAAGGAATGTATGATCTTAAAGCCAGGCATTGTCATCCCGGAAGAATGGATCCTCGTCAAATCTAAGCGGGTTGGGAATGCTTACATTATTGACATGAACACCAATCTCCCTGAACAAGTCACTTGCCTCTTCTCAAAAGTCGCCGAACAAAACGCAATGTTGTGGCACCGAAGGCTCGGTCATGCTAACGTGAAAAACTTGAATCGTCTTGCCAAGAATGAGATGGTCCGAGGCCTACCCGTCAGAGACTTTATTACATTTGAAAAGTGTGTTTCCTGTGCTCAAGGCAAACACCATCGGAAACCACACCTGCCCAAGCATGTCAACTCAAGAAGTCAAGTGCTCCAATTGTTACACATGGACCTATTTGGTCCGGTCAACGTCCTGAGCATCAACAGAAGCTCATACTGCCTCGTTGTGATCAACAATTTCTCTCGGTTTACGTGGGTTTTCTTCTTATCCAACAAAGTGGAGGTTGCTGACCTGATAAAGAAGTTCGTGGTGATGATTGAGAAACAGACCAACAATTAAGTGAAAGCGCTTCGTACTGACAATGGAACTGAGTTCAAGAATTCGGTTCTTGACCATTTTTGCGCAGAAAAGGGGATAGTGCGTCAATATAGCTCTGCTCACACGCCTCAACAGAACGATGTTGCTGAAAGGAGAAATAGAACATTGAAAGACGCCGCAAGGACGATGCTTTGTGATTCCAAACTACCTGTTTTCTTCTGGGCCGAGGCGATTAATACTGCTTGCTACGTGCAGAATCGTGTTCTAATCAACAAAGCACAGATGAAGACACCGTATGAAATTCTTTATGGACACAAGCCCTCTGTCAGCCATTTCCGTGTATTTAGCTGCCCCTGCACCCTTCTTCATTTGGAATCCAACCCTAAATTCCACGCCAAAGCCTATGATTGTTACTTTGTAGGGTATGCTGCGCGCAGCGCGTATAGGGTTTACAACAAGAAGACTAAGCAGATAGTCGAATCCTATGACGTACGCTGGCTGGAGGAGAATGAAACAGACGCTCGAGTGGGTCCTGACTGGTTATTTGATTACACATCGCTTTTCAAATCTTTAAATGTGTCTTCAAATAGTTCAAGTGGATCCTCTTCTGGTTCGAAGATCGTGTATGAAGACGAAGACGAAGAAGTTGTCTACAGACCTCCAACGGTTGAGGGGGAGTCATCTGCTCCATCTGGGGAGGAGTCCTCTGATCCACCTGAGGGGGAGCCATCTGATCAACCTAATAGTCCAGAGTCTAAAGTTCAAGATGGAACTCCTAATACTGATGCTACACCTCTTACACCCGTTGAAAGAGAGTTCATGTCCAGAGACGCTTCTGCTGTCAATCCAACGTTTATGGAACTCCTCTTTCCCGAAGAAATCGCAAATGAGTTTGTAGCAGATTCATCTAATGTGAATCAATCAGTAAATGATGGAAGTTTAAATATTCACACTCTTCCTGTTTCTATCAATGATATCAGCCAAGACATTCCCTCACGTATTCAACGCAATCATCCGATCGATAACGTCATTGGCCAGCTGGGAGATGGAGTTAAAACCAGAAGTCAAAGTGGAGACGTTAATGCATGTCTCTACTCTTGCTTTATATCTCAAATAGAGCCGAAGAATGTTGACATGGCTTTGAATGATCCCAGCTGGGTGGATGCAATGCATGAAGAGTTGAATCAGTTTGAAAAGCTCGGGGTTTGGAAGTTGGTTGACTTACCGAAGGGCAAAAGGGCTCTTGACACGCGTTGGGTCTATCGTAATAAGCAAGATGATTTGGGTGTAATCGTGCGAAATAAAGCAAGGCTGGTGGTTCGCGGGTTTCGATAAATTGAGGGTCTTGACTATATTGAGGTATTTGCTCCCGTGGCTCGGTTGGAGGCTATTCGCATCTTTCTCGCATATGCTTCCTACATGAATTTCACGGTCTACCAAATGGATGTCAAGACTGCCTTCTTGTATGGCAAGGTGAAGGAAGAAATTTATGTTGATCAACCCCTTGGGTTTGTTGACTCAAAGTTCCCTAATCGTGTCTACAAGTTGGACAAAGCATTGTATGGGTTACATCAAGCTCCTCGAGCATGGTATGCGACTCTAACAAAGCATTTGCTCGAGCATGGATACTCTCGCGGCACCATTGATCAAACTTTGTTTATCAAGCATGTGGGTAATGATCAGATACTAGTTCAAATCTATGTTGACGACATTATCTTCGGGTCAACCTGTCCACAGCTTTGCAAGGAATTTGAAGCTGTGATGAAGAAAAGGTTTGAGATGAGTTCTCTTGGGGAGATGACCATGTTTCTGGGGCTTCAGGTCAAACAATCTTCTACCGGAATCCTAATTCACCAAGCGAAGTATGTGGATGATATGCTGGAGAAGTTCGGGTTCCAAGACGCGAAACCTGCTCTTACACCCATGGCGGAGAGACCTTTACTGACTCCTGATCTTGAAGGCGAATCCGTAGATCAGACGTATTATCGATCAATGATCAGATCGCTTATGTATCTGACTGCCAGCCGCCCAGATGTAATGTTTGCGGTCTGTCAATGCGCACGCTACCAGGCCAATCCTAAACTCTCTCATCTAATTGCTGTTAAACGGATTTTTCGGTATCTCAAAGGTTGCCCAAAACTGGGCCTTTGGTATCCGAAAAATCCCGAATTTGACCTTTATGCTTTTGCAGACAGCAACTATGGCGGGTGTGAGCTTGATAGAAAATCGACTTCAGGAGGATGCCAGTTTCTTGGAGATAGACTGGTCTCATGGCAGTGCAAGAAGCAGCATACGTTCTTAACCTCAACAGCAGAAGCGGAATATGTAGCTGCATCTGCCTGTTGTTCTCAAGTCATATGGATCCAACATCAGCTGTTGGACTACGGTTTGAATTATCTAGAAACCCCAATTTTTTGTGATAATGAGGCTGCTATTCAAATCGCTAAAAATCCTGTCCAACATTCCAAAACCAAGCACATTGACATCAAAATTCATTTTATTAGAGATTGCTATGAGCGTTCGCTCATTAGGCTAGAACATGTTCACACTGATAATAATGTGGCGGACTTGTTCACAAAGCCTTTTCACAAAGCTCGATTCGATGTGCTTGTGGGATTTTTAAAAATGATTCGTTTTGAGGATTTTTTTTAGGTTTTTCTTACTTTAAATTTGAGCATTTCAGTCATTTCATTCTCTTCCATGCACAAATTTAAGGGGAGAAATAAACAAAAATCCAAAAACATTAAAAATTTCAGAAAAATCAAAAATATTGTCTCTAATAGTTTTGCTTGTTGATAAAAGACTGGGAAGTGATATTATCAAGTGATAACAGGCAATCTGAGTCTGCGTAACGTACCCAAAATTGTAGGGTCTTTACTCTGGGCTGATGCGTCGGTAGGCACGAAAGATTATAAATGGACTTGACTAGGCAGAGTTGAACTTAAGAAATTCTTAGACTTAACAAATCTTGACCTAGTTAGATCCGGTTAGCCTGACAATACAATGCTTGGATAGTTTGAGCAGGGAGATATATATGGGAATCGACTCGTCACATTAAATGAACCCGTACTTGGAACCGTGGATTAACTTCTCCTCGATGTGCGGATTCTGTCCTTAAATCCGGTATTGATGGGGCGACTGGTAAATTCCGATAAGTTAGGTCTGTAGAAAATTGTTTTCTTTCTCTTCCTATCTGTCAGTCATATGTTGCCTCCTCTGCGTGATTGGAAGAGATCCGACCTGGACAGCAACATATGCAAATCTATCTCTCTGCATATTAAATCTATGAAATTCTTCCCATCTGTTAGCCATATACTGTCTCCTTTGCGTGACTCATAATCCGACCTGGTACACAGTATATGCACCCTTCTACATCTTAATCCCTCTAAATACTATAATTAATAATAGTCTGAATTCATCCTCTCTCTTAATGATTGTCTTCTCACCCGATGTAAGGAGTACTATGGAAGTTCTTGATTACGGGGGCATATCAGGAAGCGGGAAACATGTTCCAGTACAATTAACAATTGAACTCTCAAAGATTGTCTATAGATCTCGCTGCTCAATTTAGGTGGACAACAATATCCCTGGTCGTCGTCAGCTGAATGGTCCTTAAGATATAGTATCTAGCAACTTAAGCTCACCTGTCTTGTAACAAATAGTAATGTCCAAAATCTGTCACGATTTTTCGTGTTTAAGTAGACCACAATACTGGCGATCGACCAGATAAAGATGTGAAGATGAAAGGTACCGACAAGCGGATTAAGGCTGTCTAACAACTTTGATCCCAGTGTCACAAGATCTTGTTAGTAGTGTTGAAATAAATTTTGTTTGTTCAAAATTTAAATTTTCCTTTGTTTTATTTTATTTTTAATTTTTATTCTAATTTTATTTTATTTTTTATAATTGTCAAAATTTATTTTTTAAATCCTTTAATTCTTAAATTTTAGAAATTAGTTTATTTTTAGTTTAATTTTAATTTTATTTTATTTTTATTTTTATTTTTATTTTTATTTTTATTTTTATTTTTATTTTATTTTTATTTTAAATAAATCCTCAAGAGATTTATTCTTAAAAATTTTATCGGGATAAAAGATTGGGTTTTACACTGTGTGGGAGACTGGTTATTTCGAGGAAGTATAAAACAAAGAGTTTACTTCCGTAAACCCTTTTCCACCTCCTCCTCTCCCTTTACAGCCGCAATCACATTCTCTCTCTCTACTCTCTCTCATCGAAATTTTTGTTGAAGTTTTTGAGAAATCGGCCTAGTACATCTCGAAGGTATGATGAATCCGACCAAGGATATGCTCTCTATTCGCCATTCCGACCAAAAAACGAAGGAGTAATCGAAGTTTAAAGTTCTGTCGGCGTTTACTGTTCACGAGGAGTTTACGGTTTCGGATCATTCAAGAACCGTAAACCCAAAGTGGTCTTACGACCGTAAACCCGAGTTTTGGTCTTACGACCGTAAACTCAGTTTACGGTCTGTTGACCATCTTTGACCGTAAACCCATGCTTGACTTCCTTTGACCGTAAACTCCAATGTTTGACTATTTTGACCATAAACTCCAATATTTTGTAGTCAAACTAATTTTTAAAAGCCAAAATAAATTGTCTAATTGAGAAAACTAAATGATTTAACTTGTTAAAATCCTGTGTTTTCTTACTTGGCTTGTTTAGTGCAAAAAAAAAATGGCCAATCTTAAGTTCGCGGATATGCACAATTTGGCGATCGTGTTGGATGATCCTCCATTAGCTCATGCGGAGTTCAAATCCATGATCTACAGGCTAAGGGAGTGCTGCTTATCCTATGCCATCACAGTAAATCCCGTCATTTATCAAAACATCATCCGGGAATTTTGGCAAACTGTAAAAATAGAAAAGGTCAACGGAGAGATAACAATTGAAGCCATAGTCAAAGGTTGCAAGATCACTATTACGGAGGAGTACATCAGAAATACTTTGCTTGTCGTTGATGAATCTAATTTCCCTACTGAAATTGGAATTGAAGATGTACAAAGGGTTCTTGAGAGGATGGGATACGAGGGTATCTACCCTCCCACAGTGAAGAAGCTCCTGCCTCCTTACTGGCGATTCCTGGCACACGTGTTCGTGAGCTGCATTTCTAGCAGGAGATCAGGAGCCGATGAGATCTCTCTCAGAAACACCGGGGCAATTGTCTCCTTGGCTGCTGGCATAAAGTTTAATTTCTCAAAGTTCATTCTTGATGAGTTCTCGGTGAACATTAATGCCATTACCCGGGGGACCAGAGATGCATTTCTACTTTATCCAAGGCTTATCCAAGTGTTTGTCGACGATCAGTTTCCAGAAATGGTCAGGGATGGTGACAAGTTAGATATCAAATCCTTGGGCCCTCACACAGTTGGTCTTATCAAGCAAAATAGAAAGGGCAAAGTCGTTTTTCAAGGATTGCATCCTCTGGTCAAATTTGGAAAATTTGCTGAAATTGACGAGTCTTCTGAGTCGCATGGAACGTCAGAGAAAATGTCATCTGAGCCAACTTCCTCCGAGAGGGTCATTTCTGAAAATGTCATCACTATCTCATATCATGAAGAAGAAGAAGATCCAGCTGTTAATGTTGATGTAGCTTCGGAACATGAATTGACATCCGCTTGGGTTCAAGAAGATTCTCACAGGGGGTCGGGGTCAGAAACTGACTTGTATGAAGACCTGGATCTCACAGGTTTTGACAATGATGAAATTCCTGTTAATTTTGGGAGTAACGAGGATTTCCTGACAGGGGTAAACCTCAATGAGTTGCTCGACAATGTCAATGAAGTTGCTAAACCGGCAACTGAGACAAGGGAAGAAGAAGATGTTCTTGAAGCTACACCTCCACCAACCAAAACATCGGCGGAAATAGCAATTCCTATGGTGGTGACGTCAGGGATTCCTCCCCTTGATGTTGTCTTACCTACATCTGCGCCGATGGAAAGTGATCCTCCAGTCACTCAAACTACACCTTCTCCTAGCAAAAGACGAAGACTTGACCCAAGACTGGTGACTCAAAGTGCTTCAGCTCCACCAACAACAACCCCGGTCATAGTCTCAACTGAGCCAATCAGTGAAGGTCCCAGTACCTTCTACGAAACCGGTGGCTCGTCCTTCCCAATGGACTTCTCTCCTCCGAGGCCAGAGCACGACGCTACCTCTGTCAAGTTAGCAACGCTCTTGGCCAGAGAACCATTTTCAACATCACCCTTGCGTGGCAAAGGAATTTATATAGGGGGTGATAACACAGGAGAAGAAGGTCTTACACTTTTTGGTCTTCAGAAGCAGGTCGATGCTCTGAGTCAGAAAAATGTCGAGTCGGATCAGAGGAATATTGAGCTTGACATTAAGGTCGCAGGCCTTCAAGCTGAAAACACACAGCTCAGTATTCAAATGGCAGAACTTAATGAAGAAAATGCTGTGAAGACCAAACAAATTACAGATCTCCAGACTCATTTTGGCCTTCTGACCGCCAGTTACTATGACTTGAAGAAAAAGCTGGAAGATAAGTTTGGGGGCGAATTCAAGTCATCTGTAGAAGAGCCACAGATTTATCTTCCTAATCAAGATGCTCCCATTGCTCCTACAACTATCAGACCCACCACTGTCGTAGACCGCTTTGAAAACGAACCAGAGCAAGCTCCACGTGGAAAGGCCTTAAAACGCAAGAAGTCGACCCAAGAATCTGAAAAGGGTCAACTTCTATTCAAACGAAGCGCAGATCATAAGGCACCCTGGGATAAACAACATGTTACTGTTACGGATCTGGGCGAAAATCGCTTCAGAGACATTTATGGTGACAGGTCTGGAATCATCTCATGGGGATTCCATGACACGATGAACATGTTCATGGTAAGGAGAAAGAGCGGCAAAAATGAACTATACAAAGACGCTCACGACTTTGATTCTTTTACCAAGATTGATCTTATTGAGTTGTCTAAGGCTCCTTTCTCCAATCCTTCAAATAATCCCAGGGCGAGCCAGTTTAAATCGTTTTTGGAAGATCAAGTTGCCAAAGGATTTCCTTCGATGAAGACTGCTCAGTCACTCGTCAAGGTTCACCCCAATGTGCTTGATCCCAAGACTGGTCAACCACTTAAACAAGTGATGTGGCCAGCTACCGCACAAGTGAAACAAGTCCCTGTTCTTCAAAACTACCCTGATGGTTCTCTTGCATCCATGCTGTATTGGGTATATGATGAATTAACAGATGTCGCTGTCATCAAGCTTAAAGATGATTGCATCCGTCTCTATGAGAAAAGGGACTTGCTTCAATTTCACAAATGGGACATTCATCATCTTGCTACTCAGCAGATTAAGGTGGCTGAAACAATATTCGAGCCCGCGGCGAAAGAATACACGGCGATGGTGGCTGAGATCATTGAAAAGAAGATGTGGAATGGAGCGATGGGAACGTCGGATGTTCTGGTGGTCGACAAGGATTGAGTCTAAGCTAGAACCAAACCAAGGGGGAGATTGAAGGACCCTGGAAATGGTTTGGTCTAGGCTTTCATTGTTTTGTGTTCAGAATGAGTCTGTTATAGTGTTTATGGGTTGTTTGTTGATTGTTGAACTTTTTGTGTGTTTACGACCGTAAACTGTGTTTACGGCCGTAAACACGTTTACGACCGTAAACTCTGTTTACGGTCGCAAACCCAGTTTATGGTCGTGTCTTGTATATATAGAGGAGGTGTTAGTCTTTTAGTGGTTGTTGATGCCATAGAGTCCTATCGAGTTGTACCAGACGATTTTCTCGATATAATCGTGTGCAAGCTTGATTTCTTTTCATCTTATTCTTATTCTGTGATTGATTGTTGCTTAACTACTGGTAAAGATCCATATTTGGACCTTACATAAAGAAACAAGTTTGATAAAGAGTTAACATGTAAAAAGTGTTTGATAAACATTTTGAAGTAGTTTGTTTGATAAACCAGTTTCAAAAGTAAGAAAATACATATGTTTGATAGTCATTAACCACATGTGATTGATATAATAACTATAATGTATCTACTTGTATCCCCCCCCCCATAAAAGCATTTAAAATCATTTAAAAGGTTGATTAAGGGGTATGAACTCACCTGAAATGAGTGATGCGAATGTAAGATCGGAAAAAGGATGCTAAGTGTCAAGTGAAGACTTGAGCACACACGGATCCTATTTAGCATATAAAGACACATATATGAATACAATTAGTGTTTACTCAACTAATCAGGTAAAGAATAACACTTTAAGGACTAAGAAATCCTAAAATGGAAGTGTTACAATCACTTAGGATTGCATAAAAGGGTTGTATAGCCACTTAAAGGAGTTTTCGGTCCAAGTGGTATGTTTCTTGGAGTTTTCGGTTCTTGTGGTTTTCGGTCCATATGGTTTTCGGTCCATATGGTTTTCGGTCCAAATGGTTTTCGGTCCATATGGTTTTCGGTCCAAATGGTTTTGACCGACAACCCATGGTCTTTGATGCATAAGGTGATTTTCAAGGGCTTTCAAGTATGTATAGGGGTTCTAAGTTTCATCCAAAGCCTTATGTGAGTTTAAGGTCTTAAAGGCACCTTTCTTTAGGGTTTTCGGTCAAGGGAGATGCACTTGACCGAAAACACCTATTGTTCTTGAGAAATGGATGTTTTCAAGGCCCTAAATCAAGTATCCTTAATAGATAACAAGTATAGGAGATAGATACTAACAATATGGAAGCAAAGAAGGGTGTTTTCGGCCCAAAACACTAGTGTGTGTTCTTGGTGTTCTTGAAGATCTAACCCGAAAGAGATGATTTCATGGATGAAATCAAAGGGTTGTACTAGATAAAGCTTTGTAACAACAAATCAAATGGAAAGAATTCTTACAATTTTGAAGATCAAAGTGAAGAACTCGATGATACTTGAGAGAGAATGGATGTTTCTAGCTTTGAAAAGGAAAGAATGATCCAAATTATCATGAAATATATATGTAGGATGGGGTTTTCGGTCACCTTGACCGAAAACTCTAAGGTCTTGACCGAAAACTCCTTTTTGAGGAGGTTTTCGGTTTGCTTCATGACTAGAACTTCAACCAATTCATCCTAACACTGATTCCTTTGATGTAATAAGTTTAGAATACTCGAATAGACTCCAAATAGGGCTAAAAGTTAACAAACAAGACTAACTCTGATAAATTTGAATGTTTATACAAGCTAGAAATTTCGGATTGTCACAGTAGCTCACGACTTGAGGTTTGTAACCTATCATGTTGATATATTCTTGTTTCTGTGTTAATTCCAGTTAAAAGTTGACTATGCATGTGAGTTCTATGAGTTCTCAATTGTTTGCATAAGGCGAAGGACCTTGATCAGTAAAAGTTCATTGATCTGTATAGGTGAGTTGCTTAACAACTTGGAAGACATGGTAGGCCCTTGTGCTGCCAAGTGGCAAGAAATTAAGATTGAACAAGTTCAGTCCATATGAGGTTGAGTTTGTCAGAGACCTTATCTTATGGTAATGGTTGGAAATGACAGATTCACATGGATAGGAACACATACACCATAAAATCTAAGTGTCATAAGTTTTCTCTCTAATTCATGAAAATGATTGTGAGAAAACTCTTTCACTAAGTAGATTTTAAAGAGTTAGCAATTGTGATATTTGCATTCTCAAATTTGATTATGATTACGACATCCCTCTTCATAGTTCGAATTGTAAGAAATGGAAAAAAGTTTGAACATTCGGGACTTACTGTTGTAAGTCCTGTAATAGTTTAGACACACATATGGGATTTCTAATAAAAGGTGTATGAGCTTAGATAAAGGCTTATCGAAGCATCCCGTATCAGAAATCTGAACTTTGGTAAGAAAGTTAATAAATTATTGATTTCTAGAAGTCCAGCTGATTGTGGATACATGTCAAATCTAGTGGGAGCATAAATGTTATGCTAGTAACAAAATAATTGTTATGCTAGTGGGAGCATAATTATTATGGTAAGTGTTGCGAGTTAGCAATACTATTTATAGGAAACAAAGTTCTAATTTGCAAAGTTGCAAAGGTTGAAAAGTTGTTTCACTATAGTAAGGGAGAGGATACTTATACTTTATTTCAAATCTAAAAGCTTAGATTGAAGTATTAATCAAACTTAGTCATGAGTATATATGAATATCTGAAAATTCCATATATGGAAATATTATAGCAAGAGACTGGTCAAGCATCATGTCTATATGTAAGACATTATGAATCGTATCCCATGTGTTACGGGTATAGGATCGATTGCATATGCTATAATATTCACGTGTTCTAATTTTCCAAATGCCTAGGGCATTAAGAGGGAAAAAGGACTAGAACCGGATATGACTAAAGTGGTTAAACAACTGTCAATGACAATCTAAGGTTCGCTAAGGATTGGTTGCTTAAGGACAGTTGGAAGTATAGTAATGGATGGACCATATTGACATTATTATGAATAGACAGAATTTTATTAATAATGCATTTTCATATGGCAAATATGGAAATGTTTTCATAATGGTAGTTAGGTATTAAGAATCTATGTGTAGGTTAGAAACCTTTATGTAAGAAGGATGTTCAAAGGAATGTACTTTGAATTTAACAATTCGCTTCCTTGGAATTGTTTTGTTATCAATCTCCAGTGGAAAGTTTTTTAATATCGTTGGCAAAGTCTCTCTGACTTTGGTGCCTCGCCATTACAAAAGATACATTGCATGATAGTTTAGAATATAACACATTCTTATAGTGGCAAGAATTAGGTATTCTTACACTAACTAATAAGGATTTGGAATTGTGAATTGAGCATCATTGAAATATTTTCAATTGATCTATTTCACAAAGAAAGGACCATAGGCAAACAGAGTGTGCATGCTTGGAGCATGGGATAACTATTGTTTTAATTCAAGTATTAAGTTGATTAATCGAAACATTATACAATGAATAATGTGTAATCAATGTGGTGATTAAATAAAAGGTGTTTTATTTATATTCAAAAGTTTTGAGACCATATTGAATTTGATTATTCTTGTGTTTCACTTTGCATGTTTTGACATCCCGAATAATAAGATTATTCAAACTTTCCACAGTCGATCATACTTTGGAAGTAGGTATTGAGGTAAGACTGTCATGAATCCGTCTGTAGATTGTCTAAAGTGTTTAGACATATCACAAGTTTGTTGCAGTGTTCATGAGTACTCCTGTAATAAGATTTGAGTATTGGATTAAACTAACGCTCATCTAAATCACTTCATGGATTTTATCACGAGTGATTAGTGAGACGATAATATCTTATATTCTTCAAACGGAGACATATAGTTGTAGTCTACAAGTCGGTTGCACATTGATGATATGTAAACGCACCAGTAACTTGGTGTTATAAAACATATTGTTGTGTGTGATTTGATGAGTAAATAGAGCAAGCATATGAGTCAAAGTTTATCCGTTCCTTTTACCCTAAGAGGGATAAAAGCGATATATGTGGGCCCCTCGATGATTTAGTGATGACACCCTAAGCGCTTGGCCAAGCCTGGACTGATTTGATTTGTTTAATTAGTCAGTCGTCATAAATAGAAAATCGGCAAACAACACATGAACGGAGAGAATGATTATAATCCATGTCTCAGTTCATACGATATCATGTAGAATGGAGGAATATATCATCCCTTATCTAATGGACGCGTCAGAGTTTGACAGCGGCTTTTGAGAGCTACGATTGCTAGTCGGTTTTTCAAGTCATACTTGCAGTTATAGTTATTTGACTTATCCAAGTGGGAGACTGTTGGATTAGGTGTCTAAGCCCATAACTATAATTGGTATGTACTTGACCCGAGAGTAGCATGGTCCATTTTGGGTTGCATTCACCAGGGCAATTTGATATGATGGATATTTGAGAAAGAGGTTATTTGTGATTTATTAATATATTATAAGTATAATATATTAATTGGGAAATCATATTATTTAATTTGTATCGATCAGGATTTAATTTGGAATTAATTTAGTGATCAAAAGAGACTAATTAAATTAACGGGGACTGATTATGTAAATCAGTGATACATATGGTTTGGGTTATTGATCCATGATGAACTAAGTTTATGTGAGATTCCATGAAGAGTTAGTCCATATTAGTCATTGGATCATAAGCCTAAGTGTAAGAATTAGGGTTTATATATGACTCATGGAATTCTACACTATATATGTATTCCCTTAAGCCCAAAATCAACACACAAGTGTCATAACATGAGTATAGCCGATTTTGTGTGCTCCAACCTCTCTCTCACTTGTCCTCCTCTTGATCTTGGAGTTTTGTGAACCATTTGAGGCATCACACCCGGGGTGCTAAGCTCTCATAAGGCCAACTTCTACAAGCTACACCAAGAGGTAACCATCTAACTAGTCTCTATGATTCAAATATTAAATTTGTATACTAGTTAGGCTTCATGCTTTGGATAATATGAATTTGCATGTATAATTAGAGAAAACTTAGATCCAAGGCATTAGGATTGTATGTGCACCATAGGAGTGTTATAGTACATAAAACCCAACATCTACAAGATATCAAAGATGGCAAAGTGAAGCCAAGTTTTGTAGGTATATACACTATTCCATATAATAACTCATCATTTTCTCGTTCTTGGGTCCTTGATACAGGATGTGGATTTGACATTTGTTCTGATTTGCATAGGTTAAGAAGAAGTGAAGAGGTAGAGTATGGTAGAATGAACTTGATCATGGAGAATAGGCGATCTTCTCCTGTTACCAAGATTGGAGTTTATAGTCTAGTGCTTAGTAATGGTGTTAGTTTAGATTTAATAAATTGTTGCTACTCGTCAGAAATGACAAGAAACATTATCTCTTTTCATGCATTGTTCAGACAAGGGTTTAGATGTTCATTTAATGATTTGAATGGTTCTATTTCTGCTTATAAAAATGGTGTTTTTTTATATTTTGAAGCTTTACCTTGTGATGGTGTGTATGAAACTGTGACGTGTGTTGATAATTTAGGCAATAATGTGTTTCATATTGATTCGTCTAATGGTGTATACAAAGCGTGCTTGTGGCATTGTCGTCTTGGACATATTAACAAGAAACGCATCGCCCAACTCCAAAAGTATTGAGTGTTGGAATCATTTGACCTAAGGTCAGATGATACATGCAAATCTTGTCTTTTGGGAAAGATGACAAAATCACCTTTCACTGGATCTTATGAAAGAGGTGAAGGTTTGTTGGATCTCATACACACAGATGTGTGTAGACCCTTCAGATCATTCACAAGGGATGCTAATTGTAACTCCCGGTTCCTGGTATGTATCTTAAATAAAGAATATTTGCATTTTATACTGGGACTCGACGAGTTGGAGGCTCAACTCGTCGAGTAGGGACAGATTTTTGGACGCGGATCGAGGAACCTACTCGCCAAGTCGGAAGCCCAGACTCGACAAGTAGACCTGTATGGGTGAAACCATAAATTTTAGGGTTGCACTCTATTTAAACACACTAACTTGCCTCCCATGCAGCCCCTATCGTCTCCCTTAGTCCAGAACGTCCTAACTTGTGTCCCTTGAGATTTGTTGAGTGTGTGAGCCATTTGTGAGAGTGTTTGTGTGATTTCAAAGCTAGAGGAAGAAGAAGAAGGAGCTAGAAGGTTCAAGGAAGCAGTAGATCCAAGGTTCAAGCTACATTTCCAGCCCCTTAAAGGTATAAAGTTGCTTCCTTGACTTTCCTATTGCTAGATCTCTCCATGTTTGAGTTTAGGGTCATCTTTTAGCAATTTTGTGAACCTTTTTCAGTATGGAGTATGATCTGAAGTTGTAACTTCAGATCCAGATCCCTTTCAGCCCCCTTAGCCATAAAGTTCACGAATTTATTATGCTTTAACCCTTCCCTTTGTCCTAGACTTCATTTTAGATTAGGAAATGGTGTTTTTGGATCGTGAAACCTTGCATGCACGTAGATGTTGTAACTTTACGTATAATATGGACCCTAGGAGGTCAGATCTATGTTTTAG
The DNA here is from genome assembly GCF_052849685.1 of Lactuca virosa. Taxonomy (NCBI): domain Eukaryota; kingdom Viridiplantae; phylum Streptophyta; class Magnoliopsida; order Asterales; family Asteraceae; genus Lactuca; species Lactuca virosa. The sequence continues at coordinate 402,692,061 of NC_136430.1, read as the reverse complement.
ATGTGTTAAGCCTGACTGAAAGTGGCTGTATGGATTTGGACATTGAGGGACTCGACGAGTCACTCATACGACTCGGTGAGTTGGGTCGCAGTTTCCCCAATCTCTTCTGATATTGAGCAACCTGTTGAGTTTTAAAGAGAACTCAGCAAGTTGGGCTCGTTTATGGACTTGAAGATCATGGAACTCGGCGAGTTCAAGGCAATGTCCCAACTCATATGAAGGAGAACTTGACGAGTTCAAGGAAGAACTTGGCGACTCAAGGGCTAAACACTTCAACTTTTATGAAGAAGGACTCGATGAGTTCATGGACGAGCTCGGCGAGTCAAAAGAAAAAGGTCCCGATTCTGTATGAAGGAGAACTCAACGAGCTCTTGAAAGACTCGACGAGTAGGAGCGAAGTTCTAGGATTTTGGTGGATTATGGAACTCGACGAGTTGGTGGACCAACTCGGCGAGTTGAGTCAACCAGATGTTGACTTTGACCAAAAGTTGACTTTGACCAGGGTGTTGACCTTGACTTTGACTTTGAACTGAATTGGCCCTTGAATGGGTTAAGAGTATGAAATGGTAATTAAGGAAGGTCGTTATGTGTAGGAGTTGAGAGGAGTTGATCCCAACATCGAGGACAGTTCAGACACTTCACGACATTGAGGTGAGTTACCTTCCAGTAGAAGTGGGTCTACGGCCACAATGCCAGCCCACTAGTTGGAGTTGTTTGTCAGATTATTGTCTTTGTGATAATTACATGGGTTCACAACTATCCGATATGTTTTCTGTGCTAGTATGATATGTTGATAGGTGATAGTGGTAGTAAGGGGAAAAGTCCCCATGTTACGGTTGTAAGGACCGAAGGGGTAGGTCGGGCACCCCGGTATGCCTGACAGTATGATTATGTTATGTTATTATGTGGTTGTAGTAGACGGTGAAATAGTCCCCGTACCCGGTTGAGATAAACCGGAAGGGTAGGGCGGACACCCCGGTATGTCTGACAAGGGGTAGGTTAGGCACCCCAGTATGCATAGCAGGGTAGGTCGGGCACCCATATATGACTGGCAGTATGTTTATAGTATGGTATGTGGTATGATGGGGAACTCACTAAGCTTCGTTCTTACAGTTACAGTTTTTTTAAAGGTACCTCTTCATCGAAGGGGAAGGAGCCAGCACGGTAGCAGCGCATCACACACACAGGATTTCCGCATTATGAGATTCTTGGGATTGTACTCTGACATTATTACTATTTTAAGATATGGTTTGAGACATGTGACTATGTTTTATGAAATGATATGAATCGATGATGTTTTTCAGTAAAATGTTTTATAAATTGCTTAGTTAAAAACAAAATTTTTGGTCTTGAAAATTGGGATGTTACAAGTTGGTATCAGAGCCTTGGTTTGAGGGATTTGGACACACCTTCGAGGGTGTCTGGACTCAAATAGAGGGATTAAAAGATTTTTACAAGAAAATAATTTTTCTAAAATTTAAAATAAGGAGTTTTGAGAGAGAATAAGGTGTGTGATGCGTGCAACCGGCCGAGCTCAAGTAAGTTTTCCCCAAGATACCCATACATGTTATGTTACGATATGATATGATTATGATAATTGCATGCTAGATAAGGGCTAAGGATCTAGGAAGGATGCCTCATGTGCCTATTATCTGTGTATGAGAACTGCATGCTAGATTAGGGCTAAGGATCTAGGAAGATGCCTTATGTGCCTATTCTATGTGCTTATTGAGTTACATGCTAGAACTGATTAGTCAGTAATATGATGGCCTGAATAGGATATGCTTGGTATGGCTACTCAATGTCCGAATGCTTCTTGCTTTGTGCGTTTACGAGTTCTAGTTATCGCTAACTAACTAGTAAACGAATACATTAAGTTACATATTGCAAGGACTGAATAATTTCAGAAGTTTAGGTCTAGCCCTATTTCGCAGCTCTTGTTTGAGTCCAGCCGTTGTAGGGTAGGACCTCCCATCCGAAGAATTATCTAGTCTTAGTGATATGTAATGGTATTCGCAAGCTAGTTAGGTAAATATAGCAGGGATTCCTTATGCAGCTGATGGCAGAGAGTAGGATGGAGAGTTACCCTAGGATAAGCCTAGGATGAGATTAGTGCAGAGAACAGTGGCAGTAGTAGGGACTTGGTAAAGTCAAGGCAAACCCTGAGGAAAATATGGATAGATGTGGAAGGTAGTATGGGCCCGTACTACTGAAAGCAGAGGATCCATACTCGAGTTAAGGACGGCTGAGATAGAACCAGGGAACTTGTAGTATGTCAGACCTCTCGAGGTTATGTATGACCCTGACGATTATGTGTTTTGTTTCAGAATGGTGACGATTATGCGACATGGAGGGGGAGGTTCAAGGTCAGGATCAGGTTCTGGATCAGGTTCGGGATCAGGTGCCGAGCCAGTTGATGAGGGACTACGTGAGTTCATTGCTTCTGAGATCACGAGAGGCATCCTTGAGTCGACCTCGGTGATTTTCGGGTCAATCAAGGAAGGGATTATTGAGCTGATGGAGGATCGCCTTAGGGCATTTTGGAGTGACATGGCTACCACTCAGACAGGGACATGCACACCCTCCTTCAAGGATTTCAGGGGATGTGGTGTGCCAAATTTCCACGGGGTGAAGGACCCCATTGTTGCCAGGAGGTGGATCGCATACATGGAGTCTGCCCAGTTAACGAGCTTTTGCCATGAGGGGTCGAAGGTCCGGAATGTTGCAGGGTGTTTGAGAGACCGAGCTCGAGATTGGTGGGAGGCGGTCAGTGACTCCTTGGGAGCCCCAGCCATTGAGGCTATGACTTGGTCGGACTTTGTGACCAGGTTTAGGGATGAGTTCACGCCGGCTGTGGAGCTTCAGCAGCTGGCCAGAGAGTTCATGGATATGAGGCAGACGACTGAGTCGGTGGCGGAGATTACCGCCAAATTCAGGGAGAGGGCCTTACTGGTGCCTCAGTATGCAGGGGATGAGGAGATGCAGAAGACGCGCTATCATGACATGTTGAGAGCTGACATTCGGAAAAATGTCGGCTACTCGGTATGCCCAACATTGGATGACATGATTGCGAGAGCGAGGGAGAGGGAGATTGACATTGAGCACCTCCGGAAGAGGAAGGCGGAGACTGAGCAGGGTACGGGGGTTTCGAGGAAGAAACCCAAGGGTTTCAACTTGTTAGAACAAAGTTCAATTAGGATCGTTAGATTCTATGCGGACAAAGTAATTATGAACACGGTAATGGCTTTGAATGTGTCGTATGATTAAAACTTCAACACCTCAGACGAGCTCGATTAAGAACTTCGACTGTAGAGGTGTTTAGGGTTACAAAAACAATAAACGTAATAATCAACAACGTTAACCTCCTAACGCATACATGCATGCATATTTATAGTATAACCCTACTAGATAATCACGGATGGACAGGCCCAATCCGGATACAAAACATAAGCCCAAGACGCAACACAATTAGACTCAACAATCTCCCCCTTTGCGTCAATGGGACAGAAAGCTCACTTCGGCTGAGCTGCAGAAGACTTCTTTATTGTTTTGAACACCTTCGGAATGACAGCCAGCAAATGATGACGGAACGTTATGTACCACCGAAGCATGTCCGTGAAGTTCTTTTTGTCTGCTTCTGAGTTCTGCTTGCACCGATGACTAATGTTGATGATGTGCTCCAAGCAGTCAGTTGAAAACAAATGTTTATCAACAAGAGCAAATAAAAATCTGTGAGCTTCGCCTTTTGTAAACATCACAGTAAGATTTGTTGAATCTGTTTGCCCCATCTTCATCTTATTCATATCACCTGGTTTCGGTGTTGGCTTGATGGTCGGTTTCTTATTCATCACTTTCGCTATCTCTTGATCCATAGCTGCAACCTCACGAATGTATGAAGCCAACATCCTCTTCAAGTGCTCCAATATCGGCTCATATTCCCTCGGATTTGTGAGCAGAATATTAAACAAAAGAATCCAGTCATGAGGATTTAGATTAGGAAGGTCTGCCAGGGAAATAATCGACACCGAGTTTGAAGACCCTCGAGTGATTTTAAAACTGACATTTACAAACTTCCCAGCAGACGTAGGTTTCAGTACCTTGACAGTGATTATCTTTTGTGCGCTCCATGTCAAGTACTGAGGTTGTCCATACTTCAGATAGAAATCAATAAGCTCTCGGTCAACCTTTGGATGTGGAAAAGGAACCTCAGCAGTTGAATCAAAGCAGTGAAACGTGAATGCCTTTCGTGTTATCGGCATGTCGAACTGCGAGTCCTTAGAATTATCACAGTCAAACGAAGCAACAGGTTCCAACCAATAAATACTTGGAAACTCTATAGCTTGATTGATAAGTGCTGCTTTTGTCCATAAGGGAAACAAGGCCTTCTTGCAGTTCAAGGCTTCTTCTTCTTCCTTGTTTCTCCTTTCCCTCTCCTCTGCTTCCCTTGCAACCTTCAAGGTTTCATCAAGCTCTTTATCCCTCTTCTTTCGCTTAAGAGCCTCAGCAATAGTTTCCCCAGATTCATCATCGCTATCATCATCAATCTCCTTTTTCTTGGCTTGTGAACCAGAACCTGAAGCTACATTATCCTTCAGTTCGGTTGTAACTTTGACCTTCGGTTGAGCAGAATCGGTTTCAGTTTTAACCTTCGGTTGATGAGCACTCTCTCCCCCTTGTTTTGGAGCAACGAATTTCTCCGAAACACCCTTCATCTCGAGAATTCACCGAACTGATAAGTGAAGTGTTCTCGGCTTGGATGGAGGAACGTACAGCCTCAAACTTTGTTTTCTCTTCTTGAAGAGACTTGGAGAAAAATTCCACAGAAGCATTCACCTTTGCTGCATTCGTATCAGCATGCCCTTTAAGTGACTCAAGAAAGATCTGAGTACTATGAACAATTTCATTAATATCAGTGGTGGCCTTTTGGCAAGAGGAGGTAGACTCATTAACAGCTTTGGTGGATTTTTCAATGGCATCAGTGTATTGTTCAAGAGCAGTGTCCAAAAAGGCTTTAAGCACAACACCACTATATGACTTGCTGTCATCAAGTAATTTATCCAATTTCTCATGAACGCGCTGCAAGTGTTGGCTGGTGATAGGAGCATCATCATCCTCATCAATAGGAAGCCTATAGGGACTGAAGTATGTAGAATCATACTCATCATTAGCACCACCGAGAGTGGCACCGGAATCGGTTGAAGGTGAGGGTGAAAGGGGTTTAGAGGCAACTGGAGGTTCTGTTTCAGTAGTCGCCCCCGTATCAGATACGTTGACTCTTACTGTCGGTTCAGGAATAGTAGTGGTAGTGGATTGGGAAATTATAGGAGGGGGTAAGGGAGTTGTAGAAATAGGAACAGAAGAAACTGGTGGTGGTGGAAAAGAAGTTGTTGTTTGAGATGTGGTAGGTGGGGGAATAGGAGCAACCGAAACTGGAACTGTCTGTTTCGGTGATGGAGGAGGTGTTGGAATTTTGTTATGAGGAGATTCGGTTGGAGTAGGAGAACGGGGAGGAGTGTGACCTCTCGGTGAGTCATGATGAATTTCTTCTTCTTCATCTTCCTCATCATGTTTTGAACTGGGAGGAGTAGGACTCTTGGATCTTCTCGCCATCTTTTTAACCTTCTTCGGTTTAGAAGAATCCCCTTTGTCAGATTTTCGCTTTTTGGACTTAGCAGTCTTCGACTTATCATCCTCTGTGGGCTCTTTCTTGGTAGTAGTCCGCTTCCCTTGCTTACTAGGCTTGTCCACAGCATCTAGGGCAACCTGCTGTTCAGGAGATAGGACTCTCGGTGTCGTTGGAGGAAGCTTGCGATAATCCGCCATAACTTTACTCACAGTTGTGACACACCGGTACATTGTCTCTGGGATAGAGCCAATGTGAGGGAACTTCTGAGGATCAGAAATGATGATTTTCTTGGTGTGAAACGTAGCAATAGACACAACTAGGACATCCTTCATCACTGGAATTTCCAAAGAATTAATTGCCCTACGTGTAATGAGAGTCCAAAATCGGGCACACAAGATTTCAGAATGCCTCGTTGAAGTGTTGAGGCTTTGCACCACTTGAGACCAGATAATCGTCCCATAATCAAGATTGAGACCATTGTAAAGACCGTATAGAAGGGTCAGAAAACCCTTGCTGGTGCCATCAGATCCAGCACTTCTCTCCGCCAAACTCTTGATGAGAAGAGTGAGCATTCCATTCCATGGGGACGGCAAGCAGGACTTCTTAAACTTCGTGATTGTGGTAAGCACATCAGTGTATCCCATTTCGTAAAGCATAGAGAAGAGTTGAGTAGTGGTGATGAAGTCTGGTGAAATAACAGATGAATCCACAGCCAGGTGCAATAGGGAACAAAATCTCCCTTTTGAAATTGAAGTCTTATGAGAGTGGATTTGGAAGTAGATTCGTTCCTTGTTCTTTTCATAAGTAGCAGTAGAGTAAACCTGTGATAAAACTGACATCGAAACGGCTTCTACCTGTGTTAGGGCTAGAACCAGTGGAGAATACTTCAAACACTCAACCACCTGCAGCATATACGAATCGTACAGAAACGGATTGAGTTCAATAATCAAGTTCTGATTTGGCTTGATTGAAAGCAATGTGGACGAAGCAGTTTGATCGTGAACTGATGAAGAAGTCGCCATTGTTGATCGAAGAAAGAAGATAAACAGTTTCAACTTGCCTTGTAATTTGAGAGAATTTGTTGCTGATATAAGACAAATAAGATTAGAAACCCTTTATATACTGTTGCTAGGAGAGAGAAAAATCATCATGATAATGACGCGATCACTAAAACGTCGCCTGAAAAAGCGCGATGTAACAGGTTGGTTACTCCCAGGTATACGTCAGCACGCGTGGGTATAGAGACCGTTCAAATTCACGCGCCCAAATTCTTATCCTCAATCGACGTTTGAAATTCAGTTTCGCTCCAAGATTTAGAATTACCCCTGTCTCGCCAAAAGATAAACAAAAATCGAACTAACAGCAACCAGAATGTTGGAAAACAAAAAATTTCGTGCAATATTGTGACAAAAGATAAAGAAATAAAGCAAAATGTGTATTAGATGTGAGTGATGTATATCATAAGAGAGAAAGCAGGTGATTCCGGGCAAGAATCGCTTCCTTCAAAGTCAAGAGAGACCTGAAGTGCTTGTGTGGGTTCCCGTGAAATAACAATCAAATGTTTGTAGAGAAACATTGAAAGGCTTCTTTTTAAGTCATAGGCTTAAGGAGGATTATCTTCAACCGAACGTCGATTCTTAACATAAGACCGAACATTGGAAGAAGTACTTGTGAGACCGATGTGGTCTGTTGAACAAGTAGGTAGGATATATTTTATAGTGACTAAAGAAGTTATAGAAATATCAAAAACAAAAATAAACTGGATCTTTATGGGAAGAAAAGCCTTGGTGTTAGACAAATTCATAAAAGATCACTTAAAACTAAAAATGAGATTTCATTAGGTAACCAGTAAGATCTTGAATATTACAATTCACCGTCAATTCGTCGTGGGTGTTGGATTGTGGGTTTCACTCAGAACGTGGTATACATATCTAAGATCACAAACACAGATTTTGTGCAACCATAAACCTCAGTGGTAAAGACTGAGAGTCTCAAGGGTTACAGTGATGAACCGAAAGTTGATGGAGAATGTAAGGAGGGTGGCTAAAGAACCGAAAGTACCTTCTGCTATAAAAACGTGACTAAGCAGAAAAACTCTTAACTCATATGAGAAGAGTAAGGTAGCTCTAGACTGAGTTGATTTTAATAGCCTAATTGGGAAGAAACGATAGGTAGATATCGAATCATTAAGGCCTTGCTCCAAGTCGTAGAGGCGTTTGTCAACATGCAGCAGCATGCTTCTAGGGACCCTTAACTAGTTCTTATGGAAATCATTATACCTGCCTTAGCTCCAAATTATGTTGTACTCGTACACTTGTGACCTAATTAAAAGAACAAAACAAACAAACACACCACAAAAAAATTTTGAAGTTTTGAGTTTTTCTGAAAAATAATAAAAACAGAAAAAGAAAATATTTTTGGATTTTTGAAGTTTTCTGAAAAATAATAAAAACAGAAAAAGAAAATATTTTTGGATTTTTGAAGTGAACAAAGTGTACAACCGAAACCTTATCTTAAAAGAATGAAGCGAAATAGACCGAGCGGTCGGTTCATTTCGGTTCCTTAAAATTCCAGAGCCGAAATAGACCGAGCGGTCGGTTCATTTCGGTTCTCGAAAATTATGGAGCCGAAATAGACCGAGCGGTCGGTTCATTTCAGTTCCTTAAAATTCCAGAGCCGAAATAGACTGAGCGGTCGGTTCATTTCGGTTCTCGAAAATTATGGAGCCAAAATAGACCGAGCGGTCGGTTCATTTCGGTTCCTTAAAATTCCAGAGCCGAAATAGACCGAGCAGTCGGTTCATTTCGGTTCTCGAAAATTATGGAGCCGAAATAGACCGAGCATTCGCTCCATTTCGCTTGTTTAACTTTTAGTGAGAGATTTGAGGATTCGGTACAGACTCTGCTTCCATCATTCCCAGGCCTTGTAAAATTTTATTAAAACTCGCTTCAGGCAAGGCTTTAGTGAATATGTCAGCCAGTTGATCAGAGGACCGAACGAAATGTACTTCCACGTTCCCATCTTCTACGTGGTCCTTGATAAAATGATATCTAAGTGCAATATGCTTGGTCTTAGAGTGTTGCATAGGATTGTGACAAATCCTTATTGCACTTTCTGAGTCACAATAGAGAGGAATCTTCTTCATACTCAGCCCATAATCTCTTATTTGACTTTGAATCCATATGACTTGAGAGGTACAAGATGCTGCTGCTATATACTCAGCTTCGGCTGTTGAAAGTGACACACATGTTTGTTTCTTGGACTGCCAGCTAACCAGTTTTTCTTCAAGAAATTGGCATCCACCTGTAGTGCTCTCTCGGTCCAGACCACATCCTCCAAGATCAGCATCAGAAAAGGCTTGAATGAAGAATCCAGATCTAGCAGGATACCAGAGACCGAGAGATGAGGTTCGCTTCAGGTAACGGAAAATATTTTTCACCGCCACCATGTGAGGTTCTCTTGGATTAGCTTGAAACCTGCCACAATAACAAACAGAAAACATAATGTCCGGTCTACTAGCTGTTAGATACATTAGGGACCCTATCATTTGTCGATATAGTGTTATGTCAACAGCAGGTTTTTCCAGAGAGGGTGTTAACTTAGTGCCAAAAGCCATAGGAACCTTCGCTTTTGAGTCTCCTGTCATGCCAAATTTTGTTAGCAGGGTCTTTGTGTACGCCTCCTGGTTGATAAAGATACCTTCTGGTCCCTGTCTAATATTCAAACCAAGGAAAAAATTAATCGGACCCATTGCGCTCATTTCAAACTTATTCTCCATCAACTTCCTGAATTCAGCCGTTAAGCTAGGATTCGTGGAGCCGAAGATGATGTCATCGACATAAATTTGAACTATCATTAGATGTTCGCCTTCTTTCTTTCGTAAGAAGGTTGGGTCAACCGAACCTTGCTTAAATTTCGTCATTTTCAAAAAGCGAGTTAAAGTTTCATACGAGGCTCTCGGTGCTTGCTTCAAACCATATACCGCTTTGTCCAGCACATAGCAGTGATCAGGGAATTTCTCGTTCACGAACCCGGGAGGTTGCTCGACATACACTGTTTCTTCTAGTTCTCCATTCAAGAAAGCGCATTTGACATCCATTTGGAAAACTTCGAAGTTTTTATGAGCAGCATATGCCAGGAAGATTCTAACTGATTCCAACCTAGCTACTGGAGCGAAGGTTTCCTCATAATCTATCCCTTCCTCTTGGCAATATCCTTTCACCACCAACCGATCCTTGTTGCGAATGACATTCCCTTCCTTATCTAATTTATTTCTGAATACCCATTTTAAGCCGACCACTGAAGCATCCTTTGGTGTGGGAATCAGCCTCCAAACTCGGTTGCGTTCAAACTCATGGAGCTCATCTTGCATTGCTTGAACCCAATCAGAATGATCAAGTGCAGCATTAACTGTTTTTGGCTCGACCTTGGAGATAAACGAATTAAACATACAGAATTCAACTTTAGAGAATAATTCAGTTTGTTTTGCTTTCAACTGTGAACGAGTGAGAACTTTCTCAGATGATTCACCAATAATTTGAGCTTTGGGATGGTCCTTGGTCCATTTCACTAACGGAGGATAATTTAGGTCATATGTTGGATCCAATTCAGCATTCACTTCCTCTTCAAATTCTGATTGATCACCCTCGCCTTCGTCAGTTGCATTCTCTTTCTCCCCCTCGACTGGCAAAGTGTAATCTGTGGAAGCATCAGAGTTTGCATCCTCTGTGGGAGTTGGATTCTCCCCCTCGATTGAACTACTATTGGGTGGGTTTGGAGCAGTATGTTCCCCCTCGCCTGGACCTTTATGAGTTGGGGACGGAATTGGATTCTCCCCCTCGAAAGATACTTTGGTTGTCTTTGGTGCAGATGAACTCTCCCCTTGAACGATGAGCCTTTGTTTGGAGAGTCAGTAGAGGGTTGACCACCTGTCGGTTTAGGAGGTTCATTTTCTATTTCTTTGGCAGCTTCATCTATGATCTTTTTGAGATTATCGATTTTGTTATCTGCCGCTTTCGCTTCTGAGTGTACTGCTTTCTCTGGTTCATCAAATAACCGAATGTACTCCTCGAACAAGTTGGATATGGGAACCGAGACTTGTCCTGATGCAGGAAAAATTTCCCCTAAATCACTTTCGCTCCTTTGAACTTTCTTCATGTAATTATCGTCAAAGGTTACATAATATGTTTCTTCAATTCGTTTGGAGCGTTTGTTCAACACTCTGTATGCTTTTGATGTTAGCGAATAACCCAGAAAGATTCCCTCATCGGCTTTGACGTCAAACTTATTTTGGTTCTCTTTAGAATTGAAAATAAAGCACCTTGAACCGAATATGTGGAAAAAATTGACATTTGGCTTTCGATTGTTTAAGATCTCATATGGAGTGATTGAAAATCTTTTGTTGAGCAAGGACCGATTCTGAGTATAGCACGCGGTTGCAACTGCATCAGCCCAGAAGTATAACGGAAGTGATGCGAAACTGAGCATGGTTCTGGCTGCCTCACATAAAGAACGGTTTCGTCTTTCAACAATCCCATTCTGTTGTGGTGTATAAGGGGCCGAAAAATTGTGAGTTATCCCCTTGTCAGCCAGAAAGTCCTCAAAATCATTATTCTTGAATTCCAGACCGTTGTCACTTCTGATATTCCTCACCGTCTTTCTTAGCTGCACTTCCACTTGCTTGATAAATGTCTTTAACTTGGGAGTTGCATCTGATTTCTGCTTAAGAAAGAAAACCCAGGTGAAGCGCGAAAAATCATCTACAATAACAAGAATGTACTTACTCCCACCGATGCTCTCGATAGCCGAAGGTCCACATAAGTCAATGTGCAATAGTTCAAGAGCTTCAACAATCTTTGTATTGATTCGTGTAGGGTTGTTCTTTCTGCTTTGTTTGCCCATCTTACACGCTGCACACAGATGTTCCTTGTCGAACTTGAGAAGAGGGAGTCCTCGAACGTGATCACCAAGAACCAACTTATTAATGTCTTTGAAGTTTAGGTGTGATAGACGTCGATGCCATAACCAGCTTTCATCAGTGTTCGCCTTTGACAACAGACATATTGCTGGTTTTCCTCGTATTGGGTTGAGATTTAAAGGATACATCTCTCCCTTGCGTTCAGACTTTAGCAGAACCTTTTTCGATTGCCTTTCAATTATTTCAGAGCCCTCGTCATCAAATGATACATTCAGGCCTGTTCCCACAACTAATTGTGACACACTGATGAGGTTATGCCGCAATCCTTCCACATACGCCACTTTTCGAATCGAGAAATCTCCATTGGTTATCATACCATATCCCTTGATTGTTCCATAGGAGTTATTTCCATACTTTACACACCCACCATCTTTTAGGGACCGAAACTCCCTCAGTTCTTCCTTTCTTCCTGTCATGCGACGCGAGCAGCCACTGTCTATATACCATTCATCATCGAACTGCTCGTCACTAATTACCTGCAAATTCAAGCAGATTTAGGAACCCAAAGTTTCTTGGGTCCTGGTGCGTTTTTCACAGAAAAAGGAATTACAGTGGAAATATCAACCAAATATGTTCTTTTTATTAGAGTGGTTTGATCTTTTCTTTTAATGGTATACACCTTGATTTTAGTTTTATCTTGTTTAAATTTTGGTGTATAAGTTGGTGTGTTGTAAGATGGTTTAGGAATTTTCTTTTGAATTCGGGGGTTAGCTGACTTTTTCTTATTTTGGAACTCAGATTTTGATTTGAGCTTTCCCTTTCCTTTGATGTCCTTCACTGAATTTGTTTTGCTATGGGAGTTAGAAGGACCGAAACTAGACTTGGGACCGAAACTTGACTTTCGGTTCTGAGAGCCCATGTGGGGACCGAAACTTGTCTTTCGGTTTGGTACGCTAGTTTGGGAACCGTAAGTAGATGTTCGGTTCTGAGATTTGGAATAGTAGGAATTTGGGCTGAAGTTTTCTTTTCCTTTCAGTTTTTCCTTTCCTTTATTCGTTGATTCTTTCTTAGGAAGTACGTAGTTGGGATTTTGAGATTCCCAGTGACGTTTTCTTTCATTCAGATTCTTTGCGTATCTTTGATTTCTTAAGCGCTTCAGTTCAGCTAACTCCTTCTGTGATTTGTGGATATTGAAGATAGCCTTTGGCTTTTCCTTTTGACTTTCGGTTGTATTTGTTGGAACAGTTGGTTCTGTCATCGGTTCTTCAGGGATTTCTTTAGTTCCACTTGTGCTTGGTTTGTCGAAACTTGAGGGTTTGTTGATGGGTTCAGCAACATATCTTCCTTTTACCCTCCATGAATTCTGCTCAGATAAGCCTACGCTTTCGTCTGCGTTGTCAATAGGGGCAGACCAGAAGTAAACGTCGCATCCATCAACATTGTCTTTGTCAACCAAGACTTTTAATTCTGCCGTTTGTTTAGCAGTGACCCCTGTAACTGCATATACCTGATTCGGCACAGTTTGAACTTTTTGATAGACCATAGCTTTTTCCTTGAGTTTCTGTGTCTTGTCTTTTGACAAGCGAGCGAACTCAACCGAATTTTCAGATATGAGGGGTTTCTCATTCTCAGTTTCACTCTTCATGAACTCAGAGCAATCAACTTTGTCTTCTACTGAGATTTCACTCATCTCACTTTCCTCATCAAATTCAGACGTTTTTTCTAAGTTCATTTTATTTTCTGAAGTTAATTTGGCATTAGACAAGTCAAATGATTGAATAGTGTCTGACTTAATTTTTAACCTATCATTTTCATCTAAAATATTTTTGAGCATGCATTTGTGTTCCTTAGAATCAATGAAGGTTTCTATCTTGTCCAGTCCAATTTTGTAATACATGGATGTCTCTTCTGATGATACTACTAATTCACATTCTGCTATGACCTCATCCTCCTTAAATTCAAGGAAGGGTAAAATCATCTTATGAATTTTCTTTCCTATCTCACAACTTAAATGCAATTGAGCAATATTAGAGTATAGATGCTTAGCAATTAAACAAAAAACATTCCTTTGTTTTAAAAATTTTAAGTTGTCTCTTTGCAAATAAATACTTTCATCCCTAGCTCTATTTAATTCCGCCTCCTTCAGCTCAATCCACATCCTTCTCTCCTCACTTTTTGAAGACACCCTGCTGAGTTGGTCAGTTAGGTTAGAATTCGCTAAGCGAGTTTGCATGAGACTACCACTTAAGTTAGAAAATTTAAATTTTAATTCTTTTAATTCTTCTTCATAATCTGTTGTTGGAACTTTAAGTGATTCAAGGATGGATTGTACCTTTTTGATCAGCCGATCGCAGTCGTTGATCTTCTCACTCACAGGCTTGGCTGCAAAACACTTGTCCTCAGTCAGGTTCGGTTCCTCACTTGCACTTTCGGTTGATGAACCAGCTGTGACAATTAAACACCTTCCAGCCGAGCCTACTTCCTTTGCCACATAAGCCTTTCCATGAGTGGGCTTTCTCACCTCTTCATCTTCCGAATCGGTTGACCAAACTTCAACGCCACCGAACTCATCTTTATATGCATTCTCCTGCATAATTAAGGCATTCATAGAACTATTAGTCGCCTTCTTTTTCTTGATCTCTTCCAACTTGCGCATATAGTACGCCTTATCATCTTCACCATCTCTTTTCTCAGCCATTTTCCTTAGCATGCAATCTTTGGCAAAGTGGTTCTTGCCGTGACAGTAATTGCAGTCGAACCCAGAGTCTCCTGCAAGCTTGCTCTCCTTCTTGTCTTCATCCTTTTGAGAAGAGATTTTCGCTTCATCCTTCACCTTCTCAGAACTGTAACTTCCTTGCCAGTTTCGGTTCTTGTTGACAGGAAATTTTCTTCGTGCAAACTTCTTTGGATTGGTGACCATCATAGCATACTCTTCGCTTGTAAGATCACACTCAGACATATCAGACTCTTCTTCTTCTTCTGCAATGCTTTTTCCTTTTGAGACAAGGGCTAGCGATCCCACACCAGAAACTACCTTCGCTTCTTTAGTTACAACACTCTCATGGGACTTAAGTATTCCCACAAGTTTCGCTAGCGAGTAGGATTTAAACTGTTTATGCGCTTTCACGGTTGAAACCACAGCCATCCATTCTGGTCTTAGACCGTTCATAAAGGTCACCGTCTGCTCGATCAACTTTCTTTCTATTCCATGCTTGATCATCTTACTTAGGAGATGATTGAACCGATCGAAAGTTTGTATGAGTTTTTCTTCTGGTTTCTGTTCGAAAACTCCAAATTCTGACAGCAGCAAGGTTTCAATGGACTGTTCCAAATCTTCATTAGTCGAATAAAGTTCTTTCAACCTATCCAGATTTCTTTGGCCGTCGTGCATGAACCAACCACCCGAAAAGTGTCAGATTGCAAGGCGAATCTGATCATTCTCATGGCCTTCACATTACACAGCAACTTGTCTTTCTCATCCTGCGGCATCTTCTCTACATCCGCCACCAGCTTGTTATATTCCTTTTGGGACTTAACTGTCGTGTTCGTTCCTGAATGAACAAACAGCCCAAGTGTGATAGCTTCCCAGATGAGATAGCCATTATCTTCAGATCCAACCACGTAGTCTTCAAAGTGATGCGCCCATACTTCATAGTCTTGAGTGTAGAGAATGGGTATCCTGGTTGTAGATCCAATGCTGTTTGAGATGTTGATGGGATTTGTTTGCGAATCTTCGTGAGACATGGTGAGCTGCTAGAATCAAACCTATAAACTTGAGATTAGGGTTTTATCTGAAACAGAGTTGTCGTCGATATGAAGAAGACGGCTTCTATTTATACGATAAAAGCGGAAACCTTAAAGAATTCTGAATACAGAAGGAATATGTATTGATCACACGGTCTCCTGCTCTGATACCAATTGTTAGAACAAAGTTCAATTAGGATCGTTAGATTCTATGCAGACAAAGTAATTATGAACACGAGAATGGCTTTGAATGTGTCGTATGATTAAAACTTCAACACCTCAGAAGAGCTCGATTAAGAACTTAGACTATAGAGGTGTTTAGGGTTACAAAAACAATAAACGTAATAATCAACAACGTTAACCTCCTAACGCATACATGCATGCATATTTATAGTATAACCCTAAAGATAATCACGGATGGACAGGCCCAATCCGGATACAAAACATAAGCCCAAGACGCAACACAATTAGACTCAACACGACTCTAGGTCGAAGGGCCATCAGGGCCAGAGCCGTTGCGGGAAGTGCGGAAAGCCACATGAGGAGGTTTGTAGACTAGGGTCATCGGGCTACTACAAGTGTGGCAAGACTGGGCACTTGGGCAAAGATTGTACTGCTCCTACACCGATCTTCCAGACATCAGACCTGATTTGCTTTCATTGCAATCAGAAGGGGCATAAAAAGGCCAACTGCTCGAGGTTGACAGCAGCAGCGCCAGTGGCGGTGCCAGCTCCAGCGACCCTGCGGATTATGGATGGCCGATAGGGCAAGATAGATGCTCCGGTGGTGAGGAGTCGAGCCTTCCAGCTGACCTCCGAGGAGGCGCGTGCCGCACCTGATGTGGTGATGGGTATGTTTTCTTCTCCCTAGATCTTATTTCATGTCAGTTATGATATTTATGTACTGTGTTTATGTGTTATGCTTAGGATCATTCCATGTGAACGGTATCCCAGTACAGGTGTTACTCGATTCGGGGGCTACCCGATCATTTGTTTCTCTCGCGCTTAGCAAGAGGTTTTCTGAGTCTTCGGGGATGTTGGATTATCCCTTAGAGGTTGAGATTGTGGACGATTGATCTGTCCGGCCATCAGAGGTTTTCAGAGACTGCGTGTTGAGGTTGTATGATGAGAGTTACCTCGTAGATTTAGTCCCCATTCCGTTACGTGGGAACAAGGTTATCATAGGCATGGACTGGTTGAGCCCTAATGGGGCGGTGATCGACTGTGCACAACAGCTGGTGCGTATCAGGACCCCAAGTGGGGGAGAGCTGGTGATTCAGGGCGAGAGACCACAGCAAGGACCAGCTTTGTGCTCAGCAGCGAGGGCTAGGCGCTACCTTGAGCAGGGTTCGTAGGGTACGTCGCCTATGTTAAGGATACCCGGGAAGCGGGTAAGACGACCGTGAATGATGTACCAGTGGTGCGAGAGTACCCGGACGTATTTCCAGTGGAGCTGCCTGGGATACCTTCGGATAGGCAGGTGGAGTTCAGGATCGACCTAGTCCCTGGTGCGGCTCCGGTAGCCGAGGCACCATATCGGTTGGCTCCTCCTGAGATGTAGGAGTTGCCTACACAGCTGCACGAGTTGTTAGACAAGGGATTTATTAGATCGAGCAGTTCACCCTGGGGAGCCCCAATCCTATTTGTGAAGAAGAAGGACGGGTCGCATAGGATGTGTATAGATTACCGGGAGCTGAACAAGGTAACAGTGAAGAACCGTTACCCACCCCCAATGATTGATGATCTCTTCGACCAGCTACAGGAGGCATCTTGGTTTTCCAAAGATAGATTTACATTCAGGCTACCATCAGATGAGGGTCAGAGACGAGGATGTGCAGAAGACTGCATTCCGGACTCGCTATGGCCACTACGAGTTCGTGGTGATACCCTTCGGGTTCACCAATGCTCATGCCGCGTTCATGGATCTCATGAACCGCGTATGCAGACCTATGCTGGATCGGTCTGTGATAGTTTTCATTGATGACATCTTGGTTTATTCCAAGACGCAGGACAGCACGAGGAGCACTTGCGAGAGCTGTTGGATACCTTGAGGAGGGAGAGCTTGTACGCCAAGTTCTCCAAGTGTGAGTTCTGATTGCGCGAGGTGCAATTTCTTGGGCACCTTGTCAACTAGAACGGTATTTTGGTTGACCCGGCCAAAGTAGAGGCTGTGATGAGATGGGAGGTTCCGAAGTCTCCATCTAAGATTTGGAGTTTCCTGGAATTGGCAGGCTATTACCGAAGATTCATTCAGGACTTCTCCAAGATAGTCGTACCCTTGACCCAGTTGACGAAGAAGGCTGTGGTCTTTTGCTGAGGGCCTGAGCAGCAGGCAACGTTTGAGACATTGAGACAGAGACTATGCGACGCGCCGATCCTAGCCCTGCCAGATGGCATGGAGGATTCCGTAGTGTACTGCGATGTGTCCATATCAGGTTTGGGTGCAGTACTGATGTAGAGAGGGCACCTCACCGCCTACGCCTCGAGACAGTTGAAGCCTCATGAGGCGAACTACCTGACGCATGATTTGAAGTTGGGGGCGGTTGTCTTCACCCTCAAGATTTGGCGAAACTACCTCTATGGGGTCTGATGTACCATTTACACGGATCACAAGAGCATGAGGTACCTCATTGATCAGCCGAATCTGAACATGAGGCAGCGTTGGTGGCTAGATGTGGTGAAGGATTACGATTGCGAGATCCTCTACCACCCGGGGAAGGCCAATGTTGTGGCCGATGCTCTTAGCCGCAAGGCAGCCCCGATCAGAGACATTTGCTTATGGATGACAGTGGTGACTCCACTTCTGGAGCAGATCCGAGAGGCCCAGCAGGAGGCTATGAAGGAGGAACATCGGAAGAGTGAGCGTATTCTGGTTCAGGTTTCCTCCTTCGATTATGATAATCATGGGTTGTTGACACTACACCGTAAGGTGTGGGTTCCATATCATGGGGGTGTGCTCCAGGTATTGATGGAAGAGGCGCACAAATCCAGGTTTTCCATCCATCTGGGGGCGACGAAGATGTACATAGATCTTTGTCCTGATTACTGGTGGCCCTGCATAAAGCGGGATGTAGCCTGGTATGTCGAGAGATGCCTGACCAACAGGAAGGTCAAGGCCGAGCACCAGAGGCCGAGCACCAGAGGCCTCACAGCAAGACACAGCCGTTGGATATCCCTATGTGGAAATGGGAAGATATTACCATGGATTTCATCACGAAGCTTCCCAGGACCGCACGGGGAGTGGATTCGATTTGGGTCATCGTGGATCGATTGACCAAGAGTGCCCATTAGAGAGGTAGTAGCATGACACGGAGTGCCTGTCTCCGTGATTTCTGACAGAGACGTGCGGTTCACTTCCAGATTTTGGAAGACGTTTCACGACGAGTTGGGTACTCGTCTGCATTTTAGCACCGCTTTTCAACCGCAGACGGATGGTCAGAGTGAGCGGACCATCCAGACTTTGGAGGATATGCTGCGGGCATGTGTTTTAGACTTCGTTGGTAGCAGGGACACCTACCTTCGCTTGGCAGAGTTTTCCTACAATAATAGCTACCACGCGAGCATCGACCGTCCTCCCTTCGATATGTTGTACGGGAGGAAGTGCAGGATCCCGATTTGTTGGGGTGAGGTTGGGCAGAGAGTCATGGGGAGTACCGAAGTGGTACTCAAGACGACGGAGAGGATCCAACATGTCACACCCCCAAACCGGAACGGCGGAAACATTCGGGGACGGAGGACGTCATGTCAAGTATCACAACACATGCATTATAGTAATCAAAGTACAACAACCATTGCATTAATAATGTATAAGTTTTTACATAAGTGTTTAAGCATTACATATTCAAACATCAAAAGTAGATATAGTAAAAGACAAAAGGCGCAGCACGGTACTAGGCTATCTTCTCAAAAGCTCCGGGAGTGTACCTGTCTACTGGATTCTTGAGAATACAAGTTATTTTGAAAGAGATGATCAACATTTAAGCTGGTGAGTTCATAAGTATTAGTTATGGTTGCTTTAATTTTAAGAAAGTGATTGATTAAGTTCCAGAAAATCCTATATTTTATGCGTTACAACTGAAAAGTAGTTTTAATCCCATAAAACCGTTTTGTTTAAGTATTATTGTACTTATAATATAGTTTAACATAATTTTAACTATCCATAAAATTATAAGAAGAATGTTTTCCGTTTTGTTTGTGAAAAGTAGTTGTAATCCTATAAAACCGTTCTGTAAAAGTAGTTTTAATCCCATAAAACCGTTCTGTAAAGTAGTTTTAATCCCATAAAACCATTCTGTTTTGTTTGTGGAAAATGATTAATACAGTAGTATTTCTAAAAAATAAACTACTAGTGTAGTAACTACCCTATTATTAAACCTGTTAATTAGGGTTAAAATGTGATATGGTTGTAACCATGCTGATTGACTAGTGGTAAACACGACGACCTTCTGGCGCCGAAACTGATGTGACATTTGTCACCCGTAGACCGGTAGGTCCCACTGTAGCTAGCAGCGAGGTGTGGGATTGTCAGTCCCGTATAGATCTATACACACAATGCCTGCTCTCCCTCCAGGAGACTATGGTTACAAAACGCGACCTAACAAGTATATTGCTATGCCGTGAAGTAGTGGCTCACATTTCTGGTTTATCTCATTTAAGTAAAGATCGGATGATATCCTTTTCTTAACAAAGTAGTGTAAACCTGGTATACTTATGTAGTAAAAATAGATTTCTCGTTTGTTTCATAAATTATACCTATTATAATTTATATGTTCTATCTGGTTAACATGATCTCTCACGAATGTACCCTTTTTCTCAACGTGATACAAAGGTAACAATATTGATGGAAGTAACCTTTTATATTCCCATATGTATAATATATATAATTAAGAAGGAAACAGCCTTCGGACAAATAACCACACCTTAAGCCCACATCCAAACAAGGAAAAGGAAATAAGGCAACTCATTGGTCCTAAGCCCTTTAAGTCTTATTTATATACTTGTACATATATGAACATGATTTTGACAAATATAAGTTTAAAGAGCTTAGAAAACATTTTAAAAGAGTTTAATAGTTTTTCAAAGAGTTTAACAGTATTAAAAGAGTTTAACATTGTTTAAGAAGAGTCTACATGACTTTAAAGAGTTTATATGACTTTAAGTCATTTGGAAGTATTTGGTAATCTTTTATTGTTAACACAATATTTAAAAGCATAAGAAAACCTTTTATGTGATTGATATCACAAGTAAATATTAACACAATATTAATTGTGTTCAACTTGTATTCCCCCCCTTAAAAGCATTTAAAATCATTAAAAGATAGATTATAGGGGTATGAACTCACCTGGTGTGAGTGATTTGAATGAAAGATCGATATAGGATGCTTGGTAACACTAGAGAAGTCCCAAGCACAAACGGATCAAAGAAGTGTTAGAACCGAAAATGAAAGGCTGAAACTTGATCACGGCCAAACTAGATGGGTTCACGGCCCAAGAACACTTGAAGTGTTCACGGCCAAGATGAAGTGTTCACGGCCCAAGAACACTTGAAGATCTTGATGAAAGATGATGAATCAAGGATGAAATCAAATGATTTCACATGAACAACAATAAAGGGAAGTGTTTCTAGCGATTTAAAGGAGAAAGGAGAGTTTTTGGTGGATGATACTTGAGAGAAAACATGGGTTCACGGCTAGAAGAGGAGAAGTGAAGTGAAAATCAGTCTAAACTCATATATATAGGGAGGAGTTCACGGCCAAGGGAGGGTTCACGACCGTGAACCTAGTTTGCGGCCGTGAACCTCACTTGTTGAGGTTTATGGATCGAATGTGGTTCTTGGTTCTCGGTTCTTACGTGGTTCACTTCCTAACACACAACCCTTAGGTATACTAGGTCTAGAAACCTATAAGTTTGACCTTCAGTTGATGTGTTTGACCTTACAAGATACAAATTTCGGGTTGTGACATCATCCCCCCGTTAAAGGGAATTTCGTCCCGAAATTAAGTCTAAGAGATACACATGGAGGAAAAGAAAAGAGGTGGACACTTATGTTTCTGATGATCCTCACGCTCCCAAGTGTATTTGGGTCCTTGTTATGCACTTAAGCGGACTCTCACTATCGGGATAGCGATCTGATTAGTCCTATCGACTTCGCTGTCTAGGATTTCTACAGATTCTTCCACAAAGTTGAGGCTCTCATTTACCTCGATCTAATCGAGTGGGATAACAAGAGTCTCGCCGGACAAACACTTTTTCAAGTTAAAGACGTGGAAGGTAGAGTGTATGTTATTGAATTCTCAAAGTAGTCGGGGTCTATAAGCTACTGGATCAAATCTAGTAAGAATCTCGAATGGTCTTATGTAACTTGGATTTAGTATTCCACGCTTTCCGAAGTGTATCAAGCCCTTCCAGGGTGAGACCTTCACATGACGTGGTCACCAATCTGGAATTCCAAGGGTTTTCTCCTATTGAAGGCGTAGGTTTTCTGTCTGACTCTGGAAGCTTTACGTCGCTCCCGGATTCGTACTCTCTTCTTGGTAGTTCTCGGATGATTTTCGGGCCATCGAAGGTGCTGTCTCGAATTTTGACCTCTAGTTAGTTGCGTGTCACCTACTTTAGTCTACCGCAGAGGGGGTCTGCACTTGTGACCATAAAGGGCTTCAAATGGAGCAACTTTAACGCTAGTGTGGTAAGGAACTCGACTACTTGGTAAATAGGTATCTCATGCTTTACTAAAGTCGATCACACATGCCCTCAGCATGACTTCAAATGATTGAATCGTTCTCTCATTCTGTCTGGCGGTTTAAGGATGGTAGGCTATGCTCATGACTATCCTAGTTCCTAGAGATTTCTGAAGTGACTGACTGAACTGGGAGATGACTCTACTATCTCGAACGGAGATAACAGATATTGGAACACCGTGCAGTCTAACTAATCTCTCAGACACACGTTCTAGTTAGCTTTTCTATTTTCCTGTTTCCTTCAATTTGTAGGAAGTGTGCGGACTTGGTTAATCTGTCTACGATCGCTCAAAATGGTATCAAGTCCACCTGTTGCCTTGGGTAACTTGATTATGAAGCCCACTGCAATCCGCTACCATTTCCACTCGGGTATCTCCGGTTGTTGTAGTAAGACTGCGAGCTTTTGCTCTGAAGTTCATGATAAGACTCATACTTAGCTCATCCACCATCACCTAGTGTATACAAGTCGTATATAATTAAGACTGAAAAGATGTTCGGATGGGTGACTCTGCCCCAAGTCCACAACCAGACAAGGAACAGGAAATAGGGTGGAATCACACATCGTAAATCTTGTTGAGTCTAAATTATATACCACTCTCGAGTATAAACTTAGTAGTGATAGGTTAACCTAATGAGTTCTTAGTCTCTATTCTCGAACTTGACCTGTGGTAAGAGTGGTCCTCCTCGGAGGTCTATTGGGTATACTTCGGGTGTTTATGGGCTTATGGAACATCTTTGGTGTTTCCCGCTTCAAGTTTCCTATCTACTGAGTAAGCTAGAAGGGCGTGCTACCCCTCGCATGGGTACTTCTGAAGTTTTGAAGCGAGAGACGATCTAAGGGTTTGGGTTAGGTTTGAAAGAATTTCATTTGACGGTTGATTTAAGGAAAAGTTCTTTTACACAGCATATGAATTTTTGCATGGTGAGGACCAAGCCAAACCATGTTGGATGATGATGTCGGAACACCTCGACGTAATAGATATTAAGTTGATTTGGAAGAAGTGATTACTAGGACGATGAACTATCCTAAGTACATATGATTTCAGTGCTTTCGGTTTTGTCCTTGGTATTTTACCACGAACTTTTTGATCTGACATTAACGAGCACTAACAATACGCGAGTTCTGATAATTTGAAATAATGAACCTTCATGAAATGATCCCTACTAGGTCTCTCTATAATCATCGTATACAAGTCATGTATAATTAAGATTAGAAAGACAGTTAACTAAGTGACTTTGTCCTAAATCCACAACCAAACAAGGAACAGGAAATGAGGTTGAATCACTCACTCTAAGTCTACAAATCTTAATTATAAATGGCCCTAATGTATACACTAAGCCATCATAGCTTACCTGTTAGGGTTCCTAGTTTTTTATGAGTGTTGTGATTTGGTTCGAACGAGAGAGTAAGTATAATTATGATTAATTATTGGGGTTTGGAAGCGTACCAAAAATATAGTAGGGTTCTTTGATGCTTCCCCATATTCCGGGGTCAAACTCCTCCTGCTCCCCCGTCATTCTTCTCTATTGGACAGTCCCTCTTGAAATGTCCTATTTCACCATAAAGGTGGCATATTGGACTGGTTCTAACATTGGTGGTTGAAGTGATGAACTCGACCGGAGTCCTACAGGAATGGGCAGTGTGCCCCTCCATGTTGCATCTATTGCAATGCGGCACTCGGCAGACTCCATAATGACGGTAGTGAAGGGTTTTGAGCATTCTAACACTCCGAAGTGTACATGCAACCCTAAATACCTTGGATCTATGTTTTCTCTATTATACATGCAAATATGAATATTCCAATGTATTATCCTAACTAGCATACAAATCATTGATTCATATAGAATAATACAAGTTAGAAGACATACCTTTTGATGTAGCTTGATTCCATGGAGCTTAAGAGCCTAGTGCCTCAAGTGTGACACCCTAAATGGTTCACACAACATCAAATGCACTTGGAATAACTTAGAGAGAAATGAACACTTCATGAAATCGGCTAGCCCTCACCATTCCTTCATAGTGGCTGAAAGGAACCCCTTTCAAAACTTTCATATTTCTGAAAGACCCAAACTTTCATACTGGACAATTGTTACTCCAAAACATGTTACATGCATGTTTATAAAACATTATCTTACATTGATAAAGTGATTACAATAGATTGGATACAAACCGACTATGTTTTAATATTTTACATAACTACCCAGGATATTGTAAATTTATACAAACATAAACCAAAATACAAAAGTAATATTACAACTATTCTAAACCTTCCAACAGAATAAGACTATACTGGTTACTTATTCCCTACAAATTTGTTAAACATTGAGAGGGTAAGCGGCGACGCTTAGTGAGTTCAATAATAGATACAATATAACGTTATGCCATATATATACTTTAATATGGCAGAGGCAAAGAGGATCAAGGAACAACAAAGGCATATGTGAATCATGTGACAAACTTTCCATATCAATCATTGATTTGATTCAAAGATATACAATCAATGAGACATAACAATTTCCATACTTGATATATAATCAATAAAACTTCAGCACAAATGGCACAGAAAATACTCAGGAATATCATTTTGCTAGAATATTTAGGCTTTCAGCCTTATCTTAGCATACTACCGAAGCCAAAGTGATGCATATGGCATACACTTCATGGTCAACGGTTCATACCAATACCCAAGTGATGCTTATGTCATACACTTCAAGTCAAAGGTACCGTCTTGCTATAAAAATAGCGGAAATAATAACTCAAGATGATAACACGGAAAAGCACATAGCACATATAACACATAACATACAATTGTTCCTATATATTAAACTCACCTTGAAATAACCGGGGGTCAAAATAATAATTTGTGCAGCATTTCGGCTCTAAATATGACTTTATTTGTTGAAAACCGGGAGTTTTCTTGAAAACCGGGCCCTGCGAGGGTTGGGCTTCGAAACCGAAAAGATAAATTTTTCAGGCTTCTCTGGAATCTCAGGGCGTGTTTCGGGCATTGGAATTAATCCCGGGGCTTTGGGGGATGTCGAGATAGTAAAAATATGGAAAAAGTGGTCAAAAATGGCAAAATCCCATTTTTACCCGGGAGGGTTCGCATGGCTCTTATTTATAGGGTGAGAGGCTCGGATCCGAGGGTTGAGAAGGCTGCACGCGGCAGCAGATGCGAGGCCCAGGTGGCTCGGCTCGCAAGCAGACACGCGCCGGACAGCGAGACCTCGGTTCGGACAGGTGACGACTTCGGATTGGTCAGCAGCCTCGGTCGAATCAGGAGGCTACACGCGGGTCGGGTCACGAGGGAAGCATGCGAGATCACGTGACCAGCTTCGGACACCTGTGCGACATGCGTCGCTTCTCGTACTTGCCACACAGCAGCTTCGGACACGTGGCCAGCTCCGAGCGAGGGTGACGTGGCAGCACTATTCATGCGAAATTTCTCGAAAAATGTGCTCAATCTTGTAAATTCCATAACTTTCTCATACGGGCTCCGTTTTTGACGTTCTTTATATGCACGCGTAGAGAAAATTATTCTCTACAACTTTCTATTATACTTCGTCGGAAAATTTTGAATTTATTTTTATATTATTATTTTTAACAGACCGGGACTGGTAAATCCGTTAAAAATTCATAACTTCTTCATCCGACGTCCGTTTTCGTCAGACTTTTTACCGTTGTACTGCTAATGACGAGACCTTCGATTCTCGTTTAGGTTGTGTCGGCTAAAGATCACTCGATCTAAAATTCGAGTTTTTAGCTGTCTGCTGCTAAGCTGAAACTTGTAAAAATCATAAATTCCTCATACGAAGTCAGATTTTAGCGTTCTTTTTATCAAAATTCTCGGTTTAACGAATACTAAGACTTTCATTTAGATCAGTAAGGCTAAAAAGTAGTTTATCAAAAAAACTCACTTTTTACGTCATTCGGCACCGTGCCGGTTTTGTCGCGGATCTCCGATTGGTCATAACTTCTTTGTTGTAACTCGGATTTCGATGAGGTTTTCGCCTAAATGTTTCTAAAGAGATTATATACAACCTTCATTAATAAAATTTTACTTATTTCAAATTTTATATTTTCGCTAAATTTCACTATTTGGCTTTTAATTGGAATCTCATAAGACTTCCAATATTTTATGAGTGATTCTAAACATAGTTTTACTTTATTTCTTGTAAAAACTATCTGTTAGAACTCAACACTAAATTTCACATAATATTTCATAATATTATTAACTTTTCAAATTACATAACACGATTTCAAAACGTGTATGTTACAAATACCTCCTCCTTTTGAGGATTTCGTCCCCGAAATCACAATGATTTAGACAAATGAGGATATTTCGCTCTTATCTCATTCTTATTTTCCCTAAGTATAATTTGAATCTTATCAGTGGTGTCTTGAATCATTTCAGGACCACCAAGGATTTTCTGTCCTACATTATGCCAACATAATGGTGTTCATAGTTACTACCGAACTCTAAGACATATGCACGAAGCATATCTTCCACTGTTTGGATTGTTCTCTCCGTCTAACCATCTGCCTGGGGATGATAAGCTGTGTTGGGAGCAACTCGAGATCCCAATTCACTTTCCATACTCGCCCAGAAGTGAGAAGTGAAGCGAGTATCACGATCGGAAATAATCTTTAGTGGCACACCATGTCTCGCCACAATTTCGTCTAAGTAAACTTGTGCATATTTCTCCATTAAAACCGTTGTACGTATGGCGAGAAAATACGCACTCTTATTCAGCCGGTCGATAATTATCGAAATGCTATCAATCACAGTTTTCTTCTCCTCTTTCAAGGTATTAACTGTATAAGCCGGATAAGTAGAATATCCCTTCGATATAAATTTACGAGTTTTTAAGAAAGAAAGAAATTTATTATTTTCACGGTAGACACAAATGGAATCCTTCCTTTCGATAGGGATGCATATCATCTCTTCGTAGCACAAGAGTTCTGCGTAGTTCTTTGAAAATCGATTTATGTCGAGAAGAATATCAAAGTTGGGAAAGAAGATAAGAATTAGGTTAGCAGGAAGATTATAACTTTCAATTCCTATAATACTATCTCTATAAACTTTATCAGCAAGTAATGATATATTTCCTATGTTATCTATATGAAATGATTGGAAAATTACGTAACAAGCAATTTGAAAAGAATGTGCGGATTTATAAGGCACGAAAGAATCTGAGGCATCACAATCAAACAAGATGTGAGCAGATTTAAAGTTTACGAGAAAATTACTAGTCACAACATTCGAGTCCTAACTTACTTCTCCTGTGGTAATCTAAAATGTACGATATTTAACTTTTGGTTTGCCAAATGATTGTCAAACTCTTCAAACTTCTTAATTACTAGCGGGGCTCAAACCTGCACCCGCTCATCATTCTCTATTGGGCCTTCGATCCTAATCTTTGAGTTAAAACTCAATTCTCATTGCAGACTCCTGCTCCTTCTTGGTTTATAGACTAAACCCAAGATAAGGTCTTTACTTTTGCTATAACAACAACTCGAATGGTCTTATTCTAATGACCTTTAATTTTATAACGCACAAGACACATAACGAACCAAATTCTTGTATTAGAATCAGATCGAATAAATCAAGCTGATGGAATAAAGAAAATGAAAAGAGTTTGATCAACACGTGGATGCTTTGGAACAGAAAGAATAGCACCACGTATCTCTAATTCGTGCTTTCGGACATATACATCTTTTAGCTTTTGGCACCTCCTCCTTTTTTGTTGGAGTACTCTTTGATTGTTGAACGGAAACTTGACTCCCTGCCATTTGACTAGTAAGAGTAGGGCGGAAACATTTCTTGTGGCCAGTAACACCACATAGCAAGTCACATCTCTGGCTAATGATTTCTCAATTCTTTAATGAAGATTGTTATATTTCTATCGACCATCTCGACCGTCTCCTTCTTGACTGAAGTTTCGTCATTAATCAATATATGGCTTTCTAAACCAATCAACTTTATCTTTGTAGATTTATATTAATCGGACTCCACTCTTTATGACATTAATATTTGAACGATAATTATCTTCTTAGTCATTACCGAAACGAAGGTAACGACACACATGAATAAAACGGAATCATTTACTAGCTTCTTGGTAACCTTGTGACTTTACCTGATCCAAGTATGAGTCCTGTGCTTCCAGTAGTATAGGCCTCTACTACTATTCACACCTACTCATACTCGTCCCAAGTATTGTCTCGCAGTTCCCAAGTCACCATTCAAAAGTTTTCACAAAGCAACTTTTCACACCTGAGTGTGTTCAAACAAGTATATACAACAATTTCTCCTAGACTCAACTAGGGTTTTCGCGTTTCTATCAAACATATATTGGATTACCTATACTCGCCCTCTAGAATTCTTCTCATGTATATACTCGATCTAGAATATTCTAATATTTTTCCATGGGTCGATAGAATTTTACTTCCAATTCTTCATGTAAATTCTTTCTCGGGTAGTGTCTACTCTACAAGACATACTACACCCAAAATCTACTCTAGCAGTGTAGAGACAAACGGTTTTCAACTACTTACATCATCTTCTAACTTATGTAATTCACCATGCACATTTGTTCATTCCATTTTTCCTTCCATGACATCGTCATTCCAGTATCTGAATAAGTCTTCTTCTCATGGTTATATCTTTTAAATCTACTTCATAGGAGTCTATCCTAAGAAGTCTGCATTATAGTTGCATCTCAGCAAGCTCTACTAGCTTCAACTTGGTTCTCTTTCATTCCTAATTACAACATTTCTTCTCATATAATAATATGAGTGTATATCTTCTTCAACTAAGTACTCTACCTTACTCTAACAAGTAAGCCACTCAGCCTTTTCACAACCAAATAACCTATTTCACTATCCCAATCTTGTATGTTAAAGTCGGCTTAACACACAATGGAACTTCCATAAACATGTGATAGAAGTCAATCATCACTTAGTATTATTAAATACTAAGTCTGAGCATCCTGTATAGGGTTACTACTCGAACTACATACTACATCACAAAGTCTTGGCCTATTGAGTCTAAAAACTTCATTAGACTTTACTTTGATCTTCATTTAATTTTTCTAAATCTTATACCACATTAATTTCAATACTGTCGAAGTATTTATCACCAGCTTCGGTTCTTCCGATTCTATAAACAATCACTGCTTTAATCTGGATAGCGGTGGAACAACTTCATGGATTTGTACCAACACATTTATCTCACCCAAACGTGTTTCAAACGCACATCTTTCTTCCAAAGATGTTATTATATATCAAACATACTTTAAATATATAATACCACTCTATTGGTATTAATACACTATTTACGATAACACTTTATATTTATTATTTTACGATATCCCGCAATCGTTTATTTATAAACTTATCGATGTCAACTATCATAAGTATCTTTATTACTTTGAAAAGTTTAATGTAAATTCTATTACGAAAATTCTTAGAATTCTGAACATAAAATTTTCTAAACCAAGGTCGGCAACAGACCTTAAACTTTCTCAAATAATAGCAATATAGCTAAGCAACTTAAGGCATGCTATATTTATTTATCCTTTAGCACATCTTAGAATATAAGGCATATCCCCTCTTAATATTCTAGTGCTTGTGTCCATTAGGTATCCAACCTAAAGTATACCAGATACATATTGTATCATCACTTAACAATTTATGTTTAAATCTAGAAATTCTCAAAATTCCTAGTTCATATAAACTATTTCTCTAAAATTTTTGAAGTGACTTAATATCTTAGAATACTAGGGTTTATCACTACCCAATACCCCACTTAAGTGTTTCCTATGGTTTGTATCCATATATTTACAATGATTCCAATTCATATATTGAACTTCCAATAGTTTAAGTCTAAATACCAATCCATGGAATTTAGTTCACTTAAACCACTGCTCTGATACCATGATTGAAAGGAACCCCTTTCAAAACTTTCATATTTCTGAAAGACCCAAACTTTCATACTGGACAATTGTTACTCCAAAACATGCTACATGCATATTTATAAAACATTATCTTACATTGATAAAGTGATTACAATAGATTGGATACAAACCGACTGTGTTTTAATATTTTACATAACTACCCAGGATATTGTAAATTTATACAAACATAAACCAAAATACAAAAGTAATATTACAACTATTCTAAACCTTCCAACAGTATAAGACTATACTGGTTACTTATTCCATGCAAATTTGTTAAACATTGAGAGGGTAAGCGGCGACGCTAAGTGAGTTCAATAAAAGATACAATATAACGTTATGCCATATATATACTTTAATATGGCAAAGGCAAAGAGGATCAAGGAACAATAAAGGCATATGTGAATCATGTGACAAACTTTCCATATCAATCATTGATTTGATTCAAAGATATACAATCAATGAGACATAACAATTTCCATACTTGATATATAATCAATAAAACTTCAGCACAAATGGCACAGAAAATACTCAGGAATATCATTTTACTAGAATATTTAGGCTTTCAGCCTTATCTTAGCATACTACCGAAGCCAAAGTGATGCCTATGTCATACACTTCATGGTCAACGGTTCATACCAATACCCAAGTGATGCTTATGTCATACACTTCAAGTCAAAGGTACAGCCCTGCTATAAAAATAGCGGAAATAATAACTCGAGATGATAACACGGAAAAGCACATAGCACATATAACACATAACATACAATTGTTCCTATATATTAAACTCACCTTGAAATAACCGGGGGTCAAAATAATAATTTGTGCAGCATTTTGGCTCTAAATATGACTTTATTTGTTGAAAACCGGGAGTTTTCTTGAAAACCGGGCCCTGCGAGGGTTGGGCTTCGAAACCGAAAAGTTAAATTTTTCGGACTTCTCGGGAATCTCGGGGCGTGTTTCAGGCATTGGAATTAATCCCGGGGCTTCAGGGGATGTCGAGACAGTAAAAATATGAAAAAAGGGGTCAAAAATGGAAAAATCCCATTTTTACCCGGGAGGGTTCGCATGGCTCTTATTTATAGGGTGAGAGGCTCGGATCTGAGGGTTGAGAAGGCTTCACGCAGCAGCAGATGCGAGGCCCAGGTGGCTCGGCTCGCAAGCAGACACGCGCCGGACAGCGAGACCTCGGTTCGGACAGGTGACGACTTCGGATTGGTCAGCAGCCTCGGTCGAATCATGAGGCTACACGCGGGTCGGGTCACGAGGGAAGCATGCGAGATCACGTGACCAGCTTCGGACACCTGTGCGACACGCGTCACTTCTCGGGCGTGCCACGCAGCAGCTTCGGACACGTGGCCAGCTCCGAGCGAGGGTGACGTGGCAGCACTATTCATACGAAATTTCTCGAAAAATGTGTCCAATCTTGTAAAATCCATAACTTTCTCATACGGGCTCCGTTTTTTACGTTCTTTATATGCACGCGTAGAGAAAATTATGCTCTACAACTTTTGTTTAGACTTCGTCGGAAAATTTTGAATTTATTTTTATATTATTATTTTTAACAGACCGGGACTGGTAAATCCGTTAAAAATTCATAACTTCTTCATCCGACGTCCGTTTTCGTCAGACTTTTTACCGTTGTACTGCTAATGACGAGACCTTCGATTATCGTTTAGGTTGTGTCGGCTAAAAATCACTCGATCTAAAATTCGAGTTTTTAGTTGTCTACTGCTAAGCTGAAACTTGTAAAAATCATAACTTCCTCATACGAAGTCAGATTTTGGCGTTCTTTTTATCAAAATTCTCGGTTGAACGAATCTACGAATTTCATTTAGATCACTAAGGCTAAAAAGTAGTTTATCAAAAACCTCACTTTTTACGTCATTCGGCACCGTGCCGGTTTTGTCGCGGATCTTCGATTGGTCATAACTTCTTCGTTATAACTCGGATTTCGATGAGGTTTTTGCCTAAATGTTTCTAACGATATTATCTACAACTTTCAATAATAAAATTTTACTTATTTCAAATTTTATATTTTCGCTAAATTTCACTATTTGGCTTTTAATTGGAATCTCATAAGACTTCCAATATTTTATGAGTGATTCTAAACATAGTTTTACTTTATTTCTAGTAAAAACTATCTGTTAGAACTCAACACTCAATTTCACATAATATTTCATAATATTATTAACTTTTCAAATTAGATAACACGATTTCAAAACGTGTATGTTACAGTGGCCGATTTTTGGGAAGAATAAGATGCTTCTATAGTGTGTCACAATTAGGGTTACACCATGTAAACCATAATTGTCATGGCCTTTCATTTCCATGATCCATGGGTACAAAAACACCATGGAGCATCCTATAGGTTTTAGCCCAACTTGATAATCCATGGAGCATTAGCCCACTATACAAGTATGGATGATTTACACAATCAACCCATATATTTAATTAGTCTCCTTTTGATCACTTAATTAATTCCAAATTAATTCTTGATCAATACTAATTAAATAATCTTATTAATATATTAGAACTTATAATATATTAATAAACCTTAAGTGTTATTTCTCTCATTTTAGTTATTCCAAATGCATGATGCCATGCAACCCAAATGGACCATGCTAATCGGGTCAAGTACATACCAAATATAGTTATGGACTTAGACACTAATCCAACAGTCTCCCACTTGGATAAGTCTAAAACTATTATTGCGTATGACTTCAAAACCCGACTAGCAATCGTAGCTCTTAAAAGCTGCTGTCGTCGAACTCTGAACAAATCACTGACGCGTCCATTAGATAAGTGATCATATATTCCTCCATTCTAGATATCATATGGACTGAGACATGGATTATAATCATTCTCTCTGTCCATTTGTTGTTTCCCGATTTCCGATTTATGACGACCGACTAATTGAAAAAATCAAATCAGTCCTGGCTTGGCCAAGCACTCACATGTGCCATCATTAAATCATCGAAGGGCCCACAGATATCGCTTTTATCCCTTTAAGGGTAAAAGGAATGGATAAACTTCGACTCATATGGCTTTTTCTACTACTTGTTGAATCATACACAAAGGCACGTTTTATAACATCGACTTACCAATGCGTTTTCGTGCAATCAATGTATAGCCAACTCATAGTAACAACTCATATCTCTAGGTTTAAAGAATATAAGATATTATCATCTCATGATCACTCGTGATAAAATCCATGAAGTGATTCAAATGAGCATGGGTTGAATCCAATACTCAGAACTTATGAGTACTCATGAATGTTGTAGCACCACTTGCTATGTCCCATACCTTGGACATCTACAATCCAGCTTCATGACAGTCTTGATTCATATCTACTTCCAAAATATGACTGGCTGTGGATAGTTTGAACAACGTAGTCATTCAGGAAGAACGACCTAGTTATTCTGGAAGTCAAAACATGCAAAGTGAAACACAAGAATAATCGAATCCAATATGGTCTCAGAACTTATGAATATAAATAAAACACCTTTTATTTATCACCATATTGATTACAACTTATTCATTGCATACTGTTTCAAACTATCAACTTTATTCTTGAATTAAAACAATAGTTGTCCCATGCTCCAAGCATGTACACTATGTTTTCTAAACACTAGTCATGCCATACACCAAGTATGCACACTATGTTTGTCTAAACATTAGTTATGCCATACACCAAGTATGCACACTAAGTTTGTCTATGATCTTTTACTTTGTGTAATAGATCGATTGAACATAATTCTAAGGATACTCATTTCACAATCCCAAATCCTTACCGCAAATGCAAGAATTCCAAATTTCTACCATTTACCTAAATCTGTTAGATTCTAAACTTATATGCATTGATCCTCTTGTAATGATTATGCACAAAGTCACAAAGACTTGTCAACAGACATTACAGAGTATTCCAAAAGAGATCATTCCATGGAAACGAAGTCTCAAATTCAAAGTACATTGTTTTGAAAATCCTTCTTGCATTAAGTTTCCTAATCTTACACAGATTTAATGAATAACTTCCACCTAGGGGAATATTTCCATATTCTCATTTTAACTATCACTTCTGAACAAGAGTTGCCTCTTTTCAGAATATGTCAATATGGTCCTTTCCAAAAATTAACACTATACTTCCAACTGTCCCTGAGCAACCAATCTTTGGTAAACCTTAGATTGTGACAATTGCTTAATCAAATTAGTCATATCTAGTTCTAGTACTTTTTCCCTCTAAATGCTCTAGGCATTTGGAAAATTTAGAACAGATGAATATTGTAGCACATGCAATCGACCCTATATCCGAAGCATATGGGGCACGATTCATGATGTTTCACATAAAGACATGATACTAGACCAGTCTTTTTGCTACAATATTTCTATTTGCCAAGTTCTCATAATTTAGAATATGAAAAGGGATGTCGTAATCATAATCGAATTTTAGAACGCAAAGAATGGACCCATATATAGAATTTACTTATGTTGAGCCATTCCAACACAAAATTCATATATATCCTTGACTAAAGATGATTAAAACCTCAATCTAAGCTTTTAGAATTGAAATGAAGTATAATTTCCTCTCCCTTAATTATAGCAAAACAACTTTTCAACCCCTGCAACTTCACGAATTGAAACTTTTGTTTTCTATAATTTACATTGCTAACTTGCAACACTTATCATAATTATCATGCTCCCACTAACATGATGATTATTAGCATAACACTTATGCTCCCACTAGCTTTGACATGTACTTAGAAATCAGCTGGACTTCTAGAAATCAATACTTTATTGACTTTCTTACCAAAGTTCAGATTTCTGATATGATATGCTTTGATAAAACTTTATCAAAATCATACACATTTCCTCAAATAGAACACATGTGTGTCTAAACAATTTCAGAACTATGAAAAGGGATGTCGTAATCATAGTCTCAATTGTTTAGGCCTTTGCCATTTCTCACAAGTCCATGTTAGTGTGCCGGTTAACCACACATGCTCCACATACTTAGTGAAATCGTTTCCTCACCATCATTTTCATGAATCGGAGAGAAACCTTATGTCACTTAGATTTTATGGTGTATGTGTTCCTTTCCATGTGAATTTGTTAAAACCATAATCACAAGACAAGGTTAGTGACAAATCCAAACTCATATGGACTGAACTCAATCTTAATTTCTTGCCACCTGGCAGCACAAGGGCCTGCCATTGCTTCCAAGTTGTTATGCAACCAACTGAGAACTCTCAGAACTCATATGCAAAGCCAACTTTAACTGGAATGTGCACAGAATTAGGAATATGTCAACACGATAGGTTATAAACCTCACGTCGTGTGCTAGTGATAAACTACATGTTTTTTATTCTTGATTAGACTCTTTCAAGATCTTTTAGACTCTCACTGTCCACTTGACATATAAGACTCTCTTGCCAAATATTCAATAGATGGTGTGGATTCTTTATGAAGACAAACACTTCACACAATTGGCCTTAGTTGGTCTTTGTTTTATCCAAAAACATCACAACTTACCAATTTCAAATGTACAAGAGTAGAAAACATTTTACTCTTACATTTGACAAGTGTTATAAACCTTCTTTAAGATGTGTCACTCAAGCTACAATCTTGGAGTATGACTCTAAGACTTGTTTTGCAACGAAGTATGACTCATCTTCTTGATTTAACCACTTCAACAATTCATAACTCCTCTTCTTAGCTATCAGAATGCACTTAGAGGATGAATTGTGATAAGGTCTCTTAATCATTAAGATGATCATATAACATGATATTAAAGTACTCTCCCATCTTTACAGATTTGAGAAACTTTTATCCTTCTGCCTAATTTGATTCTTCTTATTCGTTCTGCCATACATTGAGACTTTTCCAATGTTTTAGAATTATACTTAAACTTGTAAGTATAACCATATTTACTAAACTTTAGTAAATCATGACGAATAGTCTTATCGATCTTTTGTGGTGGACTTGACCAGTGCACACGAATGTGTACTCGATCCCTTAGTCCTTCACTTGACTCACATATACATGTGAACAAGGTATTAGTCTTAATTTTCCAAAGATGAAAATTCTCATTCACCATACTATACTACTTGCATGATTCCAAGTTTCTATCCAACTGAAACTTGGGTGATGAGAATCTTCCCTTATTTGGTAAATTATGACACTACCACAAACGACAGAATCAAATCCATTTACTAATGTTGCTATCAATGGAATCATATAAACAACAATTTTTCACAAATGCCATTGTAAGGATACTTAAAATAAATAAAATCAAAAATTTTCCTATTATTTTAAAACTTGCGGAAAAAACTTATCCTTACAATGCAAATGCATATGAAAACTATGTTGTTATCTATTCCTAAGCAATCTATCACAACTCTTAAGCAACAACTCAAACAATGATCACCGAACCATGCGATTGAAATCCATCTTCGCGATCAGAATCAGCTTACTCTTCTTTAAGTTTCCTCTCTTTTCTTTGATTCTTAAAACTTCAACATGTGACCCAGTCACATCATGTAATAAGAATCTCCAAATAGGAGCTTAATAGAGTTAGATAGTGGACTTACCTGAAGTAGGGTCAATCTTTTTTACTAGACCTTCTCTCAGATCTTTCAGGTAGTTAGGGCAGCTTCGCAACCAATGCCCCTTCCTTTGGCAATAGAAACATATGGACCCTTTGGGAATGGTACACAGAACTATCTCAGACTTAGCCTTTCTATTTACCATTTGGTCAACCGAGTTGACTATGGCCGATCCCTTTCCATTGGGAAGAGAAAGCTTTTCTGGATTTTCAATGTTACCATTGTCAATGTCCATGGAAGTTTGGGAAGTTGATCTTCTAATCAAATTTTCTCTACCAGTGCTCCAAGTCATTGTTGATTCAACTGCACCTAGCAAATAGATAAGATCATTAAGGGTCATGTCATAGTCTGTTTCATAGTAGTCCCAAAGGAAACTCACTATGTGACTTAGAAAATGATTGAACAACCAACTTTCTCAAGACTTTGACACCCAACTCTCCCGCCTTGTCAATATGTGACTTCATCTCCAAGATGTGAGCACACATAGACCTTGCTTGCCAATAGGGATTGAGTGACCTTGAACTTGTGAGTTAGGGAGAATAATTATTGGAGGAGGTGGAGGGAGTGAAGAATGATTTTCGGGACATCATCTTCATTAGGAAAGCTTGTTCCAAGAGTTTTGGGAAGATCATAACTGTCTGAACCAGACATCTTTTGGAGATATTCAAGATAGTTGATTTATAGTCCTTAATATAAAACCCAATATGAAATATTAAGGCTAGGACCCAACATAATACTTTTATAACTTGGAAGAGGGATGTCGTAATCCAAGCTATAAAATATTTGAAGGTAGGCGAATGACGATTCACCAATTTCCACCATGAAAACGAAATAATTTATTTAGGTTTTACTTGGATTTGAAACTCCTAGATCTTTTGAGATTCACTGAACTGTTCAAAGGCATGTTTCAATCTCGATTGTGCCCTCTCAAATTTTGTGACTGGGATGCCGAGGATCACAAAACAAGGTGTGAATAACCATGCAAATATACTTGGTACCCTTAATATTTACCCCTCAATCGATGTGCCAGTTAACCACACGCGCTCCACCGATACTATGATAAACATTAAGTTACCCTTTGCCTACCTTGTTAAATCCAGCTAGTGTGCCGGTTAACCACACGCGCTCCACTAACCGACTTAAGCAAAGTGCAAAGTGTAATTTCATGGGTTAGCACCAAATTCACATTTTCCTTAAGTAACTAAGATTGGGAATTTATAAAAGGTTTAGTTACTTTATATTTATCATTAATACTTTTAATGAAGGGAGAATTCTAGTCCTTGTCCTACCCGTTCGGCTAACGACCCTCCACCAGTCAAGGAAGCGGTGGGTGAGAGTGGAAACCCATTAAACTGCCATTTTATAGGCAGTAACCTTATATACCCCTTATAGATCGTCTTCATGAATGAGGCCTACTAACGGTAAGACTGACTTGCTCTTATACATATATATATATATATATATATATATATATATATATATATATATATATATATATATATATATATATATTATTAACTTATAATACTATAAAGTATAAGGGTTGAATTTTAACTTTTAAAATTCTAAGGGCTTAACTTGGAATTAAAGTAGTCATAAGGGAAAACTTTACAAATTCCAAAACTTGAGGGCAAGTTTTGAAACTATTCAAAACTACTCAATTCCATAACTTATGTGTTTAAAGTAGTTTTAATTCAAAAAACTCTTCAAGTTCCATAACTTTAGGACAAGTTATGGAAGACTTTAAACTATTAAAAGAATATGACTTTTCTTTATTCATAACCTATGGAAATATTTATGAGTTTTATGAATCTTAAATGTGACTTTTCATATAACTTGAGGACAAGTTACAAAAACACATTTTAGAACCAACTATTAGATTAATTTGGATTGAAAACAACAATTTCACATAACTTTTCTATTAATCTAAGCAACTCATAAGAACAAGATAATTCAATCAAACTTTTTCATGTAATTAGCCTAACCATTAAACTAATACAAAACATGAATTTATTGACAATTATCTTTGAAATTGGATTAGCATGAACATTACCACATCAAAAACAGGTTTATAAGTTGAAAAACAGCTTAGGGTAATGTTCCTAGTCCAATTCCAGCCAAAACAGTCGAAGATATGCTGTCTGGGGGTCCAACTCATCGAGTGCATGAACCAACTCGGCGAGTTGGATGAGTTTAGACTTGGATTCGTCGAGTCCCTTCATGGACTCGGCGAGTCTGTTGTTCAGACAACAACAAACTTCAATTTTTCAGCCAATTTTGCAAGTATAACAAGAAAACAAGCCTAGGCTCTGATACCACTGAAGGGTTTTGAGCATTCTAACACTCTTAAGTGTACATGCAACCCTAAATACCTTGGATCTATGTTTCTCTATTATACATGCAAATATGAATATTCCAAGGTATTATCCTAACTAGCATACAAAACATTAATTCATATGGAATAATACAAGTTAGAAGACATACCTTTTGATGTAGCTTGATTCCATGGAGCTTAAGAGCCTAGTGCCTCAAGTGTGACACCTCAAATGGTTCATACAACATCAAATGCACTTGGAATAACTTAGAGAGAAATGAACACTTCATGAAATCGGCTAGCCCTCACCATTCCTTCATAGTGGCCGATTTTTGGGAAGAATAAGATGCTTATATAGTGTGTCACAATTAGGGTTACACCATGTAAACCCTAATTGTCATGGCCTTTCATTTCCATGATCCATGGGTACAATGGAGCATCCATGGAGCATCCTATAGGTTTTAGCCCAACTTGATAATCCATGGAGCATTAGCCCACTATACAAGTATGGATGATTTACACAATCAACCCATATATTTAATTATTCTCCTTTTGATCACTTAATTAATTCCAAATTAATTCTTGATCAATACTAATTAAATAATCTTATTAATATATTAGAACTTATAATATATTAATAAACCTTAAGTGTTATTTCTCTCATTTTAATCTATTCAAATGCATGATGCCATGCAACCCAAATGGACCATGCCAATCGGGCCAGGTACATACCAAATATAGTTATGGACTTAGACACTAATCCAGCAGGTAGTTGCACTTGTTGCGGTGTGGGAGGTTTCCTAAGTACAGTGTGGTCGGTGTTGGGATAGCAGGGTTGATGGGGATATTAACTACCCCAGCTTGTTTCCCTTCGGTAGGTCCTTGAGTTGAACAACTCCCTTTCTCGTTCTCGAACTTTCGTTTCAGGATATTAGGTTTGGGGTTTGGAGTGTCTTTACAAACAGGCACTCGTTGCTGAAATTGGTCATCACCGCGATCGGGATTGCTGATAACATTTCCACTAACATTTGCGTTGTTGGCATTAAGGTGAGCCATGACAGCTGCTACGGCTGTTGTGACTGCAGCTTGAAACGTAGCCAAATCTATCTGAAGGATTGGTGTTTTGCCGTTGGGTTGGTTACGTTTCTTCGGAGGCATGATTATGTTACACGATGAGAAAACGAGCTCGTGAGCAACGATGGTTGTCTCTAGATGTATTCTAATTATTTATATATACCTATAAATTTTTCGTTTTGTTATATGGTTCCCAATGTTTCGACCTACATCCCAATGATACAGTCCTGATAAAACGCAGAAGTAAGTTTTTAGAAAGGGTTATAAACTGAGTGTCGTCCGAACTAAGTTATCTTTGACTGGAGGATAACATTATCCAACTTTCGAAAAGATTTGAAAACAATTCATAACAGAGTCTACAGGGAATAGACTTATGAATGTTAGAAATAATCACTCTCAATAGAGATTTTGTGATCTGATTTACTGTTATTAGTCGTGACGGGAAAATACGATAGGCTTAATACCTAACGTGAGTAGTATAATCACTAACTCACTAGGTTGTATTAATTTATTAGTTATTAATGTGACAAAAAGGCACTCAAACACTTCGTATGTAACACGTGTGGTTTTCCTCTGTTCTTCGTTCTACTCTGGGTGGTAATGATTTGTTCTCTCTTGGTATCTATATGGTGTCCTTCTCCTCCGTAGGTATATTGAACTCCTGTGTTGTCTTACTTCCAATTCTGACACTGATCCCCATTACTTAATAATGGAGAGTTCGAACCCCAGAAGTTCATGCGAACTTCTCATCAGTGCCCTTAATAACGTAAAGGCACTTGGTGGTATCTATAGTTTCTTTACTCCTCAACTGTTTCATTCTCGGAATCCTCCTAACGAATCTCTTCTGGATCTTCATTGATTCCTCCTTTGGTTGTTGTGGTGGAATGGTTACATCTATCTAAGTGGTTTATGCGAGAATGGGAATGTCTAAAGAATCTATGAGATTAATAAAACATTTTCGTTACAAATACATTTTTACGAGGATGATCCATTCTAGTATTTCTATAATCACATAGTGTGTACCGATTATATATAATCCAGATCAAATAGACCTTCGAATAAGTGATCCTACTCTAAAACCACATTCAAACAAGGAAAAGGAAGTAGAGTGAAAATCACCTATTCTAAGTCTATAAAATCTCAACTATATATAACTTTAACGTAAACACTTAGTAATTATAGACCTAACGGAAAGGGTCTTTTAATTTTCACGTAAGTTATTT
This sequence comes from Lactuca virosa, assembly GCF_052849685.1. Lineage (NCBI taxonomy): Eukaryota > Viridiplantae > Streptophyta > Magnoliopsida > Asterales > Asteraceae > Lactuca > Lactuca virosa. The sequence continues at coordinate 402,650,870 of NC_136430.1, read as the reverse complement.
ATGGTACCTAAAATACTCCTATAGTATTTTAATTATATGTTTGATTCTAGAACTTCTTGGTATAACAAGTTGATAAGTTTTCAGTTTTGTTGCTATAGCATCATAAAATACTCCTATAGTATTTTAAACTTTATGTTTGGTTCTAGTATTTCTTTCTGTATATGGTTGGTAAGTTTTAGACTCGTTGCAACACCACTATCACTCCCAAACACATGTTGGTCGTATCTCAAATAAATATAGTTGATCAGGCTATATTTATCCCATATATGACTACATAACTGTCCAGGTTTGACTGTAATGTCCAACCTCCAAATACTTTTGTTTTGTTCTTCTTGTGATACTTGTTCTAGTATATATATATTCTGCATGTACTTATACTTTTATAAAATAATGTTATATTTTAAAGTATAACTCTTGGTCAGAGTGTTTTTATCCCAATGTTTTTATAGTTGTATATCTTTTATGACTGATATACTGAGTTCACTATAAACAATTCTCTGATACCAATCTGTCACACCCCCAAACCGGAACGGTGGAAACGTTCGGGGACGGAGGACGTCATGTTAAGTATCACAACATATGCATTATAGTAATCAAAGTACAAAAACCATTGCATTAATAATGTATAAGTTTTTACATAAGTGTTTAAGCATTACATACTCAAACATCAAAAGTAGATATAGTAAAAGACAAAAGGCGCAGCACGGTACTAGGCTGTCTTCTCAAAAGCTCCAGGAGTGTACCTGTCTACTGGATTCCTGAGAATATAAGTTATTTTGAAAGAGAGGGTCAGCATTTAAGATGGTGAGTTCATAAGTATTAGTTATGGTTGCTTTAGTTTTAAGAAAGTGATTGATTAAGTTCCAGAAAATCCTATATTTTCTGCGTTACAACTGAAAAGTAGTTTTAATCCCATAAAACCGTTTTGTTTAAGTATTATTGTACTTATAATATAGTTTAACAAAATTTTAACTATCCATAAAATTATAAGAAGAATGTTTTCCGTTTTGTTTGTGAAAAGTAGTTGTAATCCTATAAAACCGTTCTGTAAAAGTAGTTTTAATCCCATAAAACCTCTGTAAAGTAGTTTTAATCCCATAAAACCATTCTGTTTTGTTTGTGGAAAATGATTAATACAGTAGTATTTCTAAAAAATAAACTACTAGTGTAGTAACTACCCTATTATTAAACCTGTTAATTAGGGTTAAAATGTGATATGGTTGTAACCATGCTGATTGACTAGTGGTAAACACGACGACCTTCTGGCGCCGAAACTGATGTGACATTTGTCACCCGTAGACCGGTAGGTCCCACTGTAGCTAGCAGCGAGGTGTGGGATTGTCAGTCCCGTATAGATCTATACACACAATGCCTGCTCTCCCTCCAAGAGACTATGGTTACAAAACGCGACCTAACAAGTATATTGCTATGTCGTGAAGTAGTGGCTCACATTTCTGGTTTATCTGATTTAAGTAAAGATCGGATGATATCCTTTTTTTAACAAAGTAGTGTAAACCTGGTATACTTATGTAGTAAAAATAGATTTCTCTTTTGTTTCATAAATTATACCTATTATAATTTATATGTTCTATCTGGTTAACATGATCTCTCACGAATGTACCCTTTTTCTCAACGTGATACAAAGGTAACAATATTGATGGAAGTAACCTTTTATATTCCCATATGTATAATATATATAATTAAGAAGGAAACAGCCTTCGGACAAATAACCACACCTTAAGCCCACATCCAAACAAGGAAAAGGAAATAAGGCAACTCATTGGTCCTAAGCCCTTTAAGTCTTATTTATATACTTGTACATATATGAACATGATTTTGACAAATATAAGTTTAAAGAGCTTAGAAAACATTTTAAAAGAGTTTAATAGTTTTTCAAAGAGTTTAACAGTATTAAAAGAGTTTAACATTGTTTAAGAAGAGTCTACATGACTTTAAAGAGTTTATATGACTTTAAGTCATTTGGAAGTATTTGGTAATCTTTTATTGTTAACACAATATTTAAAAGCATAAGAAAACCTTTTATGTGATTGATATCACAAGTAAATATTAACACAATATTAATTGTGTTCAACTTGTATTCCCCCCCTTAAAAGCATTTAAAATCATTAAAATATAGATTATAGGGGTATGAACTCACCTGGTGTGAGTGATTTGAATGAAAGATCGATATAGGATGCTTGGTAACACTAGAGAAGTCCCAAGCACAAACGGATCAAAGAAGTGTTAGAACCGAAAATGAAAGGCTGAAACTTGATCACGGCCAAACTAGATGGGTTCACGGCCCAAGAACACTTGAAGTGTTCACGGCCAAGATGAAGTGTTCACGGCCCAAGAACACTTGAAGATCTTG